>NW_027270948.1:0-632500 GCF_040938485.1 Diadema antillarum
CACAAACCACCTCAATGCACAAACCCAATACAACACTAACATAATGTTTCAAGAAACAAGTTTGCATGTTTCATGGAACAATTTCTGATAACAATGTTATGAAGAATGAATCATCAAAGTGCATTTTATATGTTTGGTGTTACACGAGTAAATTTTTGGTTGTTTTTGCAGATAAGCTGAGATGCGTAACTAAGCGAGGACCTCTCTTACATACAGAGAGACAGAAACAAAACTAATGAATATGTACAAACACACACAGGTACCCAAATACACAATCTGTGTAAAATACAAGATGAATTTGAAGTTCAACAATAAGACCAGCTTCAGATGAATACAAGGCATATAGCGCCCTCTGTGTTAGCATCCAGTGAAGCCTAGTCAGCCCAGGATTGGTCGACCTTACACAGTCTATCAGTAGTCATTCAAGTCATATGACCCAAGTGTGTCCTATAGGTGGATACTGGAAAAATACTAGAAATTAGTTATCATCATTACTAGCGCAAGGTCTGTCCAAAATAACTGTTGTTTTGCTTCCCCCCCCCCCCCCCCCCCCCCCCGTGTCATGTGTCATTTCAACCACTGAGCACAGTTACAAAATCAGTGTCATTTTAATTTCTTAAAGTGCCTGTGCATGTGTTTAAACACCATTGTGAAAGGCCAGTGGTTTACATTCTACTGTGTGCAAACACAATGAGAGTAGTTTGGATCTCTCTTTCAAGTTCACCACGTTTTTTGTGTTGTCCAACAGCACCCTCTGACCCAGAGCAAATGGTCTTGGCAACCTTTCTGCAAAGTGCGATTATCTGTGATTAAGATGATATTATATCATGACTCTTCTGGCCAGGCAATAAATCACTAAATTCCTCGCGTTCGGTTACACATGAAATAAGACTTAATATCTCTGTGGAATGTACAATGCTTCACACATTCACAGGAGAAAATGGCCAGTTTTAGGAATGTTTCCATAGGTAGTTGCTAATCCAGGGGGCAGGTTGCCCTTAAATCTGATGCACACTACTCTGGGGCCACCTGAAATTACCAATTTGGGATGTAAACTTCACAGAAATCATGAGGGAAGGTTGCTACGTTTATCTCAGAGACATTTCAGTGATACAAATGTCAGACAGATATGAAACATAGTCAACATCATGCACAACTGATCTGCAAAACTTTGATAAAATCATCATTTTCACAAGGGCAGTGAATACTGGGTTTAGACACAGATGTTAATACCCTGAGGTAAAAGTGACCCTGACTTTTGTTTTTTGTTTTTTTCTGATAGGCCTAAGTGTAGTCTATTTCGGCACACTGGACCTCTCCGGTATTTCTATGCACTTTTAGACTTTGCACTGAATTTTCTCTGTAAGAGACATTGTTGAACAGTCAAGCTTTGCCAACCATGCCAATTGACAAATGCTGACTTCAAAAAGTAATACTCTCAGCTATTCATCTCAATTCACAAGTCAAGCAATCATGGTAGAAGGTCGCACATACGCCACAGACTTTATACATTTTATTCTTTGATATTGTATTTTGCACATATTCCTGTTGTCTTACACAATTGTCAGGTTGTCATTTGTGAGTCCTAGTCTCTGTAACATAGCCCACTGTGTACCATGTCCAGCATGTCTGCATTGCGTTGATAGTCAATCTTCGACAGCTGACGAAGAGATCCACGTTACGAGGACACACAAGAATGGATGACATATCTACACATCAAAATATGTAAACATGGCTCACAAATAAACAGGAAACCTAATCATAATCATGATTCGTGAACAATCACATGATATCATCTATGCCATATGATGCATAGTTTCTCTTGAATAATTTTCTTCAAAAATTTACTTATTGCTTTTTTGATGGTAGTAAGTTACAAAGGACACAACTTTCACAAACCCACCTGAAAAAGAGGGAACAAAAGACAAACACACAAAAGTGACACAAAGCTCATACATTTTTGCAGTGACTGCAATTTGATATTCATGAACACTAACAGAAGTCCTTGTTGCACTTACTCACTACAGGATTCATTTAGAGCAAAAAAAAAACAACAAAAAAGACCCCTCTCTCTGTTACTTGTTCACTGACAAATAAAACAACATTGCAGCTATTAGTCTCACTGAAAGAACCCCATTTCAGAGAGTAACAAGTCTGCATAACAGTGTGGCCAGCACACAAAAGTGAATACAAAAATACAGGAAATAAAAAGGCTGAGAAAACTGAAGATAAAAAAAAGAAATGACAAACCTACACATCTACATGTCAACATCTTGATATTGATTCATTTTTTTTAACAACACAAAATGAAATCAATGACCACCAGGAAATGCACTGATGATCATGAGATATCAAAACTTTGTGATGCAAATACTTAAACCCTGCTTGAATACACCTTTATGTGCTTTTTTTCTTTTTACACAAGCTACATCTTTTTTACCTCACATCACACTTTCTCTAGACACTGCTGTAACATGACACAGAACTAGCAAGTTCTCACACATCAAACCCCCCATAGCACACATCTTTGCAACTGGGGTATTAGAAGAAACAAATCAAACAAACAAACAAACAAACAAACAAACAAACAAACAAATCCGGAGCAAGCTTCAGTTCTTCATTTTCCAAACAAGAGTTTAAAACACATCAACATGGCCCAACCAAAAATCCTACAAAGAAGGTCTTCACAAATGACTGAGTGCTCAGTAAGATTTGAGCACAACAAAATGAACATTTGAATCCAAAAACCAGAAGGTGAAGTCCTTGTAGAAGCCAGGTCAAGCACCAGTCCTAAATGAAACTCGTTTCGAGCTGCATCCTTCCACACAATGGTTGATGCAACACTTTGGAAGTATTTTATGACAGTGAGCTGTGAAGCCAAAGCTACATCACTGACTATATTTGCAAGTCAAGGATGAGATACATGTAATATCAAATCCACACTTGTCATCAGCTAGTGTTGGAAAGTGACTTTGTCTGAAGAAATGATGTGCTGTGTATCACAATTATCCATTTCATCATTCAAAAACAAACAAAAAACAACTACAAAGCAAAACATTCTGATGAGAAAGACACACGAGCAAAACAAGAGGCAAACTTCATGCAGAAAGCATTTGAAAGTTCAGAAGTATTGGATCCTTGTCTTTATCTTGAAAGAGAATACGGAGAGGAGTAACACGTCTTTCTTATGAGTGCCTTCAATACACACACACAAAGACAAATGTGAAAGCTTGCTCTTATTGAGATCTCACTTGCTGCTTGGCTACTAACCATTAACATACTCTGTATTGTCCACACACGTTAATACTGAATTACTCTTTTTATTCAAAAAGAAAATGAAAAGGAGAAGCAGAAATCGTCACAGCCATCTTCAGTTTCACTACTACTTCAAAACGGAGGTGATTCCTTTCACACACACACACACACATGGTAAAGAGGGGAAAAGTTCACCCTTGAATAAAGTGCATGATTTCAGAGCGAGTGAAATTACCTCCGCAACTGTGTGCATGCTTTTGGCAATGTCCACAAACAAACAAACAAACATGGCTGAAAGATGCAACCAAGATAAACTAAAAGTGACTGTCTCACAGAATCCAACCAAAAGACTCCTTTTACACCACTTTTACTCTCTGACTGATATACAAGATATCAACCATGTGACAAAAATCACATCCATGACATCATCTCTGCGTGAGTAAAACTGTATTCAAACTGATGGTGACTAGTATGGCACAATGCATATATTGAATTAAGTTGGACTACCTGCTGTTCTTTGACAAATAGCTGTCAGGGAAGTCATACAAGAAAGATTAAACTGGAAGGGAGGGGGGCAAATGGTTCCCCAACTCCATGAATAGTCATGGTTTCTTCTCCTGCTTTAGAATTAGCGAGAATTGATTGTATGTATATTGGATGCCAGATTCAACAACAAACCTCCACGTGTGCCTCTACCAAGAGTGTCAGCATATGTTGCCATGGTGGAAGAAGTGGAGAGTCTACTGTCAAAAAGGACAACAGCCATTGATGCACACAGTAGCTGTACTGATTAATGAGCTAAACTATGAATGCAATGTGAACTCAACCCTTGGAACATGGAGTCATTGCACAACCAGTCCGTAGATAGCATACATCTATGGAGTTTTCAGCAAACATTGTCATCATTACAGTCAAAAATGTGAAATAAAAAAAAACAACAACTATGAAGCACACAAGCATTACATAGAACACTGGCTGGTGTTTCTCCACAAACCATGATAAAATTGGTGCAAGTCACATGCAAGCATCCGACCCCACTCTTCAAACTGAATATCAAGCTTTCAAATTGGCATAGTTAAAAGTAATGATTATTCAAGTTGCACAAACATATGTACATATATAAAATATGTTTACCAAGTATAAAATATGTCAAACTTGCTAAATAAATAAGATTGCTAGATAATGTATATTCTTTTGCTTACAGAAAGACTAAAGAGAAAATCTACATATCAATCAGTCATATATATATATTTATATATATTATATATCCTACAGCAGTCTATATATAATGTTTGTTTTTGTGTTTTTCTGTTTATTACAATGATAAATAGTGAAAGCATTGAATAATATTCCTGAATATAACTTATATCATGAGTATATACAACTACAGAAATTACTGCATTGAATAAAAAGAATATGAATACTAGTACTAAAAAGTGAAGCATCACACTATAGTTCATATACTGTACTGTGCTAATATGGCTCATTTCTATAATTTTTTTCTATTTTTGTTTCTTTTTGTTAGTGTATATCTTCTGACTTTCTTTTTTTTTATTATGGTGACCAGAATTATACTGGCTAAGATTCGGAATAAACGTAATTATGTGAATATCACACAGGTAGTATAACTACGGAAAAGTCTAGTTGAATACAATACTTAGATGGGATTAACTATAGTCATTTTGCCAATTTTAGAGTACACTTTATCTATTTCACATCTCCCTGGTTATCTATGTAATGTGAGCACATCTTAGAAATCCTTCATTCTTTTAAGAAACTCACAGACTTTATTCATGGGAAAAAGACAACAGACTGCCGAGTCCTGCTATTAACATGCTGGTTGGGATTTCAGCTGGATTTCAGTTTTCATGGAACAGTTTCATGTCACAATTTCAGCCTAATGAAAAAGAAGCCATGCAAAGCCATGACAGCTCTTCTGGTCATTGTTCAACCCAGAATGGTCTCTCCACTTTAATAGCATGGATTGAGTTGAAACGTCAACTCACAATTCACCCTTTTCAATAAAAGCACCTATTACTTTCACTGTCCTCTGATGAAAAAAAAAAATGCTTCAAAGATATACAAACCTTAATTCACACATAAGAGGACATACCATAAACATTCATTATGCTTGCATGAAAGTATTTTCTGATACTTGTGCTTCAAGAAACAACCATCACAAAAACATCACGCAGTTTGGGGGTTAAAATAGAGTAGAACAATAAGGTTCAGAAAGAGTTACTTTGATCTTAAAACCTTGTTAATAACAAGGAGAAAATAACCGTATTCCTTTTAAAAACCAATCATGACATGCTGTTTAACATGCCCAGAGCTAGCGTGAATGTAGCTATATAATAAACAAGTTTATCATGAGCTTTTTGTGTTATTGTAGTTCTATAAAATCAAAGTTACTCCTCTTCATAAGGAACTGCACTTATTGCATCTAATGTTTTTAATGCCAAACTTTAAATAGTTTCTCTTTACATACATTTTTGAAGGTAATCACATGCGGGGGTGGGCAGAGTTGAAATAATGATTTCTACCTCTGGTCACATAGCTTGCTCTGATTATCACCTCTTCCTTAGTTGTGGTTTCTTTTTTTTGTAGTAAGTTAAGTGGTACGTGAATCACAGAAATGTTGAAGCATACATAAACTACAGGAAAGCAAATGGTATAGGAAACATACCTCCAGACTGCTGTGTTACATGAGTCACTACGAGAGGAGGATTTATCACAGTAGTCATGGCTACCATACAAAAACTAGAGGGTAGAAAGGGGCAGTACGGAGGCAAGACAGGGGTAAGCTTGTATTGCAATGCGTCGCCTATGTGTGAATCATAGATGCATCTCACTCATGCAGAATTATGTTGGCAGCTATACTTCATCAACCAACAGAGGGCAGTGTTCACTAATTGCCATACTTGAAACTTGTTATTAATTGTTGGCTTTGTGGTAGGACAAAGGTGATGGTCTAAATTCACAGACACAACCTGACTGAATCCTTTGGAGGTCTCTTAATGGAGTTATCCAAGCACACAGGGGGTGAAGAGTGTTTCTTGCACCTTCTCTACACTCTGACGGGTAAACAGCATAGAGGAACTTAAACAAAGAAATGATTCATTAACCCGTTGAAGACTAGTCCCGAGTATACTCGGGCAAGTGTCTATGGGAAATGCGCGTTGTAGCAAAATCGACCTGTCCTCAATGGGTTAAGGCAGGCTGAGACAAAACGATAATAACAAACAAATCAAAGGCAGTATACACCTACATGGCAGAAGTTAATTACCTGAATATATTTGAGATAAGACATCTTTAAAATGTGTTGCAAATCAAAAGAGTCTGCAGGAGATCACAAAGGAAGTCTTCCAACACAAGTTAAGATGCTTATCATGTACCCATCTTTCCAAATAATGCAAATGAATGACAAGAAGACATAAAGCTGGTCCTGAAGTAAGTGGCATTTCGTCTGATTCTTCCTGAATGCGACTATTGCTCTCTAATGCCTACACTAAGTCTCTCACCATGCTTAGACATATGAATAATTGCATGCAATATGCACTCATCATTGAGAAGAATGGTCACTCTATGATTTCTCTCTTCAACAAAAAAGCCTGAACAAAACATAACTTCTTCCCCTAAAGAGCACATCTTGCAAAATAGGCAACATATGGCCATTCCAAATGAAGTCAGCCAAGAAACAATACCCCAAATAACAGAGAAAAGAAAAAGCACAGGCAAGACAATACCAGCTTTCATAAATGATGCTCTATCTCTTATCACTATGTCACAGACAGAAGAGGAATAAGATGAGGGAGAGAGAAAGATGAAGACTAATCCAGCTGAGCACACTTCATGTACCACACCATGAGGTACTACTGACTGTGAGACTGTCAGTTAGTTCACAAAGCGCAAACTCTCTTCCATCGTCTCAAGGATAACTGTCCATGCTATGGGAGCAGCAGGCGAAACCAAGCCATTCCTCGTAGGTTATACCTTTGGGAAAACTCAATGACAGCATTTAACCTCCTTAATGTCTTTCTTCATTGGAGAGTTACAGATCATGTGAATCTTTATGCTTGGCATTTTTTCTTTTTGACACACATGTAGCTTTCTTCTTTCACTTTAAAAAAAATTTCCTTTGCACAACACCCTCATCGTAAAAAATATGAGACATCCGAAATAAAGTGTGTCCTTAGAGACGGGACACACTTTTAACAGTGATCTTTCCCTCTTCAATGAAAGCTTTTGTCACCAAAGAAGGACTGCGTAAAACTGAGTGAGCCCAACCCTGGTCTCACACCGGACATTGAGAACTTGTTGTGCTGTATCCTACTAAGTTTGGGAAGGGGGATGCATCCAAAGCACTTGTCTTGGTATCCAATCTTCATACACACTCCCAAGCTCACTCTTAACTGTTTCAAGGTACAAATACTGACAAATTTACTCGACTACTCTTTCAGGAGAACAATTAACATGTAATTCTTTTGTATAAATGTTGCTGTTGATATACTGGGAAAGGGTCAGGGGTCAGAAATAGTAGTGTTTTCGTCCCTTTTGCCGCCTAAATACGTCTACTGTTTGATGTGGTGTTGGTTAGTTTTGCTTTTAATCATTCGCTCAGGCCCGACTGGCTGACATCCATACTGTCACATGAGGCAGACTCCATGCTGCTGTCATCCCAGGCTGCTCCCATCACTTCCTGCTCTCTCTGGACCACTTCCAATTCTCTCTCCGTCATCTGGCGTCACTTCTTCCTCAGCTGCACTCCCCCCGGCGTCGACGAAGTCGACGACGACGACAGGGATGTTGTCTCTGACTCGTCGATGTCCTTCTCCTCGGCCGATACCTTGATGCGCTCCTTCTTCTCCTCCACTAGTTCCTCTATACTGCTCTTGGCCAGTTCTTGCCAGTTGTTTCGGTTCATTTGGCACATCTCCAACAGGGGCTTCATCTGATCATTGACTCTGGTCAGGGACTGGATAGACAAAACACAAAGAGACATGTGACACTCTTTCAACAAGCTATTTACTTCCAAAATGTATCAATGGCTAACACTTGGGAACTAAACATTGTTGAATTCTACACATGACTAACCTAAAGTGGTAGTGTGGCTGGAATGCTCCCTAAAGAGTCAAATGAACTGCACTGAAGGTACATGTTTGAGTGACTGATTTCGTTTCATAGAAAAGCCTGTCCTTGTGCCCAGCTGTTTGTTCGATGCAGCCACTTGTTCACAACAGGCACCTAATTTTTTTTTTTTTTTTTTTTTTTTTTTGCAACTAACTGCATAGTTCACACCTAACCTTAGATATAGCATCCACCTGGGGGGGGGGGGGGGGGGGGGGGGTTGGGGCATTTCATGAAGTGCTTTGGTCAGATGTTTTTCTGACTAGCTGTTATAAGCTACTGAAATCCTTTCATCTGATTGGCTGAGAGCAAATTTGTCCGACCGATATGTCAGACAAAACGTTTCATGAAATGCCCCCTGGTTTACATTACACTGTGTATGACAGCCACACTATAGTCTTATCTGATGATATAATGATGATATACTTGGTACTGACAAGTTTCTACTCTTTCTGCAGACAGTGTGTTTTAGATTGTTCACTTCTTCTTTTTGCAGCTGCAAGTTTGAACGATCCAAGGCTCTTGGTGACTGACTATGTGTCTGCCTCTCAATGCTGACCAATGCAACATTGAGGGAATGACTTAGGTGTGATAGTGCAAGTTACAGACTTTCTTACAGGACTATACTGCTAATCAATCAAAATTTCATCTCATGGTACATATTATATGGACCCATCATGGCAGAAGTGAAGGCAAAGCTAAGATAGGCTCTACCTCTTAAAAGTTGAAGAAGTTACGTCGAAATTGTTCATCCAGAATCTGTCTGACAGAAAAACACAACGTCTGCAAACAAAAACACCCAGTGACCACAAACATGATTTGAGAAATGAGATCTGAGTTTCTGCCCTGCTGAAAATTAATGGATTGGCCTGAAATGTGTTGAGACACATGCTTAGATATGAGCTCTCTGTAAGTTAGAAAGCCTTAATTCTCACCTCATAACATGGCAGACATATTGCATCCACAAAGCCAACTTGCATCTTGGGCAGTAGATGATGCTTCTCCCTGTTCATCATGTCCTGCAAAGCATTCCAGGATGCACACCAGAATATAAAACAAAATAAAACAATAAATACAAAATAAGCCACACTGTCCACATCCGACATATCATGACAACCTCTATGATGTGAACTCTCAAATGTTTAGAGCCAGTGAAATGAGAATAACACCTTTAAATTATTAATCAAACTACCTTTGCAGTTGAAATAGCAGTGATGACTTCTAGCTCTTCTGTGGTTTCTTTCATTTTCTTACAGCACATATTGCTATCAAGGCTACAAAACCTCATATCTCACAAATGTCAAATGTTCAGGAGCGCAAAAAATAAATAAATAAATAAAAATAAACTAGAAAAGCACTCTGAGAGTGCAGACCTCCGCCAAGCATGCAGCTCATTTCCACCACTGATCTTGTTCTTCCATAGAGATATCAGTGATTTCCACCCATACGTACTGATAGCATTGTGTGCTGGAAGTTGCCTGATTTCACAATATAGAAGCCTTTGTTACGTCATAAACCCTCAGCTGCACAGCGCGCCTCGCCCTAGCAGAAACTAGAGCACGCACTTTGGTGCGTGCATGTAAACCTCAAATACACGCAGCCTGAACTCCCAAGTTCATTGACCCTACCTGCCAAAATATCAAAAATCCTTCATAAATTCCCCCAAAATTCTTGGATCACTACCAAAATTTAATCATCTATTACTTGTATCATTCTAAACCTTTCCTGCAAGTTTCATCCAAATCTGTTTGCTACTTTTTGAGTTATTTTACACACAGACAGACTAACTAACTAACTAACTAACTAACTAACTAACAAACAAACCAACGGTAACAAAAACATAACCTCCTCCCTTGGCGGAGGTACAAAATAAAAATGACAGTCAAAGCAATATAACAAATGGGATCACCTTTCCAGGTCATCCCATTTGTTAATGAGGCCAACACTAAACTTTGAAATGAAGAAATTACATCCAGCTGAAAGCCTGGCATCTCTGTGAATATGAACAGTTGAACAGTGTCAAATCATTTGAATGGCAGATTAAACAACATGAAGTAATGATATTTTGCACCAAACAAACAACCTTCACGACATCAATAAGAGTGACCTTACTAATATGTCACTCACACAAAATTGCACTTTGAATGACTTAATCACAATTCTCTGGTGTTTGCTACACATAAACCAACATCTCCTCAGAGATAATTCAAAAAGACAGAAAGATGGCTTTAGTCTTCGTAAATACACGTCAGTGATCAAATGTTTCTTTCAAAGCCCCTAATCTTTAAACAACTTTCCTCCAACTATACTATGTGTGACTTTACTTAAAATGTTCTTTATATTCATGCTTTTGTACTGTCTCAGCAAAGCTGTTTCTAGGAAATTGCTTAACCCTAAAAGGGCCGGGGGGGGGGGGTTTGAATCAAGCCACCCCTCGACATTTTTCGAGACTATTCTGCTGCGCGAAATTTTTTGACCGCGCCGTTCGCTGACTTTTTACTTGCAAATCTCACACATCTGTTGACATCATTTTTGCGAAAATCGCATATACCATTTCAATGCTGCACAACCTTTTATACATGCCTGTCAGAGCAAAAATGGCTCAAAAACGTGATCTTTGTGTACAAAGTCTATGCAAATAGAGTTTTCTCACCTTATTCAAAAAGATATGATTATTTTCACTTTTAACAGCTAAAATCAATCAATTTTAGCATAATTATGCTTAAAATGGGTTCTGTAATAAATTTAGTGAAAAAACCCCCCCCAAAAAAGGTTGAAAAAACTGAGAAATACATAAGAAATTCATAAAACAATAGAATACATAAGAAATTAACTTTGATATCAGATTTTTTGTTAAGTGCATTGTTACAGATGCTACAAAGAATGATATCACCAAAAATTAGGATTCTAGGAGCTTTTATGATTTTATGCATATATTAGCATAATTGATTAATATAATGGAAATTGCAATATTCTTTTTATAGTTTGGTAGATTACGCCACAGGTAATGCTTGTGCGAATTTTCATGGCGATTCCGCAATCGACGGCGGAGATCTCGGGGGAGGGGTTTGATTCAACCCTCCTCCAGCCACAGAACACCCCAAAAAGCCCGGCCTGGTTAGGGTTAAAGACAATTCTATGCAATTTTTTCACGATTCATTGAAATCTGAAGGAAATAGCCTAGGTACTTGAAAATAAAGAAAGGGATAATTGAAGAGCAGTGACAGAACAGTCACTGCAAGAGACAAGATATTCCAAGAATATCACAATTGCTGTACAGTTTCTTACATCAGGGACTTTGTTAAGCTGCTGGCGTTCCAGGTCGCCCTGCTCAAAGAACTCGCCAAAGACAAGGTTGGCAATCTGCTTCTGCACCTCCCAGGGCTTGGAGATGGCTGAGATGTCACAAGCTGTCATCAGCATCCCACGGAGCAGCTCTCGTTGGTCCTCCTCCGACCAGTCACACTTCTGCTCCTCCACCAGTTGGAAGAACTCACCCCGGGTCCTGGGGGGTTGGAGGGAGAAACCAAGGATCTCTGGAAATCAGATTCTTGTCTGACAACACGAGACTCTTTTCATTACTGACTTTCAACAATTGTACAAATTCAAAACTTCAAGAGTGGTACAGATATCAGATAGTGTCTAGGGTAATTACTCCATGGGCAATTATCCTGGACCTTCCCCTGACCCTAACCCTAATCTTAATCCTGAACCTAATCCTCACCCTAACCCAAACTCTAACCCTAAAACTTAACCCTAACCTTAAACTTTACTCTAACGTTATCCCTAACCAGTATTTAGCTGGGGGTAGATTGCCCTGATACAATCAGATGCAGTCATCCAGACTGTTAACTACAATGCGCAGGTTACTGATTCAGCCTTATAATCAACAGCTCAATCTTGCAGGGCTGTCAACATTCACACATTTCAATCAGGGAGGTTCCAAAGTGGAATCTTGGAGCTATTTGTGTGTTACATGCATCTCAATACGGAAGAATTATTCACAAATCTGGGAGGCTTTGTATATTCTCTTGTAAGATCACAAAGAGATTTTCCATTATCTAAGGAGCCTCCTGCAGGATTACGGAGATTTGGCAGTTCTGAGTCAGGCAAAAAATGAAGACACTCATTAAGTAAGGCCAAATTTGTATCATTTGAGGTATGTAAACTTGAAAAGACATAACAAATCACCACTACAAAGGCTGAGCTTTTGCTAACACCATATCTGATTATTAAACAAAAAAAAATCCAAGGTGCATCTTGTGAGCCAATAAATGTCTCATAAAATCATGTTTCATAAAATTCATAAATGAAATGTCCAATCCAATAAAGTGGCAAATCAGACTTTAAATGATGATGATGATGAGGATGATGAGGATGATGAGGATGATGGTGATGATAATGATGATGATGATGATAATGTTGATGATGACGATGTTGTTGATGTTGATGATGATGACGGCATTGTTGATGTTGTTGATGATGACGATAACGGTGTTGTTGATGTTTTTGATGATGATGATGACAGTGTTGTTGATGTTTTTGATGATGATGATGATGACGGTGTTGTTGATGTTTTTGATGATGATGATGATGACGGTGTTGTTGATGTTGATGATGATGTGGTGTTGTTGATATTGATGATGATGATGATGGCGTTGTTGATGTTGTTGACGTTGATGATGATGATGATAATGGTGATGATAGTGGTGATGATGATGGTGTTATTGTTGATGATGATGATGATAATTCTTATTCAAAAAGAAATACCACGACTACTGAACATCTTGTCTACGAGATCAGAATTAGCTCCCACAGAAAAATATTACTTACTTAAAGTAAAGCGCTAGGTCTGTGGATAGGATGGCATGCTCCAGTAGTCGTATGGCATGTGCATAATCATCTGGCTGGAGATTCATGAAGATCTCATTGCCCTGAAAGAAATGAGCAAAAACAAAAACAAAAAACTTAAAATTGTCATACAGAATAGAGACAGTTTGGTCATGATTCATCTCATTTCTTCAACAAAACTGTGTCAAAATACAACTTGTTTTTAGCAGATCTCTTATTTTGATTTTAATATGGGTTGTTCTGGATGCAGATTAACAGCTGTTAACTTGGCGTTGCATTTAGGGAGAAGCATTTGGAGAGAAACTTATCTAACTATCCATTCAAACAATTGATGACTTAATTACTATTAGGTATGACATTCCATTCAATATATTGTCAACTTTCTGCAGCTTGTCTTATCTTGTTTAAGTGCTGCACAAATCTATTCTGCTAAAATTCAAAACTTCAGGAATGAGAGCTTTAAGATAATAAAAAACAAGACAGACACTTGTAGAAATAAGTTAATCACATAGCATGAAACCATACAAAGTCTGTCTGTTCAAATAGTGATAACCCATCAATTCAACTCATCAGCACAAGCATCATTTGAACTGATGTAACAAGTTCTGAATTCATACAAAGTTTCAGACATATCATACATCATTTGAAACAACTCCCTCAGTTACTCAATATTGATAAAATGACTTTGAAACGATACAATGATAAATGATACTGAAGGAATGGAAAACAGCAAGAATAAAAGCTGTTCCACACATTACATCCACAGATTAGCAGCTCAGAAATGACTGAAGTCAAATAAATGCCTTGAGGAAGACAAGGACAGACAGGGACAAGAAAGCAAACCACATAGACAAATCCAAACCAAAAAAAAAAAAAAAATCAAAAAAAAATCAAAAAAATCAAATAATCAAATAGAGCAGGTAAGTCATGTACAGTGTGTAATCAACATTCTTTTATTTTTTTTAAAACAAAGGTTGCTCATGAACACAGGAATGGTTGCACAAGGCTTGCAAAAATTACGGGTAGCAACATATAGTGTAGGCAGACTGATTTTTACAGTATCAAAATGTATTTAGCAAGAAAAAGTGTGTGGAATCGCTAAGTAGCATATCCTCTGGGGAAGAAACATCCCTGAATTTGAATATATTGTAAAAATGATATTCTGATTGCAGTAAGTACATGTTCCCACTGTCCGTGAAGATGTGTCAATGAAAGAAGGTCCTACCTTGCTGTTGAGGATCATGATACACTGGTCAAAGTGATGGTGCTCCATGGTGGAGGTGGAGTATAGCTGAGCTAGTGGAGACTCAATCCTGTTGGGATATCAATTAAGCACATAATGAATAAATAATCAATTAAAATTAATCAATCGATCAATCAACCAATCAATCAATCAATCAATCTATAAATTAATCAATCCATCAGCAAATAATCTAATCAGTCAATTATACACAGTTCTATCAATTAGTCACTTAATCAGTCAATCAATCAGTAAGCCACTCTTGTCGGTCACTTGGTTATCAGTCTGTCTGCCTATTGGTCAAATCAGTCAGTCACTCTGTCGGTCGGTCAGTTAGTCCACTGACACAGTCACTGCCACACACTTTTCTTTTCTCTCTCTACAGAGATGTTCCACATTAACCCATTGAGGATGGGCTGATTTTGCTACAACATGCATTTCCCATAGACACTTACACGAGTATACTCGGGACTCGTCCTCAATGGGTTAAAGAGAACCTCCTGCAGGTACAGGGAGACTTAGCATGCTGTGTGACCTCAACAGCTGGCCTCCAGCTTATCAAGCTCATCTCTCATTGGTTGTTTTGACATTTTGTCTAGACATAGGTTTGATTCAAACCAATTAACTGGAGCTTCATAATACTAAAGAGGAGAGTATAACAATTAGCCTCTATATGGCATGGAGTAAGAAGTATCACAACAAGTGCCTCAGAGGTCATCCTGTAACACAATAATGAGCAATGTACGTAGTGCCACATCCCTGGGTAACCTTAGGATGTATCAAATCACCCAAAGAGAATACAGGGAATACTGTGGGAGAATGTTAACTATCTAATTGCCAACAAGAATGCAGCTTCATCCCTAACCTCATACAGACCTTGCAAGTGACAAATGTGGAAACAGAGTAGAATACCATGGAGACTAACTAGAGAGTTACTGCCTGTCATAGAGCCTTGAGGTTTTTAACTTGTTGTTGGTGACCAATCAAAACAAATTAATGCCACAGTGAGGAGATATGCTCAGCCCCTGGCATGATGTGTAATATGGGCATGATCCTTCGCATACCTACTCGCCTCAAGGACCTTCGATCCCGTTCACGATGTAAACAAGTCTACAAAAGGTTCATGAAAATTATTGGTCATTAAAGACATATTTCTAACATGCAGTAACATGTCTAACAATTCATATCATATTGAAATGAAATAAAAATCAATTCAATCTATTGCCAAACACATAACGGAAATGTGAAATATTCAATGAACTGGACCCTGTTGTTTAAGAGTGCAGATCAAACATAAGTCAGAAAATCAAACATGTCCCTGAATACTCAATTCTGATCGGCTGCTGACTGACTTACATTATGACTGACTCAAGTTTGATTACATAATTACATTCATGTATAAGGACCCTGGTTTTCCTGATGCAAGATACTCAAGCTCATGGGCTCATATAATGGGAGATGAAATCTTGGTGTCATCCATTGCATACTATACTTACATGACCTGGAAGTTGTTGTTGGTTCCCCTGTGGTCGAGGTCATGTGACAAGCATGCTACCATGAGAGTCATGACCTCAAGGTCAGTTAGGACGTTCTTCATTCCCCCACTCTGCCAGAATCAGAACAAGATGCAGCAAGAGTCTATCAGTCATTGTGAAGGCCGTTAGGTCTTTGCTTCTCATCTCATTTATTTACTTTGTGTGGATTTTCATTTTTAACTATGGGAATTAATGTCCTATACAACATAACAGTTAAATAAATTTGAGCTGACTAACATCACTTGTGGCTACAGTCTCAACACACATACTTTTTCCCCCTCACTGAACAGGTGATCTGGGCCCCATTTCATAAAAGATGTTAGGATAGCAACTCTAACTGGGATGGCAACTTCTCATAGTAACAGCCAATCAGAAAGCTGCATCAATCTATAGTGTTCAGGTTTGATTTATGCAAGAAGTGTTTGAAATATTCACTTTACAAACAATTACACAGTGTTTTTAGTAGAGCTACTGAAGACGCCCATATAAAAATTTTTATTCCCGAAGCAAAGAGGGACTTGTTCCAAACACTGACACAGATTTCTCTCATGGCATCTGTGATACATACAGACAAATACATCTGTTTCAGTTAGAAGTCTTCATAAAAGTAAGCCACCACACTGGAAACATTGCCTGGAGGAACAGAGTGGGGTGCATGTAAAGCCCATACTGGATTTTAGAATCTTGTAGATAAGAGTTCTTTTTCATTGCCAACAGAAAAGGCAGTTTGATCTTAGATTTGACACAAAACTACTATGTGCCTCCTGGCATAAAAACTACTCTTGTGCCTCCTGGCACATAATAAGAATCTATTTGAGTGAATATTTGAGAGCTTTAAGAGGGTATGCATAAAAAGACAGCCACATACTTTCCTATAAAAGTCTTCCATTGGATTCTCAACTGCGGATCACTCTGCCACCGTTCCCCTTTCCAATAACTCCATCATGATCAATGAAAGATGACATGGTAACCCCTGTACCCACTACCTTTTGACAGAAAAGCAAATATTAATTCAAAAAGGATCTGCAGCAGGGATCTCACCTTGATAATGGCAAACATTGTCTGGGCCACAGTGAAGGCATGCCTCCAGTTGTGGTACGTCACATTGCGATAGTTCTTCCTCACGCTGAGAAGCCATCTGCACATCGTCTGAGATATCACAAAATGAACTTTCAACTTTCAACTTTCAACTTTATTTTCACCTCCATCAAAATGAACAAAGAACTTTATGTACATTGCGTATACACGGGATATTTGTGATACAGAACAAAACTTGAAAAGGTACATAAGAAAATTATGAAAGTGAAAAGTAGATGTGATTACATCTTTGTTAAATACATAAAGCGTATAATACAAGTCAACTAAGGATGAGGATGGAAGTGGAGGGTCCCACTAAGAAGCAAAGCTTGTACGATATGGGACCCTCAGAAAAATACACAAAACATCAATATAAAACACAATAAACGAACCGATGTCAACTGACATCAAAATGATTGGGAAGAGGAAAAAGAGAGAAAAGGAAAGGAAAAAGAAGAGTAAAAAAAGAGAGGAAAAAAAGGGAGAAAAAAGAGGGAACTACAGCATGTGCCATCGTGGACGCAAGCAATCTGGATTTCATAATGTAAAATAAGTGATAAAATACAAGCTGGATTGAATGTAATGCAAAACATTTTTTATACGTAGTTATGTTGGTAAGAATGCAGGAGAAAAAAAAAACACATCGTTATATTTAGAACACAGAGAGGGGCATAGTTTAATAGGAGGACTTATGTATAAAAAAAATGATGACTTGACTGAGATGATAAAGGGAAACTAACTCTGTTGGATGTTGTAAAGTTTCAATAAAAATGGTTTTAATTTATTCTTAAAGGAATTCAGAGATTGAGCAGTAGTAATGTTACTGGGAAGTGAATTCCAGTACTTTGGCCCGTCGTAAATAAATGTGTTTTGAGCCAACAAAGTTCTCAGAAATGGCAAATGGAAATCATTTGATCGCCGTGTTGGATAATTATGAATGGATTGGATTCTTTGAAACATTGTTTCAAATATATTTGGGAGATTATTTTTATTATAATTATACATAAATTGTCCTAGATTAAACAAATACAAATCATTAATTTTCAATATTTTATGCTCATAAAATAGTGGGTCAGTATGGGACAAAAATGCAGTATGACATATAACACGGAGTGATTTCTTTTGCAATAAAAGTAATTTATCTAAGAATGTTTTATATGTATTTCCCCACGCGAGAATACCGTAACTTAAATGTGGCAATATTAGGGATGAATATAATACGAGCAGGGACGACAAAGGAAAACAAAACTTAAGCTTATTAATTATACCAATATTACGTGAAATAATTTTACATATGAAGACAGTGTCAGTAACAACCTTAAAAAAAATGTCAATCTAATGTTGATATGTGAGCTCTCACAGTGTTCTCTTCCCTTCTCTCTCTTTAGTTTTCATCTTTTCTTTTCTCTTTTGTTCCTAAGATATAAAGCAGAGCTCAACACTATCTGTTTAATTTGCTGGCCAGTTCAGGCCACTAAAATCTTTTAAATCTGAAATTTTGGTGACCCCCCAAAAAAACATAGTGGCCTAAAATAAACAGAAACATAACAATCCATTTTGAATGTAAGTGCCTGATCGGCCAACAAAAGATAGCCTTGTTGGAAATTTGGTGGCCTGACATCAATCTTCATTGGCCGTGGGCCATCAGGCCACCGCTATTGTCGAGCCTTGTATGAAGGCTGGATAAACAGCAGTGTTTGCTGGACTTCAGCACCAGGCTAATTTGGATTACAGCGCAACATATTGACAAAGTGTCATTTGAATACCATCATATCATCAGTAGGATCCAAAGCAGAAATAATTTAGACTAAAAGGTCTTCCTTTAATTTGGATGAATTCTGAAGATTCCAAAACACAGCCTGAGATAAAAGGGGAACCAAATTGTGATAAATTATGCACTTCATGGTAGGACACGGAAGCCCATGCAAACTCAATTGTGTGGTAGATTTAAAGACACCTGTATGTCTGTGTCAAATCACAAAGAATATTGGATCATTCAAAGAGAGCTTCGTAAGAGCACTCAACATCAGCTGTATAATTTGCTCATAACAAAACAGAGGGTTCACTTGTTACAAAACAGACTACCAATACTACCTGCCAATACTACCTGCCATTTAAAAAAAAAAAAAAAAAATGATCCTCACTCTTTCTAACCTCATAGTTTATCCTAAACTTGTTGAGCAGGTCTAGGTCCAGGAACATCCTAATTGCAGCCAGTAGTGTCTCGTCCTCGGTCATCCGCAGCTCACTGAAGGAAAACTTGAGGAGTCCAAGCTCGTTGCTGGTAGGTACCACTAGTTTCTGCAAAGAGTGCACAAGATATTATTTCATAATTCAAATGACTGCATCCTATTCCTGGTAAGAGAGTACACTAATCTTCACACCTTCATACTATCATTGTTATCTGTCTTGTTCTTCTTGCTTCCGATCTTTTTTTCTCTGTGCTTTATTCCCTAATTCTCCTTACACGGGCTGTATTCTCTCTTCCCCTTCTTATATCAATCTGTACCACTAAAAAAAACCTTAAAATGTTGCCCTTTTCAGCTTGATACTTGGTATGCATCAACCTGAATCAAATTAGAACTATCTAGCAAAATGATTACATAGCAGGTCTCACATGGAGAATACTTCATCAATAATGTTACTTCAAAAACTTTGCCATCATGTATAGAGACAATAGAAAATAGAAAACTATAGAACAACTCTGCCTGCAGAATGTCAAACTAACGGCTGGTTTGGCCTATAGTTTTAAGAATCTTGGTTCTGTTATATGCACACTACTTCTACCAAAACATTTGCCGATCATGGAAACATGTGATTCATCAGACAAGTAGTTAAGAATACAATCCCATGCGGATAGTTTTTATATTACTCTAACTCATTTGTTGAGATGTTCTCCTCTTTTGTCTTTTTTGATTGTAAGTACACGTGTGATTGGTACAGAACAGGTTAATCCAACATGTTCTGTGTCTTCTCACTAGATTGGGCATTCGAAAAACAAATAGCAGACAAAGTGGGCATTACACAGACAGGTTTACAGATATTAAGTGCAGGATGAGTTACCTTTATCCTTTGTGCTTCTTCTTGTGGCGCTGTGGCATGGTAAGATAATGTCTGAGGAAATAAACAAAGCAAACCCAATTTTGATTTACAACACATACATAATCAAACATTTCTTCAAATATTCACCATAATACTCCTGATTATGTTTTTCTATCATTTTGACTCAAAACGAACCACTGAGCTACTGTTACTTCTGATTAAAACTATGCAAGGGAAACACCATCTCCTCTACTTTAGATAGTGCTACAATAAGTGTAATACAAACAGAACATACGAATGACTTCTAGCAATGCATTTCTGCATCAAAACTCTTAAGGGTGTTTCTCACTGAGCGGCAAAAGTTTGTGAACGTAGTTATTTTTGGTATTGTCAGGGTTCTAAACAGTTGCAACCAAATTCATAAATAGTTTTCATTGTTGCAAACAGTTCTTCTTGTCGCAAAGAAATTTCGATCATGTTCAAAATTTTAAGATTTCATGCTTAAAATTCACTGAAATTGGCTGCGCTGGCAAACATTCCCTGCTCAGTACGATACTCCATTTAGAGGCTTTGTATGATGATGATGGAGAATCAAATAGGCCTAACAAAGTACATCTGAATCCTTCTTTAATGATACAAGCAACAAATGTCATTGCAAGACAGTTCTCTCCTATCATGTCATTTATCCCTTTAAAACTGTCAACAGAACAATCGTCATATGACATTACAAGAGGCAGAAAGATGTAACAGAGGATTGGAGTTACCCATAGCACCTGCTCCTTCCAATATCTACGAGTGAAGAGTCTAATAGAATGAGATGCACACTACATCACATAGAATTCACTTCACACAAATATATATATTCATCATGTCTGAAGCTCTGACAGTGACTGTCACAGCAACCATCATCACTTCATGCATCTTCTCCTGAAGCTAAGGGGGAAAGGGGGGGGGGGGGGGGGGGAGATGACAGAAAAAATCCCAGGCTTTCAATTAAGATCTATCCTTGCCATGATGTAATCTGATTTGTCCTCAGTCTTTCACTGTTAAGTTCCCCCCCCCCCCCTCGTTCTCCCTTTAACACTTCTGCCTGCAAATCAAATAGACAGAAGCCTGTCTATTAGATTCCACACACACGAGCTGCTACATCTAGGGTGTTGGGGTTTGGGAGGGGTAGGGTGTATTATACTGTGGATGAAAGACAGTGTTTTAAATACACTGGAAGCTTATGTAAACTGACTGAAAGGAATCAATTGTACAGTGATACACATTGACATCAAATATTATGAGCCGATTGTGGAACATAATTTCCATGCTTTGTGCGAACAGATAAGAGTGTGGGTTTGTATGTGTGAGTGAGAGAGTGGCGTGAGGGAAGGCATGTTGTATATCATGTAGCTATGTGTTTGCAGAGGGATTGGAAATCTTATAATCACATACAGCACATATCAATATTTCATGATTGTAGCATATGCTCATATGTTGTATCTCACTGGAATGGAGCAGTTCCCTCAAAACTTTAAAAATTTACCGCTATGACATGTAGAAGTTACCTATCAAAACCATTTAACATACAAAGAAACACTTTTTGTCGCTGCAAATGAAGACTTAGTGTCGCTTTTCCTTCTGTGCTCTCCCCTAGCAAAGAGAATATACATGATTGTTCACATAAGACACTCTTCAATCTCTTGTTTAAATCGTTATAGACCATCTCTCTATTCTTTATATTATCTAGGATAAGACCAATGTTGTTTATCTCTGACATTCATATGGGGCAACAAAATTGATAGATCCAAGCAATTACATCAAAATCGCTGATGTAATGTCAACTTACCACATGGTACTGCACCCTAGGTCACAAATATTTCTATTTTGAAAAAAAAAATGATACAAGACCAACAGAAGATTAGATTCTTACCTCCAGAGCGACCCGTTGCATAGCAACAGCTCGGCACACCTTTTCGTACATCTTGGTGTTGTGAATGCCCATCCCACAGAATATTGCAAATGCCTAGGAGGGGGAAAAATACAGGGAGGACTTATCAAATGCAGAATGTGATAGAAATAGAGGAATATATGAGGGGAGAAAGATGAAAATGAGATTGGAAGAATAGATTCCAGTTTCAAGATGAGGGACAGTATAAAGAATAGAGAAAAAAAGAATGGCACAACTGACTGACAAATCGTCCTTCATCGACGTAAACACAGATTATTCTGCGTCTGAGTAATAGCCAAGATTAAATAATCATGGGCACAGATACTTGCATGGGACTCAAACCAATGACCTCCTGATTCCTATACTGGCATCATATCTACCAAATTACTAAGCTTCTGCTCAATGGCCAGGGACAGTTCTTATCCCTTCTATTAGCGGGTACTGCAGATTTATGAAAATTAATGATTTTAGTGTGAAGACATTTCTTATTGCATCTGGTTGACAAACTTCCCATCACTGATGTAAATAAACACCAGTTATTCAGTGTTTGAGTAATAGCCATGATTAAAAGTCATGGGCATACGTATACTCAGGTACTGTTATTTGTTATTTCATCAAAATACAAATTTTGTAATTGTTATGGTGAATTCAAATGTAAAACGAATACTTGTTCCTCAACACAGGTTACCCATTTCAGTGAAAAATCCTGCCTGATATAGCAGTTCACTACATACATGAAACGTTCTCTGTGTTTAATGACTGTAATCACTAGCAAAGACTAATATGACCTGGCAGAACACCCACCTTTTAAGTACTGTGTCCCAGCTGTGCACACGTATGCTGAAAGCATGATATATATTGCGGCAGGCGTGAGCTGGTCACCATATATACCATGCATTCGCCATATGCGTGCACACACGGGACATCGCAGTAATGGCGGATTTTGCCGTCAGCTTGGATTGGTCCTTACCATCCCCAGACTTAAGGCCGATATGAAAGATTGTTTGCCCACAAGTGTTGGTGATGTGGTGTGTGAATGCAACTCACCTCAAACATGTCCTCATCATTCTTGTTAAAGGCTGAGCCATCCAGCTTGTTGACCAGTAGACTGACGCCCTGAATCGCTCCGCTTGCGTTCTTGATGGGCATACACAACATCTCATGCGTACGAAACCCTGTTTCCGAGTCTACCTGTTAACCAACATAGAGTAAGTGAAGATATGTCATAAACTTGTCTGTGGAGAAAAACACTTGAGCAGTCCCAGTTTACATGAAGCAATAGAACTGGAACAACTGTCCTGTGCCCACAGAAGACCATGCATCTGAGATTAACTAAAAGACTGAACATGAATCTTGCAGAGAGCATAGGAACCTAACACCCACAGTTGATCTTTTTCTTTTTTTCACTTAATGTCCTTAATATACTTACTCTAGTGTGCCACATCTTTTTTTTTGTAATCATTTCAAACTCTACATTTGTTCAGCACATCTCTAACAACTTATAACTTTGTTCATCATAAAACTAATTCATGTGTCTCACATACAAGTGTATACCACTGCTCAAGAACTGTAGACGATTCTCGAAATCTTTACAATTTCTTCATGTACATTGTATCTCCTGGTTTTATTAGAAAACACCGTGACAATTATTTCTCTAGTAATGGCCGCTGCATGCTCATGAATGGAATGATAATGATAAATATCATGGCATACCTTGGTCACAGTTATCAAAGGCATCTTTCAGAGTTACTTTGGTTTGAGGAAACAATTTAAGGCCAAAGTCAGATTACTATCAGCACATCCACATAGTGATGCAGCACACATCCCAAGCTACCAATATTCATCCATGAAATCTGATACATTACACAAAGCTGTGAGGCAAATAAGTGTCATTGTCTGTTAAATGCATGTCAATGGGTAGAATGATTTTTCAAATCAGCACAGCTTTCATATTATTGTCTTGCTAGTGCCACTAATAAATAGTTTAATTTCAGAGGGTCTCAAGTTATGGAAATTTGCTGGATTTGCACCAGTTTGTTTGAGATTCTTACATCAAGAGATATTCTTACCTTTGGGTCAAACCGTGGATCCTTGTATGCATCTGAAATGTTCAGAGTCTGTATGACACAACCAAAAGCAAACATATACAGACAATGATGACTAAATGAAAGAGATATACATATGACTTACTTTCATAAACCCACAATTGAACTTTGAATTCTCTCTAAAGGAATAGTCAATTCATAAGTTATTTAAAGTTAGATTCCCTCAAGAGTTATGCTCTCTTGGTCATTTTGAGTATGAAGGAAACAAAAGAGTTCTGTAACAAGGACTTGGATTTCACATGATTGAAATGGTGACTTGGCTGCCATAGACATTATGGCAGATCATGCACAGATAGTCAAGTGCTAATGACTTAAAATCATTTGTCCAATTTGCCTTCTAGGTTAGGGCTAAAATTTTCATTAACAATACAGAACACAAACAAAGCATCAAAAGTTGAGGTTAATCTAAATTTTGTACACCTACTCTGTCAAATTTCTCTATCTTACTTCACACTTCCCAATAATACTTCACTTTGGTTTTTTTAGACTCAAAGTAATGTATCATCTCTATGCTTATGACCATGTAGCAGCATGTGAGCAGAAATAAGTACGACCTTAGAATGTCTATAAATACATGCATACTTGTGGACAATGAGAAAGAATGAGATACAATATGCCCTGATTCCAAAATCCCTACAATCAATCTCAAATTCCCACAATTGACATTGAGTCTACTGCAACCACCAATCATATGGTTGATTGTCATTTCTGGGCTAACCACGCTTCTTTTGGATACATGGATCACCTGATTTGGACACCAGTGGCTTAACCTAAATCCGGCTTACTGCTGGAATCAACCTGCTACCCAGGCAGAGGTAGATGCCAGGCAGAGCGGTATGTTTTAGCTCATCACATCCCTGTTTACGCCATCCCAGTTTACGCAAGCTTCTCTTGCGTGCTAGTGTTTAGAATTCGAGGCTGTTCATTACAACTGCCTGTTTATCAAGATATGACGAGGGAGATGACACTGTTTCTCACTATCATTTGGAATCTCTTACCACACTCCTACAGCCTTCTAGGCTGCTTGTACCCCACTCCTACCCCTTCCCTTCCCTTACCCCACTCCCACCATTTCCCTGTCCTTCCTATCCCCTTCCCTACCCATATTCCCACTCCTTTACCTCCCCTTTTCCTTACCCCACTCCTACCATCCCCTCCATTTCTCCTACCCCCAATCCCACCACCCCCTCCACTCTTCTACCTCCTTTCCCACTGTCCCCTTCCCTTCCTCTTCCCTCTCTTCCACTGCCCTCCTGTCCTTATCCTTCTCACACCATCCCCTTCCCTTTCACCACCTATCACCCATAATCATCTTCCTTTAGTTTCCCTAATACCAGCTCTTGTCATTCTTCATCTATGCCAAACTCCACCCAGCCTCTCCCTTCTTCATCTACTCCTCTCCCATTAGCCCCTTCCTTCCTCTACTCCCACTTCCACTAGCCCCCTCCCTTCTTCATCTATCCATCTCCCAATAGCCCCAACTCCCTCTCTTCCCCCTACTCTTATGTTTAATGCCACTACCTCTACCCACCCCTCCCCAATCACTTCCATCCCGTTCCCCTCCCATTCTCTACTGCCAGCCCCAAGATGGTCATGACGAAATCACTGCACTTCATGTTCTCCTCAACAGCCTGTGGTATAACACTGGTTGGCATGCATTGTCCTTTTGCAAGGTACAGAGTATGCTCTCGTCTAACATTCTAAATCCCACATTAACATATATCATAATTTTTTGTACATTTTGGTAAAGACTTAACACAGCTAAAAATACAGAATACAAGTTCAGATATGTTAGCCATCATTGACAGCTACCCATAAGATAGATGTCCCTCAAGGCTTGCCTGTGAATTTAACATTCAGTCAGAGCACAAAGACTACATTTGAACAGTGTCAAGAGAATATAAGATTTGATCCCATGGTGAACAGCTTGTAGATTCAGTCCACTTTTATGCTAAAAAAGCTGACTCATCTCATAAGAATGGCACTGGACTTGATTCAGAGTCATATCAAAAAGAATATGAGAAATTTAATGTTTATTTACAGAGAAAAACACCAACAAAAAAGAAAGCAGTAAGGTGAAATGTTGTTTCTAAGGCCAAACAAGGACATTGTTAGATCCAAAGCGTGACACGTTGCTCTGATTTAAATGAAAGGAACAGAAATAGATGGCAACAAATTTCTAACAAGTCTCTGACAACAGACATACAGAAAGAATCAAAGCAGTACCTACCTCCCCTGTTGTGGCCACATACCCTGTGATGCCAATATGGATTGGAAAGCGACAGCCGTTACTGCATGGAGAGAACAAATGCAATGAAAATAGACAAATCCAATAATGATTCAGATGACAACACCGGCAATAAACAAAAACACTAACATAGTGACATATTCTTATGTGTTAAGTTTGATTGACGACCGACAAGAACTTATTGTAGCTTGCTTGAGGAAAGTCTGGGATTTGGTTTGTATTTTTGAGTCTTTTTTGTTTTTTGTTCATTTTGTTGTGTTGTAGTTGTTGTTTATTAACTGTTTGTTTTTTTGCCGGCAACAGCTGTTAAAAGGCTGTGCAGTCCTTTGGCACTGACATAGGTAAACTTGGCAAAAAAACCCAAACACCGATACATGGAATTTGAACACACTCATGAGTTGGTTTCTGACAAGTGCACCGTTGATGCACTGCGTTGATATCTGTGGTACAATGAGCAAGCTGAAGTATAGGAAGCCTGCACTAACTGTGTACAGGCTATGCTGGAGTCATTTATTAGGTACTCATAGCAGTCATGTGGGAGCTGAAAATGGTTTCTAACTTATGGAGAATCTAATGGTACATGAAATGCCTTTTATGTGTGAAACCATTATCCTCTAGAAAAATTAACAATTTGCCACATATTTCGAGGAGCTAGATGCAGATTTCGCAAACAGTCAAGTCACATGACCAACTCGATGAAATTATTAGTGATGTATAAACACAGAGTAAAGATTAGGCTCAGCATCTGTAAGCAATTCAATCATCCAGCTGTAAGACTGCAGCTGTTTTCATTGGATATGTGAACCATTTGCAAAGGATGCGAATGTCAAAAAAATGACAAGGTCCAACGTTTGTATGTTAAGCTGGAAAAGATCGAAAAACCAGCATTGGGATAAGAAGCATCATCAAATGTGACCCGCTACAACAAAAGGATCCGAAAGTCGGGGGAGGACAATTTTCTGAAAATGGCATGACATAATTTCCTTACTCTTCTACTTTAATTTCATATAGAACACAACTCATAACAGTACTCTGTTGCGGAGATATCGATGATTTTATTAGCGCATGTCAAGTGGTTGAGGAAATCAGAGTTTCGAGAAAAACACCTTCAAAGTTTTCCTTCCGACGCTTTCATGAACAAGGGGAGGCGAGACAGTTTTCACCGCATGGCAATAGAAGGTATGCTCCTAGCAACCTCTGCGATGTTCATTCAAGCTTAGCACCAGCGGTCTACGCACGACCAATCAGTAATCAGGATGCCACGCACTGACCAATAAGATCACTCCTTCATTTCTATAGGGGCGGAGTCTAGCTGCGGCGCTAAATCCAAATCTTCGGACACGTTTCTGTCACATTGAAAGTCGGAAAATCAAGGCCCAGAAAATCTCTGATTTCTTGCCTTTCCTTTGATGATTTAGCTTCGAAATTTCGGCAGATGATAGACAAAACATTAGACTACAAAATTAGGCCAAAAACAGAAATCCAATAGTTTAGAACAATTTTGATGATGTGACATCAAACTCGTTTTTCTCGGCTCAGCCGTCAGCGACTTTAGGATCCTTTTCTTGTAGCTCGTCACAAATGTTCATGGGCGTCATTTCTGGTTGGTGGGAATTTGAAACAATCTTTCATGTGTGTATTTATGTAGGTAGGTAGGTTTGTATTTTTCTGCTCCAGTATCAGAACAGCTGTGTGAGGTAGTAAAACTATGTCTCCTGTTAGTCAAGAGAACCCTGTACAGGAAGTAGAGATGGTGCACATACAATCACTGATAACATTGTACGCTAGTCTAGATGCATATCTTTGTGAGATCTTACAACGGCATATTTATCATTTGAGATTTGTATTGTGTGTATACATATCTCCAGTAACACATACTGACAGCCACTGATTATAAGGAGTTGACTGTAGAACACGATTAATTAAATCACATATTTTTCTTGCACAAGCATGACTGAAGTAAAAGGGGTAGATATGTTGCAGTTTTCAAAACATGCAACAATGAATCTCAACTTCTCGAATGAAATACATTCACAACAAGGGTACATTGCTCCTTTAAAGGCTCATGGAGGTGATACATCATGTTTGTGATACATCATGTTTAGTCCTCCCATGTCATTGAAGGCTAATGATTCAGGAGGCACTGACGGCATTGCTTGGGGATACCCCAAACATGATAGCATGCAGTATGGCTTTCCAGGCCTCTTGATACTCTAAGGTCTCGAGCTGCCCTGCCCCTTCTCAGCCATACTAATTGCTGAGGTGTACTGCTTGATCAGTCCAGAGACCACTTT
Source organism: Diadema antillarum (assembly GCF_040938485.1). Classification (NCBI taxonomy): domain Eukaryota; kingdom Metazoa; phylum Echinodermata; class Echinoidea; order Diadematoida; family Diadematidae; genus Diadema; species Diadema antillarum. The sequence continues at coordinate 28,711 of NW_027270948.1, forward strand.
TCCTCTGAACATTGATGAAATGAGTAGGAGTAAATCAAGATTTATGAAGGAATCAAAAGCAGAGGACCATCATCCATCAAATTGTCATGAAATCTACAAGTGATGATCCCTCTCCATGCCTGCTATTCACTTGCCTCATGTTGGCCACATTCTCATACAGTGTGAACTCATCTCTTGTGAAACATACATCATACTCGAAACATACTTTAAGGGTATCTTGGCTATCACCCTTTCTTCCCATTTCCTACCCCTCTGCTTTCTTCTACCCCCTTCCCCTTTTTCCTATCCTCATCTTCTTTTATTTTCCTTTCTCTTCATCTTTTGCCATCCTCCTCCATCTCTCATCTTCCATCGCTATTTTCTCCATCTCTTCCAACTCCATCTCCTTTCTTAACCCACCTTTACATTTTTCATTCTTCCCCAGTATGCACAAAACTACATGGATAAGACTAGAACTTGTATCATCTTCAATTTGTGACTTGGGGTGTTTTTATGCTCAATTTGCGATTGATGGCATTTTTACAGGCTGGTTTCAAATGCAGATCCAAAATGCTGTTCACATGGGTACAGTTTGTGCTCAATTTTTTCGAGCTCGAGGAGACAACTTCACGAGCATGCACTCTGCACTGTTGAAAAACTATAAACCCCTATCAGAGGAGCTGTTCAGCATTCGTGTCTATTTCACATTAACTGGAAAGGCACTGAGAAGATGTAAGAATATAAATCTTTATACATGATTTTGCATTTATGCTTCTCCATGAACCATATTTACAGAGAATCACTGATTGTAAATGTGATTTCCATTTATGCTTCCCTGTTAATGCATTTAGAGAAAATTGCTGATTGTCAATGCACCTTTTTGTGCATTTTGAAACAGTATCTATATCAAAATATGACAGAATAAATGAATAAATAAACAAATAAATAAATAAATAAATAAATAAAATGAGTTGGAACGCAACTACGTTTTCAACTAAAAGCATTTCAAAAGCCTGATTCTGGCAAAAAGAAAAAAAGAAAAAAAAAGGTTGAGTATAAATAAATGCACCCTTATGTTCAAGAACATGTAGGGGGGAGGGATTCAAAAAGACTTTTAAAATTGTACCTGTCCAGGCAAAAAAAAAAAAAAAAGCAGAAATGCATGCCATATGCTTTCTTCACAATTTCCTTACCATATGAAATAATATAATATAGTCCACATATTTCTCCCACAGCCCTGCTTCCCTGCTTACAACTAATCTACATATATACCACACAGATGGAAACCCATCTCATTAGAATCTACCGATATATTTCATCCCAGTGAGATGTTTATTTGTGTAATTATCTGACTTTTTTCCTTTCCATTCATTCTAATTTCTTTCCATCTTTAATCATTGTAAGGACAACTAACCAGGATGGAAGATAATAAGGCAAATGCAGTATCTCTCCTTCATAGTTATCATCAGATACCTTCCAGTTCTTATGAGATGGTCATCTCATTAATGAGATCCATTCATGGCGTGACCTTTATTGTGTCCTCCTGTAATGTATCCAGGCAATCTTTTCCATTTTCCTCTCTTACACACACGCCCACATCCCCTCTCTTTCTCCCAGTCTCCATTTGAAAATCTTCTTTTCTATCCTATTCATTCCAAAAGTCAGTATACTCATAATTAGCCTTGGGTAGACTCAATGAGAAAACCTAATCACACTGGCTACAAATCTCTGTGTGTAAGACTCTCCTGCCATTGTGACATTTTAGTCGGAAATACTGATGTAAACTCAGAAACACACAATTCTAAAGGGTTTAAGTCATCATCGTAGGAAGCAATGTGACAGAAATAGCGAAGCAAATCTTTATTTTTGCCTGTAATCAGATTATGAACATTTCTCAAAATGCTGTCACCGTGAAGAAGCTCGCTGTGACCTAGTGTGTGCGTTCGTACGGTTTCTTATTGGCCTGCCTCGATGGCGCTGCGTCGTCCGGGGTAGCGGGTAGCGAGAGGGAGAGATGCCTCCATGAATTTCCAATGAGAAGCCAAATGAGAGTAATTCAGAGAGACTAGTGAGAGAGGCTCAAGGATGCTTGGTGGCAGCGAAAAGTGAGAAGACCGCAACGGACTGGATGACCCCCTCAAATGATGTACTCTGCCCACTGACCCAGTGGGGGCCACGGCGGACACTCCATCAATACCAGTCAAAGATTACAGAAAACTCTTTCCACAGGAAATGAAAATGGCGATACATCTCACTCACATCCAATCTTGCTGACCATTTCTCTCTCCTCCTCCCCCTGCTCCTTCTCTCTTCCTCTCTCACCCACTCTGGCTCTTTCTCTCTTCCTGTTTTTTTTTTTTTTCATCTATGCCTCTCATATTATGTAATCATCTCCTGACTGCTCTCATTTCTACTTGCACATATGCACCCTTCTGCTTTCAATTTCCTATCCTCAAAATGATTTTCTGTATCTGCTACTTGAAACGGATGATACGCAACCAGCATCCCACTCCTTCATACTCATCCAAACTATTCCCTTTGAAAATTAATGTGTCATGAAGATTTCTCTGCAAATCCATGCTAATTTAATGGCTACTAGTTGTAGTAATTCATACACTAAAACATTTTCTTCTTAATTCTTACAATTTCTGAATAAGTTTGCCTCTTCCTCCCACCCCCAAAGAGAAACAAGAAAAATGAATAAATTAACAAATAAGTCTCACAAGTAGCCTTGACATACATCCCTAATTTGCAAAACACAAATTTCCTATCGACAAATACCACTATATCCTCCTGCGTACACAATAAAGTAGAAGCCTGCTTTACGAATGCATAAGCAACGGAAAGTCTGAACAGAGCTCTCTACACTAATCCAACCCATTTGATGTAGAGAGCCCGGGTTCTCCGCTACACTCGCTCCAAATGTTGATTTATGCAGTGCAGAGAACATCTCACCACTGGCCACTGACTTCACAATGAGTAGAGGGGAAGAGTGGCTCGCTTCGGCCGCTACGTCCCATTCCCCGCTTACGTGCCGTGCATCGCCAATTGCGGGGGCAAGCAGGCATAAACTCAGGAATTGTTATTGGACGGATATCCTTGAGTGTTTTCCGAGCACCCACGACAAGACGGTAATTCCTTCTAGGCTAAGAAAGCCACCTCTCATCCTTGGGTAGTGGCACTCTGTGGTTTGATTTTGCAACTTACGTCAATCTTATGCCAACTTGGGTAAACAAAGAAACAAACGTCATGTCTTCCTACGAAAACGTCAGAATGGAAATATGCTTTTTCAACACACTTGTTATGCATCATCGTAAAAATAAAAACTGCAGATTTATTTGATACCTGTCACTGTTTATCAAACAAACAACACAAAATGAGTGTGGATGAATCATAACAGTAGTTACTGTTGATGATCCATATGTTGCAAAATCAATGCAACAGTTTGTCAAGTGAGTGTATCAATTCACTGAGGCACTGAATGAAGAATCACATTTTTCACAGAGAAGTGATTATTCACTTGAATCCTTAAAAGTATTCGTTACCTTGCTCTAAAAGTGTATCCATGACATCATTTCCTTTTGTATTTTCAATTTATTGATCACTATCTTTCAGGTAGGATATACTGTAGGATGCATTCACTCAAGTATGATTTTATGGCAAACCAGGTTTAACGTGGAAGTCTACTTTCTGTGTTACAAATTTTACTTCAACTGAATAAAATCACCAATAGTGAACAGTGTAGGTTTTTGATAAAAGTTTAAAGAAAATTATAAAGCAACACTGGAATTTTCAAGCTTCTCATAATTTCATGAAAAACTACTTCAAGTCACATTCACTTATGCAAATTAGATTAAAGGCATAATTTACCATTTGCAGATGAAACAAAAATCCAGCATTAGTGCTTTAAAATAGGTCTAAAAGGTGAGTTAGGGATAGAAACAGCCTCTGTAAAAAATCTAATTGGTAAAATCAATGTAAGTATTGTTGAATATACAAAATATGAACAATAGTTATAATAACAATGCTTCTAGACTAAACCGTCTACAGTTATGGATTAATGAGAAAAATACAGATATCTCCATATGTTTTAGGCTTTATCGCAAAATTTTATATGATAGGAGGTTTTGCGATACAACAGACCTAGTCATGTGCTTTAAATGTCATATCTTGAAAATTTTCTAAATCATTGTACCCACAGGTAAATAGGACCTTTAAAGGGACATGGATTGTAGATTCAAGAGGGCATGATTACATGCACTCAGACAAAGTTTGCTTGCTAGCAACCCACAGGAACTTGTGTGTGAATATGTGTAACATAGCAGTCAAGTTTGCTTTGTAATTGTTTTACTAGTTCTCGATCTACATAAGATTGATATGATCAGTCGAGTCCAATTTGCTCACACCATGCTTAATACTATGACAGTGAATCATAACTGACTTTAGACCTGTACAAACGAGTCATCAACAACATCGACAATATAAGGGTCAAAGATGACATTGCTCAAGGGCATCATATGAAGAAACTCATAGGAACTGCGAAGTTTCCCTTTAAGACCATGAAAGAAAAGACCATGAAAGAAAAGAGACAGCAGTCTTACCCATTGCCATTGTGTGGTCCTTTGTTCTCTAGGTCAGCCTGTTCCAGCTCAAACACTTGAGAGAAAATACTCTGAAGGGTGGAATATGACAGGAAAGAAAAATGAATATGGTAAGGTATAAGGTTGCAGATATAGTCATGATTCAAAATGTACAATGACATCGTAAGATACACATATCAATATATATGCACAATCAAAGTCATACTAGGATTATACTTTTAAAATGCCTGAAAGAATGTCAAATAAGACATATCAATATATATGCACAATCAGTCATACTAGGATTATATTTTTATAAATGCCTGAAAGAATGTCAAATAAGAGTACAGTGCTAGTTCTTTCATTCACATCATCAATGGGTCTCATTTTGAGAGGGGTAAAAAAAGAAATGAGGTTAGTCGATGCAAAGAAAAAAAATCATACAATGCAGATATACACACTTCCATATATGGTTGCATTAAACAATAATAGGAAAGAAAAAGCAACAGCACTCAACAGGCAGATGAACAGATGTCATGTCGCATTACAGCAATCAGTACAGTACACTGAACTTCCTCAAACATGCAATCATTAATCTCCAAACTGGACCACATCACACATCACATTATATGAAGAAAGAAATGGCATAAAGAACAGCAGGTCATATTGCAGAGTGTATACACATGTTGCAAGCAATCACATTTCCAGTCCAGCTGTGAAGGAGAGAGTAAACTAATACATTTTATATATATATATTTGCTTGTCATCTGTTCAATGAGAAATAAGACATGCTATCATTTTCTTGACATAACATGGAGTGCATGGTAGGAGGATGTCCATCCAACGTGGATACAGGATGAGAGGGCTTATAGTACATGGTAGAACTCTTGGAAATAGTATTCTTGTACCCACTACTACATATGAATAAACATTTATGCACATATACATGTGTCTCCCTCTCTCTACTTACATAAATATGTATGTTATCATGTGTGTGTGTGTGTGTGTGTGTGCACGCATGCACATGTGTGTGTGTGTGCATGATAATGTATAATTTATATGAATATATAAACACCTATTACACAAACACATCCACTCGAATTAATGACCTTCTGACACTCTTTACCCTTTGCAGTTTATTACTTTTGATTCATTGCCAACACAGTCCCTGTTTTACCAAGATTCAGTAAAGGTTCATAACTGCCCTTCTTTGGGCATTCACATGATCCCATCAATTGTGGGAGACATTTTGGTTTTTACCAATACGAGGCACTTTCTCTACAAGCTGATCTCATCAACCCAGTAAACAGCAGAACTCTAGAGATTCTCATCTCACACTCAAACAAACTCCCTATGCTCCCAAAACCAAAGGTATAACACTTTGAGAACTGAGTGTGCCCATGACAGTGTGTATGCACAAATTGACGTAGGTTAGACAAAAAACAAAAAAAAAATGGGAATGTCGAGTCATAGATACAACAGGTACATCAATAGGTATTATTAATTCCTTCACATAAGTATGTAAAAGGCAAATGTAGCATCCTTAAGTTGTATGTGTTTGCTTTGAAATCTTAAACTGTTTGACAAATCAAATCAAATCAAATCAAATCAAATCAATACAAGTATTTTGACCTTTGAAAGCCGAGAAGGGCACGTAACTGTAAAAACTGTGTATAATTCATGCTTGACTACCTTTCCATTGATTGCATCAAGGGTCATGCAACTGTAAGTCCCCAGGCCAATTATCAAATGGAGGTGATCAACAAAATCCACCAGTGCCAATCAAGAAAAAAGAAAAAAGAAAAAAGAGGGCAGATGAAATAAAATGTTGTTGGCCTCTACGAGAGACAGCGACACACTGTCACACTGATTCATCACACGACCATAAAAAAGGGCCTTCAACAAGCAAACCTTGCTTCAATATTTTCCTGTGTCAGGGCAGCACAAACACATGGACCCCATGAACGACATCACTGCAGGACTCATATCATCCAAAGCTCAATACATTATCGTTCTCCAAAAACAAGCTCTTAAATGCCATTTCAATGTGCTCCACTGAGAGACAATGAAGTCATGACTCTTGATACCACCTGCTGATGATGGCAACTCAAAAAGATGCTTTTCACTTTATTGTCTTGTTAACCATAACCACCAAATCAAATATTTTTACCTGAGAAAAGTCCCTCTTTTGTGCTTGCCGATATCTCAAACATTATTCACAAATCAATTACAAGAATATCAATAAGTCAAGTCCTCTGGTCCTTTGTGGTTACAACCTTGTTTTTCTCTTTAATCTCCCTAACAATTTCTCACATGTCTCTCTATCTCTCTCTCACTCATTCTCTGTATATTCTATCTCCATCTCCAACATGCATAAAGTTGTTCATTTCAACTAGATTCATGTTCAGACCTTTTTTTTAGCCCCCCCCCTTGTTTCAATCATCCTCTCCCCTATGACATAGAGTGTTCCTAGCCAGCCCAGAATAGTGCATACGCATTATTTCATAACAGATGCCAGCCGCTACCAACTGGAGGTGCGTAATTGCCGTTAATAGCATCTCGCGATTTGGCCTCCCCTGTAGACGGGGCGCAGGAATGAGTATCTCCCAGGACTTACTGCAATGAGCCCTAAATAGCAGCCTGGGATCCCATTTCCACCAGCTATTCCGCACCGTGTTCAGCAATTCACGGGGAGGGAAATATGGGATAGGGGGGAGGGGTGTGATATGTAGCCATCCAGGGTAGGCCACAGTCATGATATTATTATCTGCTCCATTCTACTATCACTTGGTTACTGTTATGTAGAGTTATCTGCATGTCTGATTCAGCCTGACTATCAGAAAATGAGTTTCAAACACAAACATCACTTTACAAGATATTTTAATGAGAAATCTTGCTGTGTGATACACATATTGTACCAGCAGAAATGATAAGTACCACTTTTTCCCTATCAGAATACACAATGTTGTCGTGTTATATGCTTCTTTTTCATAGTTGTATGCATACAGCACAAAAATAAGTAGACTTTTTGGTTTATATGACATATCATCTTATTACCTGCACAAAACGATTATATCACAAGAACTTATCATGCTCAGTCATGTCTAGTCATGCTGTGGAAAAGAAATATAGCAATTCATCTTTCTTATAACTAATGATGTCACAAAGTCAACAGATGAACGTCTAGTCTAGTCTCTCTCAACTACATACACTAGCCTATACAGACACAAAGCTTCATCTTATTGTCCACTGAGCTTTCGGCGGAACAGATTCCGCACCCAGTGCAAACTGGGGCTTTCTCCAATTCCATTTATCCTAACTGTCTGCCTTGTGGCCCCATACGGATCACAGAAAGGCAATGCATAAGGCATGGATGCATTCTGGTAAATTGTCATGCACTTGCATGCTGTTGGTGAGCTCTGCAATAGAAGGCATTCATCAGGCCTCTCAGTGTCATTCCAAGGGCAATACACCCCAAACTGACCATTCTGACTCATATGCCTGCATTTTGTTAACAGCAAGAGAAACATAAAATGCCTAAACCTAACCGTGTACTAAATTTTCCCCTATTCAAATGCCTGCTCTTTTGCAGAACGGACAAAGAATGTATTCTTCATGATCATAAAATTGTTATTCCTAGATGTGTGGCATTAAACTTAACAATATTCTGCATACAGCAGCAGATTCTTTTACAGTTAACGCCAAATGACATTATCTTTTCACAGCATCTACATCACTATCACCACCATTATCATCTCAAACACCACTACTCAATATAGTTAATAAATAACAGATATCATCATAGCTGTGCCTACACATTTACTATTTTACTGTCATATTCATATTGACACTACAGTGTGATGATCTAGGTAAGATGTGAAAGAAGGAAGAGACCTTGCACTCCAACTGACCTGCCAAAGTGCATACAGTCACTGTCTTGCAGCATGCAGGTTTTTTTGTTTTGTTTTTACCCAAGTCTGCCACTGCATGTTGAAAGAATTCAGTACTTCGATATCAACCTAACATTACTTTCTTTTTTTGAAGCAATCTGTTGAACAAAAACCCAAGACATATTCAATATGGAACAACGTTTGCTTCCTTTGAAAAAATGCCCCAGCGGGAGAGAACAGAATTCAGTATGATGCTTCATTTTATATGTGGGATTGGCTCTCTAAAAATATTTCCTTCCTACGATAGGTGCAGTGGAGGTACACCCTCATCAGACACATAAATATTCACAGATACAGTACTCCCCATTCCCCCCCCCCCCCCCCCCCCCCATAGTTCACCTAGAAGGGGGCTAGATTATCTAGCATGTCCTCTCTCTTGTGTCTCTTCTGAAGCATATCATCAATCATGGCATGGCATAAAATGGCAATGTTTTAATCAACTCCTCAGGGAGGGTCTGCTGATGCCTGCCTAGGTGACAGTATGTATGCGTACTTTTACACTACTGGTAACCGAAAGTGTGACACAGTTCTGAGATATCAATTTCATATGGAATTAATCAAAATACACTAAAATTATTTCCTAGGGTTTTTTTTGTGAGCTCTGTGTAACAGGGAAAGATAACCAATTAAATTTTAAACATTTCCTCAAATAGACATTAATCTTATTTAGCATGCATTCCAAATGTAGTATATGTCAATTGAGCTTTCTGTTTACAGTAACAAGAGTTATGCAAGGTTAACAAATTTCCTTATCTCCAAAGCCAATAGGTTTTATTTCTGTTTTTTTTTTCTTTTGGCTGAATTTAGTCATATGTTTTCATTTTCTCTCTAGAAACATAGCTTTTGTTGAATTTTGAGGGTGATTTCTCATGTGTGCTACATCGTTGTTGATACAAATCATGTTACACGAGGCTGTGTGTGTGTGGGGGGGGGGGGGGTGGTGTGTGGACACCAAACTGAAATTTGCAGGAGTATCTCAAGGATTAAAATTTTGATGTTTTACTGAAGATTGATGTTTTGGATGCATCTCCATGAGTTTATTTTAGGTACAGATTACAAGCTTCCATAAAATCAATTTGAGGTAGAATTGCTAATTTGGGTACCCAGGACCACGGCAAAATTATTGTTGCTTGGGCTTCTAGTGTGTGTGGTTGTTATTATGCCTAGAGTTCTTCAAATCAGAGATTTTAAATCCTCTCTGATCTGTAAAGCCATCATCCAAGCCCATGGTGTAACATTTGTTGAAAAAAAAAGAGCAGTTGGACACTGAGAGTAACATGCATTCTGCTCATGGGAAACTAGCTATTTGAGGCACTCTTTTAAATTTCAAGTGATTTTTTTTTTTAATCTTCTTCTTCTTCCTGCTGAGTGACCTCAATCAACTAGCTGATTATTTTGTCAATTTCAAAGGAGATTGGTATTGCACCCTGCACTAATTTGTCTTCTTGGTTTAACTTTAAATGGCTTGTCTTGTTGAGGAGGGCAAAAGACTAAATAAAACCAATAAGCAAACATAAATGAATAAAAATAAAATGAGAATAGTGTCAGCTTGGCTATTACTCCAGTCTCAAGGCCCTTGACACAAAGGTGTTAATGGTACTGGCCTCAATGACGTCCCACGGAAGTCTGTTCCATTGTTTTATGGTCCATGATGGCCACTTGCAAACTACAGATATTTGCAGGGAATAAAAACTGAAAATGGTACTTATTTATTGGAAATAAGTGCACAAACTGGCTTCTTCCTGTATGTTGTAGAGGCATACGACACTTATGGCATCCACAAAAAGTCAATGTCTACTGTACAATGTACCATAATGAAGAAATCCATTGGAAAACTTTGACCCAATTTTATCTATACTGCCTCTTTTCACACATAAGACAGATTTTTGAAAGAAATACCACAGCTGTGTGATATGATATTTTTAATTTTCTGTGCTAAAATCTTTCCAGTATAGTAAAAAATATAAATAAACCATAACTATATCCTCTGTGATATGACTTTAGCCTACAGGGAACACCAAAAATAAAACACTGAAGCTTTCTCTACACTTTTGACATTCAAATGTCTTTCAAATTGTTTTCAATTTCATCATGAACACAACACAAGCGAATTACAGGATGTGCGATATCATTATTATCATTATAACCTGCCATTTAGATACGATATTCATAATTCAACTATATCACTGTGCTTGCAAAGAAGACGAATGTACACAAACAAAATAAAATATTATACACAATCCTGAAACACATTTTATCTAAATATGATGTTTCCAATTGATTTAGGCACAGGTTTATTTTCACGATATTCCTATTCGAGTGTTCGGTTTACCCTTTAAAGATCGCATCTTACTCTCCATGCCACGATTTCATCTCAACCAGTTGTTTGCTTTCTGTGTGTGCATGAGCACCTCTCTCTCTCTCTATCTCTCTTCATTCTGCTCCCCATCTCCCCTTTTCTATCTCTCTCTCTCTTTCTCTTTCTCAGCATCTCATCCACCTCTACACTTGGAATGTTTGGTGTTTTCTTTCATAAATGCATGCTTTCAGATCATTCCTCAACTTGCGCTGCACTTGAAGGCTGAAGCGATGCGTCCAGCTTTGGCAAACTTGCTGGGGTAGAATCACATTTCCCTCAACCAGGCATTCCACAAATAGCAACCAAACACTTAAGATGTTGGCTATCACCAACACGAAGTATAAAACTCCGCCCCTCCTCCTCTCCCCCCCCCCCCCCCCAAGATGTAGGATGAGGTGGTAAAATTGACACCAGAGTACAGCCTGGCTTTTTCCAGTCATATGAGTCTGTTTTGTTAATTCCAAACTTTGAGAGTCATCTGGTGGCAGAGCTCTGCTTTACCCACACATTCTCACTTGCTGCACCCTGTCTGCATCGCCATATCTGCCTTGCTCATCTGCCCCACCCATCTGCCCTGTCTACCCACCCCAGCCCATGACTCACCCAATCCGCCCCTCCCAATCCTAAACCAAGCCAACTGAGAGGATAAGAAGTAGGATTCAATAGCTCATCCAGCACTAATAGATGCCATGTACAAGCAGTTTTAACACTGTCAGCTTTCTGTTGTGTTGTTTCAAGTTTATGCTATTCCATAACAAACACCATGAATATAAATCTAACAGACAAGGCACAATGTAAATGTCCACTACTTTCAATAGTATATATAAAATAAAAAAAAATCAGTTGACACGCAGGAACTCATACCTGTCATACCTTAATAAGAACTGGCAATAATTTATGAAAACATGACCTATGATATGCTTTGTTATATTTCCCTTTCATTCAGAGTAACAAAGCAAGTAAGGAAGGTGTCTTTTTTTTCAAGACCAGAAGAAGGTACAAGGATATAGTTTGATTACGATCAAGTCCACAGTTAGAAGAACAGAGCAAAAAGATGAGTACAGACATCCTCACCGGTGCTTTCCCCTGCAAAAACAAAAACAAACAAACAAACAAACAAACAAACTCCAGAATCCAAGAGTATTTCAAAAGACTATCAGTGGTCAAGTGATGCAGAACGGAGAGAAGATGAGGGAATGAAACTATGAGGATCAAGGAGCAAAGTCTTTATTCTGAAAAATTCATTAGTTTGTGTACACTGCCACCAGGCATACAGCCAATGAATAAGATATTATACATCTCCAGTGAAATAATCCCCTTCACCCAATCACCAAAACACACACACACAGACAAAGTGAATGCACAGAAAAGGAAACATCTTATGCTGGATGTATGAAACATATATTGCTGAACAGTGACTAGGTGTTATCATTTTCATTGCCATCATGAGAGAATCCTAGAGTTGGGAAAGAACGATGGAGGGGATGATACCAAGAAAAAAGAAAGGGGCAAGGCAGGGGAAGAAAGAGGAGAAAGAAGAGAGTAGGAGAGCAGAAGAGAAGGAAGGACAGACAGAAGATAGGAAAAGAGAAAAAGAGAGGAGGAGACACAGAAAGAGAAAGCAGAAAATGGGAGGAGTGGTTAGAGAGGGAAGAAGAAGGTAAGAGAGAAGAGAGGGGAAGAAAGGAGGAAAAATGAAAGGAAAGAAAAAGAGGATGACGGAGAACAGAGACCGAGGAGAGAGAACAGGAATGAAGAGAAGTAAAGAGAGGAGAGGGAAGGAGAGAGTAGGAAAAGAAAAGAGAGATGAGGGAAGGGAGAAAAAGAAGAGGAAGAGGAGGTTTAGGAAGAGAGTGAAAAATACAAGAGAAAGTAGAGGGCAGGAGAAAACAGGGAGGAGAGGGAAGAAGTAGGAGAGAAGGGAAAACAGATGACTAGATGGGAGAGAAAGAGGAAGGGAAGAAGGATTGGAACGAGAGTAGAGGAGCGAGGGAGAGGAGGAGGAGGAAGAGGAAGAAGAGGTGAAGTGAAGTGAAACTGGCTAATATAATCCAAGCAACCATAGCAAGCAAGTCATCTGGCCAGACTCTGCCTTGTTTCCGAACACATCACCCTTTCATGCATTGCCTTGGTCTCCAAAGGCCGCTCAATCCCACACCAATGAGCATACCACACATTCAATCTATCCCACTTTAGGCTCCTGCATGGTGTGAGTGTTTACCTCGACACCTCCGCCTCTCGCTTTCAACCCCTTCCCCCATGTCTTGGGTCATTGTGTGCTCAAGTAAGGCAGATAGTTACATTCTGGCCATAATGTCAACAGCTACACTGTAGCATGAGAATAGACACCGTCAACAAGGATTTTTTTTTTTCCACTTCATTGAGCAAAGTATGGTATATTCATGACTATCTTTCAAAAGTGGAACTATGGAATTAGATGTTTCAACAGATTTTGGCAAGATAATTTCTACACCATACCTGGTGTTAAATTAAACAATCTCTTTCAGAAAGATCGACTTTATTATCTCCCTCCTTTATGAGTGAAGATCCTATATCATGTACTTTGATTTATATTACAACAGTAAATCCCTTTAGACAACAGGTTCAGAGATCATCTACTATGAGAATGTAGCAGAAGGACTTTAATCACAAGTGCCTCTATAATTCGAGTCCTTCTGCTGCTGAATCTCCCATTACATTTGTGCATCACTATATTCACAGTTGAAAGGCCATTCATGAAAATGAATCCACCACAAAAATTTTAGCTAGTACAGTATTTGCCTTACGTTAACTCCTTCCCTATATATGACATGTTAAAAACCTGACAAACTTTGTATAGGCCTTTACAAATCTGGTATGCAGTGGGTTCATGTCTACTTACCATCAGATATCTTTCCCCTAATAAACTTCTTTGATTGTACAGATAGGTAAGACAAAGAGGCGATACTCAAGAAAGTCATGTGAATAGCAGCCACGAGATGATAAACCAGTCTCCTGGTTGTATGCTGGATAATGATATCCATGGAAACAACTAGGTTTGGGGCCATGGTCAAGTACAACAGTCCTACCTTGCGAGGGTGAGCAATGCAGCAGCGAGATGTTTGCTTAACATGCAGTAATGGAAGATGGGGAAGGATATAGACCATGGCGGGCTTGTCGGGGGAAGAGAGCGGGAGGGTTTGAAAGAAGTGGGCAGGAGGGTTTGAAAGGAGAGGCAAGATGAAAGAGGCGCCTAATGATCGACTCCTCTTGAATTAAGCAGATCACAGGAGCAGCAGGATCAATTTCCTGGGCCGATTTTCTCACTGTCGAGTGGTATTGAAAGAAAACAATCATAATGGGCCGGCGGAGATAAGGGCGGAGGAGGAGGAGGAAGGGGAGAGAAGCGCATGAGATGTCTCTCAGGGGCTTCACACTACAAAAATTTCTCATTTGTAATCATGATTCTGAAATGCTAATTGCAAATGACAGTGCATACAACAGTGCTGTCACAAACTCCATATCCCGTCAATCAAACACACACCTCTTGGTGTGTTTTACATGCATGCAAGAATATGTGCATACATGCACTCATCATGGTAGAAGTGAACCACAGGTCAAGCTCAGATCCACTTCCACACTCACATTTTAGAGGTTAAACCATTCTCACTGGAAATGGACAATCACTCAAAACACAATTGCTCAGCACATCCTGACCATAGATGGGAAAACAGAATTTGTGAAATATGTTTGGAGCAGCATAATTTTTGTTTGCATTAAAACTTACAAAAATAACTTAATTACCAAGAAAAGGGTTTTCTAAACAGGTTTCCAAACACGTTCTTTTGTACGTCTGATAAACCTCTTAGAAGGACTGAGAGAATGCATGCAATTTGCAGTGCATGAGCGAAGAGCACATGGTTGTTTGGTGGGACGACTACAAAGGGAGTAGAGTACAAACACAAGACTCTGGGGTGAAAGGTGGATGTCTTGAAATTGAGCTATGCAGAGAATATTAGGATTGGGGTGTGGTTGATCTTGGGACTCTGTGTGGGTCAAGGGAGGACAGACTGCTGTAGAAAGAAAGAAAAGGATGAGAGTAATGGTGATATTCCTTGCTGAGGGTCTGATCAAAAGCGACTGATGGAAAAAAAGGGAGAGAATAATGTCTAGTATGGATCCATGGAGACCAGGGGGTGACTAAAAAATGCAGGAGGAAATCAACATTACCAACAGAGGTACTACAGAAAAGTGACGGCTTAGCACACAGTCAGGACAAGAGGAGCACTGACTGAAACCTTCAAAAAATCAGAAGTGAGAGGTTACAAAAAAAATATCCAGACTATAAAGAGATATGTAAGAACTGTGAGATGTAATTACCATGAGAATAGATTTTAAAGTATAAAAGGAAAAATGAAATTAAGAAGAAATATGAATGCTTCCACTTTCTTTTACTTGACAAAGATCCAACAAAGACTGATGTCAGATATACCTTTGAATACAATGTCACATAAGGGGAAACTGAACTTTGGAACATTTCCTTACCCCTGTAACCTGAGATGTTGGAATAAAAGGTCAGGACAACAAATCCAACAAAGATACTTGCCCCACATTTTCATTTTCTTTCAGGAAAGAGGACTGAAGGGGAGATGATGAGAAAGATATTGAAGGGAAAGCATGAAAGAGGAGCAGGCACAGCGGATGGGAAACATTTCTGGTGAGCCAACACCATATGATGTACGTGGAGACAGACAAAGATGCGGGAGTGATCCCTCCCGTCAGCTGGGCCAAAATAGAGGGGCAATACCCCACAGCTGGGGGATCAAGACACCCAACCTGGCATGAACAGAACATCAAATTCGGATGGCATTCATTAAAAGGGCAACCCACACTACGATATAAGAGAAAAACACCAGGCAAGAATGACGGGGACAATCTTGAACAGACTGAAGACAAATATGCAGATTAGCTGACAAGACCAAAGGAAGGAGGACCTGGAAAGCTGAAAGAGAAGAGACTGGAATAAATTCTTGGGCCATGTGTGGGTATCGGTGATTACTTCCTTGGGAGAGAGACTGGAGCACAGACAGCTGGGTAAATTAGTGTGATGAGGTGGAGATGAAAGAGATGCACATACCGTGACAGAAGAGGGTGGGGAAGAAAGGGCAAACGCTGAGAGACGCCAAACATAGCGGGAGATGGAGGAGGGAGAGGGGAGCAGGAGGGGGGCACATATGGGGAGAGAAGTACAACACAGATTAGTGGAAGAAAGCTATCAAGCAATGAAGCATACAGACTGAAGAGTGTATGCATAATGACGCACAGGGAACAGAGACGAAAGATGTATTGGGGGGAAATGTTTGGCATGGAAAGCCCTCAACTTGTCTAGCCACAATCTGGCGTAAGTCAAGGAACCCACTCTTCCCACTGAGGAAAAAAAAAGGCGTAAAAGCAGTATGTCAAAGAAAAACACAATTTGCAAGGTATGTTAGGATCTAAATTGGAGAATAACATATTAACTGTGTAACAGAAGCCATGATGGCAAGAGAGATCGGTATGAAGGAAATCCCCAACCGTAGCAGTTTTTAAATCACGGCTAAAAACACATCTTTTCGTTTAATTGTTCATTATTATCAAGCACATCAGGAGCTTTTGCAGCGCAGAAGAATATATGTCTATAGGTTTTGCGCTTTATAAATTGATATATTATCATTATTATTAAATCACTTCTGCAATAGAGGAGGGCTAGAGTGTGAATGGGAGCAGAAGCTGGTATGGAATAGAGGCTATTCTTTATGATACAGAGGATGGTTAAAGTGTGAAATGGGAGCAGAACCTTCTACAATAGAGGATGGTTAGAGTGTGAAGTGGTAGTCGAAATTTTGGAATACGGGATCATTAGAATGTGGAACGGGGCAGCATTAAAGGAACAGATGCACAAATAGCATACATCATAAATATATTTCATCAAGAAGACATGACGGTACTGTACACAGAGCAAACTCACAGGGTAAAATCACACATGGAATCATGATATAGTGATACAGCAGGTAAATAGAGAGAAGAAATGGAATGAAAAGGACTCAGTAATGTCAGTGAAGATGGGGGATAGTACTGAAGTGGGCCAGCTTGTAACATTACAGAGAATGTGACCCCAGGTACTGAAGAGATCATCAAAGATCTGGTAGTGTGGGGAAACTATGCAATGGGAAGCTGGCTCGACCCGGATACCAGTATTCGGAAATCCCTATAAAGAATTGTGTACTACTTCATACAGAGCACACAAGCAGCCAAAGAATTTCGACTTTAGTTGAACATGACCAATGACTGTGCAACCTACTATCACATCGCCAGTTCATTTTTTTTTAATAGACATATCTTAAAGGACAAGTCCACCTTCATATACATAAGGATTGAGATAATACAGCAATATTAGTAGAACACATAAGTGAAAGTTTGAGGAAAATTGGACAATTGGTTCAAAAGTTACGAATATTTTTAATATCTGCGCAGTCACTGCTGGAAGAGAAGACTAAGTACAGTGTATGATGTCACATGCGTACAACTATATAAGGAAAATAAAAAGAGAATTTCACAAAAAATTTACTTTTTGAATAAAGTGCACATTTCTTTGACTTGCTACTGACGTATGTTAAGGGTAATATTATTCCCCCTGCCTCCTGAAAGAGAGAAGTCGAGTGTTCTTTTGTCATGCGAGAAAAATGGAAATATGTTGAATTTTCTTTATTCCTTCTTTATATCGTTGTACTCATGTGACATTACAAGCTATAGTAGTCTTTTCATCCAGCTGTGACTAAGCAGAAACTTCAAAAATTCATAACTTTTTAACGGATTGTCCGATTTTGCTCAAACTCTCACTGATGTGTTCTACTAATATTGCTGCATTCACTCAACCCACATGTCTATGAAGGTGAACTTGTCCTTTAAGCAAAACTAGAGAAGCATTCGGAGAGCACAGACCTCTGCCAAGCAGCTCGTTTCCACCCATACAAAACGTGATGAAAATCACCCTATATCCCATAAGACAACTTTCTACCTCATCTGCTTTGAGTTCCCCTGCATGCGAGTGCCAGCTCAGTGGGTGCATCCACACCTCAAATATGTGCAGCTTGAACTCCCTTGTTTGTTGGCCCTTTTTGCCAATGATAATCCTTCAAAACAATTTAACAAAATCCTGGATCAAGACCGTGGTCCGGATCACTATCAAAATTTCATCATCTGCTTCTGGTGTCATTATCAACTTTTTCTATAAGCTTCACCCAAATCTAATGACAACTTTTTTTGAGTTATTTTGCAAACAAACAAACATACAAACAAGCAACAAACAAACAAATGCTGGTAAAAAAACATTACCTACTTGGTGGTGGTAATAATCTCAGTTCTAGCATTACACTTCATTGCAATGGTAGTTTTTGCTTTCACTCACCTTTCATTCCATGTCAGAATGTAAATTGGTGTTACCTCAAAAATATTCACAAAGCAATAAACAAGGTTCCTGAATCCCATTCCACAAATTCAGTATCCCCACAGGAAGAAATGGAAAGAAAAAATTACAGCAAAGTCATCTTTGGAAGTTTTTCATGACAAGAGATTCAGTAAATCATACCATGATGCAGGAATAATGATAATCTGTAAAGAATGTTTTAATTTTTTAAACCTTGAACTACCCCTGAATCAGTCTCTTTCATGTTCACCCAAATCTTGCCATTCCTATACGCAATGCAACAATGCAGTAACTTGCCTAATGCATCCTGTACCAAGGTAGTATCATGCACAAGGATGGATAGGGACAGTTTTGCAGCCTATATGTTTCCTTGGCTCATGAATGAATGTATAAAAACTTGCTGTACAGATCAAGCAGTATCTGAGGGCACTGTGGTACAGTGGGTGAGACACTGGACTACTTGAACCAGGGAGGTGTTAGAAAAGGAAAGACAACTCTTCGTAATTCATGCAAACACATGTTTTGGTTCAAAGCGTTACAATGGGATGTCTAGCATTCCACTATACACTTTGAAGTCATGCGCTGCACCGCTCTACTTGCAAGACGAAGTTCGGAGACGAAGAACGCATTTCACCTTTCGTTGAATTACAAGCTTTATTTCCCCATAAAATTTTAAATGAAATACTCAAATTGATTAAGAGCAGTTTAGGAAAGAATTCAATATTATAAACATGTATTTCTAGTTTCTTCGTAATGCGCAAATTGAAACGAAATGAAAATTACGCCATCTTAAAAACCTAATATTTTTCTATAATGCCCACATTTCCGCATGTTAGTTTTCTATCCTTTAATCAGGGATAGTTTGATCTTTCAAATAAAGTACTCCACTAAAGCGTGCACCAGCGTGCTTTTAAACTATTTGCTGTTAAAATTGTCAGTTTACACTGCATTTTGATTTGCTGCTCCAATTCAAGGTACACAAATTCATTGTTGCCATCACATTGAAAGAGAGAGAGAGCGAATTGCAGTAGGGGCAAGTATTTCTAGATGTGAGAGCGCTAGTCCCAATTATTGACGCTCTCTTTTGTTAAAGCACCTGATTTCCACCTGTAGTTAAGCGCATAACTTCTTGGCGGTGCCGCACATGACTTCAAAGGAGAGCAGGAGTTGTCTCTCCTTTTCTAACACCTCCCTGATTGAACGGAGGTCCTGAGTTCACACTCCTTGTAGTCCTTACATCCTTCTCTTCTGTTGCGCCACTTCTGTGGAATTCTCTACCAGTCCCGCTTTGGAATGTCACAGCCTTAATACCTTCACACATGAACTGAAGACTTATCTTTTCCAGCAACTTTGTGAATGATGTGTGACACATTGTGGGAACCAGGTGCCTTTGACTGTCTCTACAGATAAATGGCGCTCTATAAATGCAGTTTCATCATCATCATCATCATCATCCTTGGACAAGAAGTTGTACCCACATTGTCTGTATCAATCCAGGTGTAAAAATGTGTACCTGGCAATGCTTGGGTAATGATAATGGAAGGGTCCTCTGGTGCTAACACTGAAGGGGCTACCCTGGACAAACAGGACCATTTATCAAAGTATAGCACTTAAACATTTGGTAAGTTACCTTGGAGAAGCTGCACCTCTGGTACTGTAAGCTTTAATTTACAATGGTATTTGGCATACACACACACCCCTAATTTGAATATACTCAATTAAAAATATATGTGTATTATGCTTTAATTTCTGGGGCAAAAGACTTGAAGAATCTGGCTAGTTTTAATGCTCTGCTGCTACTGGAATTACAATTCTCAAACATACATACACATAGACACCATCAATTTCAGAAGTTAACTAAATTCTCCCACTGCAAAGAGAGTGACTATTGGATGATAAAGAATTACGTTAACTTGGCCAATCCTGTGTACACATGGTACAGTATGCTTCAAGTCAGGGAATTTAAATAAAAAAGGCCAAGTAAAAAACTGAAAGTAGTTTCTCGTCCCGAATTTTTGGAGAGAGGTGATCTCAGATGTCCCTACCATTTGATATCTTACTATTTTTCTGATATAAAGCCACTGCATACATGGGCAAGTGCAAGCTAGCAGATACATATTATGATGGTTTCAAGTCTTGCACAAACTAACCCCCCCCCCCCAAAAAAAAAAAAAAAAAAAGAAAAAAAAGAAGAAAATCACAAGCCAGAATACCTGCACCTGAGTCTACAAAGTCAGGTAAAAGTTGAATATTTGCCATTAATTTTGGCACTTCTGCACATTTTGGAATGATTTTACAGTGCTGCTATGTACATGTACATATCACATATCGTATTTGTATACCAATGGCTGCGCTATAACGTGTGTGTATTGTCCATACCGCACCTGCTTACAATGAGTACAATGCAGAGCTTTCAACTTAAGCGACTGCGTTATTCCAAAATGTACTTGTCTTCCAGTTCTATCAGACTTTGGAGACTCAGGAGGAAGAGTGTTGGGATGTGGGATATTTACAGTGATTCTGTACTTCTGATAATCATTTACAAGGCGGTATGAAACCCGGTTTTACCATACTTGGCATCTTGGTTGGCACGGTATAGCGGGCCGAGTACATAACCAACTGTTGAAATGAAGAATAATACTAATGTTTGCATGCATACACAATGTGCAAAGACTTATGTGCATTCACAATGTACAAATGTACAAGCGCTGTGATGCTTTTTCAATACCTCACCACACACAGGCCCACAGTATAGTGGCGGGTTCGTAGATCACTCTAGTGGTACGATATACGGGTCTTAGTGGATACGATATTACTACAGGATATTCTAATGCAATGTATGCATGCAATTGCGATCTGTAGGTAAATTTCTTGACATTTTATTGGCCATCCCAAAGAAGTAAATATCCAAAAAGTTGATGTGCCAACTAAAAAAAGATGCAGACAAGGACAAGGAACACAATTTTTGATATTTTCATCATTATTTTGACAGAAAGAATAAATAGTAAAGAAATCAATATAGCACCAAAGTCAGATGCCCGAGGATGAGAAACTACTTTCTGTTTTTTATTTGGCCTAATATCCTCTTGACTTGAGGTGATATACAAAATCCAAATGACTCATTTCTCTGACGCATTCAACTAGGATATAAATGATGAATGTGATTAGTCTGGTAAAATGCAATACAGTCAGACTATGGAAGTTGATGGTAATTTTATTTCAAAAACAATTTTCATACACTGCTTTGTACATGTTGCCATGTATGAACTAAATGCACAAAATGAACGCATAAGAATTGTTCCAACTTATGTATAGCTGCAGGGTACATCTTTAACCTGCTAAGGACGAGTCCCGAGTATACTCGGGCAAGTGTCTATGGGAAATGCATGTTGTAGCAAAATCAGTCCATCCTCAACAGGTTAAAAATCATTTATCTTCCAACAAAACTTCCTGTGTAGGAATTGGCCAAAGAAAACTCTCATCACAAAAACATGGCTCCATACCATCAATGAAAGCTGAACAGTTTTGTGATGACATTATCTCCAAAATTCACTGTCATCAATGAAGATGTGAATCAATATTCATTTTCTTATCACCCACTGGCACTGCAAGCATTCAATTTTCATTTGTTCATCAAGTAAAAACCAGAAACAAAAGGGGTATGTACATGCATTGGATATTGTAAAGTGTGGGTAACAGAAGTTTATATTGGGGAGATTTGCAAATGATTAGCTATATAGATAAAATAATCATGTCAACACCTTTTAAGTGGACAGGTACTTATAAAATCACAGTGAGTTAAGGTGGGTGGTTTTTTTTTCTCACATATACTTCTGACTGATAGGCATTTATGTTAGCTTTAAAATCTTTCCAAATAAAGTGGACCATTCACTCACAGGCACCTTGGTAATTCTGAATTCTCACCATGAATTATATCACATTATTTTTTTCTGGGACAGCACCACTAAGAAAGTACAGCTTCATCAGGCAAGTCATGGGTCTAACAAGAGCCTGTAAACTGTGTTGTTACCTCTGCTTTCAACATTTTACATTTTGATTATCACTTCTGACAAGAACAGAAAATATCAGCAAGTTTGAATTCAGAAGTGAAGATTGAAAAAAAGAAAGAAATATTGATCCCCAATCTAAAGGGAAATTATGTACTTCTTGATTCATGGTTCGAACACTGTTACTTTGTTCCAGCAAATTATATTGTAGGCGACTCCTGTTATAACGAAGTTCTCGGGACCAGCATTTTTCTTTCCATTAAAATTTTGTAATAGCCAAACAACATAGAATGTAAAGATTATATAGACAGTGATTGTTAGACCTGCCTTTTTACTTTCATTATAGGGTTCATTATAACAGGAGTTTACTGTACCACATCAGGGGGGTATTTCATCAAGCATTTGTCATTGATTGTCACTGACAAATCTGCTCTCAGCCAATCAAATGCAAGGATTTCAGTAGCTTGAAACAGTTTTCAGGGACTGACAAGTTTTGCTGCCCTGATTTCATTTTCCTTCTGTGAGTGAGCTTCAATTTTCAAGCATACAGTTTTTGTGTTTTTGTTTTTGTTTTCTAATTCACACCAAAAAAAAAAAAAAAAAGACCTCGGAATCAAACATTGCTCAAAGTCAACCAAGCCAAAAACAAAATTTCACACCATTCATCGTCCACCTGCATCACAATGAAGGAATTCTCAGCAAACCTTGACACTCTCAGGGGGCGAGGGAAACACTGCACATCACTGCAAACTTTTTGAGGCTATCTTTACATCATACCAATATAGGGCACAGCTCAGGTAAAAACATGTACACACCCACAACACCCATAGATCTTCAACAAACAGGACCTGGACTAGAAGGCATAGACTAGGCCCTGTAAACAAAGGGAATATCATACACATACAGGGAAGGGTGGGGCAAGTACATTGTATACATATATAAAATTGTGTAGCATATACATGTACATACTAGGCAGAAGTAAATAGTTACAGGTACAGATATAGTTGAGCACTTTCAAGTGGGATTATAAGGATATATATCTGTCAAATACCAATATATGAGAATAAGCATGTATACAACTCTGAGCTGTCATGCTTAAATATACCACAATACCCAAAGCAGAAACTAAGAACCACTTGAACTTAATCAGAATGTAACGAAATGGGATAGATGCTCAGTCAAAACTGAGTTGAGACAAGGGAGTAGATCAACTCATAGTAATATCTTCATGCAAAGATTGTTGTCATTTGTGTTGTAGTAGTACCCTTTACCTTTGCAGTTCATTGCAGGGGGAAGTCAGTCACTTAAATCATAATGTTACATTAGTAGATTATGTCTTAACAGGATATGCAATGCAAAATAACGGGTGAGTATGGGGCGCATAGCCTGTCATGAACTTGAAGAATGATACTTTGCAGCTTTTAAGGGAGATGTTACACATTGTAAGTGTTTGGGATAACATTAAAGATGTAAACTGCACCTAATCTGACCCATAATGACCTATAGTCCGAGGTCCAAGATCCCAAGTCTTCATTAACACATGCATGAAACAATATCCTTCTATCATGAATGGTGGTATGCAGGGTATACAATCATCATCACTATTGACATCTTTGTATCTTCTTGTGTGTGTATTATACAAAAACACATTTTAGATATGAATATAAAGATATACATATGACAACTCGACTACTGAAATGAATATTGATAGGTATATCCTGCACTTATCAGTCTATGAATGTTTTGCAATTTTTGGTGTTTCAAGATTTCTTTCTCAATAGTTGGATATTTTTTACATCTGACCATCAAGTTCAAATTCAATTTAATGCCCTGACTTTCATTGATATGACAGGTGACATAACTAGTCAATGTGAGACAAATGTTCAACCCATGTGGTGTAAGGATGACATACCTTGTCCGTCAGTCTAGTCCTGTATCCAAATGAGCACTGAATATTAACTTGTATCTAGAACCAGTGGCCTGTGAAGCATCATGGTGTTTAAACTCTGACCACATCACAGACCTACCCCCCCCCCCCCCCCCGTGGGTTTCTTCTTTTTGTTTTTCTTTTGTTTATGAACAATGCAGCCTAGATAGTGATACAGCAGTACTCTTCTCAATCCTCAAAAATAAGAAATTAATTCCAAACTCTAAAAACTGAACAATACAGCAGTCTTAAAGTCTCTCTCAACTTACAAAATGTAACCCAAACACTAGCTTTTGTGCATGTTCTTCTCTTGCACTTAATTTGTAATGGAACATTTACTCATTGCAACCTTTTTTTTTCATGAAGAATAAGCCTACTGCCTTTTTATTTGAAATTTCAAAATGATGAGCGAGCAAAATCTGATTTGTCTTATTTCAGTATGACCAGAATTTTTAGTTTATAGTAAAAAGGGAACATATACATAAGATAAATAGTCTAACTTCAGCATATATATTCAATGTTAGTACTAACTCTTAAACTAGATTAATATTTATTGTCGCAATTTTCATATTTATCCTTAAATTTTCAAAATTATTTATTCTGTTGAAGCACTTAAAGCCCCCAGTTTTATGAATATCTTTGTTAACTTTAACATTACAAAAAAGTTATTTTCATTTTTCACAAAGTCTTTGCTATGTCTGAACTAACTTTTTTGCGTCTTTACAAAAATGAAAAAAAAGGGGAAATCAAGAGAAAGTAGATATTTATCTAAACTTAAATCTCTCATCATATACTGCACAAAATATGGTAAGAAATTCCACACTTGTGAGAGCTGAAAGGTTGTGTAGGATTCTACTTTCATCTGATGGATTCTCCAGATCTCTTCATTTCGTCAGGTGTTGTATGTTTGTGGGTGAGTGTGATAAGTATGGTGATTATGAAAACACTGGATACCAGCACACCACATACACAGACGATGAGAACGAGGCTGGGGGTAAGTCACGGAACACGACGTATGAGTAGATAATGGGGTAGTTCAGTGGTGCAAGCACTTCAGACAAGGGACGATGTCATATCAGCTGGTTCAGGCAGTCATAAAATCAACCTGTCATATGGTCATTTTGTATCCAATATTGGGTCAAACTAAATATGTTCCTAATGATATAAATGGTTTACACCCTGATTTTACATCAAAATCTCATCATTGAAAGTTTCTTTTTCAGTCTCTTGAGTCTTGATATTTCACACTGCAGGGTTACATACATGTGGGATTAGAGGGTGTAATGAACAAACCACACACATCAACACACACCATGCTAAATGGGGTATAATGCACAGTCAGCAAAGAAATCCACTTTTTTCACAAAAATAAATCAGAGAGCCTTGTTTCCTGGCTTGAAAAAAAAGATTCCATGCAAACTTGTCTTTCAGCAGGGAATTCGCTGCACTTGTAACAAAAATGTTGCTAATATATGGAATAGATATGACTTAGTATCCAGAACCTCTACCATATGGTGGTATAAAAGCAAGTAGTTGCTTTATATAGGAACTACATTATGTCCAAGTCATTTGAAATGTCAAGTGAATAAACTGAATAACTCTAAACTCACCATGCTGGGATTGGGTAAGTGGCATCCTCAAATTGGCACCAACAGAAAGGGACTTGCAACCATTCCATTCCTCCTAAACATCCCCCACAATGTTGCCGTATGATACCCAGGTTGTTGCCAATTTAAGGAAGAGTAATAAGGGTTATTAATGTCTTGGAAAAGATTTGGGGAAACCCAACACATCAGGGGTGGGTGCATAATATGGAAATAAGAAAGAAATCATGCATGCACTGCAGTCAAAGAAATAGGTGACTTCATGCAGGTCAGAGGTTACAGGAAAACAGGAGGATTGTGGGAAGTGCAAGTGTTGTTGTAAAGAAAAGTGGATTGGTGATTAAATGAAAAAAAAAACAATAAAAGTGTAAATCTGAAAATGAAATGTACCGTCTGCTCTTTACTGGCCAGCCGCTTATTTTTCTTTTTCTGTGAATAAGAAGAGTAAAAATAAATAAAAAAGAGGACAGAAACATTATGGGAGTGCTTACATGATGCTTCACTGCTTGTGTTCTCTCTTCTTTTCCTTAAAATGATTACAAAGAGTGTTAAGACAACAACACAAAAATGAATGAATCAAATCATATGAAATATTCTTGAGAATGTTATGAAAACGATTGCAAGAAATCATATTTCAACTACAATGATCAAAAATTCAGACATTAATGCTAAATGCAAAGGATAGAGGAAAAACAGGAAGACATTTTGAGCAATTTCTTCATGAGACTACTGCACAGGTACTCTACAACACAATCAATGTGTGCATAAGTTACGATTACTTCAGAAAAAAGAAAGAAAATGATACCATTTTCTTTTTCCTACGCATATGGGGAGTTCCAGGTAGCTTGAAAAATACAGACTCCAGGACAAGTGTGGTCTACATATCTAGCACCAAGGGTCAAACAATTAGAATGGGCCAAACTCCAGGGGGGAAATACGTAATATTAATATCAAGAGGTGAAGTAATGAAAGTCAGTACCAAAATTCTCTTCCAACAGGATGAATATCACACACGCAAACAAAAACCCAAATGCACACATAGGCACACATTGGCACTCATACTTGGAAAGGCCTTCTAACATGGACCAGTTCCTTGTTTGATGATGTTTTGAACCAAGTAATTAAGGAGCCCAAAGTAAGACTGTTCAACAAGAACCTTAGACAGTCTAAGATGAAATTCTGTATTTAACCATGGACTATACTTACCTGTAGCTTTACACATAATTATAGGCCAGATTCAAATACAGTTTCATGTAACAACACTTTTTCACTTGTGTATGAAATGGGGACATTTATAGTCTGCATGTATCCATAAGTAATTGCTGTTCACAGTGGGAATGATCCATATTGGAAGGTATTAACAAAGACTCAAAAGTACAAACACACATAAAACAATACTCAGAGGGTATAGGGACTGACATATATCTTACAAACCCTAGACACGCAATGCATTGCAGGGTTCAACATTAAAAAGCTAAGAGCATATTAAAAACAAAAAAAAAATCTAATATATTAATATGATAAAAAAACTATATAGAATTAAAAAAATATTGAAAACCAAATTATTTTGTTGATATAACTGGCACATAATCCTAATATGTAACTTTTCACCCTGTATTCCATAGATTCCATTTCAAGATGTCACCTCATGACAGATAAAGTCTTGTCAACAGAACGCAGACTTGAAATGCACTTCAACTTTGTAGGAAATGCAAATTTCATTTTTATAAAAATCACGAGTCCAATCATTAAATGAAAGGAGAGTTAATATAAGAATAGGTGAGGACATTCAATTTCCTCCTGCCATAAGTAAAATGGTGTTTACATCATTTGGTAAAATAATGATGAAAAAGAATCTCCATCATTTTTCACACTAGTTACACCAATGAAAATAATCCCTATTTAAAGTTTTCCACATTGAAGATTTAAAATACAGAAGGAAGATGTATCACCCAAGCACAAGAGCTGAGAGTCAAGCATTATATTGCATATAGCGAGCAATCAGTGTGGACCAACCCACTCTGAGTGTTATCAGCCAGATGGATTGATGGATCGGATCCTTGATGAGGAAGTAACGATGTCTGTACCTCATGTGAACACCACAATGGACATTTCTCATATGCTCATAGCCTAGTGTTCCTTTGGTCCTAGGGTTCCTTTTGTAAACACAAATATTTATACATTCATTTAAAAGATTATAGTAGAAACATTAGCACAAACAACCTCAAGGATACAAAAGCTCCAGAATGTTACTTTCAGTTAATTTACACAGCTAGAACTCTCCACAACATTCACATCTGGAGAAGATTTCACACCAGCACCAAACCCAAGGGGCTTGTCTGTCTTTGCTGATGATGCGTCGACATGGCAACCCATAGCTGGGCATAGTGATGCCGAGTTACTCCTCAAATACTTAGCCTGGGCCTCTTGAAGACTGCATTCACAAAGCATCACAAACTTTTTACGCATGAAAATTGTTAATGGGCCTCAACAAACCATTGAACACCAAGAAAAAGAAATTCACACCACTGATCCCATAAACTTCAACAAAATAAAACCCCTCAGCAAATACAATCTCTCCCACCTTGAGATGTATTTTGATTCTTTTTTTTTTTAGGGTCCGCTTAGACACATACACTTCACACAACATGAAGAGAAACAACACTAGCATTCATACATGCAACACATAATGAACAATTTCTAGCATCACATCTAAGAAATACGAGAGAGCACTCATTAACTTCTACTCTGCAGCTTTTGGTGCTTCTGAGAAATACTTCACATCAGATTTCTTTCAGATTCTTTAGAGGAGAGTGTTATTAGGTACCTTTCCAGATTTGAAAATAAAGATGTGAATAAAGTTTTGTGCTCTGCTCCTAATCCACACAGAGTTTAAGGGCATCTTGCCCAATACAGTTTGATTAGAAGTATTAAAGTGTGGTTAAATAGTGGAATCATGATTCCTGTGAAGATGACATCACAGTAAAAGCTGTGAAGGGTCTAGTCTCATTCTGCCAGCTGTTACTGCCAATAATATCCACATATTGATTCCGAAAACACTAATTCACTGTCAAAGTCTTACTACTTTGGTACGATTTTTGTCAAGTTTGAATGCTTGCGAACAATTATTTAGTAGGGTTTCGGCTGATGCCCAGGATGACAGTATAGTGCACCAAGCACTGTGTAGATAACCTGAGCTTTATTATCATGTATGATGCAGAATGTATAGTATAGTATAGGGTAGTGTGTGTGTGTGTGTGTGTGTGTGTGTGTGTGTGTGTGTGTGTGTGTGTGTGTGGGTGTGTGTGTGTAATTATGTGACCACCACCAAGACACGTATAGGAGAATCCTCCAGCTGGTTGTGTCATCATCATGTTTGTAACATATTTCCCTCTGTGGTCCCAGGAAATGGGAGGGTGGGGCAGTTAGGAGAAAAGGAGATTTAGTAGAAGGCAGAATGAAGGAGGGGAGAGTCAAGAATTACCAAACATAGGAGGAAAGATCATGCTACCAGGAAATTCATTAATGAATGCCGTAACAGGCATACCAGACAAGCAATATGCTGTGGAATTATGTTTGGGATTTTTTTTTTTCTTTTTAGTTATAAGTGTTGGTGTCCAAAGATGAAGATGAAGAAGAAGCTTCGAGTGAAATGATCTAGATTAGATGGAAAGACAGCTGGGAAGCTATGATGAAATCCAGGAAAATGACTAAGAGCAGTGCAATTATGACATAAGAAAAGTGAGACAAAAGAATTCTGAAGAAAACCTTGGGAACAACTTCACACAAAACATGGAGTTTTTAATACACAGCAACAGCATTACATACTTCCTTCTTGAAAATCCTGTATGTATGTAAGCATGTATGTATGTATGTATGTGTAGATTCTGTATTCATGTATATTTCTCTCTTACACAGCATATTGAATTTCATCTAACTGGCATGGGTTTTGCTCTAAACTGATAATGTCAGAAGAAGCTCTAGCAGTTCAGCCTCTAAAATAGAAAACTGACTGCATCTGGAATAACTTAGATGGTATAATAAAGGTACAAGAAGGAAAATCAAGATAGAACACAGGAACTTCTGCCTCAATATAGCAATGGATAAAAAAGTGATGGGCTGAGTCTCAGCTGGGTATCACACGAACATGGGAAGCCTGCCAGACAATCATTAAAAGCTGGGGAGCTCACAAATACCAGATGTGAGTAGTGTCCTGCAGACATTACACAGCTTGGGTCTGCTCCAGAATGCGTTATGTCAGAGACATAGTAAGAGAGAAAGCGAGGGAGAGAGAAAGGCGATGGCCTGTGAGAAGGAGGGAGAGATGGAGAGGGAGAAAGGAAGGGAAGGGTAGGGGGGAAAGAGAGAGAGTTGTAGTAATAATTGTAATTGAATAAAGCCTCTGCCATGTGCCCTTTTAGAGGTCCAGACAAGTGAGAAACAGATGCCAGGACACCCTGTTCTAAAAGGAAGGACAGCCACAACCCAGGCCGCATCACCTGACTTTTGGCTTAAAGGGAAGCTGCATTATTTCCGACATCTCTTTCTATCTGTCTTTATCTATCTTTTCTATTCTCCCCCTCCCCCATCTATCTTTTCTATTCTCTCCCTCCCCTTTTATATCTTTCCTTTATTCTGCCTTTCTTCCTCTTTGCCCCATTCTCTGTCTCCTTCTGCACGAAGCCAACTATGCATATGTTCATATAATATGAATTTTATTGGAAAATTAAAATTAACATACAAATATAATTCAAGAATGATGACAAAATGCAAATCTTGAAATCTGTACTTTCATATTGCACTTCTTATTACCTATTAAATGCATGAAGCAGCTCTCTCCCTCTCTACCTCTCTATTCTCTCTGCTGTTCTATGTGTCATTTCATATTTTCAACATGTAAGTGGAAAAACATTTTCCTCCTCTTTGGCCATACACTCAGGATAATTCTCACACACACACAAACACACACACACAACATATGGACAAATAAATGTACCTCCTTTTGCAACATTTCTGCACCATACTGTGAAGGCATTATCATAAAAACTAAAAGAAATCGCCTGTCTCATATCTCTGGGTTCAAGAAGTAAGGCAGATTGACTTTTTGTCATTTATATGATATAACTATATCTCTTCATGGAGTTGAGAGTGCATGTGTTATCAACTGCAGATGAAACTAACACTACCTCCAAGAAATGAGTTTGATTTGTAGTATCCTAGACGACCAAATTAAACTGCCAGAAGGTGAACAAAAGGCAGATACAGAGCTGTCAACGTCTGCACGGCAAAAAAAAAAAAAAAAAAAAACATACATTTTCAATGCATAAACCATCTTATTTAAAATTTGAACACACTAAGAAAAGTAAATCAAATTTCTTAGAAAATACATTTGTCATCTAAAAAAAAATATATCTTCTTGATTTTGATACAGAAAAATCTTACTGAAAGGTCCCATTTACCTTTGGGAACAGTGATTTAAAAATTTTCAAGATATGACAGTTAATGCATATGTCTAGGTCGGTTGTACCACTACACATCTTATCATTTATACATTTGCACGATAAAACCTATAAAATACAAGGAGATATCTGTATTTTTCTCAATAACTCGTAACTGTATACCTTTTAGTCTGGAAACATTTATATTACAACTATTGTTCACATTTTGTATATTTAACAATACTTAACATCGATTTTACTAATTCAAATTTTTCCAGTGGTTGTTTCTATCCCTAACTCACATTTCAGAACTATTTTGATGCACTAATGCTGGGTTTTTGTTTCATCTGCAAACAGTGAATTATGCCTATAATACTGTAGAAAGCATGTATTAGTTGACAGCCCTGCAGATATGTGAGGAATCCAGAGGTAGTTAGCAATTCAATTTCGAGTCATTTCATTTCCATTTCATTTTTTTATTATTTCTCAATGAAAAAATGCATGAAATATAACAATTTATTTCTCCTAAAAGAATGCATATGGAGTCATGACCAACTCTTATGTGGAGGAATGTATTGCAGCACAATAGCGTGTATACATTTCACTAAACAGACAATTCTCAGGAGTCAAAAGCTACTACTAGTATATCTGCATTGGGTCACAGATATGACGTAAACATTTACCAAAAAATTAACAACCCATCACCCAAGAATAATAGTACAATGTTGGTTTTTTTTATGTATAAAACTACTTTCAGTACATTGTTAATTTTTCAACAACAAAAAAAGAGAACAAGAATTAAACACTCCTTTAACACTGACAACACTACGTAGCACATCTCTGTGCAAACATTTTGTTGAGGCTATAGAAACTACTGTATAAACTGTTATTTTTGCGAGGGTTTAATTTTCTAGAATACCATGAATCACTGCTGGACCGCAAATTTAACAACACACGAAAATATCTCACACTGATATACAAATGATGCACAGGATAGATATTGTAAATACCCGAGAGTGAGCTGCATCTCCACTAACGCCACGAAATAATCCTGTGCATCATTTGTTTTATAAAATGGGTCGAAAACTAACAGCATTTTTCACGTACCTTTGTGGATCATGTCCGAAGATGTTCGTCCCAAACATTTACGCACGTTGCACGCACTCGGAAATCCCGCACATATAAGTACTGTACGTATAAGAGTATTCGTACGCCACACATGTTATGCACACAAGAAAGGCCGGCCGGCAGCCCGAACTAGAAGTTGTTTACAGGATTGACAGCACGTATAGGAGCGCGCGACGCACTTGTAACAACTGATTGAGTGCGCACTGCTAGTGCAAACATTGTGACGTCGGCCGTGGATGTTAGTGAGAAAGCACACGTGACTCATTTCAGCGCTTCCAATTGGCTACATTCTTGAACCCATTTTATAACAGGCATTATAAAATGGGTTCAAGAATGTAGCCAATAGGAAGTGCTGAAATGAGACACACCTCCTTCCTTTACTTCAGTACAATTGCACTGCCTGTAATCCTATGGTAGATTGCCGATCGTCTGTGCGCGCGGCGGCTCCTTTGATGAATTGCATGCATACGCGCTGTCAATCCTGTAAACAACTTCTAGTTCAGGCTGCCTGCCGGCCGGCCTGTCTTCCCTTGTGCATAACATGTGTGGCGTACGTACGTATACTCTACTATACGTACACTTTGTACAGTACAGTAGACCAAGCGTTATGGGACCGGACGCGTACATGGAGTCACTTTGAAGAGCAAATCCAACGATTTAGCAGGTTAATTCTCACGCCATTTTCAGAGTATGTTGTCTAGTAGGCCTATATGAGGAGTCTATATCAAGTCTTTAAGGTAAAGGGTGCATATTCTATGTAAAATAAGTAAGTTTTCATGCGGGAACTTAAGTGTCCGGAAACCCAACCCCCCATTATACTTATACTGTATGTGCGGGACTTCCGCGAGTGCGACGTGCGTAAATGTTTGGGACGAACATCTTCGGACGTCTTGACCCACAGAGGTACGTGAAAAACGCTGAAAAATGATGTTAGTTTTCGAATTTTCGACCCATTTTATAAAACAAATGATACACAGGGTTATACACACTCTATCCTGTGCATCATTTGTATATTAGTGCACCTACATTCGGTGTCACATTTGCAAAAATGTCTGTGACCTCCTTGTTATATACAGTAAACCATCTGGGTTACATTGAGTGAGCTGCACAACATCAACTTATTCATGCAATATCCTGCTACACTAGTACAACATGGAAAGAAAAATCCAAGATGGCAAACACTCCACAGACAAAGAGAGGGAGAAGGGGGCGGGGTAGAGGGGGGTAGATTTAGACCCAGGTAGAAGAAGACAGAAATGGGTTGGAGACATGTTAACATTTAGACATTTAGTGTGAGGAAATGAGAGATAGAAAGAGATAGTGAAAGATCTGAGTGTGAACAAACGGAGGGGGAGGGGTATTAGTAAGCAAGCATGCTGCCAATGGTGGTGTGTGTAGACATTGATGCTGATGTTGGTGTGGATATTGATATTGATATTGATATTGATATTGATATTGATATTGATATTGATATTGATATCAATAGTGATACCGGTACTGATAAAAAAGTCCACGCAAGTAATCACTGGCATATACTGTAGTTAATGCTACACACAGTTAGACCACCAAACAGCCATAGATGGATGTCCACTGTGTGTATCATAGAGTGTCAATACAATGGCACTGCTGAGAATATACACTGAAAAGGTCCCTGAAGCCTGCTCAATGTTTCCTTGCATAGCTACAATCCTCCAGAAGAAGAAATAGTGTAATTGCAGCTGTGAGTGTGACTTGCTGTATGGTGTTCAGATCATCTCCCGTTACACATCCTGTGTCTATAAACTAAACATTCCATCACAATATACAATATCTAATGCATTCTACTCGATGTCAGGATGCCCATTAGACCTTTTGTTTGTTTGGCTTTTTTTTAAACAAAAATCAACAATTTAAGAGAGAGACCTACTGTCATGTTTGAAACTATGAACTGGAAAATATTTTCTCTCAACACTCACTGCACAAGTTCATACACAGAGAAGACAAAATGCTTCCCCACATGTACAGGTGATGTAACTTTAAAGGCACACGGTCCCGGTGGTTTAGTCAAATGCGTATGCGGGCGCACAGCGCAAGTTTCCTATAGAGACCTAGGCTATCGACTTCCCGAGTCCGAAGAAGTCTGATCCACTGTAGCCAGTGGTCCGATCACAATTCGGCTCATGATTTGGCTGAGGGGGACGACAGCTTTAGCAAACTTCTATTGTGATGTCATGTTAAGAAGCACATTATGCACGCACCCTGGCATTACTACAAACTGCGTGATGCGCAGAGAAGATAACGAAGGCAACGTTACTTAGCAATACCTACGCGCTTTACTCTTGATGACAGCTCAACTTCGGCAATCATCGTATCAATGCTAACGGTGATCGGCAGTATCATAAACAGCGCCCTCTACACTTCCGGGACTATGCGCCTTTAACTTTCATGTTGGGGAACCAAGAAAAATTTATGACCGCGGGTAGACTTGGACAAACAGTGATTCATCTGTGTGTTCATTTACCAGGGTATAAAGCCTGACAGCTGACAGTCTATTACCCCCTAGGAATAACAACTGTATGAAAATGAAACACATAAAGGCATCATGGTGTCTGGCTGACAAGAACCATCCACCCTCAGTCTTCATCATCCATTACCCTGGTGTCTTGAAGGACACTTCAAGTCCATAGGTTAAAGGTCATACTCCATCATTTGTACCTAACTCTTCCAATCACTGAAACTGAATCACAGCCAGCTAAAGCAGTAAACAAGAGACCCGCGGGTCTAGCGCTCACCTGAGTATCGTAAGTTCACCTTTCACGCAGTCACTAATCTAAATTATTCACAGCTCTACCAAAATTTGACAAGGCATTCTCAATTGTAGAAGATGAAAATGTACAATAAGGGCCCAAATTTTGAAAGATTCCTTAATTTGGGGGGATTGGGGCCCCCTGGGGCCCTCTGGTGGGGCATGGTGCCCATTTTGATAAATTGAGATCCTGACCCCCTAGGGATGCTACCTACCAAGTTTAACGAAAATCAATCATGAGGTTTTCAGGAAGAAGATGAATATGTACAATTCAGACCCCACTTGGACCTTTCCACCACCCCCCCCCCCCTATCCCCACCCCTAAGAGGGGCACCCCTGGATCTGCTATGAACAAACTTGAAACTACAGTCATTAATGTACTCACTCATAGTATTATCTTAGCTCTATAACTTCTGATTCTAGAGAAGATTTTTACAGATTCCTTCATTTTGGGAGGTTTGGGGGCCCCCCAGGGGGCCCCCTGGGTGGGGCATGGTGCCCATTTTAACAAATTGAGATCCTAACCCCCTAGGGATGCTACCTGCCAAGTTAGGTGAAAATGGGTCATGGGGTTCTCAAGAAGAAGATGAAAATGTACAATATATGCCCCATTAGGACCCCTCCCCACCCCCCTCCCCTGGGTCCCAAGGGGCGCACCCCTTATTCTGCCATGAACAAACTTGAAACTACAGTCATCAATGTACTAACTCATAGTACTAACTTAGCTCTATCACTTCTGGTTCTAGAGAAGAAGATTTTTACAGATTCCTTAATTTTGGGGGGTTTGGTGCCCCACTGGGGGCCCCCTGGGTAGGGCATGGTGCCCATTTTATCAAATTGAATTCCTAACCCCCTAGGGATGCTACCTGCCCAGTTTGGTGAAAATGGGTCATGGGGTTCTCAAGAAGAAGATGAAAATGTACAATCTAGGCCCCATTAGGACCCCTCCCCACCCCCCTCCCCTGGGTCCCAAGAGAGGCACCCCTGATTCTGCCATGAACAAACTTGAAACTACAGTCATCAATGTACTAACTCATAGTATTAACTTAGCTCTATCACTTCTGGTTCTAGAGAAGAAGATTTTTACAGGTTCCTTAATTTTGGGGGGTTTGGGTCCCCTTGGGGCCCCCTGGGTGGGACATGGTGCCCATTTTAACAAATTGAGTTCCTAACCCCCTAGGGATGCTACCTGCCAAGTTTGATGAAAATCGGTCATGAAAATGTAAAAAGTTTACGCACGATGCACGATGCACGACGCACGACGGACGACGCACGACGGACGCCGGACGAAGGGCGATCGCAATAGCTCACTTGAGCCTTTGGCTCAGGTGAGCTAAAAAGGAATGATTACACCATTGTAAAAAAAAAAATGATAACAATAATAGAAATACAAGTCAAGAACTTCTTCCAATATTGATGCTGACGATGATGATATTGATGATGATAATGACATTGACATCTGTGAATGTAATTCACATTTCATCCTCTGCATCATCACCACCATCACAAAATGAAATAAAAAGTCAATACAATGTACTTGTAACTGCTTGTGTGGTGATTCAATTGTACTTAAGAACTGAATTCAAAAACATGCATCCTATATATTTGCATTCCACTTTAATTTACAGTTACCACTCACAAACAGATCTCCAGAGACGCAGGACTAAACTCCCCTTACAAATATATGCACAAACGCTATTGAGGCGACAACACACAACAAATAGTAAGAAAAATAATAGTGATTAATGTACAGTACGGTGCAAGAATGAAAGGTGTGCAATGCAATGGTGTTCAATAAACGACAGTCATGCCTTTTGTGTGCAATCAAGATTATATGGGACATACCTGTATATAATCAACCTTCTCCTCCCCCTCTCCTCACACTGTGGGAATTCAGCTAATAATTTTGCAAAACTAGGCCTTTAATTCATCTTAACAAATTGATTCACTGAAATCTCAGTACCTGTGAACCCTCTTCCAGCATGCAATCATCCATCTGTTCTTAAGACTTTAATTGCAATTGACATTCACAAGCCACCTCGATTACCTGCAGCTGAAGTCATTATTGACAATTACAAAAGAGCTGTAACATCTTAACCTGCAATTAATTTCATGGGGAAATACACACATTATAGGCTTACTGATTATCCCATTCATTTCTCCCATGGCATTGTTAGGGGAAATATATGCATGACAGACTGATTTCCTTCAAACTGAATGAATTATTTTTTGAAGTACTTCCCATTTTATCTGCCGAGTATGATTATCTGTGAATTCTTTCATTTCACAGCAATTTCACACATGCAGCCACACAGAAGGTAGCTGCTTTGTCACAACCTCGTTGTAAAATAATCAATACTACTTCACAATTACTGTTGTCACCACTAGTATCTCACCAAAACAAAATTCCAGACATAAACATTTGGTATTGTGAAATATAGATTCAAGTAAAAAATGGGGGATTGAACTGCAACAATATACAAATTTTGATAAGTCTTGCAGATCGCTTCAGTTTGGAGGTTTCTATCCTCTTAGCTCAGACCTTGTTCTCTAGCTCACAGTTTTTTATCTTTGAAATAAAGACATCATCACAAGATACACTTCTTCCTTCAAGACACTGAACATATCTAACTATTGATCATGCCCACCATTGCTCCTAAGCCCTTGTGTAATTAGAGCTGAGGTATTGAGGTGACACCCCTCCTTTGATAATCAATTGATCGGCAATGTCTGGAAATTGATTTCCTTTTGATACTACTATCTCCTCTATGCCTGCACTGACCACAGAACCACTCCACTCTCATGGAGCAAACATCTTGAGAGATGGAAAGGTAGAATCTACATACAGTCAAGGGAAAGCCTATGTGAGGAAGTCTGAATTCTATTTGAGATGTCTCATGTTATACAGATTAGGCAGTAATTCAAAAAGGAGCATTCTGTGGTAGAATTCATTATGTTTGTCATGCCATACCAATGGAGACTTGTGTTGCACTCGGTTTTCCAAGCTGCTGTCTTTTAAGGGATAATCTGAAAATGTCTGTGAAGTTCACATACATTAGTCACATCAAAAGAAAAAAAGAAAAAAAGAAAGCAATACTTAATGTTATGGATGTATCTGAATGACATGCATCAATAAAAAGTAAAAATGCAAACTCAACTTCTTGACATATCCTACAGCTGTTTTCATAATAGGGGAGTTTACAAACGGTAACAATCTATAACTATCCCGACAAAAGGAACACAGACCTACTGTGAGTCCTTGGAACAACAACCATGGCCTTAGGATGGATGTTTGTGTGAGAAATCAGACTTTGAACATGTGTGAAGAAAAGAGGGTCCTTCGAAGGTGTCATGTGGTAACTTTACAATCATGCCACTGTCATGCAACCAAGGTGTCATTTCTTCACACCAGTTGGAAACCTATGACTTATTGCCTGGACTAATAAGCAAGTCTTACCTGGACAAAAAGGCAGCATGTTGCATAACTGCTTACCATTTTAGCAAACAGTTTTAACCATTCCTATCATTGTGTCATGACCACTGCATCTCTCTCTGTTCATGACCAATGTACCACCAAACTGACCGATTCCACTAGGTATGTGGGACAGATGACAAACCTGATTTCTACTATATCTGGCCCAATAGCCAGGGTCCAGTAACAATGGTATGAGACCCATAAAATGACATGTAGGGTCAGTTTTGTTGATCCACATCATGACAGTATTTGAGTTATGTATTCAAATCATGATTATGTAATCTAGCATTCACTCCACAAAGTTAACATCTTGAAGGAAGGCAGATGGAATTGCCTTCTTTACCAGCATTAGTAGGGAAAGTTAGTTCAAGCACTTATTTTGCTGGATGCCATTAGAAGCGGTTTGAATAAGATTAGGCTCAATGAGCTCTGACACAAGCTGCTACTTCACAACCAGCACATATTTTTACCACCAGCCACTGGGGTGGATAGAACGGTGACACTAGTGATTAATACCAGCTGATATTTAAGGGTAAGGGTCAGATGAATCAGGTGCAGTATCACATCATCATATCCATGTTATTCAATGGTCCATACAGGAGCTTGTGCGATCAAATTGTTTGTGGATTAATCTTCCCACGACCAGTGCTGCTGCTAGCTGAAGCTGCAGAAAATAATCATGCTCATAAATGCCTTCAAATGTGAAATGTTGGAAACACACACACCAGGGATGCACACCAAACTTAGATATCCATAGTTTGTTGGCTCATTTTCATGGTAGAATGTGGCTTGACACAATAATTAGAATCAGAATTTATTACCATTTGTATAGGTTTCAAAAATCTACACAGGCAAACTTGATTCACAGGATGAATTTTCTGATTTCAATCTGATAGCTTGAGGGTTATCATTCAAAAAACTAATTTTTACCTTTTGCCTGCAGTTAAATGGTTGGTGTGAAACCCAGTCTGTGAATATATCCTCATTTGAAGGCCTTTATAAGTACTTGTATATTTGTGTATGTGTCTGCTGTGAAAACATGCATTATTGTACACACTTCCAATTACACACACACACACACACACACACGCACACACACACACACACACACACACATACACACAGACACATGATACGAGAATCACAAGCATGGACTATGCATTCCAAGAGCATTCATCTATGATGTCATTCTCTATTCCCTGTCTATCCCACCAAGGAATCTGCACAGGTGGCACCAAACTTTGCCCACACACGAGTATGTGTATGGTGCATGTCAGGCGCGCAGACGGACAAGGCAGAGGTTAGTCTGGTTTGAATTTCCAGGGGTTGCTAAAAACAGAGAACTCAAAACATGCTGCTCAGTTGGAGTGACAAATTTGGGTGGACTGTGGATGCCAGTATGAATTGTGCCTGCACAGTCAAACATAGCTCACTGACAAGCTTTTTAGGTCATTGATAGATCATGGCCATCTTCCCACCAAAGAGTGGGCAGAATAAAGAAAAAGAAGTTATTTCAACTATCTGTAGAATGTGGCAGCAACAGGACAGAATGTAGAGATGAAAGCATTGGTTGGAAAGGGGGGCTTGTTAAGGATAGAGGAGGCTTCAATGGTTGGATGCAAAGATTGATTTCGCTGCTCCATCTCACAGTGGCTATTTCCACGATGGTTGGTAGCCAGTGAACTCAGACAGGGGCAGAGCAAGAGAAGACTTTCAAAAGAGAGAAATAGTTTCTGGGACTGATTCTACATTTTCATCAGACACAAAACCAATCCCCCCCCAACACACACACACATACGCACATACACTGTCTCACTATACTGTAAATGCCAATATTTTCGAAGGATTAATTTTTCGTGCTGAGAGGGTCAAAAAAGATATTTGTGGGTTCTTGCGTTCGCGCTGTGCAATTGTCAACCCATTCAAAGTGTGCAGAGAAAATTGTGAAGATATTTTTGCGGGTCTTAATATTTGCACTAGCCAGAAGTAGCGCGAAATATGTGAAACTAAATGTACAACGAAAATTCATTACATTTACAGTATCACTCATTCACTATCCCACCATGTCTCTTTCTTTCTCTTTCTCTCTCTCTATCCTCACATTATACTCACATCATAGTCTTATGTTCCTCTTGTCTTATCCTTTCTTTTTTTCTTTGTTACCTCTCTCTCTTTCATCTTTATCTCTCTCTCTCTCTCTCTCTCTATTTATCTATCTATCTATTTCTCGCACACATATGGCAAATTTTGTATTTTTTGTCACTTCCTTCTTCATGTTGCAAGTCCTTATCTTCCACGTTCACACAATATACCAAAGCCCATTTGCGGGGTGGTTCTAATCAAGCGATTGGGGAATGAGAGTAGAGGAAAGGCGAGGAGGCAGCTGTGGTGAGGCGACAGGCCAGGCAGACTTTGGATGCAAAGTTTGGCGAGGAGTGGACTTACCCAGTCCTTCGTCTCAGCTTCCAATCTCATTTTGGGCACATCAACCTTGGATGAACGGAAGTGGGGGGAAGTAACAAGGCACACTCATCAACATCGAGGGGAAATAATAACGTCAATTATTCACTGCCACGTCTTGCATGCATTCAATGGCAGAATATTCCAAAGGTGTAGGACTGAACTGATACTTAATAAAATAAGGTAGCTGTGTTAACAGTGAAAGTTGTGAAATGCTGAAGGGAGAATACAGATACAGCATTGTATATATGGGTAGGAATTTGGCACAAATATGGTACTTTGTGGGCATTTTATGCTCTGCATGCACTTCTTTTCAGGGTAACAGCAGTGTACAACAGTAGCATTGCATTAAGAATGCCAATACACAACTGGAATATAATAGAATAGTCAGGAGCAAAAGGGCACTAATTCAATCGAACTTGCATTATATCAACACCCTTTTGTATTCAGCAAGTACAATGTACTCATATCTTATATTTTGTGGCACGGTTCAAGGAATCCAAATTTTCAAGAGAAATACGCTGAAAAAATAAACACAAACAAAATACATCACACACAAGAAAATGAGCTGTGAGATATTATATAACAAAATGAGAGATACATAACACATCCATCAAATAAATATGTAAAGCATGCTTCATCTACTCTCTGATATCAAAATGTTCAAATTCTAAGCCCTCTCGGCATCCCGTGTCATGGTACGAGGTACACACCAATGTACTCTCTTTGTCTATTCCACTTTGAAACATCACTCACTCCCCCATCAACAAATTATTTGAACTGAAAAATATTACACTCTCTATTACTGCAAATCTCATCCTCATCCAAATCTCAATGATCGAAATAAAAAAAATGCTTTACCATGCTTTTTGAAGAATAAGCAACAGAACATTCTCTTGAGTGTCATGACAGAAAATAAAGGTCAATCCTGCATGTGCAGGCATCATATTCAACTCATATTTACTCCCATTTTCAGAAATTACATGACATTCCCCATGACAAAAAAAGAAATCATATCTTTCATTTGACTTGAATATGTTCTCATAAATGTGCAGATTACAGTTCACTGGTACGGTAGGAAACAAAAGTACAGTGTATGTGTCATCATTTACAGGCTTGCAATGCACAGTGAGAGCTTGGTAATAAAAATCCCATTACCAAAGGAAGTCATTCCCATCCGGCGTGGGTATATATCAGCTATCACTAACACCCACACAAAGAACATTGTCGGACTAGGGGCATCAGGAGGGAAGCATAATATATGCACAGACACTGTACCATTAAGGGTGGATGGGTCAAACAGGTGAACATTTCATAGTAAGTTAGGGTTTTGATAATGCCCATGGGGCTAGCAGTCATTTCTAGGAGTGCTTCATTTGAAATGGAATCTCATCACGTCGGGCAAAAATTGTACCCATTACACTCCGGAATAGAGATTGCTGCCTAATACTGGGTACCTCTTGATTCTGAACTTCAGCATTTCAATATGTCATCACAACTCATTTTCAGAAGTGTGATTTTGATTTTTAGGCTCAGGACTGCCAGTAGTTACAAACCCGAGTCCTCATCTTAATGAGATAGCTGCATGGTGCTATGTAGGATATCGATAGCAGGGTGCAATTAACTGTGTCTGGACAGATGCATTCTTCCTCATACCTTAAAATGAAATAATACTTGAAATTCTTGAACAATGATTTGCGCAAATAGGCTAGTTTTCTAGTGAATTCAAATTCATGGAGATTTTTCCTCTTCGACCAAGTAACAAGCTATCCAGTCTACATGTACATACTAAATGCACTTCAAAGTATTTGGAATGCAAAATGCCTACATTAGCTGTTGCTAAACCAGGCAGGCCTTGAGCAAGCCTTGGGCAAGCATGCTTGTCGTTAGGAAAATTCCTTGTAATAAAGGTATGCGCAAAATTTGAACATGTCAAT
Source organism: Diadema antillarum (assembly GCF_040938485.1). Classification (NCBI taxonomy): domain Eukaryota; kingdom Metazoa; phylum Echinodermata; class Echinoidea; order Diadematoida; family Diadematidae; genus Diadema; species Diadema antillarum. Next base: position 71,784 of record NW_027270948.1, read on the forward strand.
AAACTGGTCTATATGTTGAAGATTTCAGTACGAGGGAATTGAGCATAGTTGAAGGGAATTGAGGATACTTGCACAAGTCAAAGCTCAAAAGAGAGAGTTCAATCAATATTACTGTTACCTTTCAGTAGAGGTGGGCTATAGAGGGTCAATTTTAGGTCATATTTTCAGAACATGCTCATCACACCTTAGTTTGATGACTTTTTGCCTACTGACACCATTTTTGAAAAAAAGAACGAAAAAAATGCAAAATCCAGGGTGCCCCGGCCGAAATCGTAAAAAATCCAAGATGGCCGCCGTTTGGGCTTTAAAAAGACATTTTTGGCTATAACTCAGCTATTTTTTGGTCTATTCTGATGGTTTTGGTGTCTAACCCCATGTTTTAGGGGTCAAGGAAATGGATTATCATGATAATTTTAGTGGAAAACCGAAGCTTCTACATGAAACTAACCTTTTTCCCATATTTAGGATTAAATTTCCTTCTCCTTTACCCCTACCCCAACCGCCGTTTTTTGCCTTTTTCCCCCTTTTATTTAAAGTCATGTTAACTACCATACTTTCAATAACAAGTTCTAGCAATCCATTCTTTTTTTACTACCGACAATACAGCAAGAAATATACAAATAACTTACGGTATACATGTATGTGTCATGCCAATACTGGTATGTGGCTGGTGCATTCAGAATGCATGGTAACTGTGGAACCAGTATTAAATACTTTAACTGCTTTATAGTGTCCATTAACATTTTGGTCCTAAGACCTTTAACAATATAAATAAATAAATATGATAATAAATAATAACAAATAACTTACATTATACATGGTTTACATATGTGTCATGCACATATCGGTATATAGTGTGGGTTGTGCATTCAGAATGCATGGTACATTGTAACAGAAGCCAGTGCTTACTGTATCTGCTTTGTAGTGCTGATAAACATTTGGTATTCAGACCTGTCGTGCATGACACATATGTAAACCATGTATAATGTAAGTTATTTGTATTTCTTGCTGGATTGTTGAAAGAAAACACCAAATTGATAGCTAGAACTTGTTATTAAGAGTATGGAAGTAGTTAACATGACTTGAAAAAAATTCAGAAAAAAGTGCAAAAAATGGCGGTTAGGGTAGGGGTAAAGGAGAAGGAATATTTATTATTATATCTATTTATTTGTATCTATTTACGTGTATATTGTTAAAGGTCTTAGGACCAAAATGTTAATGGACACTATAAAGCAGATACAGTATTTAATACTGGTTCCACAGTTACCATGCATTGTGAATGCACCAGCCACATGACCAGTATTGGTATGACACATACATGTATACCGTAAGTTGTTTGTATATTTCTTGCTGTATTGTCGGTAGTAAAAAAGAAACAGATTGCTAGAACTTGTTATTAAGAGTATGGTAGTTAACATGACTTGAAAAAAATACGGAAAAAAGTGCAAAATATGGCGGTTGGGGTAGGGCTAACGGAGAAGGAAATTTAACCCTAAATATGGGAAAAAGGTTAGTTTCATGTAGAAGCTTAGGTTTTACACTAAAATTATCATGATAATCCATTTCTTTGACCCCTAAAACATGGGGTTAGACACCAAAACCATCACAATAGACCAAAAAATAGCCGAGTTATGGCCAAAAATGTCTTTTTAAAGCCGAAACGGCGGCCATCTTGGATTTTTTACGATTTCGGCCGGGGCACCCTGGATTTTGCATTTTTTTCATTCTTTTTTTCAAAAATGGTGTCAGTAGGCAAAAAGTCATCAAACTAAGGTGTGATGAGCATGTTCTGAAAATGTCACCCTCTATAGCCCACCTCTACTTTCAGTTGGCTTATTCTATCCACTAATCCTAATCTCTCTCATTCTCACACATGTACACAAACACACATACACACACACACACACATTCAATGTGTCCCTCTCTCACACGCACGCACACACACACACACACACACACACACACACACACACACAAACATGCATACAAATTAATATGATACAACCTCTTTTTGTAGATGTGATGGGTAAACTGCACAGGTCTCTTATCTTCTCTCCTTATCACTCATTCTCTCCATAGGAATTCCACTGGCCCACAATATTCATGTCAAACTCACTAAATTGTATGTATGCTGGCTCTTTGGATTGGGTGTATTCACTGGAAACTTACTGTTCAGAGTCCAAAATTTGGATATACCCCATAGAAAAATGATTCAATTCTGGCAGGCAGACACATTATCTCAGGTAGGATCACATCGACTTCGACAAAACACACTTTTTGATATCATTTTGTGGAACAACTTTGGACTTTCTCTATGAGGTGATGATACGATGTACATTCCCTGTCTAAAGTGTAAGCCATAATTTCTCACTGGAAAACTTTTAATAGAATGCATACTTTTGGAGAATTAAATATGGTTCTTTACAAAGCAAAAGAAAAAATAGTTTATCTTGTATAGATTCTAAAAATTCCAAAAAGTCACATAAGCACTACAAGACCACTTTTACTTCTGTCCCATGTTTACTAGCGAGTATCAACAGAAGAGAAGATGTCTAAGATAAGAAATGATGTCACTGTAATGGCAGGAAGATGAGATAAAATACACAGAATACATTTTGCCCAATATCCAAACCATCCATGTAAAAACTTCCAAAAATACTATTACATACCATATGCTGTACAGAAGACTCTTGAATGAACACATTTCCATAGAATTTAGGGTTATAGTGACTGTCTATAGCACACACCACTCAAAATGGACACTTTGATACCTTTGTGCATCATCATTTGAAGAGTGTGCAAATTCTCATTAATCCTTTTAACCCTTTTTCCCCACAATTTGTATGAATATAAACATCATGAGCCAGAGATATGACATAAGATGAATCATAACTAATTTACATCCTGACAATTAGCCAGTGACAAGATTATCCTTTTCTCTTGAAACACGGACCCCAATATAAAACTTCATTTAAAAGTCCTGTGCATCAATAGTCATTTCAGAAAGGGCTAGATGTGAGTCTCTAGACTTTGAGGAAAGGAAAGGGGCAAACATTCTAATGAAAGTATCTAGTGAATCTCAACTGGCGAAATAGAAAAATCTTTGCACATGGATAATATGAAGACAAAGAAATATAGAAATGTTTTGCAGGATGATATGCATTACATGTGGTGAAAAAAAAAGTAAAGGGGCCCCCAAGTGGCACACCTGGCTACATATATCAAATATATCCTCTCTCTCTCTCTCCATGCATAGAGTCTGAAGAGAAAAGTTCTCAACAAAGATCCAGATTAGGATTAAAGCTCTTACTGTCTGAAAAGCTTCAAACTTGCCGAGTTAGATTGGTGCATAGTCCTTCCTCTATGTAATGCACATTCCCATTTCTTACCTCCTTGTACTGAATGGCATTCAAACATATAACCTGAAAGCCCATTAAATCTGTTAGCCTGACAGATCACCATTTTGTTGTTAAGTAAATTCTATCAGTATTGATTTTATTGACTTGGGAGAACCATGGAGGGCGGCTTGCACATTTGGACATAAATGGCATGGAAGATTCTTCAGGCAAGGCAGGAAAGTTCTGTGGTATTCTTTCTCGTATTTCTTTTTTATTCTTACTAGACACTCTATTCATGAAAAGAAGAAGAAAAAAAAAATATTTCTAATGTGCTACCTAAGTGAGTAGCTATCAAAAAGTGATCATTCAAAAACCTATTTTTGCTATCAAGGTAAAACTAACAAATATATCTTCTTCATGATCTAGGATTGTCTTCTCACTCTTTTTTTTTCAAAATAGCTATCATTGCCTTTCTGTTTCAAAAAAAGAATGAATAAATAAATGTCATTCTATCACAACATTGATGGTTCTGCCAATTTTTCTCTTGTTTGCATTACAACAGTTTTGAGAAATCACCTAAACCACACAAGAAACTAACAATTATTCAAGTAAGGGTTTTATTCATCTTTCATAACATCAGACTATCTTCTGATGTAACAATACAATTGCATGAGATATCAGCGATAAAAGTCACAAGCACTTTAACGACCATCTTTTCATGGGAGTAAAAAAAATAAAGACAAGCAATGTACAGTATCGCTGGAATATCTCCCTGTAACCTGAATATGGGCATGAATTTGCGCCAGGTTATGGCAGCTCAGCTGGAAACAAGATGAAAAGGCAGCCAAGAGGACAAACAAGTTTTGAGACAGCATGAGATACATGGTGTGAGCAGCGCCATGGCAACCTACCTTAGATGACTCATCCACCATGAGGATGGAGCATCGCTCGCATCTCAGCAGAGAGAGGAGGAGCTCCATTATCCGGCGGACGATGCTGGACAGCGTGCTCTGCTCCTCAAACAGTGTCTTGGCAAGCTCAAGCAGAACCTGAGTTTCAACAAGCAGATAGGTTTACATTGGTAAGCACTTTAAAAATGGCAGTGATTATTGTGAACATAATTCAATCTTGAGAATTTACTAAAAAAAAAAAGAAGACCATTCCATGTGGCACATAGCTAAAAAATGTTGTTCCCGAAATACATTAAGCTACAGACTGGACAGCAATGCATATATATAGGACATGAGACATTAATGAATAAGATAAAGAAGACATCTGAGACATACAGTGGCAGCTTCTTCTGTTACATAAACATCTTACTCATTAATAATGCTAAATACATTTGATTATGATAGATGTCTGATAACAGACACAAAGAAACTGACATTGATTAACAACAACAACAACAAAAAAAGGCTTATGGTACTTCGAAGATGAATACGCCATTTATAGAAATTTGATGTTTTACAGATACTGACTGCATGAGAAAAGGTGAATGTTCAGTATCCACTTACACTACTTTAACACCTCTGCAGAAGCTCACGCTGAAAAGATTAATTGAAGCTTTGATGCATCTGGATAATTATTAATATAGTGCATTTTGTGTGAGTGGAGAGAGAGAGACATAGAAAGCAATGCTGACAACTGTTGCAACATACACATTTGCTGTACAATTCTATACATTATGCCATTGCTCTGTATCTTAGATGCAGAGAATTTGTCTTAATCTTCGTCATCATTCCTGTAGACATAGTAAACTACATACCATTTCAGCAACTATTGAAAAATGTAAAATATTTGCTAGGATCTCGACATTCTCCTTACTGATATGAGGATCAAACCAGATGGCATTTACCAATAAACAGCCTCCAGGGCATTCAAAACACTGCCTCTATATCACAGGCTTCATTAAAAGAAGGGGGAATCTTTCATCAATCTGAGATAGCCAGTGGACCATGCAACGCATACAATACACAATCTATTGATTATACTACCTTATTACATTGGGACACATGCAATCCACACAACGCACAATTTATTGATTACACCATTTCATTACATCCGACCCAGTACATATATTCAACATGGAAAACAAAACACAACCATACAAAAGAGTGCATGTCGTGTTGTATAAGGGAAGATGACCATGTAGAGAGAGCTGAAAACGGAGCAGAAAATGTGCAGTACATTGTTCCTCTTGTATTCGTTTGATGTTTTCACTGGAAGCAGAAAAAATAAGGGGCAGAGCTGTTGACGATTTGTCACATTCCAGTGAAGATCTCCTCTGGCATTCTGGGTAATCTGTGCAGCTGAGACTGCTCAGGCATATAATGCTCTTCTTCCATATAAGGGAAAGTTTTACATGCAGACATACCCTGGTAGACAGACAATGTGCAGAAAGAAGATTCTCTTATTCTCTGTGCTGCTGCTTCTGTTTTCTTTGCCACTGTTCTGCCTTGCTTCTTTCCTTCTCACTTTGCTACACTCTCATGCTTTCATTTGCACACATGGGAGATATATCAGAGCCCAAAATCAATACTTGCCTAATATTTATAGTACCAATATCAATTCAAAATAAAAGAAATTCTTTCAGCAGACTGAAACTATGAAATGCACTTGATGATTCAAATACAGAATGATTAAACCATTCATCTAGATGGGAAACATTTGCCATGTTCATCAATGACTTCATTGAAACATGTACTGTATATGCCATATATTTTGCAAGTCTAAATTTTCACAAATCGGGAATTCCCAACGATTTCGCGAGTGGTTTAATTCGCGATCATGGAGTCCTGTACTGAACGGAGAAGTGCATGTACGCACGTACGTCACATTAACATCGGGATCAGAGCCAATATTTTTCGAGTGTCTTTAATTTCGCGAATAGCACCTGACTTGCGAAATTCCTGTAAACAAAAACCTCGCGAAATATTTAGTACCTTTAGTACCTATTTTGGTACCAAAGGTTTTGTTTTGTTCTGTCTTTTTTTTTTGGGGGGGGGAATATATTGAAAAATAGGATTCCATCTTGTTCCTTCCAATAAATGATGTGGGCAAAGCTTTTTTCGAGAGCATTCCTTTCTAACCACTGGTTTGATTGAAAGCTAATCTTTCCATGAGAGTCAGATAATTCTATGGTTTTATTCTGTTATCAGTGTGTGTGTGTGTTTGTAGATTTGTTTTGAAAATACAAAAAGCACACTGGAAATCTGCTGTGCAAAGTCTACTGTCTTAAAGCATATTCTCATATAAGTGTAAAGATCATTAATAGTTCACTGCCACCGTCTTTACCTGGTTTCTCCTGATTTCTAGTGTTGCTCGTTCATACAGCCTTGCATTGTTGATGCCAATCCCACAGAACTGGAGATACTGTGCAAACACCTGCAAAGATCAAAGTCAGAAACAAAGTGAGCCTTGGAATCAGGACTGGAATCATAGATGGGTGTGTCTATTCTAAAAAAGAGGTGAGAATTGATACATTAATCTGATGGCTACGGTAGGGCACAGTGATGAGGTAATTAAGGCTCTGTGATCAAGAACAGTGATTTAAGACTGGGAAATTTAATCCAATAATCTGGTTCCAATGCTAATGTTAAAACCAAGTTTAATCTGACTGGGGCACAAAATCAAGGTGAACCTAACTGAGGCCACTGACATTTTCTTTCCAAAGTGAATCATAAATCAAAGTCACTTCATGAAACAGAAAATATGGTATAAGCTGGAGCGACAGGATGGAGGGTATCCACTTCCTATTTTGACAGAATACTGTGTGACAGAAATAAAGTATCTGCCACACCTTATCAAACAGCTTTTATTTACTGATGTCCTTTCAGCATTTCATTTGGTAACAGTTCCACATCCAAAGCTAAAGGTCAAATCAACACTATGTCCTAAGTTATTGGATAAACACAACTACAAAATACATACACATGTACAAATAAAAAGAGAGATTTATTGATAAGTGGAGACATATTTCTACTTTTTTGTGTGTAAAAGTTGATCATGAAAAAAATACATATGCCGGCTGATGCAAAACGCTCTAGGGACGACCTGGACAGATTTTACTGTTAATTCAGTGAGGGTATCGTCTTGGCCTAGGATGTCAGCACTGCGGTCTGGTTACCAAGAAACCCGACGATATAACTCATCAGGGCTTAAAGAATCACCGCCGGTAGTGGCTGGGTTTATTTACTGGGAGGTGCTGAAATTATGGGTCCTGCCCACAAAATGTCAACAATGGCAAGTACAAAATGCTGCTATCAATGACAAAAAATAAAGAAGAAGAAAGGGAAAAAAAGTGACATCTCTCTGCAGAGTGGACCTGGTTTATTCCCCCAGGATGTGGCCCATTAAATGAGGCTGGAAATTTGGGGGAAATCCCACTGCCATAAACACTTCTGCCACCTTGCTACCTTCCCAGCGCCAAATTGGGTACTTGATTTGATAACGCTGCCATCCCAGATCAGTTTCACATGTGCTTCTGGCAGTCGAGTTCTAATATTGCTGCTCATGGGAGGAAAAAAAGGCTTAGAGCTTAAGCCCAGATACCAAAACATTGCCAACTCCAGCCCCTTCCCCCCCCCCCCCCACAAAAAACAAACAAACAAAAAACTATGATGCTTTGACAATGTTGACACAAAACACTTGCATATAATCTTATTTTCCCCCATTTTCTTTCCCATCAAGGAAATTTGTGGAATTGTTTTAGCACTTTCTACTTTCCAGTCTCTATCCTACTGCTAGTCGCCAAAGGAATTGTCAATTAATTCAGCACGTTTATCTTGCATCATGGCATCATTTTTTACCTAAATTCTTCCTTTTCTAAAAGCTCTGCCATTTCGATTGATTAATTTCAATTGATTAATTTCAAGAATATGTGATCAATTTTCCATGTAACAACTCCTCTTCCTGGATGTAGTTCAGCTGATGTCTTCCTTACTCACATCAAACCAGGAAGATATTGCCTTCATGACCCATGTCACCACCCACAGATACCTCTGAATCATTACCACTGACAGAAACATTTCTCCCTGATTTTAGTGCAAGTGTAATAATATAGAGCCACAGCACATACTTGTATTTGCCTAGAAATTTCACGCATAAAGTGGTAAATGCATGCAGTTTTCAGCAATCCAATATTCTTTGTGTCAAAAAAAAAATCTAATTGTCTTTATTGTAACAACAGGCACAGTTTAAAGAGAGCTCCCTAGAACTTTAAATTACATCATTTGACCATTGGCCTTTCATCAACAACAACAACAACAACAGCAACAACAACAACAACAACAACAACAAATGATACCCTGAAGCTCTGCATCTCTGTACTTATATAAACGATCCTGTCTGCAAGCCAAATAATAATCACCTTGGTGATAAATCCTATATTCCAACAAAGATTTTAGACAACATAATGATGGCACTGTTTGGTGCATCACTGGGTAAAAACAAAATTTAGTTAATTTTTTTTTTTTGGCAAAAGATTCCAGGAGGCCTATATGTTGACTTACATGATAGCAATAGCTCTGCCCTGCCCATGAACCTCTTTTTCACTCGACTACTGTAAAACGAGGAATGTTCGCGTGCATTTTAATTACGCGAATTTCGCGAGCGCCAAGATTCGCGAAATTAAAATGCACGCGAAATTTCTTGTCTACACTATTATGCATTGAACGCCAGTGGCAATTTGCGAAAATTTCATGCCACGAAAAAGGCCGTCGGCTCCAATTCGCGAAAATTTCGTGCCGCGAATATATCATGTTTTACAGTATGTTTGGTATGCTTTCAATTTGCAGGCCTAGAAACACACTCAGGCACAAATAACACACAGAGGCCCCAAAACTCACAAAACACTATGGAGTCTGTGTATTAAAGAACAAGTTCACCTTCACATGCATGTGGATTGAGTGAATGCAGCAATATTAGTGGAACACATCAGTGAGAGTTTGGGGAAAATCAGACAATCCATTCCAAAGTTATGGATTTTTTAAGTATTTGCGCAGTCCCTGCTGGATGAGAAGATTACTACAGTGTATGATGTCACATGCGTACAACGATATAAGGAAAATAAAAAGAGAATTTCATAAAACATTACTTTTCGAATAAAGTGCACATTTCTTTGACTTGTTACTGACGTATGTTAAGGGTAATAATATTCCCCCTGCCTTCTGAAAGAGAGAAGTCGAGTGTTCTTTTGGTATGCAAAAAAAGTGAAAACATGTTGAATTTTCTATATATTCTTTCATTCGATCGTTGTACACACGTGACATCACAGGCTATAGTAGTCTTCTCATCCAACCGTAACTGAGTAGAAAGTTCAAAAATGTATAACTTTTGAACGGATTGTCCGATTTTCCTCAAACTCTCACTGATGCTTTCTACTAATATTGCTGTATTCACTCAACCCACATGCCTATGAAGGTGAACTTGTCCTTTAAAGTATCACATCATCAGCTGAGAACCAGAAGGGTGCTATCACATTCTAAGATTTGAGCATAAATAAAACTGAAATATTCAATTTTCATGAAAAAAAATCATTTAATCAGAAGTGGGTAGATTTATCAGCATTGTTCCAAATATAGGGTAAAAAAACACCCTTGTGGTCTTTATTTTGTAACATTTAACTGAAAATGAAAATAATTCAAAATTGACACCATAATGTAGAAAAAATTGAGCTCAATACAGCCAAACATTGTGATAAAGCCCTTCTGGCTCTTAGCCAACAACATGTGAACTTCCCCAGGAAAATTTGACATTTTGATTTCCTCTTGTAAAGTTGTGACAAAATTAATTGAAGTTTGATAATACTTCACTTAGGTCCTATTTGCCTTCACTTGAAGTAAGAGACTGATACAATATATAATACTAGTAATGGTACATACACACACAAACACACACACACTTGCATCATATAAGACCTTCCAACAAAGAAATGATACACTGTATAATAGCAAGCACATGCCAGCTATACTCTTGTAGTGCATAATCTCTAACATTATTTAAAAAGTTGAATTGCTGAAAATGACCAAATGTAAGAAGACTGCATAATGCTAAAAAAAAAAAAAAAAAAAAAAAAAATCCTTTACACAGTGTCTACTATGCTGGCAAACAGTGGGAATGAGCTGCCCAAGCCTTCACGATCATCACACCATGTCTTAAAGGTGCATGGTCCCAGTGTTTTCGTCAAATGCATACGCGGGCGCACGGCGCAAGTTTCCTATAGAGACCCAGCATCGACTCCTCTTTGGTGATTACGCTGTGGCCCACTTCCCCGAGTCCGAAAAAGTCCGATCCACTGTAGTCAGTGGTCCGATCACAGTTTGGCTCATGATTCGGCTGAGGGGGATGACAGCTTCAGCAAACTTCTTTTGTGATGTCATGATAAGACGCACATATGCACGCAACCTGGCATTACTACAGACTGCGTGATGCGCAGAGAAGACAACGAAGGCAACATTACTTAGCAACACCTATGCGCTTTACTCTTGATGACAGCTCAACTTCAGCAATCTTCATATCAATGCTAATGGTGATTGGCAGTATCATCAACAGCGCCCTCTACACTACCGGGACTATGCACCTTTAATACAGAAGATGATGCCTGCCATTCATGACATGGGTTGCTATCAGCTGTAGATGTAAACATACTTTCAGGAATGGCTGAGTTAAGTCAATTAACCCTTTACTTGCCAAAGGTGGCTTTATGGACATCATCACTAGCCTGACTTGCAATTGTCAATATGTGCACAGATCATGAAATTGGCAATGTCATAGTAGATAAATATAAGTTATCTACATATTGTGCATTCAAGCGTGTGAGTATAAGTGTGACTGTGTGTGTATAGTAGAAAACATAGTGCTTAAGTCATTACTGCCCCTGATCTGCTCAAAGACACTGTTTAAAAAGAATAGTGGCATAATCTACAATCATGGAACTTTGCTGGTTGAGCTGTGTAATGATGTTCCAATAAAAAAAAGAACAGAATATAAAGAACAACACCTGAGAATACTTAGACCTGGCATGATATGCTGTACGAAATGTACAGGTGTAACATTATCAATGAACAAATCATCATGGTATGTGCCTAAAAGAATGATGCGAACGCACAAGAGGCGCGGTAGGTATTTCACGTGCCTCACATGCAGTCCTAGGCACACAATTACATATCACAAGGCCATTAAAATTTAGGTAAAAGCTTATTCTGATACTATTGTCTGTAGTTCTACATTACCATGTTAAATGCAGTCACTGACAGGTTGCATACTTTCTGAAAATCCATTGCCTCCCATTTTCAGACAGTATTGGAGGCCCTGGTGGCATGCAAATTCATGCAGCTCAGATACTTACACTGGCAACATCACTGGATTTTAATGCCCCTGTCCCCTTCAAGACTGAGGCATTACAGTGCCTTCAAGTTTTGGTAAGTCATCATCACCCCTTGCCCCTTCTCTATTCTCCTTTTATTTAAGATGTGTTCATGCGTTTATGTATACCCTGTGTCTCCAACACAAGCACACAGACACACATAAAATGTATTGTTACAAAGAAAAATATGTTGTAACTCTCTTCCTCTCTATGTGTGTGTCTTTGTGTGATTATGTATCTATCAGTCTATTTATCTGAGTGTTTATCTTTCTTGATAAATCCACATTGTCTGAAATTTCAATATTGGCTATCAAGCGCGACAGAAAATGCTGTGCAGAGAAATACAAACAGAAAAATAGCTGCTAGTACCAATGGAGTAGACTCCTTTTCTTGAAAACTCTATAAAACTGATGTGAGGATCACTCAGAAACAACCATGGCATATGATAGTGGGAAGAGGGCATGAACAGATTCTGTGAAATAATTGACAAAAACACAAAGTTGCCAGAGAAGATATCATAAACATAAAGACACCTCTAAGGAGCTAATGAAAAGATTTGATTTTGTATATCACACACTGAAAAATTGTTGCCATAAATTTGAAAAGCTTCCAGCAAAGGGACTGCTTGATATGAGAGGGTTGTTTTGCACTCAAGAATTTATTATCCAGGTAGAACAATCTGCAGGAACCTCTGCAAAGGCTGCAAACGACACGCATATACAAAAGGGAAGCTCCGAGACGGTGGAGGCAATTTGTCATGGAGTGTATGCCTGTCGGTCTCCAGTCCTCCGCGACAATCAATATTGCATGTCCCTGGGCTGTGTTCACACTGTCCTTCCCAATGCTCTGATTCACTTTCCGACATGCCCTACACAAAGGGGTCTATCTCTGCCTGCCTAGCCTTCTTACTAACCCACTTGACATATTTCCAGCATGATTATGCAATGTTTAGCCATTCCATGGTGAACATGATCTGTTTGTAATTAATTCTAATTGACATGATTTAGGCAGAGATTAAAGTAACATATTGTCTGAGTTTCCCACATAAAAACATTTCAAGAATAGTCACTTGACCCATCCATATGCCTCTTTGCATGTAAGGATGTTACTAGCTTCAAAGCAAATCAAATATATTCCTTTGTTTCAGTGGGACTTTCTCATACTGCAAGCATCTTTCAAAATGAGCATTTCAGTTTACTTACGAGCTAAGCTCAATATTTCCAGCATTCTTACCAATTTTGGTTGAAACATAGGGTATCTGTTGATGGAATTATTGCTACAGACTGAACACTATGATGTTACTACATACAAGCTTTACTTTTTAAATTATCATTAGCTTTCATTTATGTCACTCTGACAATGTTGTCACAGATTCTAACTCTATTATGCAAGCACAGCATAACTCACAAATTAACAACCTCTTATAAAATGGGTTCCAGAATGTAGCCAATAGGAAGGGCTGAAAGGAGTCATGTGTGCTTTTGTTATTTTAGTCCCATTGCACTACGTGTTAAATCCTATTGCCGATCGTCTGTGCACGCGGCGGCTCCTTTGAATTGCATGCATACGCGCTGTCAATCCTGTAAACAACAGCCTAGTTCGGGCCGCCGGCCGGCAGGCCTTTCTTGTGCATAACATGTGTGGTGTACGTATACTCTTATCCGTACAGTACTTATATGTGCGGGATTTTGGGACGAACATCTTCGGACATCTTGACCCACAAAGGTACGTGAAAAATGCTGTTAGTTTTCGACCCATTTTATAAAACAAATTATGCACAGGATTATTTCGTGGCGTTAGTGGAGATGCAGCTCACTCTCGGGTATTTACAATGTAGTGCAACATGCACTCGGCTTCGCCTCATGCATGTTTCACAATAAATTGTAAATACCCTCGAGTGCGCTGCATCTCCACTAGCGCACTCTATCCTGTGCATCATTTGTATAACATCAAGCAGTCTGACTCATGAAGGATTATGGCAAGAAATCAAGGAATCCTCCGTATTGCTGACATCCTACACACGATGATTCTATGTGGTGATGGCAATGTGATATAAGCCTGAGAGTCAAAACAGACAATTGTTCCACTTGGCCAGTTACAGACATTGGCTGCATGTCTGCAGGCAACGAATGCGTGTGCGTTTCTGACTTGGATTGCCCATTCACCTTGTGATGGTTGAGACCCCATTATATCAATCACAAATGCTTGATCCAGAAGACAGGGATTCTAGATGGAAATAGGAGAAGTGGAAGTCTAGAGAAGAAGTGTGAAGCAGATAAGAGAGATAAGAGAGGGTGCTGAAAAGAGAGAGATACATGTAGGACGATAAAGGATAGTTGAAAAACATATAGGTGAAATATATGAGTACGGTATAGAAACAGAATAAGGAAATTGTCACAGATGGGAAATGACATGGAGAAGGAAAAGATTGTATGATAGCAGGGAGGACACACATGTACGCAGGCAAATGTGAAAACGTATGGTGCAAGAGCGGACGCAGAGAAACAGCGAGGATGGGGGAAAATAGATATGTGAGAAAAAAGGGTGACTTGAACGAGAGCATGAGAATATCAGCTCATCTACTGGGCTGAAAGGAGGCACGCAAAGTTGACGCATTATGTGGTCGATATGTCAGGACAGGTCGTTTGGGCAAATTTATCTCATGCCGAAAGAAGAGGGAGCTCCTAGTCTAGGATGCACTGCGACACCTGTACCTGGCTCCTCGCGGCAGTTCGGACGTCGAACAAGAAGTGGCAACACTGCCCTCAAGGCTGATACGTTGCAAGTACTCGCAACTTCTGGCCATCCATCACTGTCCCTTCCCTGTCTTCCACTTCACAAATCTGATTAGCTGTGCTGGGGAAATTTGAAGTCCACATGTATATAGTGGTAAGTTGTATACCAGCAAAAAATGCTGATCACACTGAACGGTTTGGTGGTCTTGCAATACAATCAGTGAGAAATTACAAGGACAAACTTTGAACATATTTGATGAAGGTTCAATGCATTGATGCACTAGTGTATTTGCCTTGATTGAAAATTTTATCTCCATCATTAATCCACTTTAGTGCCAGGCTCTTGCTTCATAATTGCTTGACATTTACACTTTATCAGTCTTAAGATACGATAAGAGGCAGTCACGGGAAAGAAGCTATGTTTTGAGCTGGTGACCTTCACACATTATGATAGAATGGGACACTAAAGCACACATGACATCAATCCTTCCCAGCAAGGTTCTTACAAAAAATCTACTAAGAATATCTTCGATGCCTGCCTCCCTCCTACTAAACAGGAAGGCCAAAACAGTTGAGCAAAGGGTTACAGTTTCCATAATATGCTGATTAATTGAATGATGTCATTACAGGATCACAATGACAACAACATCGCGTAAAACATTGTCTGCAATGGTGTCATCGCCTAAAGTTCTCTGGCACTTATCTTTTGACAGCCAGTTTGCACACAAGAAGCCAAATCTGTGTGTAATGTAACCATCCTAGGGCTCTGCTTTGATTAGTACTGTAAAACGGGGTGAAAAGGGACAATTTTAATGTTCTCGTGATTGTAATTGTTTTCATGTAGCCCAAACACTCAATCTTATGTGGGGATTTCATGTCCACCTAAAATACCTTTAATTTGGCATTATGAAAAAAAAAATATTCAGGGGAAAATCATGTTTTTTAATAAAATGGCGCTGTCCCTGTTGTTCCCGAACTCGGGGTCTAAAGGGACAACACTAGTTTTGATTTTTTAAAAAAGCTGTTTAGAGGCAGTTTTTCCAGTCCATCCAATAGATTGGATTAAGGGAACACCTCGAGAGTTTAAAAAGATATACAAACATTTCAGAGTAATTTATTCCATCATTAAATCAATCTTTAAAAAAAAAATTGCAACAGCCCAACAAAACGAACTGACACACAAAAATGTGACCCATCAGGTCAAAGGTTAAGATTGGAAAGTAAGTCAAAACTCTACTAATCCATTGAATTGCACTCAAATATCAACCCACTTCTTCTTCAAGAGGCAAATCATGATGTGCAATGTTATTCATACACTCTAGATTCAGTGATACTTAACTCTAATGATGTTGGGGTATTTTGAGAGTTCTTACAGTAATTGTAGTCTGGCACCTGAAGTATGGGTCTGACCCAAACAGATGTGTTAATGGCATTAAAACATGTAGTCGACAGAAAAAAGGGTCATGAAATACAAGTGCAAAAGTCCTAGCCTGTCTTAGGCAGTGAAAAAATTTCCCAGAGGGTGGGGGGTGGGGTTCCCAGACCCTTCCTGCTCTAGTTAGGGTTAAGACAGCAAAGTTCACTCTCGTCTATGAATACAAAAGTGAAGCCACATATCCCAAGATCTTATTGCTCTCTTGTCAAGAGATTTAGGGAAAAAATTCACACTTTTGGAAATAGCTGGACATAACAAACATTTCAGGGCAATTTATGACATCAAAATAATTAATCATACAAAAAGTTTAAAGGGCCAATCAAACGACACCATGGTGTCCCTATTCACCCCAGTTTAACTGATTTTTTGCACAAGAGAAAAAAAAAAAACATATTGTCATCAATTCCTGTTGGAATAATTATTTCAAATTCAAACTCTAAGGTGTGCTGTAGGACCTAACAGGCTAGGTTCATGCACATTTTCAGCAAATTTCATTAATCAATGGCCACAGAGCAGAAAAGTTTTGACCACCCTGATTTTTTGTGATATTTTTGAAAAAATTTTATTTGGACCTCCTGTACCCTTCAATAATTTTTTTCACTTCAGGTGGACCACTTTCTGGACACTGTTGGATAGTCCTTCCATCCTATGATAAAAATAAGAAAAAAAGTTCAAGCATATATGAAACATGCAGATTCAAAAAACTTTCCTCGGTTTTGCCCGTATTCACCTCGCCGTCCCTGTCTATCCCGTTTTATGGTACCCAAAATTAAGTTTTCTTTGATTCTACAGTAACTGGCATACTTCATATTTTGTTGAAGGACACTACGACAAGCAGAAGACAACTGACTGACACCACAGAAAACCAATAATGTTAGATGCAAGGCACAAGACATACACCAAAATGTACCAGAGGGACTATTGTACTGTAAAGTGAGCTCACATCTTCACAGTAGGCATGCTGTTTTTTACCAAGAAATAGCTCTCATCTCCTCACCATGATTCCAACATTTTCCCAACCCCTTAACTGCACTTTTCCCTACTCTAACCCCCAGGAGTTCCATCCATTACTTATGCCAAAGCTGCATTTATTGCCGCAGAAATTCAATCTCCCCCCGAACACATTTCTTGGCAGTGCCACAAAGGCTCTTAAACATGCACACATACGGCGAGTCGCTGGAGAATGCTCGGAAGCAAACAGAGCCCCAGATTCAGGCACGACAAAACGCTCATTCAACAGTTACCCATGATGCTGTTTTCATAATGGACTCTGCAAATATTCCAGACATTTTCTTGTCCAGCAATGTGCTGCACCCCAGTCAGATTTGAATCAGCATCCTCCCCTGTCTCAACAACCAGCCCCCCCCCCCCTTTCCCACCCCCTCCAGTAAAAAATGAAAATTGAAATGAGAGGAGGAAATAAGGGTCTCGAACATCACTGAGGCTCTCCAGTTGAGCCATGATGGAATCTTGCACTAAGCAGTCACACACAAAAGCTTTTGAAATCTTGGACAAGTGCAGAGACTATTATTTGAGCAATTGTAGTAAATAAACCTTCAATTCTGAAGAGAATCTATAAACTTACGTTTCATGTTTCTAATACTAAATCCATACAGAAAAAAAAAAATAGCAGTCAATCTGAGACAGGTGGCATAGATTTCACCATGATTCCTGCTGATTGTACATTCATGTCCTTGGCTGTTTGTTGGTATAACATTCCTGGCTTATTCCATGAAGAAACAAGTCCTGCTCTTCAACCTTCCCCCCCCCCCCCCCCGCACTCCTAATCCACCACACCTCTACATGCACACATGCATACATACACTCATATTCATAACAACACCTACTGTAAGCCACATCTAATCATATAACACATAGCACAGCATACATAGACTATTGTTTTTTGTAAGTTAGTTCTATGATGGGGTTCCACTATGTAATACTTACAATTACAATATACAGCCACATCAGTTAGCTATGAGTAAGAGGTCATACAGTCATCTTTATTCAGGATATCTGTGCAGAATTTTTTTTCCCCTTTGTGAGCATCAATTTGACCTTATCATGCTGAAGTCATAACAAGATATCTGCTTCCTGGACAACTGGGTGGATTTATTCTTTTTGACCATAATAGATGTTACAGGAAAAGGATGAAACACTTCAGAGTGAGTATCTTTCTGAAAGTGAGTGAAATTTTTGAGTCAATATGTGAAGTTGAACCTAAAACTTGTTACTTAAACTTGTACTCTTTAACAAAACTAGGCTCAAGATTAAAATGAATGACCGCGCTTAGAATCATTAGCAATGATTTCCGGTGGATCTGGTAGATAGTGAGTAAAGGTCATGCATGGATTTTACATTAAGGCCCCATCGCACTAGGTTGTATCAAGCCACTGGATGTCCAACGAATTCAAAAATTTCGAGATGTCTTAGCATCCGTTGCTAAAACTAGAATAGGCCATACATGCTTGATGTTCTTCATATTCATTAGCTATTCATAGGGAAATGCAGAGACATGCTGGAGTCAAGTTTTGATTTTGGACATGTTCAAAATTATTTAAAAAAATCACCTCCCACATACTTCTGCAAATCTCTACGAATAGCTAATGAATGCAAAGAATGTCAAACATTTAATGACCTATTCCAGTATTAGCAAAAGATGTGAATGCATCTTGAAATTTTTGAATTTGTTGGACATTCATTGGCTTGATACGCTCTAGTGTGACAACAACTTCAGGCATGAGTCTCTGGCATATAATGATAATGGTATAATATCCAAAGGAAAGTTAATTTGTTCAATTTAGCACTGGTACTAGTATAACATGACTAGGGTCTATCTAAAATGTGTTTTATGCACATATATTCAAGTTGGTAAATCAATATATATATTTTTTTTAAGGAATGCCTCCAGCATCCTATAGGGTAGAGGCACTGGGAATATTTTCTGGGGATTTTCCACAACAATATCCAGGATATGATTAAAATTCCTACAGCAGCAACATTGATTTCTGTGACTGCAATGCTATGGCCCCTTTTGAGGGTCGTTATGTCATATCTAACTATTGGATTATAGAAAGGTCTGGTTCACTTGATCCCGTTCCCCCTTTCTATGTCCATAAGCGTGAATGTTGAGGCTGGAAGGACATAGCGTGGATGGAGAAAGTGCATGTTGTGGTGCAAGATTGTGTGTAATGTATCCAATTAACAGGAGTTATTGCAAATTGTAGGTTGTGACTGATGCCAGGGTCTGATCAGGGAGGTGCTAGAGAAGGAGAGACAACTACTGCTCTCCTTTGAAGTCATGCGTTCAACTACAGGTGTTACCCATGTGCTTCGACAAAAGAGAGCATCAATAATCGGGACTAGCGCTCTCACATCTAGAAATACTTGCCCCTACTGCAATTCGCTCTCTCTTTCAATGTGATATGGCAACGATGAATTCGTGTTCCTTGAATTGGAGCAGCGAATCAAAATGCAGTGTAAAACTGACAATTTTAACAGCAATTAGTTTAAAAGCACGCTGGAACACGCTTTAGCAGAGTACTTTATTTGAAAGATCAGAATATACCAGATTAAAAGATAGAAAACTAACATGGGGAAATGTGCGTATTATAGAAAATATTAGGTTTTTAAGAGGGCCTAATTTTCATTTCATTTCGATTTGCCCATTATGAAGGAACTAGAAATACATGTTTATAATATTGAATTCTTTCCTAAACTATTCTAAATCAATTTGAGCATTTCATTTAAAATTTTACGGTGATATAAAGCTTGTAATTCAATGAAAGAAGAAATGCGTTCTTTATCTCCGAACTTCGTCTTGCAACTAGAGCGGTGCCGAGCATGACTTCAAAGTGTAGTGGAATGCTAGACATCCCATTGTAATGCCTTGAACCCAAACATGTGTTTGCATGAATTAAGAAGAGTTGTCACTCCATCTCTGTAACACCTCCCTGGTCTGATTAAGTAAAACCCCATTATAACCTATGCCTGTAGCCTGCACTCAGGAATGGAAACAGATCATACAAATTCACCATCCTTAACCACATTGTAAACAACAGTGTCGTTGATGCTTTTGTTGTTGGTTTGTTTTTGTTTTTGTTTTTTAGGGGGATTTTCTTGGGGGGAGGGGCAAATCTATTTTGAACATCCTGCATTTGTAAATCACTGTACATTTTTTGGTTTTTAAATCCAGGAACCTAAAAGCTCATACAGACTAACAATTTGGACATACAAGAAACATTTAATTCACATATTTGCCTTTGAAATTCTATACAAAGACAACTGTGGGAGGCATGTGACTGTATGCATGCTTCTAAGATCCATGTACCTTGAAGTGCTTTGCATGCTTGGAGGGAGCTTCTGCTAACACAAGCACATGAAGGGAGGGTAAAGACACCCATGGGAGTTCATGTCTCAAAATGAAACCATTCCCCATCAAGGGTTGCCCAGGTCAGAAGGCTCAGTGGGTATGCCCTCATACAATAACCCTGGGCTGAGAAAATACCTTCATAGCAACCACACCATTTCTCGTGCCATGATTGGCTGAATGAGCCAGCTTGATAAGCTACACACTTTTTGCAAATATTGAATCCCATTTTCTCAATCAGTTTTTTTTCTATGCAATGCTTTATAATTGATGCACATATACTAAATTAATCTTATCTTAAACTTTCTAAATGATATCTTGCTATGAAACAGAGAATCAGAAACATATTTGATTATCACCATGCCAATGAAAAAAAAAGCAGCACACAAATGAAGATGTTCTGAAGAATTTCACATCTTGAACAGTCGTGTGTTGGGCTTTATATGGTGCAACAAACACACTGTGACAAACAGAAAGTGTTGTTCACTTTCGCAGTTTTCCCTCATATATCATGGAGGCATTTTGGGGTACACACTTCCCTACAGCTACACCGTCTGTCCGTCGCCAGGTACATAGCATGGGAGATGCATGCACAATGTGTCTATCACCAATAAGCTTATTCTGGGTTGACAGTTTGAGAAAACAAAATTCCACTGCACGCATCTCTTCGTCAATCTTCTGACAAAGAAAGAAAGGCAATGATATTGCATTCCAACTAGCAGTGAAGGAGAACGAAAAAAGAATGACGGCATGATTTTTTTTTTCTGGGTCATTTGTAACTCCCACAGGGCGAAATCCCATTTATGGAAGTTGCCAATTTGGGCATGGGGGAAATACGGTCAAGCGAAGGTGGGTGTCGGAGCGCGAAGGCAGCACCACCTTTGGTGAAGATGAGAGCCCCCAACTGTGTAGCCAGCGGCACAAAGAATGCCAGCATGGCCACGATTAAAAGCGACTTTGGATCACACCCAAGCAGTATTCGCCTGCCTCTGGTACACCTCCCTCTACCCAAGCTGGTGCTAATTACCACGATACCATGGGTCCTAGGCCCGCTAGGATCAGAGACACCCACACCTGAGTCTGTGTGATGGCACTGCCTGCATTGAGCTTAAAAAAGACAGAAGGTTATGTCATTTCTGGTTCAACTTTCATCCTTTTATTTTGTTGCCTAAGACACCTTAGGTACAAATCTTTGACACTTACAAGTCTCTACAATCATGGCTGTATCAATGTACTTCTGTTTTACTAATCTCTTAGTAAGTGTAAATGCACCAAAAGACTTTAGGTTGAGTACAATTGTAACAAAGAATGAGAAAAAAATCATAGTTAGGTTTATTATTTTTGTGGGTTTGATGGTTTCTTGTTTTTTTCTTATCAAGTACAAAATGCTTACAATACCCTGGCTACATTTGAAATCAAAACTGGAATAGCTCTATTGATGTGCAAGGATAAAAGTTTGGACATTAATTCCCATGGCAATCCTTTTTTTTTTAAATAAAATAAAACATAAAATGCACATCCCTGAGCTGAATGGCTGCTCGAGGCTGCTATAGGAGGCTTTAGAGCCCCCTTTTTTTTTGCCCAGTGAGGTGATGTTGTCAAGCAACTTTACAAGATACCACTGAAATGAGATTCAACAATTAAGACAGCAACTGAAGTATTCAGCAAGCTCACCATCTGCATGAAATCTATGCATTATTCAGGTGCATCATACTTGTGCAATTTTTGGCTGCAATAGTCAACTCTTTGCTGCATTCATTGTTGCACACTTGCCAAGTATTTTTCACCATGGGAAAGAAAAGCGTCAATAGTTAGCACCTCCAACACCAAGACAGGGACAGTTATTCCTCTGGATTTTTATTCTATTCACCAAGCTTCATTCTTTTGCTTTCTACAAGGTATTGTAAACAGGAGCAAAGAAAACACACTGCCATGGAAGTGACAGGTTTTTTGTTCACAATCAATTGAGAAATAATATAAATTGGTGGCATATCTTCTCCTCATTGAA
The DNA here is from genome assembly GCF_040938485.1 of Diadema antillarum. Classification (NCBI taxonomy): domain Eukaryota; kingdom Metazoa; phylum Echinodermata; class Echinoidea; order Diadematoida; family Diadematidae; genus Diadema; species Diadema antillarum. Next base: position 94,034 of record NW_027270948.1, read on the forward strand.
TGCCTGGTTGACTCACAAAAGAAAACATAATATACACTCAAACACAATTGAAAGGCAAACTTCTGTGGGTTTATGTTACATGACAAACCACCATAGCACCCTGTTAACACACACACACAAAGCATACAATGTCTCTGAACTGTAGGTAGTTCTTTACATTCTCAATGTTCTCCACTAGATAGACCCAACAATACCTCTGATGACTTACTGACTCTTCAGAATCCACGACCTGACATTAATGGGAATATCTGTCCCCTTTTGCAAGCCTCTAAATTAATATTGGTCCTGATCTGCAAAAATATCTGTTTGTCGCACAGTTTGTATTTTTTTTTTAATACACTGTACATTGCACTTGGTAATAGGAAAACACAAGTATCACGCCCTTACAATATATTTCAAGGTTGTTGGCTGTTCATTCCAGTGTTATGTAGCAAAGTTTTTGAAGTAATGGGGTCTATATGTGTGAGTTTAACTTGTGGCACTCATGAACAATAACTATCCAAAATTCTGAGAATACTGAATATAGTAATGAAGATAGCACTGATATTGAAGACTACATTACAATGGCAGTATTTTAATCATAACAATGATGTCTAATGATCTTCACCATCATCAATTATTGCATTACTATAACCACCAGTATAATCATCGCTGATATTTTTCCTTTACCATAAATATCACCCATCACTGTTTTCAGCATTATCATCACCATTCTCATTGAAATTACCTGACAATCATATAACAAGGCATCACCATCCCTGGTGATATCACTCCACATTCTCATTACAAGCCATCAGTGCCACTAACTGATTGGTGCCCACAATGTTTATGATGATGGAGGCATAAAAATTGAGCTAAAAATGATTGAACCTCAACCCACTCCCCCCCCCCCCCCACATAAACACATACAGCTAGCATCTGTAGAAGATGAAGCGGCTAAAATCATTGAACCTCAAACCCCTCCCCCACACACACACTTTGCGCGCGTGCACACACACACACACACACACACACATACACATACAGCTACTATCTACGGAAGACGAACGGCGGCTAAACTAATTATATTTCTTTCTGTAGAAGATGAAGAAAGAAGCTAAAACAATTGAACCTTAACCCACCCCTTATAACAGAGACACATACAACCAGCATCTGAAGAAGATGTAAAAGCAGTGCAGCCCTCCTTCACAGCTAGCTCTGCCGTCATCAGTACCCGGACAGTGGCACATCGTGTGCTTCAGTATATCAATTCTCAGCACAAGTTTGGAGCTTGCATTAAAAGATTTCCCCAGTGGACAAAAGAGATATCATTACTTGCATGGGATGAAAAAAGGTGTCTATTCCAGGCAGGAAGATTTACAGGATGGCTGGGTCATTCCATGTATACTGACCATCCCCTCCTCTCCTTTCCTGTCTTTCCTTCTGTCTGTCATCCAGATCTGCCCTTCTCTATTGTCACTATCTCTACATCTTTCTTCTTTTCCCTCACAGTGTCAATCTCATTGTACTCTTCTTGAGCCATCTTAAAATTCTCCCTTGGAACGCAATTATTGAAATTGCTCAATGTGTCCCAAATTGGCAGTGTGGTAGCAACGGCCAGCTGCAATTGCGTTATGTGCGAATATGTGTGTGCATGTACGTGTGTGTGTGCATGCATGTGGGCGTGAGTGTGCGTATGGAGTGCAGGTGTGAGTGTGTGTGCAGGTGTGCGTGTGTGGGGGAGGGTAGGTGAGTGTTTATGTGTGTGCATTTTCCACAGAGTTCACTTACTTTGGAGTGTGACCAAACTTGCCTCTTAGTATAGCTTTGCTTCATTTCTTTTTGAAGACTACTTTCCAGCATTTTAATCATACAACCAGCCATTAGAAACATACCAACAAACAAACAAACAAACAAACAAACAAATCAACCGAAGAAATTTGTCACCGCATAAGCAGCCAATAAGTAGAGTATATAGACATATATATCATATGTTCAAAAGCTACATTCACACTAGTCCCAAAGTGAAATTTGCCATGCACAAAAAACCACTAGAATTGAAATTAAAATTGGCAATTAAAGTAATTACAGAATTTCTATGTGCTCTTGAAGAACACAGGACAGCCAACTGCAAATGTATCCAGCTATCATATTGTCTCCAACACAATAGCGTGATGGAAGTATCGCCAGTTTAAATTTATTGATCAGCAGAAGTCTTGAAAGGAATTGGGCTACTTTACACAGTAATCCAAGTACTGCATGTACCCACTTTGGACTAGTACTGCACATTGGTAACTCAGGCAATATTTATTGTAAAAAACGTACACCCACAAACAAAGCAGAACATCCTGTATGTGAGTTGGACATCAAAGCAAGCTTTGATACCGCAAGGATCTCCAGGCACATTTCCGCATCACTTGCTCAGACCATACTCCTATTGAGTAAGTCGTAAGACCCACCAGTCGTCCGTGAGGATAAAGTGTCTTAAAGGACACCTCATTTCATGACATCATTCACACTAGCCATGACTATCTCCACTTTTAGAATAGAGACCACCCTGGGACTGACAGCATGCACTAACCAATGCACTATGAGATTTTGGAATCTACATTTCGAAGACTTATCACAAGAACAAAAATTTTGGTAAGAAATGGGTTGATTATCTAGTCCAAGAAGTACGTTTTTATGATTTAGTGCTGCAGCTTCTTGTAAGAAGATTATATCATTCATTACTACTGTTTTATTAGGTAGAATACAAATTTTACTTCAATTGAGCCCTCAGTTCTTTACATTACTTCTTTTTTTTTTCAATTTAGGTTCCAGAAACTGAGATAGCCTTGTATTATCTGGACTTGGACCTACTGGTAACCCATTGTAGAAGATCAGAATTCCTGTATCTTTTTCAATGTGACAAATTTATGAAGAATTCGAATTTCATGCATATTAATGGATTTTAGATAGTTCCATCTTAGAATCTTTCTGTAATATGATATACGAAGAGAAATTCAGAAAAGCCAGTTAAATGACAAGATGAAAATTTCTGCACCAAAACTCTGCCCAGGCAGGGTAGGTTAGTAAAGAAAAAGAAAACAAAAACAAAATAAATCCTGGTTTGAGAAACTCCAAATTGCTACAGTACTGTTGTGGTCATGAAATTTGAGTAGTGCACAGAGTAGTACAATTAGTTTGCACTGGCTATAACTTTTTCTGTTGTCACTATTCCCTCAATAAGATATTTCAACAAAGTAGTAGCACAAAGCATCTTTGCACTATTCCATGATCATTCATTCAGCTATGTGTATTCTATCATATGGTATATTTGGACACATATTTGGAATTCTGGGTTCCTTGTATTACATTTTTTTTTATTACTAATTAAAAGACACACAAACATGAACAATCAGTGAAAGCAAAAATAGACATATTTTGACAAGAATGTTGAAATATAGCCAAAATTTTTATGATCAAATTTAAAGCATATCATTCTATCTCAGTAACATATTACGACACTCATGCCATCCATACTGTAAATTGGGCTCTTACAGTCAGCATGCCTGGTCTTTTGTAAGTTTTGTAGTCTGTTTGTATTTTTCTCATCTGAAAAATAGATAAAGAGAAATTAAAATATGCTGCCATTTAGAAAAAGAAAACACACCCAAATCTGCTTAATGACAGGGTATGGTGGCTTTATTTGTACTCTTCTAGAGAGCTTTTCTCCATACCTTTATGAAGCTAAAAACTTCAAAGTAACAGGTTTCATAACACTTTACTGAATTTGCATAATATTTCTGCCTACAGGAAAGAAAAAATGTTACATGAAGTGTTGTGTGTCACCTGAATGTAAACTGTAATGACTGCTACATCATACTGTAATGGCGGGTTCATTTTTGAAGGCCTTGTCGGAAGCTTCATAGGCACACGGCCATCTCATGCCAGGTAAAGTCACTGATGTATGGCTTGGAAAGCGTATGGGTTAAGGACGGATGTCCATCAAACATGGGCATCACGACTGGGAAACTCAGACCTGGTCTCGGAAGCACTCTTTAGGGAACGCTTTATTCGCGACACGGGTCATGATCAGGTGAAAGAGACCACAAATTAGAGAGGGGAAGAGGACCGGTTGGACTGGGCAAGGACACCCCCGGGACTAATTGGATAACAGATTCTTTCCTCTTTCAGATATGTGCTCAGCTTGTGAAGAACTCGTGTGAATATTTGATCAGAGCTGACGGAATTCTCTCCACCTTTTAGCAGGCAAATTTGCCTTTTTACCGCCAGAGTGTGGGACACTAATGGGCCAAGGGATAGATTTTTTTCCCTGTGCACTACTTCCTTGCTTCCTTCTTAAAAAATGTCACCTCTTCTGACATAACAGACAGGCAGGGCAACACTATGGAATCCTTACAGAGCCCACCAAATTGTGTGACAATGACTACAGACAGTACTATGGGTGGCACAAGTTGTCTACCCACGAACAAGTGATTAGGTTCCAATAGGCATAGTTTTCTCATTGAAGTACTAATGCAAATGAATTGCAAATGTGTGACTATTCAGTCATCAGTTAACTACTGTTGAATACAGCAAAGAGAACTTGACACCAGCAAAGGAAATGATGACAACAGGTATAGAAAACCTTTAAAAAAAAGTTCACCTATAGTTTACTGACAATTTAACCTTCACATCCTTGTTTATTTTGCTGTAATTTGCCAAAATTCATAATAGCATTTGGCCAGTCTTCACAAACTTGACCCTAATAAACTATACAAAGTAAAGAATCCCACTCAGGTGCAATACTATCACAGTCTGACATAAATGTCACGGTGATACAGTTAAGGTTAAGGAAATTACTTAATTCCTTTTCATCGATGATAATATTCACTGTATATACATTTTCTGACTGGCAGAGAAAGCAAGCCAGCAGATGTGGAAAATGATAATAGGAGCAGCATGAATTTAAAGGCAACCTATCCACCAGCCACTTTATAATCTTATTCAGTTTTCCATCACAATTACCACTGGATATGTCCTTTGTCTATTCTAGTTCACCAAGTTCCATCATGGGAAGGGGGGTAGATATTGTAAGGGAAAGAAGTCAAAGGTTCACCTTCTCATCACTTTCGTTGAATGCCTCATGCTGGTCCTTGCTGCCAATCTTGTTGATGACTTGAGCCACACCCAAGACCTCTCCACCGGGCTCCTTGATAGGCATGGACAGCATGCTGCGTGTCTTGTAGCCAGTCTGTAGGTCGATCTCACAGTTGAACCTTGGGTCCTGCAGGATGGTACAAACAACCAACAAACCACAGTAAGGTAATCAGATCAGAGACCACACAAATTAGCAAAGAAAACTTGCAGCAAGTCTATTGCTCTCTCTCTCTCATCAATAATTTGTTCATATCAATGAGTGTGACTCCATATAATGGCTAAGTTTCTGTAAATGCAGAAATTTTCATGGCATAATAATTTTCGTGTATTTCGCACTACTTTTGGCTAGCGTGAATTCTAAAACCTGCAAAGATATCTTCAAAATTTTATGTGCACATTTTGAATGGGTTGACAATTGCAAAGCGTGAATTCAAGACCCCACGAATATGTTTTTGAGCTGCCCAGTGCAAAAATTAATCATGCAAAAATATCAATGTTTACAGTAATCAAACATCATCTTAAAGTTCACTTTGTCTCATGGTACAAGGAACATTACGTGACTGTCAGAAGGGTTTGATCACTTTGTCTCTTCTTGCTGGGGGGGGGGGGGGGGGGGGAGAGGTTGATTCATTGATATACTTGATCTTCCCTACATTACAGTATTACCCAACTCTTATGCTAATACTTGAAATTACCAAAGAAAAGATCAATAACATTTTGCTAGCTGTCATTTTGAACCTAGACAGAAAATAACCCTGACCATTTTAAGCCAAATAGGCACATATGATATTGTACACAAAATATGTCAACATAAATCACTATAAAAATGACACTGTAGTACAAAAAAAAAAAGCACCGATAAAAATACATAAATTACATTATCATCAACTCAGTTGTTGGTTGTTGTTTTTTTCAAACATAGAATTGTTTCCTCCCTCCAATGAGGAATCATTAAAGTGAGGCAGTCCTCACGAATTTGAAAAAAAAAAATTACTTTGCTGTTGGTACCTCTAATGAACTACTTTCACCAAAAAAAAAACTTTCAAATCACCAAATAAGCTCGTAAATTTTGGTTGAAAAAGTGTGAATCTGCATGGTGAATATGCTAATGAGCAAGTCTTGGCGGAGAGTCAGACGTCACTGAGGCACAACAAAATCTCTTTCTTTCCAGCCGTGTTCTGCTCGTTATGCATACACTCCCTAGTTACCCGGATGTATGAAGAAGGCGATGGCTACTACAAGTAGTATTTGACGTTGTTTTTACGTACTGAGCGTGTGAGAGTGTGTGTGTGTGCGTGTGTGTGTGTGTGTGTGTGTGTGTGTGTATTGTGTATTGTATACTTGTACAGTACACATGTGACGGTACTACTAGATCTATGGTAGATACCCCGTTTGCCCTTCGCGTGTTTACAGCAAAGACGCTTATCTTTGGTTTCCAGCAAAGATAGTAGAGAGTAGAGGAAGATAGGAAGGCGCGTGATAAAAATGGAAACAAAATGGCTACCCTACATGCCGATACAAAAGAGAGCTAAGTACAAACTCAGTACACCTAGAAACATCATTCATTTCAAAAGGTAGTGTATCTTTATCATCTTAAAAAGATTTAAAAATTATAGTCGTAGCATTTTTTCGATTAAGGGGATTATTTTGAAGAACGAGATTTTAAAGCGATAAGAATTATATTGTGGAGGTAAAAATTTGGCAACAACATGATCTAAAAACAATCAAACACACTTGATAAACAACAACAACTTCAAAGACAGCACATCTCCGGCAAAGACGCACATCACCTGAGATGCGCTGTCTTTGAAGTTGTTGTTGTTGTTTATCAAGCGTCTTTGAGTGGTCTCAGGTGATGTGCGTGATGTGCTTGAGGACCGAGCACTGCCCATTTGATTTGTACAAGATTAACGTGCAGTTTCCTGTCTTTTCAGTTAAGCATCTTTAGTTTCCAGTCTATCACAGCGCAGCTCCAGCGCTGTCGCGCAGCCCTGTCGCCGTGCATGCAATTACTAAAGTAGCTGTGTATGTTCTAGTACGTACATGTATGTACTGTACGTAGAAACGGTTCTACACATATATTTACACTAGAGGGGCAACCACATTCGGCAGCGTCCGTCTGGTCGGGCTATCATTCATCATACCGATGTGTCAAGCAGTATTTTGCTCGAATCATAGCATAAAATTGAAGAAAATTTTTTTTTTTCCATCCCAGACCCAAAAAAGGATCGTGAAAGGTGCACCGTATGGCTGAGAAATCTCAGTACTAGAAGCCTAACATAAAAACTTACAAGCATTCTCGATATCGTGTTGTAGGCCTTATATGCGAGGACCTTTTTGAGAAGCATTGTTTTGACGTGGACAGGCAGGCTGTAAACTGAGAAAACTCCAGAAGCCAGATGCAATCCCGACCATATTTGCTCATATGAGTTATAGGCCCTAAAACAGAAACACCTCGAGCATCGACTTCAAAGAGAACCCAGGAAAGGAAGCGTAGAGAGGTAAGGAAAGCGGCTAGCTATGTTTCATTTACGGTGGGGCTGCAGCCAGGAATCGACTGCAGTGCCACTGCCAGTACCGACTGGACCTGCACGGCAAAGTGGAGCGAAATCATATCCCTGCAACCCCCTGTTTTTACCCTGTCCGGTAGAAGTCATATTCGTTTGAAATATGAGTACTTACAGATATATCGAGATAGAAACAATATTTTCTTTGAAGAATTCGAGTCTCTTATGCCTAGGTAATCTTCTGTTTGAATGCCAAACTCAGTTAGACGGTGTATGACAAGAATGCGCGCGAGAGTGGTTTGTACGCAAAGTAGTATGCGACACGGACGGAAGCTCGAAAAGGACAGTGCCTATTTGATGGTAAATTTGATTTTTAAATATTTATGAATTCATGTTTACAGCATTATTTTATATCAATTTTATGTAAATGAGCTTGACATATTTTGTTTAAATAATAAAGCCATATATTGTCACATTTTATGACAAAATCATATATGATCACTTTGAACACTTAAATTGGTTTTCTGAGGCACGGCTGTCGAATTGGTGAGTTGGGCATCACTGACATTGCACCTTTTTGCAGGATCTTACACAATCGCTTGCAGGAATTATTTTTCAAAAATCGCGTACGGAGACAGTGTTTGATTTCCACACGTATAAACTGGTGAAAGGTTATATTTTTCACTCTTCTTAATTATCAGTACAGTGAAAATTCTCAGGACTGCCTCCCTTTAAGTTCTCATCAGCACTACCACAAAATATTCCAACTTTAATTCTGTCTGGACCATTGAGAAAGTCATCTATATGCAATGCAAAGGCACTCTGAGATTGCAGACTGAAGTTGATTAAACATGTGTTATTAGGGTCATTTCAGCTGAAAATATACAGGTGCTTTTTTATGTATGTGGTGCAGTGTGTATTAAAAATAGAGAATGTATTACTTGATTGAAGAATACATACTCAATCATGTCATAATAATAATAATAATCTATAGCTAGTTGTTACATTTGCTGGTATTGATTCGTAGTGTGAGAATACATTCAGTGGCTGACAGGCCAGTTAATGTTTTCCCCCCTGGTGGCCTCTGTTTAATGAACAGCTCTCTACACAGCTATTCCCCGATCAACATTTGCCTGGGGAAATCGGGGTAAAGCGGTGATCAATAACTCGGGAAAAATCTCCTGCAGTCTACGTGGTATGAATTCTGATATTCTCCATCACACCACAAAATACATCAGAAAAAAAATATCAGTGGATCACTAAGTTGAACTCCAAAGCTATTCAGCCGCTGAAACCAATTCATATCAGTCTATTTCTCCATATTGCCAGTTTGATGAGCTTGCAGAGTATGTTCACAAGCGTTTAAACTTAGAGGAGGTATTCATATATCTTTGAAAACATTCATTTCAATGATTTCTGTTGATTGCTGGATAACTCGCTTTCTATCCACTGTAAAAACCAAACTGCATACAGAATGGTCTTTTAGCAAACACAAATATTGCACATATATTCTCATATGCATGCAGGCACATAACATACATTGATATCTATTCTTAAGTACATATTACCTTAATGAAACTAATGGTTCCACACCTTTCCTCTTTTAGTCATATAGTTTTTCACGATCTTCACCCCTTTCCAGAACAGCATATCTTGTTATCTGTTCGTGAAATAGCGCGCTATCTTGGGTGCGTCTCCATCAGCCCGAAATTTTCTCGATCCCTCCACGCTTCTGGTTAGCCAGCTGGCAATGGAAAGCGCATGTTCAAGCAGCTATAGTGATTGTGTATAGTACGTTACACGCACGGTGTATTCAAGGATCACATGTGTGTACTATAGGCCTACTGTTGTTGTCATCTCCAGGGAGGTGATTTCTCTCACCTCCCTATTAAAACTCAGTGCCGTGCATGCTAGCTGTTCTTTTGTAAACTTCTTCTTCTTCTGGTCCACTCTACCTTAGCTGAAGATTCTTGCAGATTGTGTGCATTTTGGATTTGTTTAAACATTGCAATTCGTTAATTTCATATAAGATGCCTCACTGGACAGAAGAAAGAGAAGCGTTATTAATATCCCTTTGGAGAGAATTTGCTGTACTGCTCACCTCCCTGGTTGCAGAATCGCACATAAAAACGGTGATATAGGAGATTTTGAGCGGGGAAATCCTTAGTCGAATGCTGAGGTATCACTGACCAATATCTTTTTATTCCCCGTTCTCATGGTTAAGTTCGATAGCTCTATCAGTATTTCATCTTTTTGCACTGAGCTACCATATTGTTTTAGTCTGTGTCACTAAAAGAAGCCCTCCCCCCCCCCCCCCCCCACACACACACACAGACATCTGTCTACATCGGCCTCCCGCAGCCTTCAGCCGCTGGGGTGGGGTTGTTCAAAGCCTCTCTAAACACACTGGATAGACACTTGATGGGATTCTACTGTAATGAACTTCCACAGAGGGACTGCACGTTCCAGCGTACGCACAAACACTGGAAATTTCTCCATCGACCTTCAGTGTTCATTTAATATTCTTTCCCTGCAATCCACCATTCTGTCTGCATGTCTGCTTGTTCATTTCATCCCAGCGGCAGTTTCATCACTGCCCCCCCCCCCATGTCTCTTGGTCAACAAGCCACTTTTTGATTTCTTTCTAATGTCTGTCTGTCCTCTACCAAGCATTCCATTCTTTGGTTTGAGTAACCATCCTCCTGCTTTGCAATCTTCTCAGTGCATTGTGTGTTGGTAGGTGTGTGTGTATGTGTGGTGTTTCTTCTTGTGTACTGTCATTTGAGAAGTAGAACAGCATTAATGTTGCAGACCTTGTACGATGTTATTGCCCTGCTGGTTCTCATCTGACAATTCTACAGCCCTGCAGCATCATTAAACCTCAATTTTCTCAATCTTCCCCATGCATTGTACATCTCTACAAGACAACAGAGCATTGCATTGAGGTAAAAAGTTAGGTGTGTGGGAGAGTTTGACTACTTACTTGTTTGTTTGTATCGGTGTCTGTATCAGTTATTCTGTGGCCATATGAATGTGTAGAGCCTTAAAGTCTGCGCTGTTCTCTAACTTTGGTTGGACTTGAGCTGATACTACTATGGTCTGATAGTCTTGTTTTCTTTTGTTTTGTTTGGCTGTTTTGTTATCACACTCTCTCTATCCAATGTGTGCCCTCTCTGCTCTTTCTTACACCAAATCTCCCACCTCAATTGGAAAAGTACCGGTATTCTCAGCCTTTCTTTCTCCGTCACTGTCTGCTCTTCTGTGTTATTGCTTCTCTATTTTTGTCCCTTTCCGTCTTTCACTAAGCTCTGACTCACTCCGGCCCTACCCTGGCAGCAGCAAACAGAGGGAGGCCTGTGCTTCCCGAAATCTCACTAAGATGTGAATAAAATCCTGCCACGCAGGCTAATTCCACTCAAGTTACCCATTCCCGCTCAGAAATCACATTACAGACTGTAAAGTAATTTACCACAGCTTGGCCACATCTTTCTATCTATTTCTATCTTTCTGCCCATTACTTCCGTCTGTGACAGGGTAGCACATAGCCGTCTAGCTGGGATAAACTGGTGTTTGCAGCCATGTGACCTTTCTTGCAAGGTTCAATATTGCCCCTTCTATCTTCTTGCCTGAGATTGACTAATACCCTCCCTTTCTTAATGTGTAGGACCATTTTATGAAGTGGATGAAATCGCATTATGCTCACGCAAAGTGAGATGGGAGAGGCGACATCACGAACAGCATGTGAACGTTTCTGCTAACTATGCCACGAAGTGCATTTGCAGCACTGCTACAAGCGCTTCTCTTCTGCACTAAATAAAGTGAGTTTCATATTAAAGCACCATTCCCAAGTGGAGCAAATAGGCACGCTGATTGAAGGATTCGATCACAGCTTCTTGGTTTACAAGAGAAAAGACATGCATGAGTGATTAAGAGGGCAAACACGACAAGGTGTAGCGCTCGATGAAGTGCACTATTAATCAAGGCAATCGAGACAAATCAATGTTATTGGTTGCCCTGGAGGGGAAGCAGGTCCCAGGTAGGATGTTGACTGGACAGAGCGCTGCAAGAATGCAAGCATTGCCATACCCTGCGCAAACAAAGGCAAAATTGTTGCCATTTGCAATGCTAAATATGGAACCAAGAGATGAGTGGAAATGGAGGAATTCTAAGCAGTAGAAAAACTCTATCCAGCACGCTTCTCTCCATGCCAACGTGCCACTACGTAAGCTTGCAAAATCCCTTGAGGAACACTAGATACATCCGACCAAAAATGCAGCAAAGCTCTCTACATCTATCTGGTAAAACATTCATTCAATAGACATTCATTTTGTGAGGTAAAATGGGAAGAAATTTCCCTCTCCACAGCAGGAATGCATCAATTTGAAGACACAACACTCCAAGAAGCTTAGATCTGTCGCCCCCTTTGGCAACTCATCAGCAGTGGGGCTTTACTTCCAGAGCTGCTGCTAACTGTGTTACTGCACAAAACTGCCAAAATGAACTATGATGAATGCACCATATCTGGTCCTCCTCAATTCTCATCTCTCTTCTGGCATGCAAAGCAAATGGTGCAGTTTAGAGTTTGCACAAATGCTTCCTATTGGCGCGCAAGCTGTCGCATTGGATTACCCATGTAAAGACGCAGTATTCTAAGATTTCATCCCCCCAGCATAAGGAATACCTTGATGGCTTATGAAGCTGCCACTACCAGACAAAGAAAATCCTTTTCCCCTTTGTTTTGCCTTAGTTTCAGGGGGAGGTGGATGGGGGAATCAAATAAAAAGCGAGCTATATGTTGCTGTGATTTGATACAAATACCAGCTGGTGTAATCCATCATTTAGTTTACCAACCATAAACAGATAGTGAGGTACAGAGTTTAAGATCATGTCACCAAAATTGAGGCCCCATGCAATTTCCAGCAAAACTCTAAGGTCCACAAGGGATATGCTACGGGGCAGAAAAGATGTTAATATCACAAATTGAGAGAATATTTTTGTCATAGTCCAATCACAAACATCTGCAGGAATAGCATGAGACTATTGATATCCTTGTTGGCAAATTTCAGCCTTGCATGATCGTCTAACCAGCATCTCCATATACAACATCTACACTTGTGGAGCACAACTGCAGGTTAACATACACAAATTATTACTTAGGGTTCTTCTCCCTAGGAGGACATTAATGTGTATAAAATTCTTCTGCTACTACAGAGATTGCTTCAAGTTAAGAGAGAAAAGATATTTTAATCTACACCCTTCAACACTAACATGAACATTAGGCCACTTCACACTTATAAGGAAATACTGTGCGTACTATTTTGTGTGGTAATTTCGTAATGTGAATGCAAGTACTTCAGAAATACCTCACAAAATACAGTGTATAACTGGTATTTAGGGTGGTAATTCAAATTTCTGCAGAATATGATGCAAAATTTTGAGTGTAAAAAGTGTCAAAATCCAATCAAGTTGCAAAAGTCCTCCTGATAATGAGTCCTGTGGTTGCACATCTGACATCCTAATTGAATTCAGGTTTATGGAGGCAAAACAGCAGCAAATATTGCCTAAACTTAAATATCATCTACTTGCTTGATACACTTTAATCATTCTGTAGAGGCAGTATCTAAGGGACAATGTACAACTTTGCTTTCCTTTTTTACAAAGAATCAATCAAGATTGGAATGAAGAGCAAACCCATTGAACTTTAGTACTTCCAATACCCTCACCTCAATTCTTATACCGCACAAAATCTGAGCCATCTGATTAAAAAGAAATAGTACAAGTTGAGCACATTTGCCTTTATAAAATGGATGAGGCAAATAATATTCACAATCCCATGATGTGCCTCAAATTAAATTCAAATTGTCAAATGAGTTTATATTCTCTGGCTGCTTAGTAAAAGATGCTTTCAGTATTGCAAGACAACAATTTTTTCTCAATGTAGACAAGAGGTACTTATCAAAAGCAGTAATTTTTCAACATTTTTGCATACTGGCAGTACAGCAACAATAACTGGATAATCCCTTTGAGTGTGGAACAGTTCTATTTGTGTCATGAAAATATATGGCAGATGTTCACATCTACACTTTTGCAACTTGCGTGTCAAAATGGGGGTGGGGTGGGGTGGGTACTGGTACAGAGGTGAATTACATGGCGCCATCAAAAAACAACCCCAGGAATGAAACTTAGCTGGTGTGCAGGAGGCGCGGCACAGCTCTGCTTTCAAGGAACTGCGCCTGTTGCGGCACCAACCAATACACTCAAGTTTCGCCCGACATCAAATTTGGTCTCAGCAAACTCATCAGCCATGTAGACCAAATAATTCGGGTGAGTTCTCCTATGTCAAAGACTCAGGCCTCCCCTACCATCTGGGATGGAATCATCTGAAGATAGAATGCACCAAGAGAATTACAGATGTGCATTTCACATTAAAATATCTGCTACTGTCACACTGGCCATCTTTTGCAAAGCATTGATCCTTGTACTAACTGCTCAAATACTCATTAAGTGTGAAGAGAAGGAAAACTGATTTCAATTCAGCAAGAGCACTTGTCACTGGGTGATGACAAGGAGTGGACAGCAGCCTTACAACAAACAATACATTGAGAATGATTTGGTTTTCAAACTAGCCACTTCTCGCAATCACATGCCATGCATTTTCATTAAACATTTAGGCTTGTTCCCACAAAAAGAACTGCCCTACGGGAAACCTAAAGTACATATTGATTTCTATGGCATTTGTCTTGATGTTACTTTCTGGCAAGCAGAATCTACATGACTCACAAATCATAAAGACCCCTAGAGCCCCGTACAGGGGCATGCTACTCCTAAAAACATTTATTTTTGTTCTTCTTTTTTCCCCATCTCCTTCTTCACTTTCTTTTCTTCCTCCCCATGAAACTCACAGGTATGCACCCATCCATACACAATCACCCAAAAGAGGCATTTCAGACTCACACTTGTCCATCATGTATCTTACATGCACTCAAAATAGCCTTAGACCAAGACATCAGATATTTTACAAGGAAACCCAACATCCCCCATCCCTCTACAGCCTGCATTAGTGTCACCTAACATATAGATCCTTGTACTAGTCAACACACAGACCCTTTTCCTTCATACAAACGATTTATGTTTGAAGTAACCTTAAGATGAAACACACACACACACACACACACACACACACACACACACACACACACACACACAAACATAGTTTGATGCTGGTCTATACCTGCTTAAGTGTAAAATCAAAAGTATCTTTTTAAGCTGGTATCATGTCTTCCTGTTTAGACTACATTCAAAAGGAGCATACATGCAAACACGAATATAGACAGGTAAGTCACAACAACCAATACATATCAATCCAAACATCAAAAAAAAAAAAAAAAAATGCACCTGCTAGTATTAACGATATATAAGTTATGCTGAACTATGCCAAAACTGATGAATTGAAAACACTCACCCCATTCCACAGTTTATGTTTAAAGTTTCTGCGCAAGTTATATCATACTTTAAGAAGTTCTGCCTGTGTTTAAATACGGTCTTGTTGGACCATGAGCCTATCCTACAGATCAATATTTCAATAAACGTGCCAGAGACATCTGCCACATGTATTTGGTCAGCTGCTAGACTTGTTTAGCCTCTGAGAACACTTGAGATTTGATGGATGAACAGCTTGGCACAACCTCACCCATGCTGTGACATTGGGACATCCACAGCAGAGGCCAAATTGACCAGTACATATTACTGGACGATAACGATATTACTGGAAATACAAAACACTATGAAGATGGACCAATTATTCAATTGTGAAAAGAAGACCATCCTTTCTAATTTAAGCAAGTTTGGAAGTTATATATCTACACATATTTGAATTATCTATTTCGTTTTTTCTTTTTTGGTTCAAATGTATTTAGATGCCTTTTAAGGCTGTGCCTCCTTTGCAATCAATTTTGTTTGTTTTTCTCATTCTCCCCTCTTCCTCTCCACTTCTCCTCTTTCTCTTCACAGTTTCCTTCTTTTTTTTTACTTACTGTATGTTTGTATTTCTGTACATCTTGCTTTTTTTTTCTTTTTCTTAACTATATTTTGTTCATATTTGTTTTATTGTACTTATATTGTGCATTTCAGAAAGCAATTGGAATATATTATTAATTGCTATTATGAAATATATTTCAATGTATCTGTTTTGGACTCTAATACCCAGAATGAGTTGATGAGTATCAAAATAAACTTTCACACTTTTATGTAACACTCAGATAGAATAACCATGCTATACATACATGTAAGTGTTAACTGACTGTTCCTGGTTATACCATACCTAAAATTGAAACACAAACCATGAGCTCTTGATAGGAAAAATAGCATCCACTGCAAGTCATAAGGATGGTAATCAATAATGCATGGTTTTAGGTCAAACGTTCACATTGTCTTGCTTGTTCTTGGAATTCTATTTCTCAACCATCATGAATACACAAATGCAGCCACAAGTTCACATTTTGTATTAAAAAAAAAAAATAATAAACTGCACAGAGAATTAATATCACGACATAAGCAGCTCTCTCTTTCTCTGCAACAAATGGTAACTGCTCTTGCTCTAGTTGATCTCGGGGTACGAACACCCCGCGGGGGGTAAAATGGAATACCAGCATCCCACGCTGTCAGCAAATTTCAAGGCACCAACAGATGTGAGGGTACTGCAGCAAGAACCATGCTCCATCAACATAAACAGGAGGACATCCTGTGTCAACGGAGTCCAGCATCTGTTCCTCCCTGATTACCGCAGCATGGAGACTTGTGATGCCATCTACACTGCAATACTTCTCATGCAATCTTAAGACGCTCATACATACACATATCAAAAGATGGCTCGAAACTTTTTGAAATGTTCATGTTTACCTCTCTGGATGAATTGATGATACTGTAACTAGATGAAACTTCCACACAGAGCTGTAAGATATTCACAATGACTATGAGAAACAGGCAAAGGGAAAATTTTCTTTACATCATGCTTCTTACTATGATCTTGAATACTTTCGATTATTCCTTGCTTCTGAATAACTACCAAATTTAAAATGTATAATCAACAACAAAAAAGAAACATGTGTTCAAGTATGTGCTGCAAGTATTTTGAACCCGTTCATTCATTTTAATCAAGTTTGGTTTACCCTGTAAGGATCTTAAATAAGAAGGGGCATTGTATTCCAAACTCAATTTCTTCACAACCTGATACACAGTAAGTCCAGAATACATGTCTTGGCACTCTCTATCAAATTGTAATTAAGCCTGAATAGGAAAAATTGCACAAAGGTAATTGCAAAGGTACTACAGTTTCCCTCCCCCCTTCCATGCAAACCAAATTTTTAAAAAAAAGCTTGTGGATGAATAGCATTGGTTGAATTTTCTTTCACAAATCTCACAATCAAGTGCATATGTTCCTTGCGCACACTACATGTTAAATCAGGATATACATAGAGAATAATTTAATAGTGCAAAATGATTCCACCAAACCTAAAGCTGCTGAAAGTGTACTCTTTCACTTGGGGAAGTCGAAGTAGTGCATTTTTCTTACAAATGAAGTATAGAAGGGTTGAAAATAATGAAAAAAAAAACCCTTCTGAAAAGGTGTCCTTTGACATTTTCAGTCAAACAGAAATTACCCTTTTTAAGACACTATATCAAATTCCCTCACTGCCCCAGCAAGCATTTCTGCTGAGGGTTTTTTTTTCTGCGTGAACAAAGAGCTTCACTTCCATGTGCATGAGCGATTATCAAATTAAACCATTCAGCAGGATTAGACGGTCAAAATTAAATTATGCCTTAAAATTCACACATTTTGCATGTTTGCCTAAGAGACTATAAGTGTACATGTGTGCATGCGTGTGTGTGTGTGTGTGTGTGTGTGTGTGTGTGTGTGTGTGTGTGTGTGCATATATGAAAGTGTGAGTGCATGTAAATGCTTGCGTGTATAATGAATGTAGTACATACGTGTGTGTGTGTGTGTGTGTGTGTGTGTGTGTGGGTGAGTGCATGTGTATTTGACAAGGAGAATGTGAGTTTGTGTGTGAATGTGTATGCATGAGAATGTGAGACCTAGGGTGTGTGTCACCTATGCAACAGTACTGCAAACTCTGTGTGCCTTGTGCTTCCACCAAATGACATGCTCACAGCCCCTTGCTGCATTATACCACATCATTACCAGCCTGCCTGGTGGCGGAGTGTGTTGAACAGAATGCGGTGCCTTCTGGTAATGCAGCCATGCCTCACACACATATACATTGTATCACACCAGCATGGTACCAACACAGCCACTATCTTCCAACCTGTCCCTCTCTCAGTCTCTCCCTCCACTCCCCCTTCCTTTCTCCTTCTATTTCTCTCTTGCTCTCTGTCTCTTTCTCTCTCTGTTTCTTGCTTTTTTGATATGCTGTGAGGTATCTGTAGCTAAGATGTTTGGGGTTTTATAAATGTATTACCTTTCCTTTTCTTTCTAATTCCATTTATCTATTGCTCTCTTTCCCTCATACATCATGCATCCTTTTCTTTGTCTCTACATCAGAACTTTTCTTTAAGAAGTATTATACTGTTCTTGTTTTCCAAGATTTTAGCTGTATCATCAGACGTATGTTCCATTATCCTTCACTAGATGAACATTAGAGCCCAACCCTTCCATACCATACCATACACATAAATATGCACACACATTCAGATACACACATATCAACTCCATACACATTGCACAAAATGATGTCAACGTTGATGAAAATTTCTCAAAAGAAAATTCCTGAGCACTTCTTTCCACTCTAGCTCAAAGGTAAAGTATAATGTTGCAATGACTTAAGAGGGATTAGAATTTTTAAAACAATGCACATTGATTCAATGCTCTGGTTTAAAAAAGAAAAAAACAATCCTCTTATGACTTTGTATTCAATGCCACAGTTTTAATTCAGTTCCTAGAATCTTGCATGAACAGGAGAAACTAGTTTCTTGCTAAATGCAATACTATTTCCATTTCCACACCATTTGAAAATGCAACAAAGCAGCCATAAATTTGAGTACCCTACACACAAAATTCATCACCAACATGACAATGCAGAATGCTCATACACATTTGGAAGGACAAAATCTTACAAATGGATTTGTCATGTAAATATAAGCACATTAGAAAGGAAGGCAAAACTACATCTTGCCTGGGTAAATAGTAAACCATTTAATTGCTTTTAACTATAACATTGGACAGGTCACATAATACATTTGCAAAACTGTAAATAGAGATTTTGTCTTTAAGGCATATTACGAGTAGCATTCACCTAATGAAGCGCACACCAATCCCTAATAGCTGCCATTATTAGTGTAAATATTGTTTTCTGAAAAAAGAAACTCATTAACTTGCGCCAAATATCAATAAGTCACTATTACATTGCATATTCCATTGTGGAGCTATTCTAAAGAGGCAGGTTTTGGGGGATTTTTTTTTTTTTTTTTGGTCAAGAGGCCACTTCAGATAGCTTTTCTTTTGTGAGATGATGAAAAACCATTTATATAATTTTTAAGAAATCTAGAAAGTGATTTGATTTATTCATTTATTCACCGTAAATTCATGCAGAAAAAAAGAGTACAGTAAAAGTATGACAAGCAATATCCAACATATCATCAACAGAAGAATATATGCTTAAAACATAGAATGCATCAAATATGGAAAAGGGATGAAAACAAGAGAAAAAATAAGCAGCGAATATGTACGGTAGGATAGCCCATTCAGCTCAGTCTATGAAGACATGGCTATATTCTTCCATGGGGTCCTAACATGAAATTGATATTGATATCAGGATAGAAAGATTCACACTGTAAAAATATGTATATCATTGACAAGAGAAAAAAAAAAGTATATTGACTGAGCTACAAAGAAAATAAACTTCAACTATGGAGGGATTATAAAAAATCTGGAACAAATGATATTAACTTACTAGAAAATAAAGCAAGACTACAAACAACTTTTAAATTTGGAGGGAGATTGTTATATTGCACAGCACCCCTATAATAAAAAGTTCTTTTACAATATTCTGTCCTAGGTTTTGGCAACGTTTAGTTACCTGTTGACCTAAGTGAATAGTTAAAATGACAATATTGAAATTGATCTTTTAAATACGGAGGTGCAAAGTCATTTAATGCCTTAAAAACTATGGTGTGCAAGTGGCAACAACGCCGAGCTGCTAATGACTTCCAGCCTTGACGTGCATGCAGCTCTCTGACCGACATATGTCTATACTGACTTTGAATATTCCTAATATTATTCGACATGCTCTGTTTGGAATTTCTGTAATAACATTGTATGTTTAGCACTGGTTGCACCATATATGATATCTCCTGAATCAAAAATAGGAAGAATAATTGCATTATTAAAAAACGTTTAGATTGGACGAATTAATTGTATGTCGTAATCGGGATAACAACCATACCAAATTACTTAATTGAGTGCACATTTTATCAATATGTAGGTTCCATTTCAGACATGGATCTAAGATCATGCCAAGATATTTCGCAGAATGTACCTGACAAATAATATTTTCATTTACCAATAAATGCAGTTTATTACACTTTTTTAACTTCATCTGAGAGCTGAATAACATACAAATAGATTTATCTTGATTGAGGCTCAGCTTAGATGTACACAACCAACTGAAAATGTTCTGTAGTTCAGAATTCAAAACAGACTCAATTATAGTGATGTCTGAATGTGAGAAATAAATAACAGTATCATCAGCGTATAAATGTATTGAACAAGAATGTACTTGTTTGACTATGCTGTCAATATATATGATGAACAAGAGCGAGCCCAAGACTGACCCTTGCGGAACACCGTAATCGATATTGGCTTCCATTGATGTTGATGATCTAAAAAGTGTATATATTCTGCAGTCAGTTAAATAACTAGAGAACCATGGCAAACAACTCTCAGCAACACCTATAGCAGATAACCTTTTTAACAGAATGCAAGGATCAACAGCATCAAACGCTTTGCGTAAGTCTATAAAGACTGCACCGGTGTACTGACCGTGGTCTATGGCGGTCAGCCAATCATCAGTTGGGCAATTCCACGATAACACCGTGACATTTTTTGAGTATAATTTCACTCATCAAATGTAAATAATAATCAAAATGTAACACTTGAGAAAAAAATTGTATTGTGTATCTATGCATATCATCATAAGCAATTTTGAAAACAAAAGAAAGGAAGAAAAACTGCTGTGGTAAATGAGTTATGCAAGATTAATTACCACTGTAACACCGTGACGCAAAATGGACATGGGTTTTTGTGCACTTTGTTTACTGACAAAACTCTGTGAAGTTAATGAACATTTTGATAAGTGGATGTCTTCATTGGATGCACTAGAGACTCAATGACATTAATGAAGTAAAATTTGATTAAAGAATCAATTGACAGGAAAACTATGACATAGATTTTATATAAGTGCACCGTAACACCGTGACTGTAACACCGTGACCTCTGAAATGTGTGTAGAAAACCTATGGAGAATCCTGTTGTCTTACTTTCAGCTCATAGTGTTTCTCCATTAGGTAGAATGAAATGATGATTCATGATGAATGTTTGACATCACAGTTTAACACTTCCAGATAAAACAGAAAATTATTGAAATCATAACAGATTAACAAAAACAACAAAGTAAAGAAAAACTTTGCACTGTAACGCCGTGACATGTCATATACGTTCGTACACGTTACAGTCAGGAACACTGCTCTTTCAGTAAAATATACTTTATGTTTTGAGACATAATTCACTCTATCATCATTGAAAGCTTGTTAGATATTTCTGAGTGAACTTTTAGGGTTTACAACTACTCTTTGAAAGTCCAATTTGTATACTTAAAGATGACATACAAATTTGAAACTTTGATTTTGATACCTTTGGTCACAAAGCCAGGTGAACCCACTGAGCAATTTCAGTAGCAATAAAAAGAATCATTCAAGCAATTTGTGTGGTACAAAATGTACCATAATCATTATTCTTTTTCAAAGATGTACTGGAAAATGAACATGTACATAAAAATGATTACAATGCAAATTCTCATTCATACACATAAATCCTAGTGAGTGTGGCTCTTTTAATGGTGAAACTTGTAAGATTGTGCACAGCACCATGCACAGGAAAGAAGTATTCTAGTGAGATTAACTTTTGGTGGACACATCCATCTAGCTTCAGTATGTCCTTTAAGTAATTCTTTAAGATACCAGGGAAGCTGCTGCAAGATTTCAGACTGTTTATCATGTTAGGAACACATCTGAGTCTACAAAATAAGAGTCAAACCATGTGATGAAATGGTCAATTATGATAAAAATATTAGACAAAGGGTATTAACTCAACTGAAACTGTTGTCTTTACCGTAATTAAAAGTTCAAAACCTTCAGACATGTTTGCTCTGGATAGTTATGAATCTGGTACAATGTGTAGGTGGCACACTGTGAGTGGACTGCTTCCATTTTAACCCACCATGTGCTCTGAGTGTTGATTGGCATATACATCAAACCCCATTGCATTGTAAACACAGTTCTCGATTTTTGGCACAGAAAGGGTTAAAATTGCATGATGCTGGCAACAAGTACAAGTGATAATCTTTGTGGATATAGCTTGACCCATCTGTTATGAACAATCCTTGAAAAACCTCTATCTTTTGAGTAAATGTGACAGAGAAATCAGATGGTCACTTCAACAGTTACTTATCATGTGTAATCCGGTATGTGTCCTGTGTTATTGCAATGCAAGTCACGGTGTTATAGTCACGGTGTTACAGTTACTGTAACACCGTGACACATTTTAATCAGCTTTAATTAATAAACAAAATGAGTTACCATCACTTTAGTACTTGTATATGGTAGCTACATGTGGTCATGATTTGGGCTATCAAAATAAACCCTTTTGTGTCTGTAATTTTCAAACAATACTAAAAACATAAGTTTTTACTGTAACACCGTGACATTATTGATGATCGTATTTGCGATGTTCGCTGAAGCTTAACACATAGAAAATCTTGCACTTTGATGATTTGGTAATGACGTTCAACCCTTAAACTCTGAAAACAAAGGCAAAGTTTTTACCTCCTTTTTCATTTTCTCATGCTACATTCACTTAACTTCATTATATTTTTCAGATAATTATGTCAAATTTAATTATGCTGATTTCATGCACATATTTAGCAAAGTTAATGATGTAATTTTTTAACAAGATGGTCAAATATGAAAAATTCAGTCCTTAAGCTTTCATTTGATACCATAATGAATGAGATTTGACTATTTTGAAAATTTGATGGTCATGTCCACTTTATCGTGGAATTGCCCAGTTACTTTTAGTAGAGTAGAAATGGTTGAATAGTTTTTCCTAAAGCCCGACTGAGCTTGGGATAAAATGCTGTTATCTTTCCAATAATTAGTCAGTTGGACTTGAACAAGCTTTTCCAATATTTTAGATACCAAAGGATTTCTTATTACTCATTATTATAGATTTCTTATTACTCATTCCCAGAAATGTCTTCATTACATCATCTTCCGTTCAGGTACTAGATTAAATTCAAAACATGAGTGCACAAAATTAATTTCAACAGTATTATTTCTGGAATCAGGAATAGTAGCTGCTAGTTCAGATCCTATATTTGCTAAAAAAATCATTGAATTGATTATCCAAAACTGATCAGTGCTGTTGTTAACGAGCTTTTTTGACGGTAGGAGTGGTTTAAGTACCGACCAAACGTTTTCGCTGGAAGAGCAATTAAAAGCATTTGATAACTGTTTCGAGAAGTAATCTTTTTTTACCAATCTGCATTGCTTTGTCACTAAGTTTCTGATTTTGTGATACATATTCATAATATTTTCATCATTATATTTTGAGGCCTTTCGTTTCAGATCATCTCTCTTTCTCATTAACGTATTAATATTTGCGTTCATCCAAGGGGCAGGCTAATTTCGAACGCGTTTCTTTTTAACAGGGGCAAATTTTTCAATCGATTCCATCAAATATGTTTCCCAAAGTTCAATTGCTTCATCAATAGTTGTGGCTGCTGGTATTTCATGCCAAGGGTGATTAGACAGATGAATACGAAAAGCTTCCAAATCTACATTTTTGAGATTTCGGTAACTTATAATCCTAGGACTTTGCACAAATTTAAAATTCAGAATCAAATAACATAAATTGTGATCACTCAGTCCAACATTAATTACATCATGAGCTTTACTATATCAATCGCATTTGTCAGCATATGGTCTATTAAACTCCTAGTATTATGTGTGACTCGAGTAAACTGCGTGGTATTTATTTGCTGCAATGAAAATAATGTATTAATTTCTTCAAAACGCTTCAAAACATTCGACTTATATTTCTTGCGAATATCACAATTTATATCTCCCATCACAATAATATTTAATCTGAAAGTATCAACAAAGGTTAAAACATTTTCATATATATTCATAATGTCAATTTTGCTGTCAGGAGGGCGGTACCAGGACATAAACAAAAAAGGTGTACAAGGTTTCGGTCGGACTCTGATCAAAATAAGTTCAAGCGAATCAGTTACATCAGAATGTATCACCTCATAAGGAATTGAACTGCGAATATAAATAGCGACACCACCGCCATTAAGATTCCGATCTTTACGGATTATATCGTAATGTTGAATACATATTTCATTATCACTTATAGAATCATCCAAAAGTGTTTCATTCAAGGCTAAAATATGAATATCATTATCACATAAAAAGAGTTTTATTTCTTCAGCATTATGATATAAACCAGGAATATTAAGATGAGTACATTTAAAATCACTATTTTTAAAGTGGTCGTGTTGTCGTGATACATCAGAACTATCAAACTCATTACCGAAACTCGAGCTCACTGGAGGTGTGATGAAATCTCTAGTATCAATATTTGACTTATCGGGTATACAATTAGCAAAAGGTAAGCACTGAAAAATGCATTTTGTACATCTCCAGTCCAAAAATTTGTATTGTACATCATCATAATGTTCATTTTTTACTACTGCACATATTGTGTGCGACCAGACTGAGCATTGGGTGCATTGTAATCCCCTTTGGTTGTTTCTGACTGCCTAAGTGCATTTAACACAAGGGTATTGCACAGTCATGTAGCAAAGATATGAATTAAGAGATCTGACTGAAAAAGGAAAACACACAGAAAGGTATTAAAAAAGAGATTGAGGTTACGCAAGATTTGAAAAAAAAAAAGGAAACACAGTCAATTTACTTAGTATATAGAACAGAGTTGAGAATGCATCGTAATTACTATTACATGTATTGGGAAGCAAGCTCTATTACAATATGTAGTAGACATATTGTAGATCTTTAGTTTATGCCTTCTCTAGATAATGATTATAGATATCAAAGTATGGGTATGAATAATTTATTGCATGACTATGTATTGAGAAAGTTAACAATTCAATGTTACTAAACCTTAATTTCCCATTTCTGAAGCAGAGATCAAAGTCATGTGCTACATCCTTGGACAAGATGTTTTTACCCACCATGTCCCTCTCAACCCAGGTGTAAAAATGGGTACCTAGCAACGCTATGGTAATAATAATAGAAAGGCCCTCTGGTAGAGCAGTGGCAACACTGGAAAGGTTACCCTGGATAAAAAAGACATTACTATTATTATCATTATTATTGCCTCTAAATAAATTGGAATAAGAGTCAAGAATTAAGTGCGATGAAAGGTAAGTCAGAACAAAAAGAAAAATATTTCACAGTGTGGAAATTTACTCGAACTTTGCATTCCACTAGAAAAAAAAGACAAAAAAATTTGTGGAAATGTAAAATACTCCCATTCAACCAAGTGAAGTTCACTGAAAATGGCCAAGTGAGTGAAAAAATCAATCATGTCAAACAGTCACTTTAACATAACCACCTTGATACATCATAATCAGAGTCTGAGATGACTGGTGGAGAGGTATGTTGTGTAGGGATGAAAAAGAGGTCCTGGTACTTATTGTAATGAATTCCTGGTACACAATTATTGTACAGCATGTTACTACGTACAACACATTTTTGTCTCTGTGTCGTATGCACGTGTTTTGTCAGCGGCAAGTAGATAAGTATGGGTGATAGAGGAGAGAGACAAGAGAGAGAGAGAGAGTCTGCCCAAACTCCTTGGGGAGTGATTTGGAAAGTCTGAACCACGATAAGAAGAGATGTCATATGGTCAAGGGGTCAAGAAGGCTTATATAGCGGGTGGAAAGAAAGCTGTTTTGGCTCACAAAACGCAATGACACAACCGCACTGCGAGTTGAAACCGCAGATGGTGCTTGTCACTTTATTAGTCGTGTTGGTAGATTTTGGAAATGTTAACATACAGACTGTAACTGCTACAAATTTCTGCACACTAAACTTGAAATTTTGTGATCAATTTTAAACTTTCGTGTGAAACTAACAAACAGGGATATCAACATTTTCCATCCTAGGAACAGTGTCATTCACTATTCTTCAAATCACTGGCAAGTTCGAACCCTTACAAGACAACAACATTATGTCCTATTTTAAATATTCCCTCACAGTGTTTGCATGATTTTTTTTTTAATGAAGTATTTACAGAAGTTTCTCATTCGTGAAATAAACAGCCAGTCAACTGACCAAAGAGGGCTGAAATGATTTGTTACAACATCAATATCGTTATTACCAGATTTTCAGTTGATTTATTTTGCATTGCTGTCAACAGTGTGTGTTTGTATATGTTTGTGTTTGTAAAGAGAAATGGATTTGTATTACCCAACACAAAAGCATCAATGTCATGTGTGTGACACATGACAGTGTACAGAAATAGATATGCAAAGGCTGTTCACAGCTAGATCATCAAGAACACATTTCAAGCCGTAACACAGCACCATGGCATAATAATATATGGCTTGTTGGCTGGAAATGAAGCCTTAATTATAGGAAAGACAGGTGCATGGCATTGATCATGCCACAAAGACCAATGTCTGGTTCTGGTCAAAAGAAGTCTAACAAAGGTTTGCTAGGCCTGTCGCACAGGAGGGCGGTTATTACCTCTCACCTGGGCTGCTCTGTGCTTGCAGGGAGACAGAATTATCTCATAACGAGTTCAGATGTGCCAAAACAGACACCCAAGGTTGACAAACATTTACTGTCCTACCTCGTGGTCTTATTAATCTCTCATTTACTTTCCAATTCCAAGTTTCATCTAGACAACATTGTCCAGGATGTTACTACTCCCTTACTGCTGAGATTATCTGTATATTTTCATTGTCATCACTTTATCATCATTTTCACTCTAAGTATTACCATTTCTGTCATCATCATTACCAACTCGAGGTAAATCATCATGAATTGTACTTGTTTTGTATAAGCTTGTATATAATCTGTATTATGTAATTTTACCTTTTCACATTTATAATACACTGTATATATATTTTGTAAAATTATTTGTAATTCAGCCTCTGGCTGCAATGAATGATTGGAGAAAATAAAGATACAATCAGTAATAATAAAAATAAATGATGATATATTGTTCTACAGGGTAATTGTAAGTTAGACTTAGAAATGAACCATGGCTTCTGGATCAAACATCCAGCTGATCTATAGTAGATATGAACACAATGTAGAACAGGGCTAGTCATCACAGCTAACTCTGGTTTCTATCTCCTTTTTTACTCCTCCTATTGAATTCCATCACTTAAGATTTAAAAAAAAAATGGTTACTTGCATGCTTCAACAGATTTGTATTACTTCTCCCTTCCTGGGAATATCGTATGAAGTGACGCATTCAAACTATCCCAAACCCATTATACTATATGAGATCCTTATGCTTAACCACTTTCATGTATTATGGAATGCCACTTCACAGGCAGGGAACGTTATCCAGTAATTGGCTTGACTAGTGCATTATGTGGCAGCCAACAACATTATTGATAGGCAGCCACCATCCTCTCAAAGAATGATGAATAAGTTGAGGTTGCTGTGACATCTCCTATAGCCTCCCCTCCAGTCACTCTGTGCAATTTCCAGCCTACGTTCCCCAGAACTGAATTCCACCTGTCCTCCGTAAGCATTGTAATATCTATTCCCTCAACAACTTTACAATGTGGAAGTACTGTTGATACCAACAACTGAAGTACTGGGTATTTTGTACAGAAAATTGTGTCAAAATATATTGTACACATCATCTCTATTTTATAGAATAAAGATGGTTATCAGAGAAAATATACTGTGTAAGCTTTCAAAGTCCCCTTCCATACTACTCTGTGTAGGTACTGCTGATCAAAAAGCCATCTTTTTCACAAGCACACAGAAATGAAGTGCCTGCATACAAAACATTCATTCTTTTTTTTTCTTTTTCTTTTTAATGATATGGCAATCAGAGCTTACTTCAGAGAGAACATACAGTCTGCATCTGTTCAAATGACACGAACACTTCTCCATTCTGGGGAAAATGATGAATGAAACGCCAGGCCGAACATGGCCCACAAAAAGTGCATGTTCCACTGCTCAAATTACTAAGCAGATGCCATGGTATTCCACATGCAGCCATCTGAAAATATTTGAAGTGGGTAACCCAAGCCTGGGAGCCTACATCCATCAAAGGGCAGACCAGTAAGAAGTGCTCTGGCTCTAAGACTTTCATTCATGTAACTCTACCTAGTAATGGGTCAAAAGCAAATAATATGCACACCAGGGTGGGGCATCTAGAACTTCCTCCACCATCATTCCAGTCTTCCCCTTTTTTCCTGAATATCTCGTGTTCTCTTTACAGCACATTACAAAGTCAATTTCTTCTGGGTCTACTTCCATAAATGACTGAAATACTGCAGTTGAAATTTTCTTCCATCGAAAGTCAATGTTCAAATATGTATTCAGCTACACAAAACAATGAGAAAATATATCAAAGAATCTTTAATCAATAAGGAAAAAATAATCTACGACACACTTTCAGGGTTTGACATGGTTCTTTCCTCACTAAGGTAAAGTCTGAAAGTGCATTGCATTATCACACAGGCATGAAGTGAACCTACAGACAATGACTCACTGCATGTGCAAGGTCTGTACCTAGGATCTGCTAATGTTTGCAAAACAAAAAGATCGTGCTGCTTTTTATCATCAAGAAAGAGAGAGGAAGGGACAGGAAAGGACAATGATGACAACATGCAGACAGACATACAGACTGACACACTAAAGGACAAAAGGACTCAAAGAGAGTAAATGACACAAAAGTAGATAAAAAATTAAAAGTTCTGACTATTGATTAGTATATGTGACCCGCTACAACAAAATGATCCTAAAGTCGGGTGAGGCCGATTATTTGAAAATTGCATGACACAATTCCCTAATCTTTCTGCTTTAAATTGATATATAACACATCTTGTAAAAATAATCGGCTGTGGAGATATCGATGTTTAAAAGAGAGCATGTCGAGACGTCTGGGAAATCACTGTTTCAAGAAAAGCGCCCTAAAAGTTCTCCTTGCGACGCAATCACGATCAAGGGACACGCAAGTCAGTATTCACCTCTGGACAATAGAAGGTAAGCCCTAGCAACCCCCGAAATGCTCATTCAAACACAGCTTCGGCGGTCTCCTCACCGACCAATCAGTGACCAGGATGCCAGGAGAAGCGGCTGGGCATAGCGCACCCTGCCAGCACGCACCAGTCGACTAGGCAGTGTGCAAGCTTCAAGCTTCGGTTAGCGGCAAGCAGCAAACTGACCAATGAGATCACTCTGGTCGTTGTTAGGGGCGGAGCCTATCTGTGGCGCTCAATCCAAATGTTCGAACCAGTTTCTGCTTCGTTGAAACACCAAAAAACATGGCCCAGAAAAACGCTATTTTTTGGTCTTTCCTTTCATCATTTTGCTTCAAAATTTCGACAGACGATAGAAGACATGTCAGACTCTAATAATATGTCAAATTCAGAAAATCGTAAGTTTTGACCAATTTTGATGCTCTGACTTCAAACTCGATTTTCACGGCTTTGACCGTGCACGACTTTAGGACCATTTTGTTGTAGCGGGTCACATATATTGCAAGGATCACCTCTTAAGATAACCTACGTGTCTCCCTTATCCAGCTAATATATTGTATTTTCTGCATGCATGAACACTGCATTTTGTTATTAATATCTTATTAGCATCCATGCATGCATATAAAAGCATTATTCATATTGAAAACATCTGCAAGGCAAATTTACGAATAATATCAATAGGAATACATGCAAGTTCTCTATAGAGACAGAGTGATAGAGAAAGACAGAAAGATTGGGAGATCAAAATAAAAGGAAATGAAGGGGGAAAAAGAAGATGATCGGACAATGAAAATCAGAAAAAAACAGAGAACATAAGAGAGGTGACAGATGAGGTGCTACTTAACACAGCATGAAGAAAGAGAAGAAAAACAAAAGAACTGCCAGACGATTCATTTCATCTTAGCTGGCACACAGCTTTTGTTGCATTTACTATGGCTTCCAGCAAAGCCATAGTGGTTTGAAGCAATCGAGGACCTATCATCTCAAAACCATCACTGGAAAGTGATTCCATATTCTTGCTCCAACATCACAAGATTTGACTTCTGTACATCCGGGGTAATTCTTTCCTCAAGCAGGAACAGTCATCATACTGTCAGCAATGTGTCGTTCAAAGATTCTCTCTCCCTTCCTCTCTCTCTCTCTCTCTTTCCAAATAAAGCATGGCGAAAAAAAGTAATAATCACTGTAAAGTAAGATATATTCATGGCTTAAAATTTTCGTGAATTGGAGCTGAAGGCCTTTTTCACAGCATGAAATTTTCACCAATTGCCACTGGCATTCAATGCATATAGTGTAGATAAGAATTTTGTGTGCATTTTAATTTTGCAAATCTTGGCTCTCGCAAAATTCATGAAATTAAAGTACATTTCTGGTTAGTGGGGCAGATATATGAAAAACATGCTCACTTCCAGCAGAGAGTGCGAAATTCTGTATATACAAGGGTATTTGGGGTACTGATTTCAGAAATTGCTGAATCTAAGAGATCTGACCACTGAGTCAGCCATCATCTTGAATTCAAATATTCAAATCAAATATTAAAGGACAAGTTCACCTTCATAGACATGTGGGTTGAGTAAATGCAGCAATATTAGCAGAACAATTCAATGAGAGTTTGAGGAAAATCGGACAATCCATTCAAAAGTTACGAATTGTTGACGTTTCTGCTCAGCCACGGCTGGATGAGAAGACTACTGTAGCTTGTGATGTCACATGATATAAAGAAAGAATAAAGAAAATTCAACATATTTTCACTTTTCTCCCATAACAAAAGAACACTCAACTTATCCCTTTCAGAAGGCAGGGGGGATAAAATTCCCCTTAACATACATCAGTGACAAGTCAAAGAAATGTGCACTTTATTCCAAAAGTAAAGTTTGGTGAAATTCTCTTTTTATTTTCCTTATCATTCTACGCATGTGACAACATACACTATAGTAGTCTTCTCATCCGGCAGTGGTTGCACAGATACTTTAAACATTCATAACTTTTGAACAGATTGTCAGATTTCCCCCAAACTTTCACTGATGTGTTCTACTAATATTGTTGCATTCACTCAATCCACGTGTATATGAAGGTGGACTTGTCCTTTAAATCAATCCATTGTTGAATTTAGCATGTCAAAAAACCCTTAGGTACCAAACATCAGTGCCATAGGTCATTTAGAACCCAAGATAGGGATTTTTCATGTTTTGTCATGGTGGCCATATTGGAATTCTACGTGGCGCCAACCCAGTGGTCAGATCTCTTGGATCCTGCAATTTTTGAAATCAGTGTCCCAAAACACCCCTATGTACAAAATTTCATACTCTCCGCTGGATGTGAGCATCTTGACCAATTTTTGCTACAAATCTGCCTCACTATTAGCATTCAGAACTCATATATCACAGTAACTGTAAACCTTGGTAAATTAAAATGCCCTTTAAAGAAATCTCTTTCCATCAGTTTAATTTACCTAAGACGGGTAAGATTACAGTAGTACTGACAGCATAAGATAAGTTTAAAACTGTCTTAAAAACATGAGACAGTACACAGACCCACACAATGGGGCCATTTCTCACTAACATGCTGCCAGTCATTCCCATTACTGCAAATCAATAGCAATGATTAAACTCAGCAAGGCTTCTCACCATCTCATTAATTCCTTGCAGATGACAATCAATGTGCTGATAGCTGATACAAACTCATTCTTGGTTGCATTCTTGTGATGGTTTGGTTCGGCATGTTTTTTCTTTTCTGTCTTTTCAGACAGCTCTGTAAAATCTGGGGAAGACATTTTCAGTTCAATTTTGATGCATTAAGTTTGTTATTGTTGTTTTTGTTTTGTTATAGATAATCATTTCCCCCTTGATATTGTGCATTCTGCACCATTCATTTTTTTTTTTTTTTTGGGGGGGGGGGGTTTAACCCCTGAAAAACTCCAGTATTTTTGTTTGTTTGTTTACTTCTTGGCTTGGATTATGCAGTGTCTAATGCTTGCCACATTTGTATCAATCGATAACTTAATTTCCAACTCATTTTTTATATGGCCAATTGAATAGTGCTGCTGGAAATATGTAGTGCTAAATGAATGAATAATTAATAACCTCCTAAAGAGATTTACACTACAAATTCAGACATACATTTTAGACATATGACATCAATAGGCTCATTTACACGCACTGAAAAGCATAACTCGAATTGCATTTTATATTGCTCTTTTCTGTCCTCTGGTTCACACTTACACTTAGCAACAACAACAAAAAAGTGATCCAAACTGCACCAGTTCAAGAAGAAAAATCTTGACCCAAATCACGCCAGTGCAAGAGAGGCCAAACTGTGCATGTGTGAGTCTCAGAGTTTAACCAGACTTTGACCCAACTGTCCCAAAGTGTCCAACACATGTCTCATATATGACACATTATAATATAACATGATAAATTCAAAGAGAAATTAAGACTGATCAATGTTTGTGTAGATAATATATACAATTACAAGAGCCAAGTCAAATATCAGAAGCTTTCAGTATCTTTTTTTTTTTTTTTGGGGGGGGGGGGGGGGGGTAAAAAATAGTACTAGACCTCGCCAGTAACATACAATAATCTAACAAGCATTTTAGCTATTTTTTTTTATTAAAAAAAAATCATCATTGATATTTTTCATTCCAGTTGTTGAAGAAGAAGTAAATGACATAATAAATATCTTAGATATGAAACAAGCTTGTGGTTTTTATGGTATAATACGTTTTCTTAAGCAAGCTGTTCATGAAATTAGTTTTCCTTTAACATATATCTTACATATGTCCTTACTGCAAGGCATAGTTCTAGATGATATGAATATCGTATAAGTTATTCCTATTTTTAAAAAGGGAAATTAAAAGAATTTAGTAATCATCCTCCAACCCCAAAAATATACTTGAAAAATAGTGTACTCATGCACATTGAGATTTTAAAATGAAAACATAGTTTTTATTAATATGCAGGTTGGTTTTAGAAGAAAGATTCTACCATGCATGCTTTACTAACTTTTATGGATAAGATCGCCAATGCGATCAATGCTCACTTTCAGTGGGGCGTATATCGCAATTTGAATCTTACTGATTGTTGTGATTATTACATCCACTCACATACCCCCCCCCCCAAAAAAAAAAAAAAAAAAATGGTTTTTGCATCACGATTCAAATTGCAACACAAATAATCGCGACCATTGGTGGCTGTGTGAATGGGGCTTATGTGATCCATTGGCATAACTGTCAGCAAAACGGAGGGATAAGAGGGGGCAAGAACTCAAAAGAGGTAGATGATGGAATAGTTTGAGTGAGATGGAATGACAACCAGACAGACAGACCAACATACAGACAAATAGACAAAATACGAACCCAAGAGTAGATGACAGAAGGAGGGGAAACCCAATGCCCATAGGCAAATGGTTCTGAGTCAATTTTCATTCCACAACACCTCGCCGCCTTGATTAATGTGCTCACATGATGAATGTACTGACCCTACATCAGAACAAACCTCTCTTCTGCTCGTCCATCTTGCTAGATGGGTGCCTATTAGGCTAATGACAAAGACAACACACACAGCTATAGTCAGCTGTGCTTTCAAATGGCTTTTGATGTGTTCATTGTTTGACCATACCTGGGTAATGTCATCAACTTGGCACCTCCCAACAAACTGGACTTAGTTCTTTTGCCAATGAAAATCTAATGCGTCACATGTAGCTAAATGCATATATTGAAAGGAAACATAAAGATGTGTTATATAAATGTACACACAAACATATATCCATGTACAGAGATAAACAGACAGATAGACAGACTGAAGACATACATACACACACATATCTATATATATATATATATATATATATATATATATATATATATATATATATATAAACATAAAATTAAAAAAAATAACTGCAGCTACATATCTATCACAACCAATCAAATTCCTAAAAGTGTATTGTCATCTTATCTAAAGAACAGTATTATGCTTACGTACAAAATAATCATGAAGATGGAGAAGTGAACAAAATTTTCAAAATGTGATTCTAATTTTGGTACAGAATGAAGTATTACTTCATAACCTTGAATGAAATAGGAAAAAGCTTACAGGGAGAAAAACTACAGTAATTGTAGTGGTAGATGTAATATGATGCAATTGTAACGGTAATGATACAAGCAATAGTGGTAATACTAACAATAAAATAAATAAGAAGTAGTACAAACAGTAGTGGCAGCAAAGGTACCTGAAGCATGGTATTGGTGTACAGTTACAGTAGTAACAGCTGCTGTTGCAGTGCAAAGTGTGGTAATAGTAGTAGAAATGGAAAAAAAAATAGTAGTAATAGTCATAGTAGTAGCAGCAGCAGCAGCAAAGGTGGGACCCATCTTTTATTAGGATCACTTTGTTTTACTTTGCCTTTACGTATCTCAACCATTTCAAAACTGATATGTCATCAAATAAACTCTGAATTCCTCTTAAAATTACATGCTCTATAAGATTTCACAAAGTGGATTAGGTATTTTACAAAAAGCAAAAAGCTGTGTCCTCACCTCAACCTATACTATACCATTCCATGAACTGATTTTCCTGAATGACTCAATCCAGTGATCACTATTCAACAAGATGGATATACATAATATATCAGTTCATTGTAAAACTGAATAAGATATTCACACAAACTTTCTTTACTCTCTATGTAATGGGAATCAGATCAAGCTTACACTAGAACTCAAATAAGGGATTAGGCTACAATAACAATTTTTTTTTTCATTTTGGAGTAGTTTTGCAATATTCACAATACATGGAAGTCTACTCAAACTGGTTGACTATCAGAGAGCAACTTTAAGAGTTGAACTGTCTTTAGTCTGAAACATCTCTGTGCACGTCCTCAGCACGTAAATATTTATAATTGACACGTTCACAGTCTGATCTTGGAAAGCCAGGCAATTCACGTGTCTAATCCTCCTCTCTGCCCAAACCACACACTGATACTAACACAATGGCTCTCTCCTTTAGTGCAGGCACCACGAGGCTAGTTTATATTGTGCTGGCTATTCAGTGCTAAAGTTTACATAAGAAATGTTAGAGAGAATTAATGTGGTGTAAATCTATCAGATCATGAGATGACTATCTTGATATTTGCTTTGGGGAGAGTTACCTTCACTCGCAGAAATGCCGTTTCAAAGCTATAGACTATATAAAGTAGTTAAGTATAAACACACACACACACACAGAGCTAATTGCAAAGAAATTTAATTTGTCTTACCCAGTCTTCATAATGCTCAGTACACATGGACTTGTTCAAAAATGGTCTTTTCTTCATGCTTTAGTATCCTTAATGAATGTATTATAGGTCAAGTTCTGAGATACCTCTCTTAACCTTTTCACTATGCAATTTTCAAGTTCCCACTGATTTATACAGGATTATTCATGTTTCCACAGCAGGGGTTAAAAATAAAAACTAACATGCGACAATATCATATGCAGATACACTCCAGTAGTTCCTTTTTTTTTTGTCCTTCAGTGTACCCACAATTCCTTGCCATGAATCCAAGGGAGCTGAATTCAAACAATTCACAAATTACATTGGGCTTGAGATATTGGATTTTAATGCTACCCTCAGCAATTTCTCCTCTCGGATTTGTTTTCCCTCTCTCCTTGCCAAGATAATTCTGGGTGCTAGCTACTTCGCTGTTGTTTCTAGGTTAATCGCATCATTTCCGGGAGGTTTATTACAACACCACCACCTTCCTTACAGGCATCTTTTACCCCTTGGGGTCGCACACACACACATGGTATGTGAAGAGCAGATTGTCCACTCACAAACACAT
Source organism: Diadema antillarum (assembly GCF_040938485.1). NCBI lineage: Eukaryota > Metazoa > Echinodermata > Echinoidea > Diadematoida > Diadematidae > Diadema > Diadema antillarum. The sequence continues at coordinate 130,033 of NW_027270948.1, forward strand.
CCACAGCAATGCTATTGTCCCATCAACGACAGACTGAAACAAAAAGACACATACAAACACAGCCATACCGATTCTGCACCACAAACTTGTCACCTTGTAAATGTTTCTTGCATCAATAAAACTTCAGTCTCCATCAGGTAACATCAGATTTCTCTCTGGATAAATACAGAGAGAAGGGCTGTTGGTCATGAGCAGTACGTCAAGGCTATAGACAGTTATAAGTTCAAATCCTACCTGGTGCTGATACCTTTAAACTAAATATTCTACCCATAATGTTCCTCAATGTCCCAGCATAAAAATAACTACCTAGCAATGCAGGCAGAGACTCCAACTCTCCCGTTTTCGACGGGAGATCTCCCGTTGAAAGCCCATTTTTGCACAATCTCCCGTTCTCCCGTTTGAGATTTGATTTCTCCCGCCCTGGCTCTGTGTCTCCCGGTGGAAAGGATTTCTTACTTATTTCTATCGTATGTTGAAAAAATAAGCCTTAGATAGCACCAGAGAACATCTAGAATCCTAGGAACTTCGCGCTTCGCACACATCAATTTGGAGTCTCCCGTTTGCTAGGGGTTTCGGGCGGGAGAATCTCCAGATCAGAAGGTGCTTGGGGTTGGAGTCTCTGTGCAGGGTAGTGATATGGCAGGGCCCTCCAAAAAAAGCATTGCTCAAACTGAAGCAGTTACCCTTGGAAAATATAACCTTGCCATCATTACTATCATAATCATTATCATCATGACTGATATAAGGGCACTATATCTTGGAGAAACCTCATTCATCCCTGTTGGAATGGATTGTCAGATTTACTTTCATTGCATTGCGGTATACTAATAGTGAACACAAATTACTCAAGAAACTGCTGCATGTCAAGGCTAACATTACACAGCTACAAGGCTACAAAACACAACTATAGCTTCCATACAGGCAGTATCATAATCACACTGTGTGCATTACCATATTTTGTGGGCATTTCTAACATTGATATATTTCATGAAATGAATCGAAGGCACAAAAAAAAAATTACATGAGAATTGAATGGATTTTCCTAGCATCCCAAGTCATATTGTTCTACTATTTTAACTAGAAATGTCGCTATGGCGACTGGTATGCCTCCGCCATAATGCATGATTCTCCTAATAGGTCTAGATAGTACATGTGGACAATGTGTGATTACATTTTCACAAAACTGGCAAAATATTGAAATGACAAGTTTGTCACAAATGTGTTGAATGTTCACCTTCCTTGACCTTGGTTTAATTGGATGAATAGGAGAGCATGTATTTGGGGATTTAAGGACTTTAACTTGACTTTGACCCATTCATACATTTATGCATTGAGTAATTTTCATGGTACCAGTATGGAGAAAAAGTGCAATTTCTGTACTGAATAGTAAATTGTTACCATGTTCATCTGGCCTTTGACCCTAAAATTCATAAGATAATCACTTTCAGGTAGAACATGCATAAATATGCAGTAAGTTTCAAGATAAATTGAGCCACTTCCGAGATATGGAGGAAAAAGTTACAAATGATAGTTCAACACTTTCACTTGATCTTTGACCTTTTGACCTTTGAGGCAAAAAAAAAGAAGAAAAAAACAACTCTCCAGAGAATTTCTATTAGGTTACACATGCATACACCAAGTGTAAAAAAAAATAATAATCTTGCTGGCATTGCATGAACATGAGGGAAATAATAAAATTTTGAAGTGTTGCACTTGACCTTTGACCCCTGACCTTTGATCCCATGAACCCTACATTCTCTAGATAATCACTGCCAGTCAGTACATGTATATATTATGTTCCATGAAGATACCTTGAACAATTTTCCAATTTACAGAGAAAAAAAAAGAAGTTTTAATACTTCTACTCGACCTTTTGACCTTTGACCTTTGACCTCATCACCCAAACTTTCACCAGAGAATCTAAATTGGGTAATACATGTATGCACTAAGTTTCAAGAAAATATCTTCAGGCATCGCATAGATATGGTGGAAATAGTGAAATTTTATGTATTTGACCTTGACCTTTTGACCTTTGACCTTGAGCACGTGTACCCAAAAGTTGATAGGCACAACTTCACCCCCTAATACACATACATGCCAAGTTTCATTAGGATACCTCAACAGCTTTTGATAGTTACCTTGTCCACAAAATTCATTACGGACGGACGGAAAGACGGACGGACGGACGGACAGACGGACAACCCGAAAACATAATGCCTCCGGCACCACTTCGTGGCGGAGGCATAAAAACAACGCTAATAACAACAATAACAATTGAAATAGTGATACACTTTGAGCATCTCCTAAAACTATGCAGCTCTACAGCATCACTGAATTCTGAAGTATACATGCAAAGAAATACATACCGATAGCTGAAGAATTATCATTTCATGTATTTTATACCTAACCCACACCAGTAAACCTCCATGATCACATCTTCTCTAACCTAAAGGTCCTTTCAAAAAGGAAATGATTCACAAGTGAACTTCTTACTAGTGAGGAATCTTAGACTAAGCTGTTTAATAGAGAGTGAGAGTGATTGCTGTTTGTGCTTCCTTCAATGTCCTTTACCTGAGGTCCAGAGATAACATATTGCAATGGTTTTTATCGTAATGGAGATATGATTAGAATGATATCATCATTCTTGCATATTGCATCATGCCTTTTGGTTTCGTGGATCAAATAGGAGAATAAGACAGTGGCAGGTGCAAGCAAAGACGACAACTGCATGTAACAGCATGGTGATAACACACATTCTGAAGATGAGGTTTACCGTTAAACTCCTAAATGAACCACTCACTTATGCTCATGCGATAGTACGCACTTTGTGATTTCTATAAAGTATTTGGGAACAACGACACCATCACCAGGAAGGATCTCTATCAGGGAATAGAAACAGTGATTATGTAAGGTCTCTCAAACCATATTGATGGGGGAGAGTATTAAGAGAAGCAGCCAAGAAATCCCATAACTGTTGCCCTACCCTATACTAGCTTGATGGCAAACACACAGGGCATCACTGGGATGATAATGGGTTAAACAAAGTGAACCCATAATTTGACCTCACCTGTCAGCTCCTCTTGGCTCTGCTGACAAAATTAAAACAAATGCCATATGTGTCTGTCACCCTTTGAAGGAAGAATTCATAAAGGAATTTTGGGAGGGTTGTCAAACAAGAAATGTGCCAGGCACTTGCTAGCTTAAAAGCATCTTTCATGGATTTTTCGATGTAGTATGACATTAAAATCCACCTGAACCTGAACATTGAATCTACTCTGAAAATATGTTGCAGAAAACAGAAATCAACCATAATGGAACTTACATGGTCCGTCAAGAATACCAGGAAAAGAAGTAGAAAATTCACAAACATATACTCCGAAGCTTATTGAATAGAGATATGCTTTGCAATCCATCCTGACACACATACACACACAAAAAGAAGAGGAATATTGAGCAATAAAAGGAAATGAGGGAGAGATAGAGTATCACGAATGATCAATGGAGCTAAATAAATGAATGACGGTGTAGTCACAGTACACCTACACCTTGTGGACAGGCATGGCAGAGAAATATTGGGGTTGAGCAGATGAAGACTACTCGTTTTTGGTTGGAAGACACGAAACAACACTGGGAATATTCTATCTACGTTGCCTTGTCCTGGACCAATCCAGAATCCTAATCAGTGCCTTGATTACTGAAACAGCATGATAAATTGTCAAGGACATGGAGCAGCATGATGATGGCTGCCTGGCCGGAGATAATGAGAATATCCCCATGTGGTCCCATGTGGTGCAGGTATCAATAGCGTTATTGGGAGAGAGAGAATGGAGAAGGAATGAGTCCATTTTTTTCTCATGCAAAATTAGCCAGAGACACGATGAAACATGACGGACTCATACCAATTAAATCTTCAATTCATGACACGACATGGCAATCAAAATATAACAAAGCATTTCGATACCCTGAGTAACCATTCAATTTCACACAAATCTATTGTCTGATGAGCATTGCACATTTTCTTCCCTCGCAGATAACAGAATATTAGAGGGGTACAGCAGGGGGCAAGCTCAAGTCACAGACTCTGAAGAATTGGATGAGGTGTGTAAATATAATGTACAAATGCAACACTACACAAGTTCCACATACATAATTCTGTGTCAGCTTTTTTTTCTTTAAAAGAGGCTTGCTGTGGTATTCGGGGAATGTGAAAACATACCCCTACACACACACACACACACACACATTGCATGCCAGCATAACACAATTGGCTTGCCATGAAGGATAATGAAAATACGTGGTGCTGGAAGCAATAGCCATGAACATGGCATGAATTAGAACACACATCATTCCTACCAAGGCAAAAATCATTGCTTGCTTCAAGTCTTATGAGAACCATGTGTGTCTGTTTTCATAACACCTGGCTTACATCACGATCGTGCGTGATCAATATGTCCAACATTGGTTGATTTCTCTAACTTGTACCGGAGACAGTGGGTGCATTGAAGCGCTCTCCTACAGAGTACCGTACCATACCATACTCACACCAGAGAAGTGCTAAAATGCTTCCATACCAAGCCAAAAGTGGACCACTCCCTGATGTGCTCCAAAAGCTTACCATGCTAATGCCAGAGAGAGCAAAGTGGACCAAAACAGCTGGTAACATGAGGAGAATGCGCATAACACGTAATGTACTACCGATATATTTATAATACAAGGAATTGATTCTCTTACTGTAGTCGCAAGAGGTGAACATGTTGGTTGCTACAAAACACGTAACCTCTCTCATTTAGTCCAAAAATAGCTCATGAGGTACGCTAAATCCTCCCAATCTGTTTAATGGTATGGTATGGTATGGTACGGAATGGTTTGCTTTGCTTTGCTTTTGAGTGTATAAGTATGTGTGTATAGGTAATGATGATATTGGTAGAGCGGGACTTGACTTCTTCTGCTTGGCTGCTCTCTAGTCTAACCCTTTTTGATCTGGTGGTTACTATCATGAAAATACATATGTAACTCAATATAAGCACTGATATGGGTTGAAAGATACAATTTAGGAAAAACAGGGTTGTCAAACGTATGGAATAAACTCATGGCTGAAGATACTGTACTGTTTCATACCTTCACGAGCAATATGTACACTGGAACAGATTATACACTGTATGCATTAACGATACAACAAATTATTATTTTGGGTTTTTTTAAGTATTGTGGAGAGTAGTCCCACTTGCCAAAAGACAATGTATCTTTATGCCAGAAAGTCTCTGTTTAAATACTTATGAACAGTATTCCCACTTAACAAAGGAAAAGACAAGAATTTCTAACATGTAAAACAGTAGCATTTATATCTTTCATTCATACAATCCTGTTCAGTGATTGGTCCATGCACCAACTTGTGACCAAATATAACACTGCTATAATGTTCATGAGACAAAATGCCTAAGGAGAAATACATGCTTTATCGTGACATAATATTCATGGTGTATCGGTAGTACATTTTCACATGAACATTCTGTCACCGATGGCATAGATTGATCAATGGTTTTTCATTACCATTGTGTGAAATAGCCATTGGTGTTGAGTTCATAGACCTCTACGTATAATAACATGCACCTTAGTACACTGATCATCTGTGCTGCAAAATGGGGGGGAAAAGTATTTGAACAGTTCTATTATTTCTTTTAATGGAGGGATTAACATCAAATATATCATGTATTGTTTCGAGCCACTAGTGAAATTATGGATTCCTCAGTGACAGAAATTGTATAATTTTCTCCAAGGGTGCCATTCCTGCCATCTCAGAATCCATAATTTTGACTAGAGCCTCTCAGTGCTTCCATTCAATTCCACCACTTATAGCATTCTACGAAGCAGGATATAAATGAACGAATAGCACCATATCAACATTTATGTGTAATTCTTCCCTAGTACACTTTCAAACAAAAAGTCATTTCAGTGCAGAGCAAAATTTTGCCATCTCTATCGTGTGCATTCTCTTTTTCATGTGGGACTGCATCTGAAAATTGCCACAGATAAGATGCATGCTATGCAATGTACGCATCACCTTTCTAAGCCAGTTGGCTCGCTGGGGGTGATTATAGCTGGAGATGTATTATGCATGCTGTGTATCATATTCAAGGACATCCCCTAGTTCCCCTTTCCTGAAATACAGCTAGAAGTGCAGCAAATTTCTCACAAAACGACCTGTTTGACAAGTGCAGTGGTATTACAGACACAGTGGTCTGGTTAACCTAATAATCCCCAAGTCTAATAACATGCCTTTCTGTTGGACGTTAATTATGCGACACAAATTTCTTCTGACCTCATATGTTCATACACTGACATCAGCTTCCAATAAAAATACATGTAGCTATTCTGGGGATGAGTTCGACGAATTGTAGCAGTTAAAATTGAATGAGACTGGTTAAAGTGAATGACTAGACATGGGAGACACAGGAGACAAGGGATTCCGTTAGTGTCAATGGCAGAGACACATTGACTTACGATCGATGTGTGTTTTTCACTGCCATGCCCTGGAATGTGGGCCCGTTTACTTGGCTGCCAAGCCACCTCTTCGCGCCTGAAATTTTCATTAACAAATGCTGACAGATAAAGTAATCAAATATTAATGGACTCAAAAGCTGGTATGCATGGACGAGGTTATTACACAAAGATGAGCGCACAAGTGTAATGTAATAAACAAGGTCAGATGTGATGTCATGTCACTGATATGTCTCTCTCTCTTCCCCTCTGCCATATGATTACATTATTTCTGGTTGGAGCAACAACAATTTCACACTGAGACAAGTACAAGTACACTAAGTCTGGCTTTCTATTAACAAGCCATTTTGGGGATTCCACCCATATAGGCAATTAACATTCACAGTACGGTTCAAACATCTAATTTTCACCACACATTGACATCCTGGCTGTATCCAGGGTACACTAACACTTCATTGGTTTACCATCTGTGATGCCTGCTTTTTAAACTCTCACTTCATGTGTACATGCATTTCACAATAACGCCATACTGTAATTCACCAGCTTTGGCAAGAAAGAGTTATTCAAGTAACCAGTTTAATGGAATATTCCTTAGATGACTTCGATAAAAAAGTAAAACATAATCCACAGCAAAAGACTCGCCTTTTTCTTTTTCTACTCAGAAATGTACCCTTTAACAGCAAGCCATCAGCAAAGCATTACTCAGAACCAAATGGCAATAACAGTTTTGATTGCATATGAAATCCCTTGCACAGAAGAATACCTATGATATCATTGTATGGGGTCAAACATTTGCCGTATCCACACATCCAGTGAACTTGACTGGTGTAGCACTAATTGATTCAATATCTACTACTAATGTGATTCAGTCTGCACTGTCTTTAAATTGTGTCTTCCGGGAAGAATTGTGTGATCCGGTTTAAGACAGCCAAAGTAATGCTTATCTGCAGTTGTATCTTATTATGATTGACATGTTCTCTCTCACTTACACATTTTTTTTTTCTCTCTAAATCTTATGATGATAACATATGTATTATATACTCATGTTGCATCTGTGTCACATAATTTGAGGTTGGTTTTTGTTTTTGTTTTTTGTTTTTGTTTTTGCTTATGGGTTTTTTCATTGTAACTTTCTACTGAGTACTTCAGTATTTGATTTTTAGACACCTTCTTTTTTTTTTCCTGTGAACATGTGGCAAACCATTACATAGAATTTTTTTTCAAGTCACTTTCATGTGAACTACGTAATGGTGACATTTGACCCCATAGCAGTGCGAGCACATGCACACATACACACACTCTATAAGCCATGTCAAAGCAATGCAGCACACACGTTTCATTCACCACGCGCATTTCATGCCAACTGCCTCCTCTGACAGTCAAACAGCTCAATGCAGTTGCCTGTAATTACAAGTTGCCTGCCGAGTGATGTGTAAGTGTGGCTGTACTTGTCATATTACTTGCTACAGATTGACAAATATTTGTAGTGTGCTTCTACTCCTCAGCCAAATGAAGCTCTCCACACAAGACAATATGTCTGTGGTACGCTCCCGCTAGCTGATGTAACAGTTTCTAGATATCCACTATATACCTCTTGAATATTGGCCAATATTTTTATGGCTGATGAGTTCTTTTTGCTCCTATTCATCACAATATTTGTACTGTAGAATATGTGACTGTGAATGACTTATTGCCAGAGAGAGAGAGAGAGAGAGAGAGCTAAAATGTACATGTACTAATAAAAAGGGATATTTGGACAGTCATGATAGAATTTCTGATTATTGATAAAGCTTTGTAAACTTCTATCATAAAAGTTGTTACTGGCTCTTTGTTGTTGCCATGGCTGCTGTTCCACAACCTGATCTCACCTCAAACAACAGGAAAAGTGTGTGGTAAGAAATAATCAACCACTGATATCAGTTTGTCATGCAGAAATCACTTCACAGAGACGGAATATGAGAGAAATTCATTCAGAATTCATTCATTCATTCATTCATTCATTCATTCATTCATTCATTTTTTCCCTTTCCAACAGAGACATATAAATATCTTACAGAAATTGAATACATAAATTACATCACAATACATGATAACAGATGAGTTTATAGAATATTTTAAGTACATACAGAAATTCTGGAAATTGGAGGAATGCTAAAAATCAGTGCTTGTAGGGTTAGAAATATTATCTCCTGGTAAGTCATTTTTTAAGTGAAATCTTGAGAAGATGTAGACCTACTACTTTTAGCCTGATATCATTTTAAAACTCACTGCTGTATTGCAAATGCATTTATGATAGATAAAAAAGCTCACATCCAGGAGCATAATGGGGGTACCTACCAAATAATGATTTATATCCTAATCTGGAATTTTGTATTGGTTTTATTTAAATTTTAGATGTTTAACACAATTCTATCAGTCTCCACTGGGGACACATTTGTGGCCTATCTATTTGTTATGAAAATAGGATGGGCACTTAGTAACTGACAGAAAGTATAAGATTGTACCATTAGCAATATTGTACAAAATGTTAAGTGTAAATTTGCATGGTGTTAATAACACATACTGCCCTTGATTTTACTGGTGATGCAACTGCATCATATGCACAACTGTCAACTATGGTACATGTATTAGGCAGGTCTTTTGTACTGCTTTCTCTCACATAAATATCAGCTGTTACCACATGGGATTCAACATTAAATGTTGTACAACACCAAAATCATTCTAGCTACCCAATTGGTTGACTAATAATAATATGACATTCTCTAAATTGCATCACTGCAAGAGCATGCAAAGGCTTTCCTATAGTTTTGGATACTGCACTAATAAGTAACCACCAACCATGTACAGTACTCAATGGGCTCTTTATCAAACTCACTGCTTGTAATTCACCTTGCCCTGAGAAATGTTGTTGTTACTGTACTCAGGCCATGGCTTAGAATCCTGGTAAGAGAAAAAATCTAAGTTCATTTGAAGCCACACTAGAAGAAAAAAAAAAGACCAGTGATACCGACGGATGGCTTACTAGTACCATAAATGTGACAAAGATAGAGCTGGATGACTCACCTGATACCTAATTATGAGGTCATTGGATCATGGACATTTCATGAACTTTATACTGAACATAATTTCATGGATCAACATTTTCTGGAAGATCTTAATTTCTCAAGTAGGGGACAAGAAAGTCACTATTGAAAAAAAAAATATATTCTGCTCATGTACATTAAGTCAAGGCTGAAGGTTTGTTGGGCAATAACTCAACAGATAATGATTGGGGGAAAAAACAGACTGGATTGTTTATTATGAATATGACATTAGCTATGGTTGGAGGGTGACTGATGCACAATGCACGCATCATTAGATGAGAAAATGGATTTTACACTGCTCCGTCAGAGCGTCAGGAGGACAGTTAGCATATAAACACCCAGGAGTAACCTTCAACGAGGAGTCACACAGCCAATAGGAGTCAAGGAAAAATATGAACAGTGTTGTTTGCTTAACCACTAAATGTCAACATTTCTCATTGCATACACACATGCACAGCTGTATTAACATTTCATATTCTGATGGTTGATGATTTGCATACTGGAGGAATGACAAATTCAAACTCTCAAATATTTCATAGAGAGGCTACAAAATACATTACATCCTCTGTATTACTGGCCAATTTTTTTTTTTCAGTCACTAGCAGAGTGAGGCATTGCTCTATTTCAAACTGACTCGAGATAGATTGAAGCCAGATAGACAAGAGTAACTACATGTCAGGATCTCTGATTGATCTGAGTTAGTGGTCATTTGTATGCTGTCAATCTCGACTGTCACTGTCGCAGCCACCGAGTGACCCTCTATGCCTCAATGGTCATCTGGGAAGTCCCTGCTTTAGATGGACCATGATTTACGCTATAACAAACATTTGTATTCCGTCCAGCCAGCCGATCACATTTGCCAGGTCTGGTCAGAAAGACACTGTCTGCACACAGAGTTTGATTTAAAACAATGAAATCTGATACAATTCACTGAAAACCAAAGACTGCTTGGAAAATGAGACAGATTGTCGTTAACCTACAGTCAAAATTAACTATCTATTCATCTAATATTTCTGCTTGAAACCCCTGGGATATCATCTTACATGCTGCACATGCATGGTCACTGCAACCCACTTACTGATCCCTATATCAAACTGCTACCATAAGGATTCTTCTTCTTTTTAAATAAACTTAGTCTAATCAATTTTTCACATTGATTTTCTGATGGAATCAGATAAGTGAAAGGAAGTAATACCAAAGGGTGAATAATACATAACAAATATGATGAAGAATAGCACTATATGTAGTCATAACCCCAAGCAGAAAAATATCAGGCATATTAGGGTGCGAATTAAGTACTATGTACATGTGACAGTAAAAGTTCACTGATTTTGCTTTGGTAAACTAAGAACTGCACTCAACTATAAATCACATCTGACAAATCTACAAATACACATTTGGGCATAAGGATTAAGACTTACAATAAGTAGCATTAACTCAACTGGTGTTGAAATCTCCTCTGTAATTAAATCTAATAGGTGAATATATGTCTGCATCATCAATTTGGATGAATACTGTGAAATTTATCTCATACCAATGCCAACTTCATCTCATCCAAATCTACAATCAATATAAATAATGCTTGGGAGTCAACTACACATGGCTTGAGCTCTTCAGGTACATGAATCTCTCTTCAAATGTGGCACTTTCATCTCCTTTAAACAAGCCGAGTGGGAAGGGGGTAGACTAATACATTTCCATGATTCTATCTGCCATGCATTTTATTTCTTCCCCATGCCTTGGAGTGAGCAAAAATCAGCAAGCCGTGGAGTCCCCTGATACCAGCTAATCAATATGCACCCGAGCCGGGCCGATATTTTTGACACCTTCCATACTGCTGAACTCTCCTAGTGGAGACCAGAGAACAGAGCTCCACCATAAAAGCATGACTCATCCCGTCACCATGGCAACATACTTGACGGAAACATTTTGTTCGCGAACAATATTAATAGGACCAAAACCTTCTTCATCTTCAAGCTAAATATTTGCTGATGTATTCGAAGAGGGGGACTGATCATTTCAATTGGAGGAGGATGGCACGGCGAAATGTCACCTCTGTCTACAGATGCTATCACATCTCTGCCTTCTATAGGCAAATAATTTTTGTGGCGTCACATAGCAAGATTGTATCTAGACACTTCTAACCAGGATTTATAGGAAAATTTTAAAGCTTCAAAGATGAAAACTCAAACTACACTAACAATGCATCTTTCTCAATCTTTAGCACTACATGATTCCTTTTGATCGTGGCCAATAATGTCTCTCACAAAACTTTGAAAGGAAATAAGAACAAAACAGCTGGAGTTCCCTTTCCTTTTGGTTCAATTCCAATATCCCTTTTGTATTTTTATGAGAAGAAATCTCAACCCTATTTTCTATAATGCTTCTTTCCATATTGTTTTCTGAACCCACTTTCAAAGATCTGAATTACAGTTCCTGAAGATATACATCTACCTTCTCAAATAAAGTAAAATTACTTTGTCTGAAACCAAAGTTCTCCCCTTGTCTGGTTATCATATGGGGTCGATGTATTTCTGTAAAGTGTAAATGTATAAAGTCACTGGTAAAGTGGAGAAAGAGGACAGGAGAGACCGTATTTTATCATGTTCCTTCCTTAGTAAAATGAAACTTAACAGACAATAAAAAGTTCTTGGTTTTCACTTATTTCATAGGTAAGGCTCAAACCATGACCTATAAACCAGCTACTTTTTATTTTACTCAAAAAAATACTCTACACTATCAGCAAAGTTGAATGACACCATGGAGCTATACAGCTCCATGGTGACACCATGTAAAATAACACAGAGTATGTGGGTTTACGACCATAGCTCAGACGGTGGCACAAACAATGCTTTAGTTCCATGCGCTCCAGTTTGCCCCCAACCTTCCAAACTGTGCCCCATACGCTCCATGAATAAAAACACAAGTATAGACTCCAGTCGACAGCAAGGGGATAGTATAGATGGCTTTCTCTGGGACCCAGCGACGGGTTCATTTCAGACAAGCGGTTATTACAACTACCATGGCAACAGCAAATCAGGTCAGGCCATTTTTTGTTGTTGCCATGGCACTTGCCATTATCAGTGAGCTACAATTGCCAGGGTTTTTTTTCTTTTTTTTTTACTACTGTTGCTTTTAATGTGACAGATAACATAAATACATCCTCCTGTGAAAAAAACAACAACAAACAGATGTTTTGAGTGCATTTCCAATGCACAATCTTTTATAGGGAAAGGCAGCATCTTATTTGCTTTGACATTAAGAGAGCAATCAACACACATAACATAATACAGCATGCAACATGAAGTTTAATGTTGACGTGTAATGGTGACATTTATGATATATAGCATTTGCAATGAAGAAAAAAATATATAGTAGTACTGCCAGCACATGTACAACAGCACAATGCTTGATTTTGCATAATTCATAAGAATGTTGAAAATATGCCATTCTGTTTTAGAAACAGATGCACACATTAATACTCAAATGGGATCTCCAACATTTGATAAGGCCACAGCAGCTCCCCACAGTAAGTAGAAAGGCCTGCAAATAATAATAATGACGAGCAGCATATGCCGCTCTACTACCCGGTCTCTTCCATTCCTACTGGCAGAGAGTCGCCTGGCGTGTCTTGGAGACAAAAATAAGACAGCCAAGAAGAGTAAGTGAGAGTAGGAAGGAGAGAGGGAGAGGGAGAGAGTAAAAGCAAGAGGAGAAAATGGTTCCCAAACAGCAAGTATCATAGCTAAAGGTCACAAGCATGCTACAGGCCAGGCTCTGTGATCATTCAAACATATGTGCCATCAAAAAGCGCATCTCTATTTCTTTGCATGTTTCTATGGGATGGCGAGGTATTTTGTCTATATGCATGCCAGCATGTCGGGGAGTGCATAATTATTTCTTGGGATGATCACAAGGCCGTTCTCAACGCATGGACACATTTGTGGGGTGTGTGTGAGTGAGTGTGTGTGTGTGTGTGTGTGTGTGTTTGTGTATAACAGAGCGTGTGTATGTTTGTGTGTTTTTGTTTGTGTCGTGTATGTGCGTGTATGTGTGCGTGTGTATGTGTGTTAGATATTTTGTCAGGAGATTGTACGGACATGTGTGCCTGCGTGTTGTGAGTGTGTGATCGTGAGCCTGAAAATTGACTGGAATAAACTGTTGGTGAACTTTGTATCCTCAGCATCGCCTACAGACACCGGATCCTGCAAACAAGATGAGCACCACAGCACAGATACACCCACAAGACACAAACATATCCAATGGCCTGAATTTTCTGCCGGCTTTCTCTGCGGCATGCGCTGTAATAATGCAGTTTGAGGTGGATTTACCCAAAACATCTATGTGGATAAAGTGAATGCAGAAATATTAGTTAAAGAGTAGCTACTAATACAGTCAATAAAACAGAAATATAGATTTTCAACAAAATTTTCATGCTGCATGCTGTGAAAAGTGTAGATATCAAAAAGTAGGAATACAGCATTTGGCAGGTGACTGAAGAAAAGATTCCTTCCCTTCATTTTGAAACCAGCAGTGCACAATTTGACTGCATCATGAAAAGATGGTTCTAGTAATAACCTGCACACTTTTGAATTTGCATGTCACCTAATTCAACTTCTAGCATCAAACACACTTCTTGTGAGTAAAGTGCATTGCATGCTGTTGTTCCCTTTTCCTGTAAATATTACAGATATAGGTATTTATGTGTTTATGCATGTATGTATCTGATAACATATATCATCAAAGATGTTAGAGTCAAATAAAAACATGCAGGAGCCAAAAATGTGTGGCTCCTGTGTTGTTTTTACTTGACTCTAATTTCTTTGATATCTATCTATTACACATGAACCCGTAATTTTCATATTTTGTTTAGATATATTACTATTTATTAAAATGATGAAACCGATGGGACTATCTACCACTCAGCTGGATAAACACTCTGCCTTTATGACACTCCACCGGAGGCAAATCATTTCACAAAACTTCAGATTTGAGGACTGCTACATGCTGCTTGGGCAACTTAACCACCAAATTTGGGGTACTTTGAGCCCCATCCTAGGGGTACCAATTTGAGTATCAACACCATAATGTACAAATTATAATCCTCTGCCTCTACTAATGATTCCTACGAAGTGTGTTCCAAATCCAGCCACCAGTTTTTGGGAAGATGAAAATGTCAAAAATTACAAAAACATGCTAATTTGGGAAATTTGGGCCCAAGCCTGAGGGCTCCCATGTGGGGCACCACTACCATAATTTGCATTAACTATGATTCCCTCCCTACTGAAGATTCCTGTCAAGTTTGGTCAAAATCTAGCCATCTGTCTCTTAAAAGATAAAAATGTCAGAAATCGTGAAAATTAGCTCACTGAGGATAGGATATCTGGGCCCACCTAAGGAGCTCCCTGGGGGCACCATCACTTTTTGCACCAACTATGATTTTCCTCCCCCCCCCCCCCCCCATTCATTCATTATTCCTGCAGCATTTGGTCAAAATTCAGATGACAAACTATGAGCAATCACAAGAGCTCACATGAATCATTCAGCACAGGTGAGTTAAAAAACTTATGTGAAATTAAAACTGAACACCCCCTCTACATCTTTGCATTCATTAAACTTTGATAAAACTGTTGTTGGCATTATAATTCTGATTTCTAGTAACACTACGACTGTTGTTGTTCACACTGTTGATTGCGTCATCATCTGTAGGTAATTCACAACACTTGGTGGGTTGTTGCCGTTACCCTGTGGGAATTTCCCTGCCACTTTGTCATTAGCTTGGCCCTCATGGCTGGCTCAAGTACTTCACACCAACAATCCAGGCACAAATCCTTACTCGCTGCTTGCTTGGGGCTTGGGGCGATTTCAAGCTACATCTAAAGAGGAGGGGAAAATAACATCATTTGAGCTGGGGAAACTGCCACAGTAGCACCTGATCAGACCAGGGCTCTTCTTCAAACCTCTTTTTGGTTTGATTTTCTCAAAGGGGCAACAGCCACAACTATCCCTTCAGGTGAACCGTACTGAAAGCTTTCCCTATAATCAGAAATTCCAAAAAAATTGTGAGTCCATGGCACTTGATACAAATAAGACTGTTTTGTTTCAATTATAACATCAATTAACATGAAGAACAATTATGGAAAAAGATACCAAAATCACCTCATTTCATTTTTATTTCTTCAGCTTAGAGCTTTTTCTATAAGAAAATGTCTTATTTCCTTGAAGTAAATGCTTATTTATTTTAAAAATCAGTCAATGATGGACATGCTATCCTATTCTTCTCTGGAGTCATTAATGCCTTAATACCGAACTTCCAGTCTTTTTCCTCCCTCTCTGTGTTTAAAACCATCATACTGTTTTACCTGTAAAATTAAAACAAATTGAATAACAAAATCTCTGAAGGTTTCCACGGTGGTAGAATGTTTGGTGGTAGAAGGGCTTTAGAGAGAAGGGTAGAAGGACTTGTACATTACTACTATGGATCTTTCTTAGATATGTATGAAACCCTGAAAAGGGTCTACCCACTCCCAACATTTCAGTAAGCATACATGTGCTTACCCAGGAATCCACACTAACTTTTTTGTTTGGTGGCCCGATGGGGCCACCAAAATCGTCAATTTCAAATTTTTGGTGGCCCGCGAGAAAAATTTGGTGGCCCCCCAAAAAAACAATAAAACACATTAAATGCTCTTTTTTTTAAATGAGTCAAATATGTAAGTTTTATAGTAAGAATTGGAAGTTAGACATATCTTCTCATAAATAAACCTCAACAAACTCCCAACACTCACTCTCAGGCACTCATTCAGTCCTTTCCATCCATCCTTTAAAGAAATTTAACTGCTAATTTCCGCCGCAAAAAGTTACGAATTTATTGACATACTTTTCAAAAAATATTGTTGGCCCAAGGCGGGCCACCAAATTTGCCCTTTTTAGAAATTTGGTGGCCAGACTTTCATTTTTGGTGGCCCCGGGCCACCGGGCCACGGTTAGTGTCGAGCCCTGGCTTACCGTTTTTCATTCTCTCTACGAATATCTTAAGATCCTTCTGTTATTGTTTACAGTGTTTTTGTCCTGCTGTAGGCAAAAATGATAGTATTCAACAATTCACTCATAAATCAAAACTTTAGATGTAGACAATATACATCAATACACAAATCTCCCTGTGGTGGTGATGGAAGGTAGATACACCATTTAGCCATCCTGTATACGCCATACACTGTATATTTCGCGAGTCTAAATTTTTGCGAATCAGGAATTCCTGACGATTTCGCGAGTGGTTAAATTCACGATCGTGGAGTCCTGTATTGTACAGAGAAATGTACACGCATACGTCATATTCACATCGGGATCAGAGTCAATATTTTTGCGTGTCTTTAATTTCACAAATAGCACCCGACTCGTGAAATTTGCGAAAATAAAAACCTCGCGAAATATTTGGCATATACAGTATTTATCATGAACTTCTATAAAAAAACAAAAACAAGCAGCTATGTTAAAAAAGCTGTTTTATATCTCAAATGTCAAGTGCTACAGTATTCTCTATCTGACCAATCCCCGTCTTCCATCCCAACACCCCCCCCCCCCCCCCAAAAAAAAAAAAATAATAATAATACAATAAGCTGAAAATCCTAAGGAAGTTATAACAATATAAAAAAAGCATGGTTTGAATGACCAGAACTCCATGTTTGTAACCAATAATGACGATTCAGCTACACTGTCAAGTGGAATACATGGTGCAAATGCACACATTGCAGCGTTCCTTACAAACATGAGTAGTACACTACTATATCCCTCATGTAAAGTTTCTTCCAATATGATTGTACAGAGCATGAAAAAGGGGTAATTTTACTAGAAATCTACGAGCAGCTAAATGCGGTGCAAAGACTTACTATCTAGCGTGATATAGTACATTTGGGAATTCATGATCTGCACGCGATAGTGATTCTGTGATCGATTAAATTTTTCACATTAGATTGTACGCAGTGCGCGTAGTAGCGATAGCTAGCTAGCTTCAAGCGCGCGGTGCCAATGGCATCACAGAAATCTGTGGTGCGATGGCGTGTGTGTGTGATCAATGCAATTCAGCTCAATTGACAAAGTGAATGCTTCAAGTAACGGAGGAATTTCGTAAATTGCAGCAGAAATAACACATATCACGTACGGTTTAGGAATTATTGTAGGAAACTAAAACCGCTTTTAAAGATGATCTGGACAACGAAGCCGCTTTAGGCCTACTTCTAATCCTAGACCTTCTCTCACAGTTCCAACGTTACGCAGTATAGCTCGCTCAGAGGAATCAACAACAAAACAATGAATACAGTACCGTATCGTACGGTGGCCTATTACATTACATGCAGCGGTGTGGCTCGCTACACGCTGCATGCACTGCTGTACTGCCACAGCCTAGAACTAACGTTAAGCCTACACGTTTCCAAAAGGGAACCTTGTCATCACTCTAGTAAAATGCTCGAGACGGATATAAAACAAATATCGACTGCTTTCTTTCGGGTCATGGTAAAACTAGGCAAATAGTTTTACCATCCCCTCTGAAACAGTTGATATTCGTATGTCTCCAAAGAACCAAATATAAAAGTCTTCACAAACCATGGTTAATTCCCTATGGAAGCTGGGCCAAATGCCTAGAATTCTAAACCATGATAGGCCAGAAGAAACCAAAGGAAAGAAAATATCATCACATCAATGTCGATGGCCCAGATTCCAAAAGGTGGATCAAATCAAATCCACGATTCAAATTCAGTCTGTGGTCTAAAATAAGTGTAAAATAACACTACCTTATGACGAGGCGCATTCATTACTGGGACCCTGTCAGCGTACGTTATGAGCCAAGCCCATTTAATCACTCAAAATTTACATGAACCATGATCTACATGTAAATTTAACACTCATTTGTGAACTCTCACAGACGACTCTGTTTTTGTTTTTGTTTTTGTTTTTGTTTTTTATGGCAACATTAACTATTTTGTACCAGGTCTGCACATACATGTAAACTGACTGTCAAAATTAATCCTGTACTGATGTCCTTCTGTTCAAATCTCAATGTCCAATGCTCATACACACCTTCAGCCTTGGAAATAAAAGCCTTGGCTATAGCCTAAATAAGACTGCCTTCTACTCTCATGCAACATAAAGTTCCTTCCTGGCAAATTATGACTATCAAGTGTTGGCAGCTGACATTCCAATAGATAATGTATCCATTCAAAGTGTGTCTCAGAATGAAAATCTGCTCTACCAGCTACTCAGTGATATTGTCTTATTTAAATACCGCAGCAAGACAGCCTTATATGACAATGTGAATGTATCAAAATGATAAAAGCCATACGAGATATATCTTGTAACACGAGTCCTACATCCCAGCAGAGTTTCCATACCATCACACACCTGCTTACCTGAAGCAAATTACAGCAAAGCTATTCGATTACAGTCAGCAATCATTTGTGAGGGAACAGATCTCTTCAGGTAAAGAGAAAAGGGTGGGGATTACATGAACAATCAGTCAAATCTTCTCTTACATGACACACAGTTTTTCTGAGATTTTGCCAACAACACCAAATGTTCTAAGCTCAATTAGAACAAAAGATCCTACCTAAACACAAAAGAAATCACAGCAGATGCACACACCACCTTAATTTCAACTATGAAATAATCATTTCTTTTAATCTTTTTTCAAGAATTCATGTTTCAGAGTTGCAGGACATGACACTATGTGCAAAGCAAAAAGGCATAAACTCCATTGTTGAGTGGCATGGTGTATTTGCTCTTTGCTCCTAAGGTGACAACATGATCTATTTCATTGTTTGACTACCTGATGAAACACTTCACAGGTCAATTTGTAAATACATATTGGAGGGACATGAGTGGGGAGATATCAGCATGAAAGAAGTGAATCTTTTGGGAACTCAGGAAATGACAGTACTTGTGTGTTAAAGGTTCCTTGTATTTCTAGAGAGAAATTCAACTTTTTTGCCATTAAGTTCAATGAAAGTGTGTTGAAAGTTTAGATACTTTCCAGAAATCATGCTGAAAACATATCAATGGATATCTTCTAAATTAATGATTACCACATAATACACAGGGCCAAATTGATCTTGTTGTTATCATCTACACCTGTCATCAAAAGGAGATAGGTTGTTAAATACAAACAAAACTCAATGTCAGACAGCACATTAAATTCCTTCAAATTACACACTGATACTGGCATTCATTAGAGCATGAAGGCACACAATGATATCATTGAAATACATCCTTCAACATTCCAATGGCAATTTCTATGGTCAATCAACATTCAAGGGGATAATTACAGCATTATAACGTGATATGCCTTGTTTGAACTCGGGGCATATTCTGAAGAGAATTTCAATGGCGCTCAACATACAAAGAGAAGTGTGCAACCTGTTCAGGCTGCATTCCGCCAGCAAGGCACAGCCTACACCTTACAGAAGCAGCCATTTATTTCATTCTCAGACATATCTCGTTGCACTGGCCACAGGCATGAAGTGTGCCACTGCAGCGCTGCACGAATCGGGAATTTCCTGGTAAAGCGGGCAAGGGAAAGGGCTCAGTGGAGACTGAATGAGGATGTGATGGACGGCGAGAGAAGCGCAAGACGCCATGACCGACGGCTATTGAATGCTAGAAACGGCACAATGGCCTCCGTCTAACCTTCCCTTTCTCTCTCTCTCCCTCCAATCCAATGAGGCTGCAAACTTGCCATCACCTCAAGATACAATATCCTTTTAAAAAAAATCTGAAAGGGACTAGCATCATTTCTTCCACTGTAATTTTGGTGAAGTGGTCTAATTAATTACCCTTTGATCACATAGCATTAAACTATATTCTCATACAAAATTGGGTTGCTTTGTACATCTCATTCTTGTTAATTTCTTAACATGAAAATATTCATGACGAATACATCTACAACTGAATATTTGGCAACAAGTACAAAAGGTGTAAAATCTATGTAATTACCACCATTCCACTGGCAATTTTTCATACTTCCAAGTTCATACAGATGTAGCTAATCTAGTTGTCTTGGAACATACCCTTTCAACTGAAATGCATGAAAACACAACTCTGATACCAAAACTGTGTGTCTTCTCTGAAGGAAATTTTTATTCCATCTTCCACATATTTGATCTTGATGAGGCGACAGTTAATCTATATTTTAATTTCCAAATATCAAACAAAAGACAATACTTTTACACACCTAATTTGAGACTTAATTGCCAAAAGCCCTCTATGGTCACTTTGCATTCATTCAATAGCTTTCTTTTTTCTTTGAAATCAAGGCCAAATTTGGGGGGATATCTACACAAGATAGACTTTTTTAATCTTCTTTAGTGCATGATGTCTTACATTCACAGAAGTTTACATTCAAATAGATAAAACAACTTATCATAATTTTGTTTCCATTTCAGAACCAGGACAAAATTTGATAGCTATTTGTATGCACTTAATAAATGTGATCCCTCATTAACTGCGGATGAGTAGTCAGCAAACCTTGACGAGTCCACACAACGCACCTACTGACGGTAATACTCTCAACAAAAAGGTCACAGATTTTTTTTTTTTTTCTATCCATCCACTACAAAAAAAGAAGAAGAAAGGCAAGGGAGTGTTTCAGACGGTTTTTCTCAAGATCAACATAAATGTGCCCTTCATCTATGGGCAAACATCCTCTTCAAAAGTCGGATGTCACATGGTCCATTTCTTGTTACATCAAAAACAAAATCATTCAGAGTGAAGGATTAGGATTCTATTCAGGATTAGTGGTTAAGGGGTACAGTAGGACAAGCATTGGGGCACAGGCTTTGTCTCGTTAAAGGACGAGGGTTATGGTTCAGATATTGAATTTGAACGATGTTTAGGTTTGGATACATTCATATTGGTGGCATAATGGAGCAGAGAAAAATGCAGATTAAACAAAGTAGGGCATGACCAAATTGCAACAACAAAACACTACATAATATTATCTAAATATATCCCTGTGTATCTTCATTAATCTACAAGTATCCTGTGGATAAGGCTCAACAAAACATTTGCTCAGATTTCATCACATCATTACACAACAAACAAAATACAAATATCATATCTTCTTCAATTATTCACCTCTTAGGAAGATTCACTCTGCACTCCTTAAGAATAAGTTGGAAGAAGAAAATTCTGAGAATGCATGGGTCATATACCACCTTTCATTATGCATACCACAACCTCTGTCCCTCCACACATCTTACAAAATCCTCGACATCAAACATTTTGTTCTCTCTCCATCACACATGGAGATGGGAAAAGGCCAGAGAATGTCAGAGAGCATGGTAATACCCACTCCACATCATCTGGTGCTTAAACCTACCTACCAGGACTCCTTACCTTCCAAATAGGGGTACATTCCTGCTTCCCTCATGAAGTGTGTTCATCCCCCAAATACATGCTACCATTCCCCCTGGGAAATGCTTTCCATTTCAGGTTACATCCCTAAATCCTCCCATTTCCTGCTCCATCCCGCATCCTAATTCCATCCCCCGTCGTGGAGACTGTTTTCATCTCTCTACCTCATCATCATCGTGATGCACCTCCCTTAAAGGAGAAAAGAAAAATTCTTACAAACCGTTTTACTCCACTGTAGTTTTCAGAATTTCTCTCCTTTACGGAAACTTCTGCTAATTTATTTTGTCTGTTGGATTGGCTTTCTTAATTTGATATGAACTTATTCCCTCATCTACTTCTTTTTCTGACCATACATACATTATATACCTCTTGCTAAAAGTCATTTAAAAAATGCCCTTCATATATGATATGGCATAGAGTATAAAAAGCATTTAATATGTGTGTAGTATTTACACAGACTATACATAGCAAATGATATATGCTGTATTTAGTGTTTGTGAGTGTGTGTATATGGTATAAGTCATAATAACTCCAACTTACCCCATAGAGAATCATTCCATAAACAACCCTTTCCTCCTTCCCTGTATCCCATCCCCTGCAAAATAAAATATAATGATAATTAACCTTCTTGTTTTGTGTACATATTCATTCAATTGCCCGATGACTTCTTAATGCATCCCCAAAATGCATCATTCATTAACTTACAAAGAGAAATGAAAAATGGAATACAGATTACATGTACTCAGCCACTTAGCAGGCCAGATGGAGCTGTACGGACGTCGGCCATGCTGCCTCTTATTGCCCTTGCACCAAATGAAAATTAATGTGCCTCAATTTGTGCTGAATTACTTCCTTTACTTCTGCTTGATTCAACTTGCTGAAAGCAGAGCATGCAGATACATCTACTAAACAAATAACCAACCTTTTCTCCCTCGCTCTCTCTTTCTCTCTGTCTCCTGTTTGTCTCTCTCTCTCTCTCACTCTCTCTCAATCTCTCCCTGTCTCTCGAATTGCATTCCCCACAATGCAATACGTGCAAATACACCAGCACCATGGAGCAACAGGTAATGTGTTTGAGAGGCTTGCCGAAATGAAATCTGACACAATTTATTCATGAATTTTTTTCGGCATGCAAAGGCAGAAAAGCAGATATTCATCACGGCATTCTTATCTTCCATCCGCAATTGTCTCTCCCAGCTCTTCCCACACACTTTCTCTCCACAAGCTGAGGAGAGGTCTGAGTTTGCGTCCATTTTGTTGCACCGCTGATCACTAGAGGAGTAACACAAACCAATAAGAAAAAAAACTCGCGAGGTGAAGGGATGGAATGAACGAGATTTCGCTGTTAATACAAGATGGCCGATGGATGTTACCACTAACCAAACAAGATTTTGCTACCAAAGAGATGAGAGATGATATAGTGAAAGAAAGATGAATGTTCAGTAAAAAGCTGGGGTAAATATACAATGTATATGTAAGGAGAGGTTACAAAATGATGGCAACATCTTTGCAGTATATCTGTCAGTGCCAGCACAGTAGGATACATTGCCAGTAGACAAATAGGATAAATCACGATTACTGCTATGCAAAATGTCACAATGAGTCAGTGATAAAAAGTCGGTCTGTGTTTGATGTGTGTGCACAGGTTTTCCAGTAATAAGTATGGTCCAAACTATTTCAATAAAATGTACATATTTCATGCACATTTTGCACAGGATGAAACTTTTAATGTTGCAGGAATCTCTTTTTTCTAATTCTATGACACTTTTTAAGACAATTTTACTTCAATATTTAACGAGCTTCACTGCTGTTTATTTATGCTAGATGTTCCCCCATCATGTTTAGTGTGTCAGATATACCAATAAAATGTTTGCAATGCAGTCAGAAAAATATTTCAGAACCTCACATGAAATAATTTTCTCCATTGTAATTCCAAGGTTCCAATCTCCAATTAGTGCAGGATGATAAATACCAGTATTGCAGCTCACAGCAAAGGTTCTCATAGCACTGCATGTTTTCAAAATCAACAGGGCAGCTACACAACTCCCTAAAGACAATGATTAATCTGTTTTGATGTATATCATTAACCCATAAATTCAGGTACATTAGCCTGCGCCCCGGAGTGATGGGCTGGCTTCAGGTCGAGGCAAGCAGGAGGAGAAGGAGGAGGAAGGGGGAGAAGGATGCCAGAGCAAGCTACAGTCACACTCCTCTATGTCGCCAAATTGTAATCTCATTTATTAATTCACGTTGCCATGGCCTTCAAAATCCTGACAGACAGACAGACAGACAGAAAGCAGACAGACAGAAAGACATTGATTAGATACACACAGACAGAAAAAAAAGGCAGGTCTATGAAAGACACTCAAGCCTAATCTTCACTCCTTCTGTACATTTTGTAAATTAGTTTCCTGACTAAACAATTAGAAAGAGCACATTTAAGCTCATTAAAACCTTGTTGTGAAACTACAGCACAGTGTGAGCATCCTATTAATGAGCTAATGCACTCAGGGCAATGTTCAAAGTGAAGATATCCAGGCGAAGAATTATTAGCATTATTTCAAGGTAAAGGTCAAATAAGTACAATAAACAAATGTGTCTATCTACCAATGTGCCTTTTTACAACAGTTGGCTTAAATTTTGAAAACTTTGACATCTGTCTACCCATGACAAATATCAAAACAAGTTGCATTTCATTTTTTGTAGTCATAAATGTAACTGTGTTACAAGTAATTGAAAGAGAAATTACTGATATTTACCACTGACAAAAATGGGAGATGAGTTTTTATTCTATTACCTTTGGATAACCATAAATACAATTGTCTAACATGAGATCAAATGAACTTTTGTTGGCATTTATGATGGTTAGACAAGGCATGCTTCTTGCAACTCTAAATTTCTTGACAAAATGACAGGACACACACATTTGACCGAATATGGAAGCCAGTCTCAACTATACTCCATAGTCCCACAGATTAATATTGGTGCAATTGCTCTGAAAGGTGCAATAGCAGACTGTATCTGCAGCTCACCTGTAGTCTGTATTTCTATGGAAGGCACATCACCAGTGCATGGGATACAGCTGAGCTTCCAGTGGGTAACCATTGACAGCCAAGCTACAGGGTCCGGGAAGGATATGGGCACGCAGTTTTTGGTCTGCATCATCGATATCCCATTACTACAGACTGGTGACAATGCAAGTCTGCACAGCTACACATTTGTATGTGCAATGCCTCCATTGCTGGATAGCATTCCAAATCACCTGACTAAAGAAAACTTCCATAACCCTCAATGATATCCATTTAGTCACTATTACAAGAGATGCATGCATATTAGACATCTGCCATGCTTGTATGCTTTGGTGCCATGGTAACCCTGAAAGACTATAATTTCTTTACAATAAAAACAAAACATGGCATGAACTTGAAAATCAGAAGGGGGCAATGCATTGCCCGAATTCTCTGATAGAGAGAGCCAATGTTTCCCTAGAGCTATGATTCATGATTAAGAGACATGCAAGATGCAACGATATGAGTAACTCCAGATAGATTTATCATCTATCAGTATGCCACATGTAGCCACTGCATAAAACATCTTCAGATGTCATGATGACCTATCACTGAAAGACTTCGGTTGGTTTGAAAATATTCATTGTTTAATCACTGTTATAAGAAAGTACCAATGGTTATTAACCATGCACAAATTCAAGTGTTAATCATACACAATACTGGACAGGGATTAGAGTATCAGAATTTCCTTATGTATTTCACCAGTACTTTGCAACACTGAAGAAGTACATGTAGATATTATGAAATAAGACTTTATTTGTCATATTCTTACAGTGATATCACGTAGTTCAAAGCACAGTACTACACTACACTGCAGTCCGGGTTAGACATGAAAGCTGCAATGGGAAAAGAGAATTTGCCCAGGCATCGGAGCAATATCCAAGTGTTTCCCAGGGACCCTTGTAAAATCTTCAAGACCTAAATCCCTTAATGCAAATACCATCGAGAGAGCAATAATGTCCATTCAAATGTGACCAGTTCAATATATCATACAGCCAAGTGCACACAATTGCATGCACTGAAATGAATGCTCCTTCTAGCTGTATATTCTCTATGAAAACTCACCATGGTTACAGAAATATCTGACCCGAGATCAGTCCCATGGCAAAGGATTGCAATGCCATCATCTTTTCAAGTAGAATCAGCATTTGTGCAACAACAGTAAAAGCTGAAAAAAAAAGAATCCTTTTAACCTCTTTGCACTGAGCACGCAAGGAATGAAGATGGCAGCATAAATCTTCATCTCTTGTAAGTAATTACTATCTCAAAGTCTACAACCTTTAATTCTCTTTTTACTTTTAGCTACTGTGGATACATATGTGCTGTTGCCACGACTTTTAACTTCAGAAAGCAATGAAAATTTCACCTGTTACCCGCAGCTATGCCACCTGCAGATGAAATATGCATGATGAGGGCCAGAGTGCACTGGATAACTTCAATTTGACTTTGCTTTCCACATCTGTATTTCGTGTCACAACGTCCACTGGAAACTTGCTGAGATAGACTAGAATATTTTGATTTCAAATGAGCTTTGTAATGGAAGATACTTCACTTTCTGAGGATAATAAAAGGCATTAAAAAAATCCAATATCTCAGAACTCAACATCATCTTGAAATGTAATAGTTATTTTTAATTTGGCACCCAGGGGATCTTGGAAAATTTTACTGATAAATCACTAATATTCCATCAATGATTACTATTGAAAACTAATGAGGAGAGACATGAAAATGCATGTACGCATTGCAAAGGTATGCAAGAAAATAGTGAGATGGATTTGTCCCCCCCCATAGCCACCTCAAAGGGGCATAATTTTCATCATCAGTGATGTGATATCCTCACAACTATCATCATTTATAATAATCAGGTGTTCATTGTCCAACAATTTAGAAAGATTTACACATTTAGCACAGATCCCCAACATATAGTACTTCAAGCCATTCATCCAAGATATTTCAGACTGTGTCCATCTAAGAATAGTATTACCTGTAGCTCAGAATACACTGCAATTCTGTATTTGACTATAATAGTGATAAAACCATCAAAGCAAGGAACAACTTGATTACATTTAATCATATGATTCTATTTCACATTCAAAGCCTCTCATTTCTTATTCCAACATTTGTATTCAACACTTAAAAATTTTATGTACTTCACACCATTAACTTTCTATTACCACATCACACTTTGTCCCTCTCCACTGGCAATCATGTTTTCATATCTTTGTAAGATAGTCATAGGGTCACCTCTGATGTATGTGTGTGAGTGTGTATGTGTAGGTATTGTGAACATACATTTGCGTCTACATATATGTATGTGTATGTGTGTACATGTAGGTATGTTTGCAAGTGTTGATGTGCAATGTATTCATATGTATGTATGTATGTATGTATGTATGTATGTATGTGTGCATGATGAATGTATATGCATGTATGTATGTGTTCGTTTTCAGTAGGCAATCACACATTTGGCTCCATGTAACAAGAGCGAGGCAGGTGCAGTGCAACCTGAATTGACATTTTGGATAAATGGGGTATAAAAAAGAATAACAAAATCTCACACACACAAACAAAAAGGGCCAATCTACATTTGTACTTGCTCAGCCACAAAGAAAAAGAGTGACACCATCCACTCTGAAAGAGAGATGGCATTAAAACGAAAATGTTTAACAGGCCATTCCAGTTGACTTCACTTTTACTTCTTCATGACACACCTCTCTCTCTAGCATGAGGTTTTTTTTTGTTTTCTTTTTGAACGGTCAAAAACAGGAAGGGGGAAATGGCATTTGAAGTTCCCCAATGTACGTCACTAGGTACATTGATAGTGTGCATGTAAAAATAGCTTCTTTTGGGGGCTTGAGACATTTCACCTATGCTTGTAAAAATAACCCCACAGTCCTTGCTATCCTTTGTTGCGCATCACGGAACAGTCAGCCTGATCCTCACTTTGATCTCCATATCCACTCTTTACAAATTTATTCAAATCCAAGAGAGTGACGGCAAAAGCCAACTACAGATGTCACATGTGATAACTGTATCATGTTGTTCCTCTCTCCGTTTGTTTGCTCTCTCTCTCTCTCTCTCTCCCTCTCTCTCCCTCCCTCTCTCTCTCTGATGCTGCTCTTAAGCCAGGTGATAATGAGCTGCGATCTTGCCAAATTAATCATCAGCCAAATTCGTAATTTTGCATGACTGCCACACGTGAGATGACTGGATGTGCTCTTGTGAAAGCTTTGTTAGCCTGAGCTGGGAGGATGAGGTGAAAACAGCCTGCTTGACACTAACTAAAAACATCTTTTATACTGCCATGGATACAGAGAACTATAGATGGCAATAGAATGAATAAACGGGACGGAGAGAAGGGAGAATCAGAAAGAGATAGGTGTAACTGGAAAGGGACTAGGGTATTTAACCTTTTTTTTTTTTAATAATAAAAACAAACACGCACGGTAGTCAAACTTTACATAAAATGTGTATCATAAAAGCACATTTTTTTCCTCAATTTCTTTCTCTCTCGTTTCATTCTCTCTTTTTATTCTTTATATACTTTTACATTTGTTTCTCTATATTGTTCTGCATAGAAAATGGTTCAAAAACCTAAACCCCATCTTGATTCAAGGGCAATCTACATGTAGCCATATATGTATGTCTTTATACCTATTGTGACATATATATGCACAGTTCTGTAGAAAGAACAGATATTATTGTTCTACATCATTCAAATTAACATAGCATTTCAAGGTATACTGATGTGGCAGTCAGTTAAAATTCTATAGTACAAAGGGCACAATTCAAAAAATGAGTCATGTCAACAAGACTTAAAGTAACCTCGTGGAAAGAATGAAAGCCAGATATACATGCACTAAAAGACAGATGCATATACTCTGCCCAAGCCTTTTTTTCTTCTTTTTTCTTTTTCTTCTTCTTTCTTCTTCTTCTTCTTCTTCTTCTTCTTCTTCTTCTTATCCTTATTATTATTAGTAGTAGTAGTATTATTATCATTATTATAATTATTATTATTATTATTATCATTATTATTATCATTATTATTATTATATCATTATTATCATCACCATCATCATTATTTCCAGTCAAGTTGATTACATACAACTAGGCACTGAAATACTTATTTGCAAAGTATTTCACTTTGAATCATACTGTCACTCTAAAGATTAATTACTTGATTACAAGGGTTTTTTTTACTTAAAAGCCTTTTTTTTTCAGAATAATAGTTTGATAATAATTACTACTAATAATAATTAATAATAATACATGGAAACAATGGAGTTTTATCATGTTTTAATTAACTAAATAGATCTATGGATGACACTGTGAAAGTCATGCTCAATGTTCTGATTTTCCTCTTTAAATACTATACAGAAAGACAAGAAATCAAAATGCCAAAGCCTTTGTCCTCTCCAAGAATGAAAGTATTATGCCCTTAAACCTATTTAGCAACATGTTTAACCCTCTCCTTATCATACATGATCTGTTTGCATATAATGCCAATTGCATTCTGAGGTTGCCATCTTCAGAAGGGTTAACTGACTCTTATCTATGTAGTGCTACAATGTCTATGCTCTATTAATACAAAAGCCACCATTGGTCAGTGTTACCTGCATGGATTTGCTATTTGATTTCATATCCATTCTCATCTTTCATCTTGCTTCAGAAGCATGACAAGCAACAGCAAAAACTGAATTTAATTGAAATGTGACAAAAGCTCATTTCCCAAGAAAAGACTCGGTCTAGTTATAAAATTGAATATCCCAGCCCCAGACATTTTGTAGAAAGTTGACATTCACTCTGCAATTTACATCACTAACAATTAAGCATGATACTGACTCATGTGCCAGTATAGGAGTCACAAGCTAAAGTAAGAACCCCTTTAATTCAGAGTTACGCCCAGTACATCTTGCCCTCCTTCTTCTTCTGACTTCAATAGGATTAATTAACCTTTGCGTGGCATATGGCTCACGAGGGCCGCGCAGAGATGTGATCTGATATGATTGAATCGCGGAGTTAGCAAGGCTGCAAACGAAGCTGATCGCTTCAAGAGAATTCTTATTATGTTGTTCTTCCTCAATGGCCTATTAATTAACTGGGATGATGACAAGTGTGTCTGGTTTCAACAGAGATGCTACATATCAAACATGTCCTCCTGCTCATCACACATCAAACATCATACCCAGCAGAGTCTGGCCGAACCAAAGGACAATGATCCACAGTATGTCCTTCACTGGTCTCTCATATCATAATTCTTTCTCCTGTCTGTTCTCTCATTTCAAGATTTTAGCAGCTTTGTCAAAAAAAAAGTATTCGATGCAAGACCAATCCACAGTTGCTTTTGCTTTTCCTTATCTTTAATGATACTTTGTCATACTTTGAATCTGCTGTGAAGCTGCAATTCTCAGCTGCAATAGAAACAGCACTAGATGATGGATGTTAACCGAAGTACATGTTGATAGGTGGAAGGTACAAAAATTCTCGAAAGGGTTCATATCAATATTTTGCCCCTTTGTGTGTACTTCTTGTTTCCTAGATGCAGTATGACCCCTAGGCCTGCTTTGACCAATAGCAATGTCTACAGCAGACAAGAAAGTATTTTTTTATTAATACATCTCTTTACATGACAGAAAGACATCCACATCTGCATTTACCATTGCCAAAATCCATGTTCATTCTGCTTTAGCTCTTATATTTTTTACATTTTTTAAGTGTAAAAAAGACCGAACTTGTGAAAAGTTTTCTTTCGTTGATCCCCCTTTTTAGTTCTTATTTCTATACCAAACCAGATATTCAATCCAGCTCTGTGTATAAGGAGGTTCCAATGATCCACCATTACTTTCTAGTTTTCCCTCTTTCCATTTATTGATCCATCTAACAAGTGACTGTTCTTCTCTAGTAATCTAATGATTCAGCTCGGTTCCATGAGTATGTATACATGCAACCTATCTTTTACTTCCTCCACATAAATATAGCTTTAAATGTACATCGTGCCTTTACCTCTTTCTTACATCTTTTCTTACCAGAACTTGTTTTAAATATAATTGCATGTAAGTAAATAACACATAAATGAAAAAAAAAAAAAGGTCACACATCTAATCCAGAGCTCTTTCTTTGTACCTTTCTATTCACCTATCTAGTCATCTATCCTTTGGTTAAACTTCTTTTCCTAATGCCAGCAACAGCACAACGAGGAGAAGATGCAAGACTGGTAAATGGGAGGTATTCTGCGCAGCACAGTCTAATTGCAAATATGCGCTCATCATTCGGAGTGTGCATGGTATGGCCATTTGATATGTGGCCGGGGTAGAAAGATGGGGTCAGGAATGGTGAGCATGCACATGTATGATGAGGATTTTCTGCACATTGCAGGAAGCAACATACAGTCCTGATTCTTGGACCCATGTGAGTGGAGGAGAGGTCTACCTCTAGCTGACAAATTGAGAATGAGATTGTGTGTGTGTGTGTGTGTGTGTGTGTGTGTGTGTGTGTGTGTGTTTGTGTGTGAGACAGAGAGAAGGGGGAGATGAATATTGCAAATACTATGACATAAACAAATTGCCCTACATTGACGTAAATAAGCACTGAATTGATCAGTATTTTAGTAGTAGCCATGACAAAAAATCATGGGTGTACATACTCGAGCAGGATTCGAACCTACGACCTCCTGATCACCGAACAGGCGTCATCTCCACTAGACCACCAAGCTTTCACCCGACAGCAAGTGTTGGTTCTAATCCTTATAGCATGCAGCGGGTACTGCTTTTATTATTCAAATTAGTGAAATTCTTCCGTCGATGATGTTTTTTCATTGCAACTGATTGACAAATTGCCCTACATCGACGTAAATAAGCACTGAATTGACATAAAGAAGGCACAGGGAGAAATAGAAAATGAAATGAAGACTGGTGGATAGAATGAAGACTTGCTTACAATAAAGACTGGCAGTTTGTAGCAAGAGTTTGTGTGTATGTGGTATACAATGTGCGCATGGGTATGTGTGCACGTCGAGGGGTGTAGGTATGATATATATGAGAATACATGTTTATGTGGTGTCTGTGGGTGTGGGTTTGTACGTATGTATGTTTGTTTGTGTTTGTGTGTGTATCAGTGTCTGCAGACTTGCTGTAAAGGTAGCTGAGAATTACACATCTGTTGAGACAAATTTTAATGCAATTATGGCAATACACAGCATCATGTATTCAGGTATATGAAATATTCTGGTCGGTACGAAATAAGTCTAAATGTACATTCCCACCTTCTACAATACAGGGAATAAAATACAGAAACATTACCCCAAAAAATTGAATAATTCCAATTTCATCTTCTGTCGACATCCATACAATGAGCAAATGTGACAGGATCAAGACATCATTGATGGATATATATATATATATATGTCCCCACTGCACTGTTTCATTCAAAGTGTCTCTTCTGAATTCCTTTTTTTTTTCTTTCAATAACTATGCTTTGGATTCTCTCATCTGGATGAGAGCCAATGATTTCAAAGATTATCATTACTGCCAAATGCTTTGCCTTAACCTTTGACCCTTCACCCTTGAGACTATGATCCCAAAACCCAATTATTTGATCCATGCTCATACATTCCATCCTCATGGGCAGAAGGGGGAGGGGGTTGCACATCAAATCTGAACAATCATGACCATAGCATTGATTGCCTTCTGTTGATATTTCTCCCTTCCCTCGTACCCCATTCCTTCCACCTCCCCCCCCCCCCCCCCATCCCTATGCCACCCTAAGACTGTGATCAAGATGACTCAGAGAGAAGATTACTCCCAGCCTAGGAGGATAATTGCAAATCACTGAATGATAGGACTGGAATCCTTTGCATTCCTTGTGCATGCTGCTAGCCGCATCCCTTGATGTAGGTTTGGTGGTAACCCAAATTCCTAGCGGAACCGGCTCCACAAAGATTGGTATACACTGCCTGTGAGAGTCAGGGCCAGAAACATGAGATGGTTCTACACACAGCTTTTCATTTTGACTATGAGAATGCCATATGTGCAAAGTATTCAAATGCACGCCTCAAATCATATGTGAAAAGTGCATGCATTTGAATGAAAAGTGCATGCATTTGAATGAACACAGTGAAATATTTGAGTCTTTTCATAAAGCTCCAATTATGATGTAAGTAATCACCATGTAATATGCATACATAATTGGGTGAATTATGTAAACATGTTTGTAATATGTATAACTTGCAAATCCACGCATGTGTAAATCTAAATATTAAAGTATAATGTACATGTATGATATGCACATGTGTATGTGTGTGTATCACTGTCTGTCTGTCTGTGAACTTGTAAGTGAGCAAGCACAGGATGCCTTGATTTTCAACCCAGCTTTTAACCTCCTCCCTACTTTCATTAATAGTACAAGAGACATTTACGAGAGGAGTAGACATCTTTATGACAGTAGATCATGGTCTTCATTGTGCATCACATAAGCATTCCTCTTCTCTCTTCATACAAAGTGCTACAGAAAGGCTAGGTCCAAAATAATGTGTTGAGACTGCCTTGTGGACCACTCCAATGATCAAGATTTATTGCCAGCAGTGGTGCACACAGTTGCTATTCCAGTGTGTGATAAGAGCATGGAGCTATGTGCCCTTTTCCATCCACACATCATGTGCTTCACGAGTCTAGATGAGGGATGATGTGTCTTCTTCTCTGATCTTGCGTCAATCTCAAGAATCCCCATCAGAGTAATGTTACCTGTTTGCTTTTACAAGTAAATATAGTTTTACAATCATTCAACATTATATGTTCATATAAATACAATTCCAGCTTGCACTTCTTAATTGATGGACTGCTCTGCCATATTGCTTCACATAGGCCCTAAAGATATTGTCAGACAGATGACAGTTGGTAGGGAGAGATACAGAATGTTCCTCCTTGAGAAGTGGGTCTGAATCATGAAAGGAAGGGAGATCAGAATAGTCAACTAACAGTCCATAGAAATCTACTAAAAAGCAAATTTGCAATGCTGCAATGCTTTTTCACTCATAGTAACTGCATCCCACAATATTCCTGACAACAAAGTCAAGATGAGTAGAAACAAAGAGGATATGTAGCACATCAGTAATTTGTCATTACACAGGCAGAAATTCCTCATTCAGTGAACTGCCTACAACTAACAATTTCACTGTTACTTCCCACTTCTCATCCCAAGGTGGAAGTACCCATGTAATACTGTATACGCCATATATTTCGTGAGTCTAAATTTTCGCGAATCACAAATTCCAGACGATTTCGCGAGTGGTTAAATTCGCGATCATGGAGTCCCGTCCCAAATGGAGAAGAGTACACGTGTACGTCACATTCACATCAAGATCAGAGTCAATATTTTTACGTGTCTTTATTTTCGCGAATAGCACCTGACTCGCAAAATTCGCGAAAATAAAAACCTCGCGAAATATTTGGCGTATACAGTACTCCCTGCAGAAGAAACAGACTGTTTCATGATTCTAACAATTGTATTACCTATAGGAAGGAAAAAGAAATGTCAGGATGGATATCAATAAGTGTACAACACCTGCTTTTTGTCAGTAGACATATGTATTGCAACGCTGAACACTGACGGGAAATTGAACCAAATGAGAGAGAAGGGAAATGGGCTACAAGGGTCATTCGAAAGCACTTGACCCTTGCTGACCAGTAAGGAACAGATGTGCTGTATCACATTAAGACTGTCAATATTTCCTTGTGGGACTATGAAATCAGGTGAATGAACATACGTATGTACTGTATGTACATTATTACACTTATTATCTTCTACAAAGAAAATGGTAGTTGTTTATGCAGTGGTAATAATACTTGAGATTTATTCATTTTCCATTGTAGGTTCCATCTATGTGTGTGTCCTGGGTTACTCTTGAATTCTTCTTCTTCCTGCTTAGGAAGATGGGAACTTATCTGATGCAATTTCTGTCCATAATGTTCATACATTTCATAACCAGAATGGAACAACAATAAAAGATATGACATGATAATAGGTACACTCATGTTGTATGTGATAGTGATACTTTTTGTAATATGTATTGCATCACAGTCTGTTGCACAACATGCAATCATGATACACATGATACAAGAGAGTGGTGATGAAACAAGGCATAACATCAGACAATGCATTGACTTCCTCTGTTACATTTTGCATCACATAGAGAAATTTGAGTGCCACAATTTGCACAACCAATAAAATAAGGATACACACAGCTATATTTGCCTCAACAACAAATTTCCACAACAGATGCACAGAGACACATACTCATATTTTCCACAATCTCTCCTTGTTTCTACCAGAGATTATCTCTTGGCTCACGATCCTCTTGATTTGGGTTGGCTAAAAACAAACTGTGGAGGGATCTGTAAGCATCTAGCCAGCCTAAAGAGACCAGTAAGAAAAGGAAGCCTAAGCATCACGAGAGCTGCTGTGTTATTTCTCAATCACGACAATGTTGGACGAGAGCCGTGTGCTACCACTAAAGAGCTGGCTGTAGTGTAAAGCATGCAGTCACTGAAAGACTACATGCATGATATTATGGGGTGCAGTCTTTGCTTTGAGGGTTACATCACACATAAGCATACACACAGCAGGTTTTGGCTTCGTCTGTTTTATAATCTCTATCTCACTCTCTCTCTTTCTTTCTATAAACAACAAATGTGTCTACCTACCTATCTATCTATCTATCTATCTATCCATCCATAGTGTCTATCTATCTCCCCTCCCTTTGCCCAGTGGCTTTTTCTTCTTCAGCTTTCTTGTTTCTTTCTGCCCTGCTATTTTATGCTACATTGCATGCATCATTTGCGAGGAGTGTACTCAATGTTTCCAGTACTGCCAACTGTTATCTGAAGGCTCTAAGTATTACATATCAGAGTAAGGGAAAAGGAATAAAGGTATTAAAGAAGGATGACAGTGCTAAGATCTTACATACTGCGCACATTCTCTGCTACATATTGTAGATGCCATCTCAGATGCCTTTTGGGGGGCACAATGGTGTATCATATTAACTACGTGTAGACAGGGTGATATGGTTTGCACAGCACTATCATGAAATGCTGTTAAAACAATTGAGTGCCCATGATGCTAAAACAAGGTGTGGTTAGTTACCACAAACGGTTTATCACACTCTTATGATAAATACAGGTTGCAGTTGGACAGTTTGTAATGCAAAAACATAGTATGTACTGGTGACAATGCATGTGCCATTCATCATCTCACATTACTGTCCCTAAGATCAAGATATGATAAAAAATCTCGATACTTGAAGTAAAATTGTGTGAATTTGGCATGGTTTACTCCGTTGAGGACGGTTTGATTTTGCTACAACACGCATTTCCCATAGACGCTTGCCCAAGTATTATACTTGGGAGTCGTCCTCAATGGGTTAAAAGTTAAATCTCTCCACATAGTGTAAAATGCCTCATGCCACTGGATATACTATAAATGTTTTTTTAATTTGTGTAATTAAAGTTTTGCGCCGAGCAGCTCAAAAACATATTCACTG
The DNA here is from genome assembly GCF_040938485.1 of Diadema antillarum. Classification (NCBI taxonomy): domain Eukaryota; kingdom Metazoa; phylum Echinodermata; class Echinoidea; order Diadematoida; family Diadematidae; genus Diadema; species Diadema antillarum. The sequence goes on from NW_027270948.1 coordinate 166,620, forward strand.
GTTTTTAAATTCACGCTGTCCAATTGCTTACTCGCATGTTTTCATCTACTACACATAAGAGTCAGAATTTGATTTGACATGCATAAAAATTGTTGTACTACTGCACTGTGTAACATGCATACTCAGCTGTATGCATCATATATCACTTTATACCATGAGTGCCATAAATTATGCATTACACAAGTACACACATTTGACTACTATACACACAAACGATCTATTTGAATGTGCAACCTGCACAGACAGCTACTAACATACACCTATACACAGGTATATGAATACTACAATATGAACACACACACACACACACACACACACACACATTACTGCTGTAGTACATGTAAGTATTTATCAGCTGTCCAGGCTCACTATTCAACTCAATCAAAATATCCATGTGATCTAGAAAATCATGAAGATATTTTCGCAGGTTTTAGAATTTGTGATAGCCATTAAAATTGCTTGAAATCTGTAAAGATTTATGTACCACAAATATTTCTGCATGCTTTTACAGTATTCCACGCCTTTCAGATTTCTCCTTCTCATATTATGTAGGCCTATTTGCATACACACAAAATAATTTAATAAAAATATGTCTTCATTGTTATACTCCCAAATTGTAGATTAATTATTCAACTTCAGTATGTCACACATTGTTGTTAATCAAACATGAGTTGAAAATGAAGATGTATATGTTTGATGGATAAAGCATACATTGTGCATGGGGCACAGAATTCTATCACTATGAGTAAGGAAATGTTTCTATGACATTGAGATATCATATATATATGCAGAAGAGTTTCATGACTGAATCATGTAAGTCTTTGTAATTTAATTTCTATCGATTGTTTCTTTCAGTTTACAAGACTAAATTAACGGGCATTGTTGCATATGTTCAATAGTCAGTTGTAAATCTGATAAGTTGTTATACGTGGCCCAAATAGTTATCCTATAATAGCAATAAGATACAAATTCATGAGGAAACCCTGCAAATATTTGCCATTTCTGATTTTGATCAGATTAACTCGCCTACAAACATTAGCAAGATGGAAGTAATACAATTGTTTTGCAGACCACACCTGCACACCATTTTAGTGAGCAAGGTTTCAACATGAGGTATCATCACATTCTTTACTTGCTAATGTTACGTTAATACTACTGTAAAACACGATATATTCGCGACATGAAAATTTCTCGAATCGGAGCCGATGGCCTGTCTCACAGCATGAAATTTTTGCGAATTGCCACTGGTATCCAATGCATACTGTGTAGTCAAAAATTTTCGCCTGCATCTTGATTTCGCAAATTTTGCCGCGCGCGAAATTTGCAAAATCAAAATGCATGCGAACATTCCTTGTTTTACAGTATGTTCCTGGTGGCCATAGCAATTATGTTTCAGGCCACTATAGAAAAAATCAGGATGGATGTGAGACAACCAGGGGGGTGGGATGAGCAAGCATGATATATTGTAATTGCCGTAGATGCCCGACTAGATTTTTAAACTGTTAAAAAAATTGCTCCCGCAGTCACGGTGCAGGTGAGAAATCTAGGAGGCCAAAGCAAAATGGGGTGAACACAACAAAATTTGACAGTACGTAAAATTGTAAACTGTAATAGGCCATTTAACAAAACTTGGAGGCGATCCATGGTGGGATGGAAAGCATACAAATTCCCTGGTATCTCACGGTTCTTTCAAGTATTGTCACATGCTGCCATGTTTGCTAACAGTTGCTTCACGGTCGCTGAGTGTTTTGTCCGAATATGCTACATTTTGTTGAGGTTCTGATGGCATGCTATGGAGTATGGTAGCCATTACGTCATGTTCAATCATATCACGTCCCAGCATATGATGGTTTACAGGCCAAGTCTACAATGGCTCATTGCAATGTACCACAGTTTGACACGACAGGTGCTGGTCTGGGAGAGCAGTATAGAAGCCAGGCAAGGGAAATTTATTTCACTGTGAACATTAGATGACACAATCCTGTACCTACAATATGATGAGAGAAAACCAAACTCTGAAGAAAGCATTCAGGCCAAACACCTATAAGAGCTGTTATTTTCATGTATCCTGGTATTTTCGCAAATGAAATGGTCACAAACATTTTCCTGGGATGGTTTTTCTTTTTTTCATGATATGACAGCGAGGCTAACTGTACTAAATAGTACTAGAAGTATACATACGATAGCATGCACACCCAGCAACCAAGATCACTGCACAATTTTATCGTAACTATTGTTCACATTTTGCATATTTACTATTTCACCGTTTGATTGATATTTTTACATTTGTTTCCATCCCTGACTCACAATTGAGAACTATTTTGATGCACTAAATCTGGGTTTTTCTTTCATCTGCAAATGGTATTAATGTCTTTGAGAGAATGCAGCAATATTTGTAGAGTACTATCACATTAGGGAAAGTTTGCGGAAAATCACAGAATCTGTTCAAAGCTGTGAATTTTTGAAGTTTCAGTGCCGTCATCGCTGAATGAAAAGACTACAGCTTGTGATGTCACAGGCATAGAATGATATATGATAAAGATTTTTTTTTTTTAATTCTATACATTTTTACTTTTCTTGCATAAAAAAAGAGAGCACTTGACTTGTCTCTATCAGAAGGCAGAGGGAACGATATTACCCTGAACATAATGTCGACATATCAGGTCTAGGGAATATGTACTTTTTTACAAAACAAAAAAATGATATGAAGTGAAATTCTCTAAATATTTTCTTCATGTTGTTCTAGATGCACGCAACATCATACCCTGTTAGTAGCCTTCTCATCCAGCAGTGACTGTGCAAAAGCTTTAAAAAGTCATAATTTTTGAATGGATTGTCAGATTTTCTTTAAACGTTCACTGATGTTCTACTGATATTGCTGCATTGACCACTCAATTCATAGTGTGTATTATATATGAACTTGTCCCTTAAAGCTTGAGATGTCATATGGGTACAATGATGTAAAGAAAACATAAATATAATTCACATATTTTCACTTTTCTTGCATGATAAAAGACCACTTGACTTGCCTTGCCTTTTTCAGAAGGCCAGGGGGGGGGGATATTACCATTAAACATACGCTAGTAATATGTCAAGGGAATGAGTACTTTTTTGAAAATATGGTATTTTGTGGAATTCTCTTTATATTTCCTTATATCATTGTACACATGTGACATCACAAACTGTTCAGTCTTCACCTATGGGTGCAATAGAGAGGAAACTATTACTTGGAGTGGAATCAAACAAATAAAAAATAAAAACTTCATCAATCAACCCTTTCCTCCAAGATTCAGAGGTTCCAGTAGAGTTTGCACCAGACCCACAGTGGGCTAAAGGCATAAATGAAAGTATCGATTATATGTACAGTGTGATACAGATAGAATTAGGATGTATGGGAGAGTTTTTATTACATGAATGTTATCTGAATTCTTGTAGCATCTGTTAGACATCCTAAGATAAGGTAGGATCCTTCAAGTGATGTCACTTCAAGACAATGGATGGAATGTTGTGAAATACTATATTATTATGTAATCCTAAGCCACAAATACTGCTCAAAAGAACCCCCCCCCCCCCCCATGCCATATGCTGTATGTCTTGCAAGTGAGGGTTACTGCATTTAATACAGTGTGGCTAAGAAGTACAAATACACCAGACATGGTTTTAGCTCATTTCAAATGTCATACTCCCACTCTACACAAGTAGCATTCTGTGTGGGAAAGGATAATGCTACATATTATGCATCTAAAATCAAAGTGAGAGAGACTGCTGATGTTTGCATAGCATAAGAGTGGTACAGGAGTAGGGTGCTTTTTTTCTCCTATCTCCTTCCTTTTTCTTTACTCTGATGTACCAGGATTGTGTAAACACATGGGAAATGTATTTTTTCCTCTCTCTCTCTTTCTTCATAAAAGTTGTTGGAATATGCAAATCGCTGCATGCAGGTGCACGCCGCATTCGATTTAAAGAAAAGATGGTTAAAAAAAAAATCAAAATGCCTCATGCCCACAGGTTGAAATGCAAATATGCTCCAGCCAAGTATAGATTATGGCAGCTCATATTGATACAATGATGCAAGGTGTGTTGACACTGGAGGGGAAATCTGGACAGTTTGAAAGCAAACCAAGATGTTGCCGGTCTTAGTGGCTGGGAAGCTGTTCTCTCCAGCACACAGCCACTGTAGGAGCATGAGGCTTCACTCCCTAGAAGACACACGCAGAGCTACTAGTCTGACACACTGTCTCATAGTCAATACATAAAACAAGTCAGGTAGTGGCACTGAAAGATGCATATTTACACTGGCGAAATACCAACTTGAAAAATGAAAAGAAAAAAATACTGAAGTATTTTTTATTTCATTTTCATATGGCAAAATAACACATACTATACTTGGAATTTATCTGCAATTAACATCATAAGTAATGAATATGAACAACACATAGGCGATTCATGAAACATTTAAAAAAAAACATACAGAAATGTTAAGTTTTGCTTTTGAGTGAGCAGTATGTGAGCATTAACATTGGTGAAACCTAACAAATTACTGAAAGAATTGTCCTCTTTTTTTAAACTGCACTTTTGAGATGGGTCTATCAATAAGGGACTTCTACTAAAAAATATATACAAATAATCAAGCAACAGCTTTCAGCAACAGTATGAAAAGTGAGGGGGAAAAACATACTATCTTTTTTTTGTACCGTTTGCACCCACTGTGTATCTTGGTGGATTCTGCTACGCTCCTCCAGTTGAAACCTTGCGAAGACTTGAATTCAATTATCATTCAGTGCATGATTGCAAGGTGCTAAGTGTATTCACAAGGGGAATGATCGATCTATCTCTAATCATTTAAAAAAAAAAAAAAATCATGGAATCCTTTGACACAAAAGACTGCAGCAAACACATAGCCTTTGCCAACATCTTACTATATATACGTGATAAAGCTTTCCAAATACACAGTACCTCATCCAGTGAATTCAATTTGCTAACGCTGCCTTACAAGTAAATGGTTCTAACAGCAATTGAAACTAGGGGTATATCACCTTTCTTACAAAAATGCTGGCAATGAAATTTGGTAGACATTTGTCAGTCGCAACCAGGATATTACATAACAGGCCTCATGCATGGTCTTGTTTTAGATTTGTGTTTTTCCTAGAATTCTAGTGCCCATAGATATTGTAGATGCACCGTTGGATATGATGTATTCAGTATTGAGATGATTTACCATAAATATGTGTATAGCATGTGCACAATCACATGATGACATGTTAGATGAGACATCTACACGTAGAGACTCATATGAATCATAAAATATGATTTCAAAACCCTCACATTTCAACAATTTGACTACACTTCCCCTGCTAATCCACACTGATTTCCCTCAATAAAATAAAGTATGATTTCAAAACCCTCACTTTTCAACATTGTGACTATACTTCCCTCTGCTAATCCACACTGATTTCCCTTAATTTATAAAAACACTGGAGAGATGTGGGTCCCTTAAACAATCAACTAAGATGCCTGACTTTCTCAATGAATGCATTTATATCTCATTGAAAATCCATACTCTCAGACAGGGCTCTAGTCTTAAGATTTTGAAATCATGGTGATCTTGTTATTTGGTATCAAATTGTGTTTATACTATAAACTGATTTCAACATCCCTTGATAGTCACGAAGTCATGTCTTTAGACCTAAGAGACTGTAACCTGAACTTTCAAACATGCCACATAAGTTTGCTAAAAATCCACATGCTACGTCGTACAGTCAACCAAAAATGTTTGGCACATGAGGTACTTAAGTAGTTGAAGGCACTTGCTCAGCTGGTCAACCATTCCATATTCAGTCTAGCAATATTTTTCTAACACAAAAACAACGCCAGAAACAACAAAAACATGTATTGATTCATTCAATCTATAGCAATGTGCAAGAAAATAGACTAACAACTTTAGAATTAAGGTTACAACATTATACACGTATACTACTGCATTATCTACTTTCTATTTTCAACAGATGACTTTATAATCAAGGCAATCATTGATAGATTCATTAACTAAATCTATTTTGGAAAAAGCATATCGCAGCATTATAGATATTTATTATCTCAATCAAGTAGGAGAATGCAAATTAATTGAAGGGGGTTCATGATTAATGACACCAATTATAGCTGTCTTTCCCTCTCTCTTTCTCTCTTTCTCTCTCTCCATCTCTATCAATCTATAGTATATTTCTTGCTCTCTGTTGAAACCTCTCCCTCTTTCTCGCCCTCTCTCTCTCTCTCTCTCCATATCTCTGAGTACCGTATGAACAATCCTTAGAATCAGATCACCCCTCCTTTTTCTATTCATTAAAGTATTGTGATAAAGTAACCATTGCTCGCTCTCACACTCTATCATGATGGACGACTGCATCATTACAGACTCATTGACTGCCAGTTTGAAATTTAATGAGGAAGTCGGCTGGGCAGCCACACAGACAAGACATACTACATGTTGTACATAGACTCCCCTTGTTATAGTCCCCTATCCAGAGTGACTCTTCTTTGAACAGAATTTCCCAAGCACATGTTATGTAGCATGATCAGTTACATATTAAACATGATTAAGTATACAGGAATCATCCGTCATGTGCTAGTACCCTCCACTTTGCATTTCATGTTTAATAAGGCATGGCAGTGAATAAGAAAAAAAACTTTTGTTGTTGTTGTTGTTGTCTGCATTGTAAATGGACAAAACAATTATATACCATTGTGACATGTTATGTAGCTGGTTGAAATTTGAGTTTGAAGCCCTGTTTTAACACACCTTGTCTGGACAACATCCTGACAATGTCCAGAGAACAAACACGGGTAACATTCCTCTCCTTGGGCAATAAACACACAGAAGAGAGCAAGAGGTACTGTCTTAACAGACACAAATCATAAGCCTTGTCCAGGTAGGTTTCCATAGCAACCTAGCTGTTCATGCATGATCCAATCCAAAGAGTGAAAAATTGGATTGACGAAGAGCATTGTCTATCTGCGCCATTTTCTAGCAAAAACTTAGCATTGTCAGATTTGAATACATTCATTCAAAACATGCTGTATTGACAACCCATTCGTGTTCAGCATGGATTTGCATACAGTAGGGCTGCACGCTAACCCATTTTTTCTACTAGTCCGACATGTCTGTCAAACCAGTAGGTACCTAGTTTTTCCACTTTTTACTAGTCTATTCCTGAAAAAGTTACTGGTCCAACAGTGATTTTTACCGGTCTGGACCATCAGACCAGTGCCAGTGTGCAGCGTTGTCTATAGGATGACTTTGACCATAGATGCTATTTTTCATGTACAGAATTTGCAGTTGAGAAACACATTTCACATCATTTAAGAATAGTTCAGAGTAATACCAGAAGAAAGATTTATAGATGCAGAGAACAAACACTGATTTGAAATGTGTACATTTAAACAGGCAACAGTGTTTATAACAAGACAGGATTGTGATCAAAGTAATGTGTTCGGCACGCAGTGTCATTTTGCCTGGATTATTGCGAATGCATGTTGTGTGTGTCGGCCGAATCTTACCTCAAGAGCAACTTAACAGTAGGGCTGTTGTCCGGATGTTGTCATAGCAATGTCAGGGTATTCACCCTAGGTGGCCTCGGGTAGACAACATTTACGCAACAGCAAGGGGATTCTTAACAGGCAGAGCAACAAAAAAACAAAAAACAACAAAAAATGTCTGTACTTTGTTGGGGTAACTGATTAGAAAAGCTCTGAAGACAGGAGTTTCACTGATGTTGTACAGTGATCTGACTTTGACCAGGGAGGTGGGACCACCTCCCTGCTTTCACGGAAAAACTTGTTTGTTTGTTGTTTTTTTTTCTTTTACCAAAGATACCCGTAGATTGCTGTGTAGCAGCAGTCGGGCATCCACGTTGTCTTCTCTACTTTGTTTCTATCATCATCCCACTTATTGGTAGGTGGTTACTTGTCCAGTCTAAAAAGGAAAATTGGTTAGTACTTTCTGGAGGCACAACAGGATAGACAGGCATTGTAATTTCTGCTCATCACGAGTATAGAGATGCCTATTGGGAATAGGAAGACAGCAATCGTAGGTTAAGAACAATTGAAATAGTTTGTAATAAAACTGTTTTAAAGAATTATTGTTACAAACTGTTTTTGCACTTTATTCTAGTCTCGACACTATCACCTGAATAATTTAAATTATTACATCTGAGGGTTACATCTGAGGGTACACTTTGTAAATTGATTGACACAGGAATACTCATTCCATTATGTCTACAATTTGCTTTTTTTTTTAAGACAGCAGATTGTTAATTTACTTGAAATCACTAAGCACAAATTGACATTTCAAATAATTTCTTTTTGATTGTTGGAATTTATCTAAAGTTGAAACAATTTAATGATGCATTTGTGCATATCAAGCACTCATGGCATATTCTGTGCTGTTCTCTGCTTTAAGATGGATTACCTTCTTTTCCTTTCCTTTGTTTTAACAAGTACACTGTACATTGTAAATTAGACTTTGTTCATCGATACTTTTCCCTTAATCAGAAATAAAAATGCACTGAATCATTAGCACACATCACGGCCTGTAAGTCACCTAAATGTACAGTATATGTAGCATCACATATCCTTTTCATCCTACAATTGTAGGTACTAAAACTACCAATCATAACACAAAGACCTAACTAGTGAGATTTCATCATATTTGCCTACTGCTTCATTAACTTCCTGACCATAAACATGCACATTGCTCATCTCATTATTATCAAAGTCATGCTGCTTACATCAGACAGTCCATTCGATCCATTTAATTAGATGTAAATAATTTTCATGTCGATAGCTGGCACTTTACTTTTAGTTTACTGCAGATAGTCAACATTGTCTGGTATTCTTCACTACACTGGTGAATGACAGTCAATGTTTTTACGTTTGTGTCTTGTAACACCTACACTTGCCTTGCAGCCCTGTCAATTGTATCTAATCACCAAACATCTAATGGCAATGCTATTTGTATTGTATGGTTGTGTTAATCTGGGGTTAGAATACAGCAAAGCAATTTGCCTTACAACAAGTTGAATTTCTTCTGACAAATTCTTTAACAATTGTGTTTGTATGAAGTACAATAGTTCTATACACCGAGTACCTGAATGACCGGGCAGTAAGCTGTACTTACCTCATATGCATTCGCTATGTTCACCGTTTCTCCAGTCTCTGCTACATATCCCACAATGCCCTTTCTCCATGGCACCCGAATCTCTTCCCTCGCCTGCTCAACGGTTGACTGAATCGTCACATCAAAAAGCTTGGTTGCCAAGCAACATTTCTCCGTGCCTTTTCCCCGGACCAAGAACAGGGACCCCCGGTCAGCCTTCGTGAGGATCAGAACATTTTGCAGGATTTTGTGACACAGGGTGCTGAGTTCCAGCTCATTGGCAATATCCTTGACGAGTTCGATAAGGACAGCTCGGTCATCCAACTGCTTCAGCTCGTTTAAAGACTTCCTGGATCGGGTTGGTGAGGACTTTCCCTGGTTGAGCAGGTAGCTGGGGGTTCCAAGAAAGCTTGGCGAGCCGTCTACTGTCTGAACCATGCGTCCCAGCGATCCTCCTGTACCCTGCACCTCAAACTCTGAGGCAGAGACTTTACGAACTGGCGTGTTGCTACCGGACGAGCTGTTTGGAGAGTGGGGAGATTCAGCCACTGGTGGTTTGGTGCTCTGTGACACAGCACGAGCAATGTACCAACCGTCAATCATAGATCTAGTAGCTTTTCGAGCAAAGTAATCATGTGCAAATGCTGGGTGTCCATCCAACCAGGTCTCCATTTTCTCATACTCCACTCGTTTCAGTTGCGACTCGCGATCCGCCTTGTCCCTCTCAGCCCTGGTCGGCTGCTGCTCCACCGGAGACCCCGGTAGGCTACCCGTCTTCTCCCGGTCACCCGGCGACAAGGCCATGGCGGCTCACACTACTCTTAGCTCTCCGCCTCAGCAGCTTAAAAACGGGGTTCCAGATCAATAATGTTCCACGACAATTCCTACAAGTTTTCTCGCTTAGTTGCATGAGAGTGATATTCAGCCCTAGTCATTTATACAGTGTTATGTATCTCATAAACAGGTATATTTACAAGATGCTTTCCTACCTTCACGTCCAGTGTAGCAACACATCAGACGGCCTTCACACGATAATTCCAGCATATGATGGGGTGGTGGTGAACACGCTACTGATCATACTGTACGCTTTCTGCACAGCGTAGTGTATGCATAACACACACAATACACACTGCTAGGCTTGAATAGTGAGCTGAGAATGAGGACTGAGCCAGCTACCCCCATCCACCGCCGTTGATCGCGTGCGATGTGCGAGGGAGCCCAATTTCTCACTTCGCTAGGCTAGCCTAGTCTACACATCAGAGCTCCACTTGTGTTTATCATCTCTTTTTTTTCTTCTTTTTTTCGGATGGCAGCTATCAATGGCGTGATGCTGTTGGCAGTAGCGGGAGGGAATGCATCGCGATGCTGGGAGTGGAGATGAAATCGGTGGCGGAGATGGGGAGTGATCACTTGTCCTGTGGCCGTCTGTTCAACCCATTAGTGGTGGCGGTTATGGCAGTGGCAGTGGCGGTGTTGCTGAACTGGATGGTTGTGGGGGCCGTTGAGAGTTGTAGCAAAGATCCTGGTTGTAGTAACATCTTGAGCTGGATCCGAGATCGAGGACACACACATGCTCATCGGCAAATAGTTGTCAAGTCGATTGGGAATGGGATTGGTAGCTGATAAAGGGGAAAGTTTAGAGGTGGGAGAACGTGGTGGAAGGATGGTAGTCGAGGTGGTGGCTGTGGTGCTGACATTGTGGCATATGTTACGTAGATCAATTAATGATGAAGCAATCAATTTTCCCACGTTAAAAAAAAAGGTACAGGGAATGTGATCATCGGTGAATAAGTTGCCATTATGATCCGACTGAAACGTTAGTTTTATAAATATACGCACATCCAAAATATTCCCGATGACGGTTCCATTGTGCAGTGAGACAATTCTCACACCGACAGGTAATGACAATGAATAAGAGAAGAGAAAAGAGAATGCTAGAGTTGATAAATTGATCACGTGATCGGTGACGGCTGCTAATCCCAGCTTTGAGTGGAATTCTGACGTCAGCGTAATATCTGAAATGTGTGTGTGGTGTCTGTGTCTAAAAACTACTCCGTAACAGCGAATTTCTAGTAACCTCTGTTGCTTTTTTTTTTCATTCCATCGATCCCGAAAAACAAAAGGAGTACGTCTAATCAGCAGCTTGCGTGTGTCCTGTCCCTGAATGTGCAATGTGGCATTTCAGTCTGGTCGCAGTTGTTCACTTTCTGAAAGAGGAAGACCCAATAATGTCTTCTTCAACTTGGCAGGCTAGCACATAACAAATATGCTTTGCCACAATTTGATATTATCTTAAATGAAGAAAGAAGACAAAAACAGGACACTTGATATTGTGGAGAGCCATGCACCCCACCCCCATGCACCCTTCCTCCTTCCCAAAACAACACTTCATGTACCAGATTCCCATGAAGATGACGTCATTTCAGGACACGTCATCGCAACAAAACATTCTCGCTATTGACAAACTCTTATGAATCTCTCAAATGTTGGGCTTTTCCCCCCTGAAATTGTTAGACAAGATGTAAATCGTGTGAAAATGTGTGATTGATTCGGCTTCCTCAATCTTAAGAGCATTTTGCATAAAATTTCACACATTTGTCTGTTGTAGTTAGTGTGTATAAGATATGCAGATTTTGTTTTCTGATATTGTTATACAATGTGTATCTATGGTAAAAGTGTTTTTTTTTTAAACAGATTAATTGAAAATAGTGAAAATGTGGTTCAGTTTTGTATTTTGGCACGTGGGACCACCATAGTATGTAAATGTGCAGACAATGTGCCCTGTGTGGCTCAGGTTTTATAGGCATTTGACTTAGGGTTTGGTATAAATATTATGTCCGGAATAGTACATACACAGTAGGTTTGGGGTTTTTTTTCAGTGTTAAAGCAATATATTGTTATAGTAACGGCGTTTTTTGTATCCAAAGTATACAGTTAATTGTGCGCTGAACACTCCCTCAGTTTACAGTATTTGAGTTTAGGTTTGATATATTATGTGGCTGTGTTCTTATGATTGTGCAACTTTTGTCACATGTCGGTGTTAGACAATGTGGCAACCGTATTTTTAGGGAAAAAATATATCAGTGATTTGCTCACTCCATTGGTTGGGTTTCTGCATTGAGATTTTGGAAAGGATGTTCAGTTTTAAAACGAGCAGAATATATTTTTGATCATCGTTGGGCATTGTGCTGCCATGGCACCACAATGATATACATTCATTTGTTTGTTTGTTTATTTGTTTGTTTGGGGGTTTGTTTGGGTTTTTTTTTTTAAACATCAAATCACCAGTTTTGCTGGATGAGCTAACATCAGCCCATCAGGTCAGGTTGGGGCATCGGTCATAATCAGTGATAGTTTTAGTTATATTTGTGTTTGAATTCAGTGCATTTTTGTGTTATAATGTATTATTTGATAATGTTTGTAACTGTTTTACATTGATATAGCTGATTCTGGGTGCGTGCACTGGTCGGGGAGGAAGGTCTCGAGCCTCGGTGATTATGTTTGCCTTTTCCTCCCCTGGCAACCAGCGGCATGCACGTGGAATCACCACAATTTTTATATCATGTAATACGATTTTCTGTTTGTATTTTATGTCCGCTTGTATTGTACATGTATGTTGAATTGCCGAATAAATAATAACAATAATAATAAACGAATGACGTTGTAATGATAATGGTACACACTTCGAACACTATTTTGGGTGACGTACAATAATTACAAGTTAATGTAAAATCGATACACCCTGATTTGATGAATGCGAATATAGGATATCGGCGAAATAGAAATCAGAATGAATCGCTATAGTCATAATAAGCACGATGTTTTTACTCGGCAATGTTTTAAGTTTCCTCTCTTTGACAACCGACTGTTAATCGTGGGCTTCCAGCCGTCTTATAGAAAAAAAGGGGGGTTTCAGTAATGGCAGCACTGACGTAGGTGTGTTGATTCACTGGCCTGGGTAAACGTTTAGCACGAAGGTAAAAAGAAAAGAAAAGAAAAAAATAGCTTTGTATCTGTTGTATGACTTCCATTCCACACCTCCAGCTTCTCTCGTTCAGTTGGTCATCAACTAATTTACACCATTAGAATCCCCACGACTGCAACGTCCTGCAAAGTCCTTCATGCGTACAGGTTTCACTGAGAGATGGATGGATAAGGCGCCAATAAGCCTACATCTGTTGCACTGTTGAAACCTTATTTGGTGTTAATTCGTTTATTATGGGTCTAATCCTTCTGATTGTCATCTATCTGTTCATTTTAAAGACAACAGTGCATGACTCCAAAAGCCAAGACAAGCAAAAAAACGAAAATAGCGATATACCTACACTTCAAGAGCAGTAATGTTTTCAAGGAGAACATTCGTGTCGTCAGAAGCTCACTAAGTGGTATTGTCTTCTTAATCGTTGTTTATGTAATTTCCGTTTTTATGGATTGTTTTAAGGAGCAAAATTACATTCATTAACAGCATATCATTATAGACGAAAAATTATCATGGCAAAAACATATTGAGTGTGGAATTATAGAATTAGAAAACTTAGGAAACTTTTTGTACCTAGAAAAATATACAATTATGACATAACACTTTTACATTCCGCGTTATGACTTATGGACTAGAAGTTTAAGGATATACATACCATTCATATCTACAATCTGTATTTTTGTTATAAAAGCAATTTATATTTTTTGATTTATTATATTAGAAATATTCATTATATCTATACACTAATATTTACTTATTAGTAAATTTAGTGTATAGATGGTAGCCTCGCGTCCTCGAGTGCGCCCCCTGAAACATACCTTTAGTAAACCTTACATTTTCCCCTTCTTCTATGCTTTTTATAGCAATATAAGAATAATATGTATTGCTCGAACAATGCGATCACGTTTAAGCTTTTGACGAACGCACATTTCAGACGAATGGCAAAGTAAAAGTGGCTCGCTCGCTCTGCCCGTACATAATAGTAAAATGATTATTATGATGTGTAATATGATTACTGAAGGTATGATCATAGTCCTATTTTTTACTGCCTTTAATTCCCTAGACATTTGAATTAAAATGTTCTGTAAATGCGACTTTTATACTCTGTTTTTACAAAAAGTCCCTACCGTGATAACACCCTCGCTGAGGATCTCACACCACGTTGCAAGCACGGTCACATAATGTACCCCCGCATGTTATAATCGTAGTCCTTCACACTAATATTTTTTTCGCCATGTTTAATTTCCTAGAAATTTTCTTTTGAAGGCTCTATAAACGCGACTTTTGTACTCTGTTTTTACAAAAAGACACTACTGTGGTACCCCGCTCGGTCGCTTCACTCCCTCGCCGAGGATTTCACACCGTCACATAATGTGCCTCATCGAGATTTTGCCCCCCCCCCCCCCCCAAAAAAAAAAAAAAGTGTTCCGACGCGCTTGATACATATCTATTGCGGGTAGTATGATTTGGAGAGATATTCCACAAGATCTAAAGAATATAAACTTACGTAACTTTTTTCTCAAATCTTTACGAAAATATATCTGATTGAATAATGCTTGATTTATTGATCCCTCAAAATCCGGCAAATAACATTACTTCTGTAAATATTGCAATCACGTATTTGTATTACTGAAAGGACTAGCCTCGACTATAGTCTGCTTGGTATTGCTGGTTCTTTTTTACCAACTGCAATGTTCTTTAACTTTTGCATTTCCGTCTTTCTTGCATTTTTGGGGGGTTTTATTTGTCTTTTTTTCAAATCACACATTCTGCATGACAAAAGAATACATACATGTATAAAATAGCATTACACGACGCATAAGCTTAGCATACTGTCTTACAAATTAATTCAAAGTACATACATACATTAAAGGGTGTGCACAGTTCTGGTTGAGATGAGGATTTGATGAGCTTTTAACGTTTTGCGAGATATTCAGAAACCTCTCTATGAGATGTCAAAGAGAATGCAATTCTAAGGGATATCAAAAGTTTATGTGATGAAAATCGGTTTTGAAATGGCTAAGATATCTAAAAACAAGGTGAAAAAAAAGAGATCCTAATAAAAAGCGTGGCCTGTCGCCTTTTATTATTATCACTTTTTTATATCTCAGCCATTTGAAACCCAATTTTCATCAAATAAACGTTGAATCCTTCTTAAAATTACATGCTCTTTGATATTAAATTCATATAAAGAGGTTTCTCATTATCTCACTTGATAGGAATGTTAACCTGAATCCCCACCTCAACCAGTACTGTACAGTCCCTTTAAGAACATGACAGCATTCAATGTACATGTATAAGACATATAGCATAATATCACACACACACACACAAAAAAAGGTTCAGAAGGAAATCGTGTAAATAACAGTTGTATCTAAATGATGATTGATTGTTCATTCTGAATATGTCATGTCGTTAAGATAAACGAATTTTTTTTTAAATCAAAAAGGGGATTTAAATAAATTGATTTTAGAATTGTGCATTTCTAGACATTGTAATAACAGAAAAGCAGGAGACCTGGATCATAAGCAGCAGCTTGACATGGATCGAGGCCTCGCGGTAAATTCGAAACTTAAATTCGACTTCCATAACGGTATAACGGACGTGTCTACAAAATAGAATCAATAATCAACTCTAAAATATCGTAGTAATTTGTGAGGTAAGAAAATATAGACGGGAAAACTACAACAAAAAACAAGAGACCCGGGGATCACGCGCTCACCTGAGAATCGCAAGTTCACCTTCCATGCATTCTTGCAGACTCTTACCTGAGAACATTGGAAACTTATGGTGGGGGTAGCTTTGAGAATGGGGGTATGGTGTCCACTTACATATTCCATCACACTGGTAAAAATACCTGCCAAGTACACTGTACTTTATAGAATGTTGGATTATGCAGCTTGGGGGAAAAAGACTTAAAGCCCTATCACTTTTGATTAGAACTAGAGATAGATATTATTGAATATTCATTAATCTAGGAGGTTTGGACCCCTGGGCCCACAAGGAAAGCATGGTGCCCATTCAAACACTTTGAGATCTTATCCCCATGGGAATGCTACTTGCCAAGTTTGGTGAAAATCCATTATGTTGTTTTCAGCAAGAAGATGAAAATTTAGGCCCGCATTTGGACCCCCTCCCCCCCCCCCCCATCCGATCCCGCTTCCTTGGGTCCCAAGGGGGTGGGGGAGGGGGAGGGCACCCCTGATTCTCCCATGAACAAACTTGAAGCAGTGGTTATCAATATACTGACTTATTGTATTAACTTAGCTCAATCACTTCTGGTTCTATAGAAAATCTGTAAAGGTTCCTTACAGGAGGGGGGAGGTGGGACCCCTGGGGGCCCTCCAGGTTGGGTTGGGCATGGTTCCCATTTGATGGAACTGAGATTCTATCCCCCTAGGGATGCTACCTGCCAAGTCTGGTGAAAATTTGTGATTGGGTTTTCAAGAAAAAGATGAAAATTTACAATTTCGGTCCAAATTTCGGCCCCTGCCCCCCCCCCCCCCCCCCCCCAGGAGGGGCATGATGCCCATTTGATGGGAATGAGATTCTTCCCCCCTAGGGATGCTACCTGCCAACTTTGGTGAAAATTCATTATGGCATTTTCAAGAAAAAAACGAAAATGTACAATTTGGGCCCCATTAGGACCCCTCCCCAACCCCCTCCCCTGGGTCCCAAGGGGGGCACCTCTGATTCCGCAATGAACAAACTTGAAACTACAGTTATCAATGTTCTAATTCATAGTATTAACTTAGCTCTATCACTTGTGGTTCTAGAGAAGAAGATTTTTTAAGATTCCTTAATTTGGGGGGGGGGGGGGTTGGGCCCCCCTGGGGGCCCCCAGGTGGGGTATGGTGCCCACTTGAACAAATTGAGATCCTATCCCCCTAGGGATGCTACCTGCCAAGGTTGGTGAAAATCGGTAGAGGGGTTCTCAAGAAGAAGATGAAAATGTAAAAAGTTTACGCACGACGGACGACGCACGACGGACGACGGACGACGGACGCCGGACGAAGAGCGATCGCAATAGCTCACTTGAGCCTTCGGCTCAGGTGAGCTAAAAACCAGTTATCATTTTATTTGTTTTCAAGATGCATTATTCACTATAATACTGTGCTTTTTGACTATTTCATTTTTATAATGGATATTAATATTTGGTAAATAAATTTCATTCCATTCCATTCCATTTCTATACCAGAGGGCCCTACCATTATAACTACCTTATTAGCGTTGCCAGGTACCCATTTATACACCTGTGTCGAGAGGGACATGGTTGGTAAAAACATCTTGTCTGAGGACGTAATCACTGGGCGGGAATCGAAATATTGTTATTATTATTAAATGCATAACAATATATGAAAGTTCTGCTTCTGTGTGTAATGAATAGATATTGAAGAAAAGGACAATTAAAGAAGGTCTTTGTCAGAAACATCAGTCCAAATTTTCGGCTCCTGCGTTTGTTTGTTTGTTTGCTTGTGTGTGTGTGTGTGTGTGTGTGTGTGTGTGTGTGTGTGTATGTGCGCGTTTGTTTGTTTGTATTTTACTATATGTATGTATAATTATACCGAAATTATTATGACCAGCAAAATAGGAAACCAAAGTTTGTCATCGAGTTATATAATTAAAATCTGGTCGTCTTCAACTTTGACCTACTAGCTTTCCATTCTTCTGAATAAAAACAACGCAAAAGAAGTAGAAGAAGAAAAAAAAATAGACAGCGTAATCCCCCTCCCCTCATTGTACCTGGGGCCGCGGAGAGTTTGTTTTGTTTTGTTTTAAGTGGGGTGGGGGAGGGGGCGCGGGCCGGGGGGGGGGGGGAAGGTCAAGGGTCAATGATAATGGACCCCCTCCTTGCCCTGCACTACAATGGTAAGAATCGGAAACCTCGGAAAGTCATGGATTTCGTTAAATTGTGACCAACCCCCAACCCCTGCCCATTTTTTTTTAATCTTTTTTTTTTAAAGAACCATAATTGCGGGGGCTGCAGACCCCCGGTTCTGTGGTCCCTTTACAAGACTAGGACCTGAACCAGATCCGCAATTAGACTGTTCAATCTCATGTGTGTATCACACTCTAATCGCAGCAAATAATGTATTACCTCGCGCGGACGAAAAACATGCAGACGCAACCTTTTCAAGGCCTCACAGTCTGAAGAAAAGCCGTTCACAGAGATTTACTGCGGAACGTAGCTGGCGTTATACAAAAACTACAGCCGTATTTACAAGAACCTGCCATAGACAGGTGTTAATACACTCGGAAGGGGGGGGGGTGTGAGGGGATATTAGTTAAATGATTTAAAAAGGTTGAATTGCTTTGACAACGTACATAATCATTAATACACGCTGATGATTCGGATGCATTCTTGATTTCATTAGAGTCAATCATACTTTTATGTATTGTTTTGTCTTTTATAGGCGGTCTTTATAGGGGAAGGATTTCTTTTTGGAGAGGGGAGGGGAGAGAAGGGTGGCATACTGATACACACAACCCCAATGTTACATTACAAGTTTTTATCATTAGTATATTCATCTCAGATATAGGAGAAAAAAACGGTGTTTGAGTTATGTCTAAAGATGTTGTCTTTATACTCTTTTTCTTTTCAGAATTTCAAATAGTATGACGGTTTTTGAATATCACTACTTCAAAACTTGCAATAACACAATATACGTTTGACATTCTTCATTTCTTTGTCACTGGTGAATAAAGAAATAATTATACAACTTTACTGTTCAACGCTGAAGACGGGTGTGGAATGAAACCCTCCCCCCCCCCCCCAACAACAACAAGAACAACAACAACCAAACAAGCGCAAGGAACCCATGGCATGATGAGAATCTACCGATACATTGCTGTGATAGACCTACTGTATATCATATAGTCATAAATCTTTTGTGACAGCACATTTCCTTCCTTCCCGCAATACGTGAAACAAAAACACATTACAACATGGAGTGAAATCATCGATACAAAATACATTCATGAACACTTCAGTTATTATTTCACTCGATAATTGAAACAAATCCAATATTATACATGATTATGCAATTTGTGAAATCATAATTATATTGTCCAACCCCATCAGGAGGAGTAGCTGTTGAAGAGTTTGACTGCAAAACAAGTTAAAGGGATGGTAAAGTTTCGGTTGAGATGGGGCTTCAGGTTTCAACAGTTTTTGATGATGATTTATTTATTTATTTGTTTTAGATAATGAGAAACCTTTTATCATATGAAATATGAAAAAGTATTTAATTTTGAGTGGAATGTAAAAATCTATTTGATGAAAATTGATTTTAAAAATGGCTTAGATATCAAACAAAAAAGCAATTCAAATAAAAGGTGGGATCCACCTTTAGGATCGCTGTGTTTTATTTTGTTTTTGGATATTCATTATTCATTCATTTCATTCATTTATTTTTCATTTCCAACAAAAACATATAGATATATTACAGAAATTGAATATAAGTACATAAATATCATCATAATACAAAATAAAAGATAAGTTTACAGAAAAATTGTAAGTATACGAAAATGTTGGAAATGGGGAGGAATGCTAAAAAGCTGGGCTTGTAGGGTGCATTCCCCCCACACGTAGGCCTAATACAAGAAATTATATGATCGACTGACTGATATACATTGAAAATGGATGAAACAAAGAAACTAAGACAAAAAGACCTATAACAAACTTAACTAATCCGAAACAAAAACCCTGAACAAATCCCTACACTACTTCAACCATTTCAAAACCGATTTTCATCAAATAAACTCTGAATTCCTCTGGAAATTGTATGCTCTATAAAATTTCATCAAGTGGTTTCCAGTTATCTGACAAAAAGTTAAAAGCTGAATCTTCACCTCAACCAAGGCATCCCCTTTACTCCTTTGCATTCTCGTTGATATTAGATAGATGTATTTGCGATTAAAGATGCTGAAAAGCAAAATCACGTGAATGCATTCTGATCAATCACCGAAAAGCATTTATGTATATCATTCAGTTTTGTGCAATGTATTGTTCATCTGTGTGTACGAGAGAAAATTCCATTAAAATAAAAATGCGTCGATTTGTTTCCATTTTTGTAGGTGTACCACATTTTCTCACTTTTTGTTAGCCATTTTAAATTCTTCATCTTTATAATCTTTCATCATTATATCTATCATTTTTTTCTCTTGACGACAGAGTGCCTTGTTTTGTGGAAATGAAATGATATAACACATTTAATTTTTAAAATAGACAGTTTATTATACATATTCTTACAGTTTTGCCGAATATTCCGATAAAAATGGATTTCCAGTCATCACTCTCAATTTTACAATTATCTCCTCCCATCTTGGGCCTGCAGCTGTATCCGCTTTATCTTTCGGACAATGGTATAAGATCGTGCGGGTTCTGTAGATTCACTGAACCAGTGCCGTATATTAAGAGAGTCTGGCCAACTCATAAATTGGACGCCATGTCGTTACCCAGCGTACAGTGCGCTTATGGTTTTAGCGTGTGCGCTTGGGGGTTAGCGTCCCAAAGGCGCAAGACTGTGTTGCTTGACTTTTTTATAGAGAGAGAGTAGAGAGAGAGAGAGAGAGAGAGAGAGAGAAGGGTGTAGGTTGGGAGAGAGACATTCTTTCATTCCATCCACGTTGCCAACAATCAATCATTTTTACACATTAAAATAGACACAAGCACACAGATAAATAATCGGGCGGCTGTCTACAGGACATAATTCCTGAATATTAATATGATAGATTATTGCTATCAAAATAAAAGAAGAATTCACAGTATGTAGTTTCGTAAACTTTCACTAAACTGTATGCTATATTGTATTTAGCAAGTTGTCCAGGGAACCAAAGTATAGCATAACAAAATGATAATTATATAAATTTACAAGTCTAAAGCTGTGCACAGACAATAGACAAATTCCACAGTTAGGTAGTATTGTTTCGCACGTAAGGAACCATCAATTACCATCCTATTTAGTACCATTATGTATTTCATTGACATGAAGGCATACTAGATATGTAATTCAAAAGGAATTATATACACATGTACAGTGTACAACATGAAACATCATCGGCAAGTGCTTATTAAGGTATGTGAAATGATCTCAGATTGTTTAAAAATATTTTTAAAGACCTGTAATTGAACGACAGCACAAGTACCTCGATAACATGATTTGAGGGACATCCTCAGTGACATTCGTACCAATAGAAACGATGGTCAGGACACGGTTGAATAGAAGATTATGAAATAAGTTAAGAAACATAAAATAAAAATGTCCAAATAGACACCAGTATACCTCCGCCATATTACACTGTTCTCTTGGCAGATGTAGAGTACGTCTTGAAAATGTTACACGACAGTTTCACATAAGTTGGCAGAAAAAAATGGCATGTTTATCACAAAATTTAATGCGTCGAGTGTTTCCTTTCCTTGAACTAGGTGTGAATGGATGACTTTTATTGTTTAACAGAGCAAGTATTAGGCATTTGAGCATTTTTACCCGTAAGTTGACCAATCTATTTTCATGGCAATATTTTGAGCGGTTATTTGAAAGATATATGGAAAATCCTGTCCTTTTATTATATTATTCACTTGACCTTTGACCATCAAAGCAAAAATCTTCCCCTACGCGTCATTACGTAGTAATGATGGCATGCAAATGTCGTGTTTGGTTTTGAGTTTGTGCATTGGGCAATCTCCAAGGTATGGAGGAACTGGGTAATAATATTTCAACAATAAGATAGTGGAATTTTAACATGTTATATACCTAACATTGATCTTTGATCTTTGCCCCCCCCCCCCCCCTCCCATGACTCCCCCCCCAAAAAAAAAACAAAAACAAAACAAAACAAAACAAAAACAAACAAACAAACAAACAAACGATAAAATCACAAGAGAATCACAGTCGGGCACTGAGTAATTTTCGTGTGGAAATACATGTACTCACCTTAGGAAATTGCATTATGGGGGAATTATATACATGATTTTGACCTTTCGCTTTGAGCGTGTTAACACAAAAGTTTATAAGCTAAAACAGAACTTCGTCCACTCACACATGCATGAATGTCAACTTTCATTACAAACGGTGTCCACAAAAATTGATCTTACGGAATGAAGGACAGACGGAAGGACGGACGGACGACCAAGACAAACTAAATGCCTCAGGCGACACTACGTACGTTATGGCGGTGATATACAAATATGAGTAAAAACTTGGATAGTCTGAAAGACACCGCTAGGAACCTAAAGAAGACAAGAATCATAAAGTTTTCCCCTCGCACTCGGATTTCCCACTTTTTTCTTTCGTTTTGGATCTGCTGGAAAGCGGTACATCATTACATTTGAGCCAGGTCAGTTCGCGCAACGCCATGCTGCGCAGGACGAATCTTCAGTTTATCGCAGTAAGATATCACAATATCTTTCGTGTATGAACGGCAAGACCCTCACTGCACCGGTGACTGATACTGGGGATGTCCCAAAGGCAAGCAATATTAGTGCGTAGCTGCGCATAATGAACAATGGGCACTGCGTATTAGCTCTGCTCGCGCCCGCGTGATTGACTTTGGTAACGACATGGCGCCTGTAGATCACGGGACCAGCTTTTGACCAATCACAGTCTTCAAAACACATTAGCCGAAAACCGAGTTGGCCAGACTCTCTTAATATACGGCACTGCACTGAACCTGTTTACAGTGCCATCTATTGTTCGGTTTGCAACAGTTTTTGGTAATGTTTACAATAAATCGTTCATGACAAAGAGCGTAACACGTAAACAGGTGTAGTAAGCCATGGAGCCCAACAGCGGCCATTTTAGGATGCAAACCGCTGGTTTATCGCGAGCGTATAACGCGTGACCTAAGAGTGAATTCTGCCTCCCTTTAATTTTGCTTAGGCTTGCAATTTTATAAAGTTTCTCGTATTATTTTTATATTTTGATAATTTGGTTGTGTATAACCGTTTATTCCTCATGACCATGGTGAAATATTTGGACAATTTTTTATCAAAAAAACAAAAGAAAAGAAAGAAAATCTTCATATCTCGGGAATTATGAGGAGGCAGGATTTTTCGCTTTATCAACAGTTTTCTATTTCATTCTCTTTTTTAATTCAATTTTCTTGCTAAGGCTTGCAATTTTATAATGTTTCTCGTATTATTTTCATATTTTGATAATCTGGTCGTGTTTTACAGTTTATTCCGCATAACCATGGTGATATATTTCGACAATTTTCTATCAAAAAAAAAAGAAAAGAAAAGAAGGAAAATCTTCATATCTCGGGAATTAGGAGGCAGGATTTTTTTTTAGCTTTATCAACAGTTTTCTATTCAATTCTCTTTTTCAATTCAATTTTCTTACTTAGGCTTGTAATCTTATGAAGTTTCTCGTACTATTTTCATATTTTGATAATTTGGTTGTGCATTACAGTTTATTCATCATGACATTAATTTGTATGACTGCTCACGTGATCTGTCAGCGTCATTTTCTTTTTCATTTCATAGTGATGTTGGTCATTATGAGTGGTACCTTTTCATGTTTTCAATATGATTTGTAAAGGGGGTATTCATTTCCATTCTTCCTGTGAATATTAAGTTTATTGTAATTTTATATTTTTCAGAGCGATTCGTAAAAGAGTATAGCAACACAAGGGATGTAGTTTTATTGTAAATATCATGGTTGTTGCTATAAAAGATTAATGTTAAGACTTGTTGGCTTAATTTTATCATTCCTTTGATCTGATTTCATCATGTAGAAATTTGGTTTTCGTTCTTTCAAACAGTGATGACACATGCAATTTTTTCATTTCATATTCTGTACGGTAAACATGGCGCATATTGTATCAGATTTCATCTTTCATTCATTTCCTATTCTGTATAACATGGTACAATACATGGTCTTAGATATCTGTGAATGTTTGTGTATTGGATTTCAGTTAGTGCTTGCTGATATTTTTCATCATGGTGGTGCGCTGGTGTTGTGGGGGGTTGGGTGCTGGTGTTGTCGGTGATGTCTGGTTCCTGGGTGTGTGTGCTTTTGTTGTGTATAGCGCTGGAGCGCGGTTCATGCGCGTCCGCTCATTGCGAGGGCCGGGGAGAAATCCG
Organism: Diadema antillarum; assembly: GCF_040938485.1. NCBI lineage: Eukaryota > Metazoa > Echinodermata > Echinoidea > Diadematoida > Diadematidae > Diadema > Diadema antillarum. The sequence goes on from NW_027270948.1 coordinate 190,836, forward strand.
CCCAACCATCCAGGGTGTGCCTTTCTTTTATTGGGCCGGATGCATTTAAACGCTAGCAATTGCTTGTACTAGCCTTTTACTTGAATCCGTATGCATAAAAGCAAGCAACTGCTTGCGAGCAAAAGCTTTTGTTAGCAAGCACAGGCAATTGCTTGCTGCCTGCAAGCAATTGCTTAGAGACCAACCATTAAAAATTGCTTAAAAACATACCTATGCATAAAACACACCTTTTGCTTGTTTTTGCAAGCAATTACTTACGAATTTCCAAGCTCTGTGAAATGAGCTTGAGCTTTTGCTTAACCGGGACGTTCCCTTTAAAGTATCATTTTCATATTCATAAAAGAAAGACCAGACTTGTGCAGGAGTGGTATAAATCTACAAGAAATTACTCATAAGACAGTATAGTGTAAGAAACTTTTTCGTTTCAACAACGGGAATGTCCAGTGGTTAGCAGTTAGCACGCAAAATGTGATGAAAAACAGGTAGGATGTCTGACTTCGGTAGAGAGCGTGCAAGGAGACCTCTCTCCACGTGCGACCTGGCAGATCCGGGCTACTAAGAGGTGATGGGAATCAGTACGTGTGTGTGTATAGATGTGTGTGTGCGTCTGGTTGTGTATTTATGAGTGTCATTTCATAACTTCTTTGCTACGTCAGGAAATGTTTCCGCACACACACGCCCTTTCAAATACATGCTGGGCCGAGTGCATAAAACAAGCAATTGCTTGTAAGCAATTGCTTCAAACAAAAGCACAAGCTCGTTTAACAAAAGGTCTAGCTCAAGCAATTGCTTAAATCCATATGCATAACCTTATGCTTTTGGTTATACCTTTTGCTCGTACCGCACAAGCAATTGCTTGCGTTTTCAACAAAAGGGACGTCACGCCTGTGCGAACACAAGAACAAAGGCGGGTGTGATAGCATGTATTTCAAAGGGCGTGTGTGTGCGGAAACATTTCCTGACATAGCAAAGGAGCTATGAAATGACACTCATAAATAATGCACACACAGACGCACACACCCATCTATACACACACACGTACTGGCTAATCCCCATCACTGCTTAAATAGTGGGCCGAATGCATAAAACAAGCAATTGCTTGTAAGCAATATTGCTTCAAGCAAAAGCACAAGCTCGTCTAGCAAAAGGTCTAGCTCAAGCAATTGCTTAAATCCATATGCATAACCTTTTGCTAGTGCTTATACCTTTTGCTTGTCCCGCACAAGCAATTGCTTGCGCTAATTGCGTTTTCAACAAAAGGGACGTCACGCCTGTGCGAACACAAGAACAAAGGCGAGTGTGGCAGCAGGTATTTGAAAGGGCATGTGCAGGGGCGGATCCAGGAATTCTGTAAAGGGGGGGGGGGGGCGTGAATAATATTTCTGGTGGCACTTCCGGGTTTCATTTCATTTTTTTTTCTTTTTATTTCTTTTGTTTTTGACGAGAAATAAAGGGGGGCGTGCGCGCCGGTTGCGCCCCCCTCTGGATCCGCCACTGCATGTGTGTGCGGAAACATTTCCTGACATAGCAGAGGAGCTCAAATGAAATGACACTCATAAATGCACACACAGACGCACACACACAACCACACACACACACACGCATTACTGGCTGATTCCCATCACTGCTTGCAGTTGCCCGGATCTGCCAGATCGCATGTGGAGATAGGTCTTCTTGCTCTCCACCGAAGTCAGATATCCTACCTGTTTTTCATCACATTTTGCATGCTAACCACTGGACATTCCCGGTGTTGAAATGAAAAATTTCTTACTCTACTTATGAGTAATTTCTTGTAGATTTATACCACTCCTTCACAAGTGTGGTCTTTCTTTCATGAATATGAAAATCATACTTAAAAGGAAACGTCCCAGATAAGCAAAAGCTCAAGCTCATTTTACATGTAGAGCTTGGAAAATCGTAAGCAATTGCTAGCAAGAACTAGCAAAAGGTATGTTTTATGCCTACGTTTTTAAGCAATGTTTGGTCTCTAAGCAATTGCTTGTGCTTGCTAGCAAAAGCTTCTACTCACAAGCATTTGCTTGTTTTTATGCAGACGGATTCGAGTAAAAGGCTAGCACAAGCAATTGCTAGCGTTTATGCATCCGGCCCAGTAGCCCGGATCTGCCAGGTCGGACGTGGAGAGATCTCCTTGCTCGCTCTCCACCGAAGTCAGATATCCTACCCTTTTTTCATCACATTTTGCTTGCTAACCACTGGACATTCACGTTGTTGAAACGAAAAAGTTTCTTACGCTACTTATTTGTAATTTCTTGTAGATTTATACCACTCCTGGATAAGTTTGATCTTTCTTTTATGAATATGAAAATGATACTTAAAAAGGAACATCCAAGTGAAGCAAAAGTTCAAGCTCATTTTACAGAGCTTGGAAAATCGTAAGCAATTGCTAGCGAGAACAAGCAAAAGGTATGTTTTATGCATATGCTTTTAAGCAAATGCTTGGTCTCTAAGCAATTGCTTGGGGGCAGCAAGCAAGATTGCTTATGCTTGCTAGCAAAAGCTTTTGCTCACAAGCAATTGCTTGTTTTTATTCATACGGATTCAAGTAAAAGGCTATAGTACAAGCAATTGCTATAGCGTTTATGCATCCGGCCCATGGTCATATCCCCGCCTTTGTTCTTGTGTTCGCACAGGCATGACGTCCCTTTTGGTGAAAACGCAAGCAATTTATTGCTTGTGCGGGACAAGCAAAAGGTGGAAGCACAAGCAAAAGGTTATGCATATGGATTTAAGCAATTGCTTGAGCTAGACCTTTTGCTAGACGAGCTTGTGCTTTCGCTTGAAGCAACACTTGAAGCAACGCTTAAAGCAATATTGCTTATCTAAATTATATACAAGCAATTGCTTATTGGGCCGAAAGCATAAACGTTAGCAATTGCTTGTGCTAGCCTTTTACTTGAATCCGTATGCATAAAAACAAGCAATTGCTTGCGAGCAGAAGCTTTTGCTAGCAAGCACAAGCAACTGCTTAGAGACCAAGCATTTGCTTAAAAACGTATGCATAAAGCATACCTTTTGCTTGCTCTTGCTAGCAATTTAACGTAGATCAAGAGGTGACTGCAGATACCACGATTCAGCCAATCACATTGTCCCAGAATATTTTCTCTTTGATTATAAACATTTTAAATTCCACCAAAGTGGGTGCTGGGATTGTTGAATTTCTACATGAAAAATCCAAAAATTCCGACGGGGTGGAGGGGGCAGTGGTGTATAGGCAAGTCCTCAAATCAGACCTGGAGGTATAATTAAAATTTGCGGCCAAAAGAGACGATCTGACATCGTATTGCGGCTAAGAAAGGCGATTAATGTACGTTCACCCCCCCCCCCCCCCCCATACACACACACATCACTATTTACACATGGCCACTTTACTCAGGAATATTTTTCTATTAGGGCAAAAAATATTAATCAACATTTGTTGTAATTAAGAAGAGACGTTGTTTTTAGGCTGGGATCAGTAATGTAAAAATGTAAGGTGACGGCGACGAAGATCACGATTATTCGGATAAAGAAGATAACGATAATTGTAAGAAGAAAAATCAGATGCAAGTTTCTTCACTTTGTCTCCCTCTACAAATTAAATTTGTTAAGATCACAACTGCTGATCTGTAAATTGAAATATACACCAAGAAAAATGTTTGATAACTTCAGGATGGCACATGATTCAGCCACTGAAGGGATGTTCTGCCCATGTCCATGCATCATAATATAAACAGTACATAATAAAAGTAATACCATTCATCCGTTTGGTCCAATATGTTAATTCAAATTCAAATTGAAATTTCATTTTCACTTTTTTTTTCAACAAAATGTACAAAATATGTGAAATTTGACATGCGTGTCGTTGAAAATATACACAGCGACCCAAGGATAACAACATGTTCAGCACACACACAAAAAGAGACATACATGAATTTTAAAAGTGCCAACAAACTGTTAAAATTTCACACGTATCAAGAGGTTTACATTACCCCATCCACGGTAACCCCGTCAAAAAATAAATAGGGGGCCTAAAATTTAATGAAAATAAAGATAACCCACCAAAAGAAGAAGAGATGAGTGTTCAGCTTTTCTGTATAAAAGACTGTATAGAAAGGATAATTTTATTGATCGCCTACAATGATTTCTATCGGTTGTTCTAGGGAAATCACGGCATATCAGCCTACATTGTTAACCAGGAGAAGAATTGAGAGAGAAGGAGAGAGAGATGGCTCTGAAGCTGTGGGCACTCTCATGCATGCATATCAAACACCACGGTTTTATACTCCCTTATATCATAAGCTCGAATTTTGAGGGACTGCAGGGTTGATAATAAATGGAATTTCTTTATTTATATTTCGTTCTTATAGGAGGAAATGATGCTTCTAAATGTTGTGATTAGGTCCGAAGTACTTCTTTTACCCTGCATGACTCCCTAAAAGGGAGAAAATGAAAGGAAGGCAGATACCTCTCCACATAGCATAACTGGGTCACGTAAAAATACGTCAGCTTTCGCTCGCTTTGCTTCCTAAAATGCCTAAAATGGCGCCACAACCTGCCGATGAGCTTACCGGGTACTACGCAAAAACCACTCCATAAGATGGTCAACTCTCCGTCGAAAAGTGAAACGCTGGTGAGGAGTGCGCCAACTAGCGTTCAGCGGGGATAAAACTCAGCGGGTGAAGTTGCCATGCCATGTATACTACAAAGCGCGATATGTTTGTGTGAGACCACAAGACAGGCTAAGACAAGAAAGAATGAATTTTCTGTAGATCTAGAGAATCATGAGTAAATCTGGGATTGGTGCAGTGCATTAATCTGCACCAATAGCTACACCAAACCATCAAAAGGTTCATCATTATTTCGATTTCCAAGTTTCCAAGTTGGGTTGTATGTAGGTTCCTATTGAATCTAGTGCCTACTCTTATTATTCAGTAACCATAGTAGCCTATAGTAGCACCGACGTAGCCAGGATTTGATCGGGGGGGGGGGGGGGGGGGGGGTAATGGGAGGAGGGTATCCTTCCCCCCCCCCCCCCCCCACAGTGAGAACTTTTTGCAATTTGATGTTGTAAACGGTGGAATTTGATGCATTTTTGCGTGTTTTATCAACTAAAACGGTCCCACTGGTTTAAGTAAGGTGGCAGTATTTTGATATAGTGATATATTATTATTATTGAACAATTTACCCAAAAATGTTATCATTTAAATACATTTATTGTATTACGATGAATATCATGAACGCTGTTTGTTAAGCAAACAGAAAAAGCATGAGAACGTGGGTGTAGGAGAGGGGTATATCTCCTCCAACAGGAGGATGATTTTGCATTTTTTTTCCTACTTAAAATGTTTTTTTTTCCGAAAAAAATAAATGAATGATTCAAGTAGATAAAGTTTTTCAGGGAAGTGTTGAAAGCTAAATCACGAAATTTGGCTCTTATTCCGCGTGTCCATCATTACTGTGTATAAATGTACTGTAAAAGGTCTATAGATGGGGGAGGGTGTGGGAAGGGGAGCCCCCTCCCACATCCGACGGAGCTTTTTGCGTTTTTAGAATAGAAATAAAGCGATCTGAAGCACACTCTTTGTGAAAATTCGGAAATTGCCATGGAGGGAATGAAGCAATGGGAAGGTGGCAAAATACTTCTCCCATATTCGAGGGAACTTTTTTATTTTTAGAACTGAAATTCAACGATCTGGTGCATATCTGGAATTGTCAATCAGAGAAGTGAGGGGATAAGCACTATCGCCCCTCCTATCAACACGAGGGAGATTAATTGCAGTTAAACGTTCTGGTGCACACATTTTGTTGCATATTTGGAAAAATCTCAATGTTCAAACTGTGGCCATAATAGTCTACTATACCACACCGGCGTAAATCCGTACCGACTATAGTGGGGGGGGGGGGGGGATGATTGATGATAGTCACCATCACATACAATCACGATTACAAGCCCATAACCGGATAGTTGTACATGTTACTTTTTGTGTCTTACTGATCATATCCTGGTGAAAGTTTTAATGCAACAATAGTTTATAGTATATATACCAAAATAGGCTGTATAATAATGATGGCTCGGTCACAGTAAGTTCATATTAATGTATAGTTTGTTTGTTTTTCTTCTTCTTCTTTTTCTTCTTCTTTTTTATTACATAAAATTTGGCAACCTTACAACATCATCATTCTGGTCTTATCTTCTATCCGTTCTCCGTTTCTTTTTCACAAACACTGATTACTCGGGGCTTACAGCCAAACAAGCTAGCTTTCATGTAGGTCCCGTCATACTTCTCTTTGATCAACCCCATTTCGATTTCGATTTTGACCAGTTATCATTACATGTAATTACTGTGTTATCACCATGTATATTGTTTGTTTTCTGCACATTGTTCACAAGGTAAAAGAACTTGTCTGGTTTCTGTTGTAATGTTCATAAATGAGAAGTATGAAAATAAAATGAATTGAATTGAATTGGACTGGCGCAACATTTTTTTTCTTTTCTTTTTTGGGGGGGGGGGGGGAGCTTGGTGGGGAGCTTGAGGGGGGGGGGGGGCTGCCACCTCCCCCCCCCCTATTTTTTTTTTTTCAGAAGACAAAGGGATTGAATGTTTGCATCCCCGACATTTTTTGCATGAAATTTAAGATGGGAGGGCAGTGGCAGCAAAACATATGTAGACTCTTTCTTCTTCTTTTTGTTTTTGTTTTGTTTTGTTTTGTTTCTTTTTTTGGTTTTGTTTTTGCTTGTCAGCCGACTTTCGGCCGAAAATTGCACCTCAAAAACATAAAGACCTGTTTGTTGCTGTTTTGCTTTTCTTTTGTTTTCGTTTTGAAAGACGATTTTGACACCCTGACTTTTAAAAGCATAGCCTCGCCCTGCATAATGCAAAAAAAAATGAAATCAATAAAATGGTAATATGGATATTCATTTCTTTGTATGTAATAATGAAGCATATATTTCCTTATACCTATACAATGTACTACGTTTCTAAATTTTCTTGATTTAAGTCAATTAAAGCAATCCCCCCCCCCCCCCCCACCCCGGGCATCGTTCTGTTTAATCGATGGGGTAGGCCAAAACATTACAAATCTGTGAGAGAGCGGAGTGACCGAGAGGGCAAAGGGAATGGAAGGGACAGGGGCGTCGATTCGTTTTCACGATTGGGGGAGGGGAACTTGGAGTTGAAAGATCTGTGCGAGGGTGTAGGAGGGGAGCCTCCCACGCAAGGAAGATTTTTGCATTTTCAGACCTGAAATTCAGCGATCTGGTGTACACTTTTGGTAAAATGTTGGATTTTTTTCTATCAAAAAAACTAAGAAAAAGAAATATTCACAGATAATTGAATGACTAAATTGTGGCATCTCGTTCCCAGTGTGCGACATCATCGTGTAGGCCTACTAAAGTTAATGATACGTGGAAGTTGTCAGGGGAAGGGGGACGGTGTGGGAATTAAGGGGTAGCCCCCTCCCTAACGGAACGTTTGCAGTTTATACGATTGACATAAGAAGGTGCGCACTTTTGTGGAATCATTCGGAAAATGATTGTCAATCCCCAAAGTGCTCACAGAGTCTAAATCAATGGATAGAACCGACAGCGACCGAGCGGGGGAAAGGTAAATTAAACGAGGATTAGGAAACTTTTACATTTAATAGATATGAAGTCATGGATCTGATGCAAACTTAAATGAAACATTTTTGAATCTGTCTAAATGTGCCAGGAAAAGGACCGAAGTGTGGCGGGGAGGTTGTGGGAGGGAGATCCCCCCCCCCCCCCCCCCCCCCCCCATGCGGGGAAGATTTTGCTATTTTAGAATTAAATTTAACGATCTGGTGCACACTTTGAATGGAATATTGAAAAAATTATGATCTTAATAAAAGGTTGAAAGCTAGCGGCATCATGCATATGCTTACAGTATACACGCAATTTTTCATCCCCCCCCCCCCCCGCCTTCCAAATCCCCGGTCCAAATCTCCCCCCCCCCCCCCTCCACCGGCTACGCCGGTGCTTAGTAGTCAAATAATTCACTCTAATTGTCAGGTATTCAGTTGAATAAAGAACCTACTGTATAACTCTGGATTGATATTAATTGCCATAATTTTGTGGTTGTTTCAATCATAAAAATCCAAATAAGTAGAAGTCCAGTTTATATCTGAGCCATCTCTGTTCTGTAAATGCAGTGTTGAATAACAGTCCCTGTTGTGCATGTGTAGCCTGAATGATCCGGGAAAGTTGTGAAAGCTCTCTGGAGAACTTTTTGATTGAACTGAATAAACCGTTGAGTAAATTATAGAAACTATATCTTGAGAAATGTCATAGAAACATAAGTTATAGTCATGATGATTGTTAGCTGCTAAAGGTCTGTTTATTTTGTTCTTAAACATAAATATTTTTCTTTTCACGAAAATGGCAAAAAAAAAAATAGAGTGAACGTGTATTGTGTCAAAGAAACTTATGTAATTGAATTTGAAATTTTAACCCACAATAGGTACCCATAGAAATATGTTTTAAACCTTTTTAATTGCTTAAATACAAAATATGATAAGTCTTACAAGAATTAGAATTGTGAAATGATTTTCAAGCGAGGTTATAGAATTACTACAAAATTTAACATTTCAGCGAACATGTGAAGTTGACAAAAATTCTTGCCACTTTCATAAGGAGAAAAAAATACCCTCATATATTTAGAGAAAATATGATATAGCAGTGGATTTTTTGATCAGTTTTCGCTCCAGAAATGTATAATTTCATTCACGTAAAAAGTAACAATTGAAAGTAAGAGCGCTGAAAAGGCCTATAATCTAAAAATTCCTATAGGTTGACACAAGCCTGCCAGACGTCTTCTGACCACTGAACTGAGTAAGTATAGGGCTCACACCCGTAAATACAAGGGAATGTCCCAGGCCGCTTCACAAATTCGTACCAAAGATACCAAAATAAATGAAGAAAAAAAAATAATTAAAAATCAATGATGTAGTTTGGCAAAAAACTGAATAGCTGTAGATATTGAGTATAAATTCCTCTACAAATTGCGTATTGGTTGGAAGATGAAAGCTTTTCTGGTGGAATTTGAGGGGACTATATTTCATTGCGTACGTGTATGGAAAATGGGTGATTTTTTGAGTGACAAGAACTCGTAGTCTGGCTTTTCGGACCCCTGGACAGAATTTGAACTGAATTATCCACCCTGAGAATTTGATGGATGAAAGGGTATATCTAACTTATCCAGGTTAGTGAAGCTGAAACACCTCATTTCTCCCAGCTGTTTTACAGAATTTTTTGAAATTTGATTTTTAACACACATCCCTATGGGGAAATATTTATGGGTGTGAGCCCTATACAGGATGCATGCAATGCACACAAGTCTATGGGAAGTATTCATCCCATACAAACTCTGCTGGTTTATGTTGATCTATTGTGTCATATCTCTTCCTCCCTCCCCCCTTCCCCTTCCTACCCCCCCCCCCCACCTCTCTCCTCTACCCCCCCCCCCCCCCCCCAACTCTGTTTGGCTACAATTTGTTTTCTTATTATGTTGTTGTGGTATAGATAGATCTTTGTACATAGCAGGCATCAGTATCACACAACTTTGAATGACTGTGTTATTTTAATGTATTTCTTTGTTTGGCTACCACTGAAACAGGTCAAACTTCATAAAGTTAGTCTGTTTGACAAAACAAAGTCTTTTCAAGTATTTTGTAGGCAATAATGTGATGATGACACCCCCATAATCAAATATTACTGCCTGCCTCTAGGTATACATCTTATGAAGAACTGATCCACACTACATTTTTTTTTTTAAAACCTCAAAGGGCATGAGTTTCAAAAATGTCCCTTTGAGAAGCTTTATAACCCTTGAATGTGTAATTTCCCATATGATGTAGGTGCAAATCTCATCAAAAACACATTTATGATGTTTTAAAGTCAAATGAGAAATATGACCTCCACTATAGAGGATGCATGCAATGCACACAAGTCTATGGGAAGTATTCATCCCATACAAACTCTGCTGGTTTATGTTGATCTATTGTGTCATATCTCTTCCTCCCTCCCCCCTTCCCCTTCCTACCCCCCCCCCCCCACCTCTCTCCTCTACCCCCCCCCCCCCCCCCCCAACTCTGTTTGGCTACAATTTGTTTTCTTATTATGTTGTTGTGGTATAGATAGATCTTTGTACATAGCAGGCATCAGTATCACACAACTTTGAATGACTGTGTTATTTTAATGTATTTCTTTGTTTGGCTACCACTGAAACAGGTCAAACTTCATAAAGTTAGTCTGTTTGACAAAACAAAGTCTTTTCAAGTATTTTGTAGGCAATAATGTGATGATGACACCCCCATAATCAAATATTACTGCCTGCCTCTAGGTATTCATCTTATGAAGAACTGATCCACACTACATTTTTTTTTTAAACCTCAAAGGGCATGAGTTTCAAAAATGTCCCTTTGAGAAGCTTTATAACCCTTGAATGTGTAATTTCCCATATGATGTAGGTGCAAATCTCATCAAAAACACATTTATGATGTTTAAAAGTCAAATGAGAAATATGACCTCCACTATAAGATCGATAATGCTTCTGACACAGGTTCAATCCCGCTGAACGCTAGAGGGCGGCAGTCACTTGCGTTTCACCAGCGGCCGTGTAAAATCGGGAGAGTTGATCATCTTATAATTGGGTACTGTACTAGTACTAGTATACTAGTACACTGTACGTAATGTATTCGATTTGATTCCATCCACCACGGCGCCTCTTCCATCAGCAACAAGGAACCTGTCCAGCCAGCCCTTAAAACTGACAAGTAAGTAACCATTCATGTAAGTCGGTCGACTTGATAGAAGAGTAACTATTATTTTTGTGTTAATTGGCAATCATAGACGTGATTACGCAGTTTTAGAATGGAGAAATTTCGCCGTGATCCGACATTGTCGGTACCGGCCGGGACCGGGGTGCTGCTCGGGATACCACGGCCTCGCGGCGGGAGGTTTTCCTTCGAGGTCTGGTAGGTCGCGACTTGCTGAACAGCGACAGGGCTGTACCTGTGAATAGCTAATTAGACCTAGTAAGAGAGACTGCAGTTTACTACAGTAGCAGTATGTCGTACGAACTAGCATGTGTGCATAAGCAGCATGTAGATCAGAAGTTGGTGCCAATGGTGGTATGAAAATGTTTGAAGAGAAGAAAGTGGGCTACTTTAAAGGGACCGTACAGTACTCTTTTAGGTGAGGATTCAGGTTTATAACAATATTAACATTCCTGAGACGCTGAGTGAGATAATGAGAAACCTCTGGTTAGTCTTATGAAATAACAATAACAAATACGATAGAGCATGTTTAAGAAGGATTCAACGTTTAGGCCTATTTGATGAAAATTGGTTTTCAAATGACTGAGAATGAGGTTACTGTAGTGTAGAACATATTCGTGGCATGACTTTTTCGCGAATTGGAGCTGACGGCCTCTTTTGCGGCATGAAATTTTCGCGAACTGCCACTGTCATTCAATGCACATAGTGTAGACATGAACTTTCGTGTGCATTTTAATTTCGCGAATCTAGGCGCTCGCGAAATTTGCGAAATTAAAATGCACGCGAACATTCCTCGATTTACAGTATTAAGTGATAATTGAATAAAGGCGACAGGCCACAACTTTTATTAGGATCTCTTTGTTTCACCTTGTTTTTGGATATCTTAGCCATTTCAAAACCGATTTTCATCAAATAAACTTTTGTGACGCCTCTTGGCCTTAGAATTGCATGCTCTTTGACATCTCATGGAGTGGTTTCTGAATATCTCGCAAAACGTTAAAAGCTAAATCCTCACCTCAACCAGAAATGTACAGTCCCTTAACTGTGTATAAAGCTCTTGAATATATTCAAATCCAAGCAGCAAGGAAAGGAATGAGCATGTGATTGTCAGTCAGTTCAAACAGTGAGCAGATTTTGAGTTTACATCCCTTGCTTTTCCAATTGTCAAGTAGTACATAAATTAGAAATTAGAAAATAATAATTATTATATGAAAATATTTGTCTGCGTAATTCTATTGATCTACAATTTTGTTGGTTCATGATTATAATAATAATAATAATTAGAAAAGCGCTCTTAGACTCAGAGCGCAGACCTCCGCCAAGCAGCTAATTTCCACCCATCCCCACGTGTTGAAAAATTGTCCAATTTCCCAATATAGAATCCTTTTTTTTTATGTCATCTGCTTCCAGCTGCGTGGTACCTCGCCGATGAAAGCATAACCTCCTTCCTTGGTGGAGGTAATAATAAGGTCTTATTTATCCAGGGTAGCCTCTTCAGTGTTTCCACTGCACTACAACCAGAGGGCCCTGCCCTATCATCATTAATACTTAGTAATATTACCCTAGCATTGCCAGGTACCCGTTTATACACCTGGGTCGAGAGGGACATAGTGAGCAAAATCATCTTGTCCGAGGGCGTATGCACTGGGCGGGAATCAAACTCGTGTCCTCCGATTTGAAGTCGAGAGTATTATACACTATGCCACAGCGCCCCCATTAATGTAGATTGGACATTTTGGTCAGGGAAGGCTAAATCGTTCAGGCCACCAGCAATTACTGTATTCAACCTTGCTTTAAACATGTCGATCGAGCTAGAGTTCATTAATACTTCTTCAAGAAGGCTGTTCCTATCAGACACTACTCGGTTGCTGAAGAAGCATTTCCTTGAATCAAGAGACAGCTTTGCTCAGAAATCTTGAGGGAATGTCCAAAAGTATGGGTGTTATTTGACAGAGTGAAGTAATGGCTGGGATTGAGTCTCACTATTCCATTGAGAATCTTAAAAATTGATGGCATCACCTCTCCTCCTATAGTGTAGAGACTGTAGGTCCAGAATTTTCAGTCCATCCATATAGGCTTGCTTGCGTTGACATCCCACCAACTTCAACGCATCATCAGATCGGCCAACATCCAAGTCAGACATCGCTCCTCCCACAAGCTACACTCCGTCCTCCATTCCCACAAAGACAAGAACCCACCCAACAAGCAACCAGGTGTTTACAGCATACCATGCGAGTGCGGCAAAGTTTACATCGGGGAAACAGGCCACAACTTCGACATCAGACTGAAAGAACACAAGACCTGCCAACAACTCAACAACTGGGAGAAATCAGCCATCATAAAACATGCACAGCAAGAAGACCACCGCATTGACTGGGACAGCAGCCACCTCATCACTCTCATCCCACAATGGCACTCCAGAAGAATCCGATAAGACATCGAAATCCACAAACACAACACCGTACCTCAAGACAATGGCTTCCACACCAACAATATCTGGTTCCCGGTTCTACATGAGACCATCTCAACCCGCCCACCGCCCGACACAACTCCCATCACTGCCGATTCACTTGAGACCCGGCCCACCACCCCCTCGACACGCATCAGTACTTCCCGTTTCAACCTCCACTCCTCCCACGTCGCCCATAACATGTACTACCCCAAACAGTCTACCCTCACGTCCGCATACGCACCACGACCACCACCCCGGCTATACCCACGTCCGCATCATGCCTACTTAATCTCCTGCATCTCCAGCCTTTACTCACTCCAGAGGACGGACAGTCAACTGTCCGAAACGTTGAGTCCTTTCTCCTTGCTCCATACTCTTCTCTGGTTCACAGTCCTTTTTAGGACTACCACACTCTCTAGAAAGAATACTCTTGCTCACTCTCCTTTCTCACTTCTTCCTCTCCTATCATCTCATATCTCCTCATTCCAACAGTCCTTTTCAGTACTCACACATTGTGAACTGCAAACCCAGCATATGTTACAGCACTTTGATTGTCAGTTTCAAAACACATTTGATTTGATTCAACTAATAAGTTTATTATGCATTACATGGTTTTACTTCGTAATATTTACAGGTAAATCACAGGCATGCTTTCATGATGAAAGTGAACCCCAAGCGAATGCTGCTGGTGTTCCTGAATGGCATTGTGGGATATCTGGTGATAACATTGCTTGTATCAACCTTCAGGTGTGAGTATCTTCAAAAGTTTTCTTTTGTGAATACCCTGTGTATTTCTGTTTATGGTAGTCTTGCAGTGTTTTAGATGTGTGTGTGTGTGTGTGTGTGTGTGTGTGTGTGTGTGTGTGTTTGTTTGTTTGTTTGTTTTTGTCTTGAGAATATCACTGAACCACTTCCTTCAGCACTAAGAAATAGAAACATGTCTTTTGAAAAAAATAAACAAATGGAAAGAGCATAATATTGCTGTGACTATTGTTACATTGTCAAGGGAGTGGCAAACTTCAAACTCACAGTAAAGCAAACTGATCACATTACCAAGTCCTTTCAGTGAGCAAATATTACAGTGCCACAAGTGCACTCTATGAATTTCAGTTCCTTCTAACCTGCTTTGTAATTGTTAGGTACACTTCAAACTCAGTCACTGTTTTACTGTGTAGATTGTATTTAGCGGTATCTATTACACCAACTGTTGCCAATGCATTATAGCTATTCCCATTTGTTCAGCCTGTGCAACTTGCTCAGTTGGCAAATTACTGTAACGCATTTCACCCTCAAAACGTAATAGACATCATTGCTTGTCTCTACAGATAGCTTTTCATGGTAGAAGGAGCAGAAATTGAGGATTAAGAAAGACTGAAGTCCATATGGCCAAATTCATTCCAGTGCTCAGTTAAACTCAGTTGCTATGATTTAGTCTAAAATTGTGTTCCGCATTTATAGTGGATTATGTCTCTCAATTGCTATCTTTCTAATGAACCCTTTCCCTCTTACAAAGTACTGGTACTAATACAATTATGGCATTAGATTAACACCCTTAAAAGTTATGTTTTCAAAATCTGCATGAATACATTCACAAAACCTCTCCGAATGCATCAGTGTGTTTCACTGACTTGTGGCTTTAGTGAGAGTAAACACGACCCATAGAACCACTTTGTTTAAACTCCACTTGACTTTTAGTTTTCTCATCACTCCAGTGTAGGCCACTCTGTAGTTTTGATTCTTTGTTACCCAAAATTATACCTTTTTATGTGGCGGAGGCATTATGTTTTCGTGTTGTCCGTCCGCCGTACGTCCGTCCGCATTCGTTTACGCGAGAACTTGAGTAATATTGACTGGAATTTTACCAAACTTGGTGTAAGTATAAAGTATGATAGGGCAATTACTTGAATAGATTTTGGGTGAAATCGGCCAAAGGTCAAAGGTCAAGGTCATATCATGAAATTGTATTTGTTTACGCGATAACTCAAGACTGAATGAGCAAATTTCACCAGACTTTGTCCGAGAATGATGTATGATGGGACAATTACTTGATTAGTTTTTTAGAGAAATCGAACAGATGTCAAAGGTTAAAGGTCAAGGTCAAATCCTAAAATTTATCTGTTTACGTGATACTAGTAACTCAAAACTGGATGAAGCAGCTTTCACCAAACTTGGTCCAAGGATGATGTATGATGGGGCAATTAGTTGAGTAGATTTTAGTGACATTGGCAAGAGGTCAAAGGAGGTCAAAGGTCAAATGCTTAAAATGATGCTATTTCCCCCATATCTATGCAATGCCCGAAGGTATTTTTATGCCTCCGCCACGAAGTGGTGCCGGAGGCATTATGTTTTCGGGTTGTCCGTCCGTCCGTCCGTCCGTCCGTCCGTCCTTCCGTCCGTCCGTCCGTCCGTCCGTCTTTCCGTCCGTCCGTCCGTAATGAATTTTGTGGACAGCGTAACTAAAAAACCTTTTGAGGTATCCTAATGAAACTTGGCATGTATGTGTATTAGGGGGTGAAGTTGTGCCTATCAACTTTTGGGTGCACGTGCTGAAGGTCAAAGGTCAAAAGGTCAAGGTCAAATACGTAAAATTTCACTATTTCCACCATAACTATGCAATGCTTGAAGATATTTTCTTGAAACTTAGTGTATACATGTATTACCCAATTTAGATTCTCTGGTGAAAGTTCGGGGTCATGAGGTCAAAGGTCAAAGGTCAAAAGGTCAAGTAAAAATATTAAAACTTCACTTTTTTCTCCGTATCTTGGAAATTGTTCAAGGTATCTTCATGGAACATAGTACCAGTATATATACATGTACTGACTGGCAGTGATTATCTAGAGAATTTAGGGTTCATGGGTCAAAGGTCAGGGGTCAAAGGTCAAGGGCAACACTTCAAAATTTTACTATTTCCCTCATATTTATGCAATGCCAGCAGGATTATTATTTTTTTTTACACTTGGTGTATGCATGTATAACCTAATAGAGATTCTCTTTTTTCTTCTTTTTTTTTTTGTTTGCCTCAAAGGTCAAAAGGTCAAAGATCAAGGAAAAGTGCTGAACTAACTTTTTCCTCCATATCTCAGAAGTGACTCAAGTTATCTTGAAACTTACTACATATTTATGCATGTTGTGCCTGACAGTGATTATCCTATGAATTTTAGGGTCAAAGGCCAGATGAAAATGGTAACAATGAACTTTTCAATACAGAAATTGCACTTTTTCTCCATACCTTGAAAATTACTCAATGCATTATAAACTTATGAATGGGTCAAAGTCAAGTTAAAGTCCTTAAATCCCCAAATACATGCTCTCCTATTCATCCAATTAAACCTACAAATGTAGGTCAAGGAAGGTGAATATTCAATATATTTGTGACAAACTTGTCATTTCAATATTTTGCCAATTTTGTGAAAATGTAATCACACATAGTCTACATGTACTATAGACCTATTAGGAGAATCATGCATTATGGCGGAGGCATACCAGTCGCCTTAGCGACATTTCTAGTCTTGAAACTAAGTGTAGACATGTACTACTGCGTAAAGATTCTCCAGAGAGAGTTTCATGTCATAAGGTCAAAGGTCAAAAGGTCAAAGGTTAGGTGAAAATGTTACAATTTCACTTTTCTCGCAAATGGTTCAATGTATTTTCATGGGACTTGGTACATATGCATGTACTGACTGGCAGGGATTATCTAGGGAACTTAGGGGTCATGGGTCAATAGTCAGGAGGGTCAAAGGTCAATGTCAACTCCTCAAAATTTTACTATTTCCCTCATATACTAGTGTATGCAATGCTTGCATTATTAGTTTTAAAACATACATGTATTACCTAATGGAGATTCGCTGAGAAATTTCCAGCCAGAAGGTCAAAGGTCAAAGGTTAAGGGTCAAAGGCCAGGTTTAAATGCAAAGAAAAAAATCTGCTTTGTACTGTAATTACACTCTTTCTTCATACCTTGAGAATTACTCATTGCATAAAATTATTAAAGGGTCGGTGAGAAGTCAAGTAAAAATCTATAATTCCCCAAATATGTGTACCTGCACTCTTAGACATTTATAGCAAACCCAGTTCAAGGATAGTGAACATTCAAGATATTTCTGACAAACCTGTCATTTCAATATTTTGCCAGTTATGTGAAACCTGTCATCACACATTGTGAAGACATTGTACTATGCACCTATTGGGAGAATCATTCATTATGGTGGAGGCATCAGTCGCCATAGCGACATTTCTAGTTTTTATCATATAGCAATTACAATATCTTTTTGTTGTTGCTTTGTTCATAGTGATGACAAATAGCAGTGGAGAGTTCATAAGGAATAAAAAAAGAAAACTTCAATTAATTTTCTGGCAAGCAGTGTATTTCTGTAAAGTTCTTTAGGGAGGTTTAGAAGTGATGTAACCTGTCTTCAATATGCTAAAACACACAATTACTACAAATTTGTATGTGCCTCAACATTGAACCTTCTGAATTTTTCAAACTTGTATACATGCATTGTTTATGTAGATGAATGTGTTCATTAAATATCCATGTTACACCATTTATCTAAGGTACCTACATTGTAAATATTGATGATATTCACAGCTAATGAAGACACTCAGAGCATTGTCATCGCAGAACCAAAGAGGGAGATCGAAGAAGAGCCCTTCAGGCAAACTACTGATAATGTTGACCAAGAGGTGGCGCTATTTACGGTAAGCTGACCTTGGGAAGATAACTCAAAATGAAGGTTCTTGCACTGTTTCATGTGAAAAATCCCTCACAATCTTTGTACTGGAATGTAGCATTCCAGCTGAAATCATCAGACATGAAAATTATGGGCTGTACCCTCTGTGAAAGTGTAGGTGTACAGTTTTGGTAGAAGTTTTTTTTTTTTTCTTCTTCTTCTATGAGATCACTGAATGTCTTGAAACAAGTTAGTGAAAACCCAGAAACACACCCATGTCCTACTGCTAGTGTTGAACTTTTTGGCACATATAGAGCTTAAATTGCTAAGCTTTTTCAACAGCATTCAGTAATGTATGCATCTAAATTTGACTTAGTTGTGAGTTAGCAAGCCCACTCAGGTGTAGTAGTGTGGCTCAGTATGATAGGAAAGTCATGCTGACACGCGGTTTATCCCTATTCATTTATTGTTCATTTGCAGACATCTGTGCCAATCAGCACAGCAGGAGGTAAAACTTAACCCATTGAGGACGAGTCCCAAGTATACTCGGGCAGGTGTCTATGGGAAATGCATGTTTTAGCAAAATCAAACTGTCCTCAATGGGTAACAGTCTAGAGATACAATCATGAAATGATATTGAGCCTGTCTGAACTGGGTCATTTTTGCCCTTTATTCAAAGCACAAATATATTGTCAGTGACTGATTCCTTATTTTCCCCAAATTATTGATGTAAGTGTATTATTTTGTTCCTTAACCTGTTTTTCCTTATTTCAGATAATGTAAATAGTATGCCAGTTTCATATGTATGATACATTTTCATATCAAAGATTTTTTCTGCAGTTTGCTAGCTCTACAATGCATACTTAGGTGATTCAACAAGATGTAGAAGAAACAGGCTTCACATGTGTTTTGAACAACCGTGCTGTTTCAATACCATGAACATCATTTTATTATACTATTCTTATTTGATCAGGGAGAATGGTGGAAGCAGATGTTGGCCAGGCAGGAGGAGAGGAAGTCTCGATTAAGGAAAGTGTGCCACTACCTCTACAATGAGACAATAAAAGACTCCAGTTACCTGGCATCACATAAAAGCAGACTCCGTCCCCTGATTGTTAACAAGAAGCACCGTTTCATCTATAGCATTGTGTACAAAGTGGGCTCTACCAACTGGGAACGAGTCATAGTTCAGGACATTGAAGGCTTCCAGAATGTGCCGAATCAGAAGTTGTTTTCACATAAAGCACTGCAGTGGATGCCCAAGTTTGAAGAGAAAGAGGTTAAATATTACCTGGAGCAGTACACCAAGTTTATCTTTGTGCGAAACCCGCTTTCAAGAATCTTGTCTGGGTATAGGGACAAATTTGTTGACCATCACAATGCTGTCTTCTCCAAGCTGGCAAGGCAGATCATCAGACAGTATCGCAGTAATATGGCTGATGACAGCTCTGGTTCCAACGTGACCTTCTCTGAGTTCATCAGCTACCTCATTGACTCGGGGGAACACAGGGTAAATCCGCATTGGAAGCCAATCTTTGCTCAAAATATGCCCTGCACAATTGACTACGACATCATAGGCAAGCTAGAAGAGGCTAGCGATGACATCCCCTATGTCTTGAAGAAAACTGGATTGTGGAATGTTACTGATTATGGCAAGGGGCCACCTAGGAAAAATACAGATAAGGAGCTCATTCGTCAGTACTATTCTGAGGTTAATCCTAAATTGCTGAAAGAATTATATAAAGTTTATGAGCCTGATTTCCTTATGTTTGGGTATGAAATGCCTTTCTTTCTGTAAATGTGTTACATAGTTGGCTGTTATTTCTCTCATTGAATGATACATCAATTTCTGAGCAATTTCATACGATGAGATAGGTAAACCTCTTTGTATGCTGGCTTTGCTTGTATTCATTACATGCTGATTATCATAGACAGATGTAGATTCTACTCAGGTAGGCCTGATCTGTTAACTGTGGTTACACCACAGGTATGAATTGCCCCTCCAGTACTTCAAAAGCTGTTCCTGAATGTACTGATATTAGTCAGTACATGCTGATTATCATAGACAGATGTAGATTGGGCTACTCAGGTAGGCCTGATCTGTTAACTGTGGTTACACCACAGGTATGAATTGCCCCTCCAGTACTTCAAAAGCTGTTCCTGAATGTACTGATATTAGTCAGTACTGAATGTATGCTTGATATCATGTCCAGGATGTACTGGATGATGTCTGTATTCAGTGTTGTGCCTCATGTTGTATGTACATGTATTTAACAAATTGCAAACATTGGCCAGAAATGTATGTTATTGCCAGGGCTGCACACTAACCCATTTTTTTCTACTGGTGTGACAGACAGGCCAGACCAGTAGGTACCCAGTTTTTTCCAATTTTTACTGCTCTATTCCTCAAAAAGTTACTGGTCCGACAGTGATTTTTACTGATCCTGGACCGTTGGACCAGTGCCAGTGTGCAGCATTGTTATTGCTTTAAAAAAAGAGAAAGGCTAAGAAAGGATAGGCTTTTGCATTTTGAATTTTGATCCTTAGTCATTACATTTATATCGTCTCTAAATTATGCATGATTTCTCACAAGATAATTTAATAGATATGCATAGTGCATGATATGATATGTATTGTACATCACAGGTCACAGTGAAATAATTCCTTTAGTTCATATCAAAATGTGATTCTAATACAAGAGTGCTATAAAAAGGTACAGTGAAACAGTTCTTTAGTTCAGAACAAAATGTGGTGCTAATACAAGAGTGCTATAGAAATATGGTGCTGTTAAAGGTACCTTTGTAGGAGTTTTGTTAAAAAGTGAAAATAATGATCTCCTACGACTAGTACATGTATGTAAAAGAGTTGGGACCAAAAGCAGGTCGATAGGCACAGTTTACCATGAAGAGAAAGTTCAGTAAAAGCACTAGTACAAAAGTGACAGAGTCAAGCCAATGTTTGCCACTTCAGACACAGACAAATATATCAAGGATGTTATCATCATCAAGTTTTGGGTAAACTGTCTAGGATAAAATTGTGTTACATGAAATGGTAATCTGTCCCCTTGGTGAAGTGCCACACAAAGAGAACTTCATTTGCTGTATTTTTACCATGTGGTACTTTGGGTAATAACTAACTACAATACCTAAGGATTACCAACCATTTACAAAAGCTCTTCACAAAGGCTTAAAATGCATTACATGTAAGTGCCAGGCCTGTCCTATCAAATACGTTGAATAATTATGGTATCAATAGTTCCATGATAATATATCCTGATTAAGTTATGGACACAATATGTCAGATATGATGCAAATGAGGCATACTGCTTGCTTCAATATATAAATTTTGATCTGACATTCAATCGTATGGCACCTGTAGAACCACAGTAGTTCCAGGACAGCTGTTTTGAATCTGTATGCATAAATCGCAGATACATTGAGTATTGGTGTAAAGGATGGGAAGCAGACAAAGGTTTTTAGTGTTTTCTTGTCATTTTCAAATTCAGTTTTAACACTCTGTGAGACATCACAAATATGTGTTTTCTCAGCAAATATTTATTGTCACTTTTTTCTTAACTCTGCTCAAGATTCTAGAAAGTGAAGTTAAACCTCGTTCTTAACATATTTATTGAAGCAGAGAAAGTGATTCCCTTTGACGAACAAAAATGATGATCACTTTTTCTATTTCCCTTATGATTTGTTCATTCTGTATTATTATTTTTTTTTGTCCCCACCGAATGAGTTCGAGCAGGGGACTATGAAACGGGCTCCGTACGTGTGTGTGTCCGTGTGTCCGTCCGTCCGTCTGTCTGTCCGTCCGTCTGTCTGTGCGTCCGTGTGTGATCAAAATGTTCAATTTGCTACTTCTCTGTCATTTATGAGCCAATTTTGATTCTGTTTGCTTTATATGATAGCACTACATGGGAGCTTTGAGACTTCTACACAGAATTTCAGTTGTGACCTTTGACCTTGACCTTTGACCTATATTGTACATTTTGCTTCAAAATGCTACTCCTTCGCCATTTCTAACCCGATTTCGATTCCGTTTGCTTTATGTGATGGCACTAGGTGAGGGCTTCAAAACTTCTACACAGAATTTTGACCTTTGACTTCTTTGACCTTTGACCTTGATTTTTGACCTATATTGTACATTGGCTACAAAATGCTACTCCTTCGCCATTTCTAACCCGATTTCGATTCCGTTTGCTTTATGTGATGGCACTAGGTGAGGGCTTCAAAACTTCTACACAGAATTTTGACCTTTGTCTTCGTTGACCTTTGACCTTGATTTTTGACCTATATTGTACATTGGCTACAAAATGCTACTCCTTCGCCATTTCTAACCCGATTTCGATTCCGTTTGCTTTATGTGATGGCACTAGGTGAGGGCTTCAAAACTTCTACACAGAATTTTGACCTTTGACTTCTTTGACCTTTGACCTTGATTTTTGACCTATATTGTACATTTTGCTACAAAATGCTACTCTTTCGCCATTTCTAACCCGATTTCGATTCCGTTTGCTTTATGTGATGGCACTAGGTGATGGCTTCAAAACTTCTACACAGAATTTTGACCTTTGACTTCTTTGACCTTTGACCTTGATTTTTGACCTGCATTGTACATTTTGCTACAAAATGCTACTCCTTTGCCATTTCTAACCCAATTTCATTTCCGTTTTCTTTATGTGATGGCACTAGGTGAGGGCTAACACTTCTACACAGAATTTTGACCTTTGACTTCTTTGACCTTTGACCTTGATTTTTGACCTATATTGTACATTGGCTACAAAATGCTACTCCTTCGCCATTTCTAACCCGATTTCGATTCCGTTTGCTTTTTGTGATGGCACTAGGTGAGGGCTTCAAAACTTCTACACAGAATTTTGACCTTTGACTTCTTTGACCTTTGACCTTGATTTTTTACCGATATTGTACATTTTGCTACTAAATGCTACTTCCGGCGGGGACATATTTTACGCACCGCGTAATTTCTACTTTTCCTTGTTTCTTTTGACAAAATGAGAGAGTCAGGATGCATGGTATATCACGGCTACTAAAGTTATTGTAAAAGTGGATATTTCGCATGACTAATTTTTCACGCTTGGCCGGGTCGGAAGAGTTTCGCGTGTTTTTAATTCCACGGAATCAAGACATCACGCACAGGCACATATGGCAAGCAAAAATAGTCGTGTGCTTTTATTTTCGCACTAGTTTCTGGTTGCGCGAAATGCGCGAAAATTTGAACACCACGAAATTTCCACTTTTACAGTATATGATTCATTTGACATTCTTATTGGACATCCCATGACATGTTACTGATTGTTAGATACTCACAGTGATACCATGAGCCTAACTTTGCAATTTTTTTTTTCAAATGTAAAGCAGTTACATTGTATGCAACAGCTTTTATTCAAATTCTTTTTTTTTTTAAATATAAATTATCCTAAAGTTGACTCAAGTTGACTCCAGACTCATTAAAGCTGTGCTCATCTTCCTTTGCGAGTATGTAAAAAATATTTGTAAGAGAACTCATTTAATGCTCAATGATGTCTTTTCTATATATCCCATGTAAGTTGCATACTTGTTGAAGTTCTTGTGATTGTTAGCCTGATAGCTACATGTATTTGAGGCATTTTTCATGCCTTGTAGAATTAGTAATTTGTGATTTCTACAACTCTGTATTCTATTGCTTTTCTTGAAAAGCAGAATATAATTCTTGAACTGATGTCTATTGTGTGTCTTTCAGTCACTTCTATTTTATTTTTTGTTACTTCAGAGATTCACAGGCTTATGAAGGAGATGGGACGTAGAGATATAGGAACCCGCTCAGTGTTTGATTGTTAGGCAGTATTAATCAAGGCATTGTATGAAAGTAACTTATGGTAAATGTACCTCACAGCACATTTAGTTGACAAATGTGTTTGACTTTGTAAATACCCGATGCTCAACCAGTGTACTTTTCACTTGTACAACAGTAACAACTTCAAGCAAATGTTGACCATCATGATGCAAATCATAATATAAAGAATTTGAAGAGAAATTCTGGAGAGATTTTATTTAAACTCTGGTTTAGTGTACATATGGTATTTCCAAGCAAATAGCGAGGTTGTATTCAGAATGGATCATTGTGCAGTGTAGTAAGTCTAGCATAATTTGAATGCACTGAGAGGCAAGCTTAATAGCTCACCAAAGATCACATACCAGAGAGTATGGCTGTAGTAATTCATGTATCAATTATTCTTTTGTGAAAGCTCTTGTCCTGAAATAATTTCCTGGCTAAAAAGTAGTTCCACAAGTCTGTCATACTTCTGTCTCCTAATAAAGGAGTAAAAAAAGGAAGGGTTGCAATATTTTCTATCTTGATTTTTCAAAACTGTTGAGGTTTGAATGCACCATAATGATAGCATGACCCACTGTCATGAGAGAACCAGGAAACCTGTGAACACAGATTTTACTGAAATGATGCCAATTGGTGATCCCCATTTCGTCTTATTTGACATACAGTGCACTCCCGTTATAACAAACACAGTTGTAACAAAATTATGTTTACAATGAAGTAAAAATTCATACCTCAACATTTTCCTCTCTTTGTATTTTTATTGTTTATTTGTTCAGTTATAACGAAATTTCAATTATATATATAAAAAAAAAAAAACTGCCTGTCCCGAGGACTTCGTTATAACGGGGGTCCACTGTATTTTCATTGTAATGAAAGATTGTCCATTTTCTAATGCTACTCTTTCAAGTCTCTATGACATTGCTTCTAATAGAGTAAGATACCGTAAATTTGAATTGTTATAATTTTCAAGTCATGGAAAAGCCACAGAATTTGTTTGTGTAAAAGACAGAGGACACCTGGTAAAGGCATGCTTCCTGTAAAATGAGGAATGTTCGTGTGCATTTTTATGCCTCCGCCACGAAGTGGTGCCGGAGGCATTGTGTTTTCGGGCTGTCCGTCCGTCCGTCCGTCCGTCCGTCCGTCCGTCCGTCCTTCCGTCTGTCCGTAATGAATTTTGTGGACAAGGTAACTATCAAAACCTGTTGAGGTATCCTAATGAAACTTGGCATGTATGTGTATTAGGGGGTGAAGTTGTGCCTATCAACTTTTGGAGGCACATGCTCAAGGTCAAAGGTCAAAAGGTCAAGGTCAAATACATAAAATTTCACTATTTCCACCATATCTATTGAATGCCTGAAGATATTTTCTTGAAACTTAGTGTATACATGTATTATCCAATTAAGATTCTCTGGTGAAGGTTTGGGTCATGAGGTCAAAGGTCAAAGGTCAAAAGGTCAGGGTCAAATACATAAAATTTCACTATTTCCACCATATCTATTGAATCCTGAAGATATTTTCTTGAAACTTAGTGTATACATGTATTACCCAATTAAGATTCTCTGGTGAAAGTTTGGGTCATGAGGTCAAAGGTCAAAAGGTCAAGTAAAAATATTAAAACTTCTTTTTTTTCTCCGTACCTTGGAAAATTGTTCAAGGTATCTTCATGGAACATAGTATATACATGTACTGACTGGAAGTGATTATCTAGAGAATTTAGGGTTCATGGGGTCAAAGGTCAGGAGTCAAAGGTCAAGTGCAATACTTCAAAATTTTACTATTTCCCTCGTTTTTATGCAATGCCAGCAGGGCTATTTTTTCTTTACACTTGGTGTATGCATGTGTAACCTAATAGAAATTCTCTGGAAAGTTTTTTTTTTTCTTCTTTTTTTGCCTCAAAGGCCAAAAGGTCAAAGATCAAGTGAAAGTGCTGAACTAACTTTTTCCTCCATATCTCGGAAGTGACTCAAGTTATATTGAAACTTAGTACATATTATGCATGTTCTACCTGAAAGTGATTATCTTATGAATTTTAGGGTCAAGGACCAGATGAAAATGGTAACAATTTACTATTCAATTCAGAAATTGCACTTTTTCTCCACACCTGTACCTTGAAAATTACTCAATGCCTAAATGTATGAATGGGTTAAAGTCAAGTTAAAGTCCTTAAATCCCTAGATACATGCTCTCCTATTCATCCAATTAAACCTAGGTCAAGGAAGGTGAACATTCAACACATTTGTGACAAACTTGTCATTTCAATATTTTGCCAATTTTGTGAAAATGTAATCACACATTGTCCACATATAGGCCTACTATCTAGACCTATTGGGAAAATCATGCATTATGGCGGAGGCATACCAGTCGCCAAAGCGACATTTCTAGTTTAATTTCATGAATTTCACGAGTGCCAAGATTCGCGAAATTAAAATGCACGTGTAAGTTCTTGTCTGCACTATACACATTGACTGTTAGCAGCAACTCGCAAAAATTTCATGCCGCGGAAAAGGGCGTCGGCTCCAAATTCGCAAAAATTTCATGCCATGAAAATATCATGTTTTACAGTATTCAGTTACTTTTCCATTGCTGACGTGAATGAATTTTTCTTGGTTTCTTCATTATTCTCTAGACTATGTTGATGTCAAAATGTGGGATTGATATTTGCATAGATGTGATTGGACATACTGAGCAGCAGTGCAATTCAAATGCGAGTTTTAGACATGACATGGTGCAATTTTGCAATGAGTGTGTGTCCTGTAATTTGTTTTTAGTTCAAATTTAATTCAGCATACTAGTACTAATCTTTAGCTGTGACAAACAGTTGTCAACGTGTGGTGTTTTCTATTTCTTAATGTATAACATTACTAGTAGTTTCTTGTCAGTGTGTGTTCAGTGGTTTTATGATTATTTTATGGTAGCTTTTGTTTGTACATGTACCACTCTATGATAGTCCCTCATACATACACTATACTCATTTTGATGAATAGTTCTCCATAATTATATCATTAAGGGACAATCATAGGTGTGGACTTCTGTATAAGTACGTACAAACCTCTTGCTTGAAGACAAGTTATGGTATGATGTAAAGTGCAGAATGATCTCATCAGCCAAAGCTAAAGGGATGGTTTAGTTTTGGTTGAGATGGGAGGATCAGATTTTAACTCTGAGAGATAATGAGAAACCACTTAAGCATGCAGTTCCAAGAGGAATTCAGAGTTTATTTGATGAAAATTGGTATTGAAAGGGCTGAGATATTTAAAAACTAAGAGGTCTTAATAAAAGGTGGGACTCACCTTTTATTATACCCCCGCCACACGTAGGGTGAAGGGGGTATATAGGAATCACCGCGATGTTGGTCGGGCGGGTGGGTGGTCGGCGGTCGGTCGGTCTGTTGCAAAATCTTGCGTCGCGAACTCCTCCTACAGTTTTGAAGCAATTTAAATGAAACTTAGGGTAAATGATGATATTGAGGTATAGATGTGCAAGACATGTTTTTAGTGTTTGTCAGACAATGCATTGCCATGGTAACCATAATTTTACCAAAACCTTATGGATTGAATAACTTCCATAGTATTTAAGCAATCAATTTCAAAATTGGTATCAATGATGATCTATAGGTGTAGTTATGCAAGACACTCTTTGTGTTTGTACTTGACAAAGCGTTGCCATGGTAACAGCATGTTTTCTTCGAAATCTTGTGGAGTGAACAACTTCCAGTTTTGAAGCAATTGAAATCAAATTTGGTAGGCATTATGGCCTTGAGGCATAGATGTGGAACACATGATTTTTGTGTTTGTCGGACAAAGCATTGCCATGGTAACCATAATTTTACCAAAACCTTGTGGATTGAATAACTTCCACATCATTCAAGCAATTAAGGTCAAATTTAGTATGTATGATGATCGGGAGGTGTAGTTATGCCAGACACCAATGTGTTATAAGAAAAATGTGTTTCCATGGTAACCACTCATTTTTTGTATCAAATTGAACCATTTAATCTAGGAAGGTGAACTTTGGCGTGTATGGTGCTCTTTAAGTGTAGTTTTGCAAGATGTCCTTTGTATTTGTATCGGACAATGCGTTGCCATGGTAACCGCATTTTTTTAAAATCCTGTGGAGTGAACAATTTTCACAGTTTTGAAGCAATTGAAACCAAATTTGGTAGGCATTATGGCCCTGAGGTATAGATGTGGAACACATAATTTTTGTGTTTGTCACACAAACCGTTGCCATGGTAACCACAATTTTACCAAAACCTTGCAGATCGGAATAACTTTTCCATCATTCAAGCAATTAAAGTCAAATTTAGTATGTATCATGATCTAGAAGTTTAGTTTTGCAAGACACCAATGTGTTAGTTTAAGGAAAATGTGTTGCCATGGTAACCACTCATTTTACCCAAACCTTGTGGAACTCGGTGTCAACTCTGTAATTGTACAGTAAACTAAAATTATTATGTTTCCAATTCAACAAGTGCACAAACTTGGTATTAACGTCATTGCCCTCATGACATCACATAGTATAAAGCGACACTAGGGGCGGGGGTGTTTGTATCAGACAATGCATTGCCATGGTAACCACACTTTTTACCCAAACCTTGTGGAACTCGGTGTCAACTCTGTAATTGTACAGTAAACTAAAATTATTATGTTTCCAATTCAACAAGTGCACAAACTTGGTATTAACGTCATTGCCCTCATGACATCACATAGTATAAAGCGACACTAGGGGCGGGGGTATTAATCACCTTCAGTGATAATTCTAGTTAGGACCACTTTGTCTTACTTTTCTGTATCTCAGCCATTTCAAAACCAATTTTCATCAAAACTTTGAATTCCTCTCTAAAAATTGTGTGCTCTTCAATATTTCATAGGTGATTTCTCATTATCTCTCAAAAAGTTATGATTTGAATCCCCCCATCACGACCAAAAACTATACCATCCCTGTAAATCTTTATAGTACTCTTTAGATTATTTCTATTTAAGTAAACAGTACTACATGTCAGTATTCTTTTGCCATTCAATACATTATCAGCTAAGCAGTGTATGTGTACTAGTATGTTATTTATAGTGTGCATATGAATAGCAGACAACTACATTTACTTTGTAGAAGGTCAATACTGTCCTTTCATAATTTTGTTGTAGTATATACATTTTATGTTGCAGTCATTACTCATTTGTTATTGTTTGCTGTGTACATGATTTCTTGTTTTTATGAGTCAAACAATTTGTATTGACCTATGAGTCTTATAAATATACATGCTGTAATTATATAACACCTCAAATTAATTGAGCTCCGTGTTGTGTATTTAGTCTGTGAAGACTTGATCACCAGGATACCCATTACTCGTTGTAGCGTTTGATATGTCTTCTTCTTTCACATGCCATACACCAGTATACAGTAGGTTGATCAGCACACTGAGGGTGTTGAGGGTGGTTCACTACTTTCCTGCTAGTCCTTGCCCCTGGGTCTTCCAGCAGTCTTAGGGTGGGGCAACCCAAAATATGTTGTATTGTATGCTCCCAGGCACCACAATGCTTGACATAATCAGCTTACTTTGGATATACCATGTCAGCCATTCAGTACAAGGTAACTACCCAGAAAACACAGCAGTATTAATGACAGCCATGCAACTGTAACAATAAGCAGAATTGTGGGTTGTCATGAAATGAGTCTAAAGGACATACTATGTCTTATCAATAGCATTTGTAGAAATCAATAGAGGAAGACAGTAAATGTAGTATATCAAATTGTGCAGTCTTTCTCTTCCTCCAAGTGTCAAAGTTGAGTCATTGGTAGCAAGAGCTCTCATACAGACATGTGCAGTGGTACAAGAGTAGGGAAATTTTGATTGCGTAAAGAGAGAATGAGAATCTAGGGTGGCGGGGAGGGGAGAGAGAGAGGGAGGGGGACAGATGGGTAAGAAAAAAGTGATGAGACAATGCTGGTATGTTCTGTAAGAGACATTTGTACCCATCTATTAACCCATTGAGGACGGTTTGATTTTGCTACAACATGCATTTCCCACAGACACCTGCCGGAGTATACTCAGAACAACTCCTCAACGGGTTAAAATTTGGATTGGTTGATGCAAGTGGGATAGGAGGACATGATAACAATGATGATCCACAACATTACGTATAGCGCCATATATCTTGTAGAAACATTCAAAGGCGCAGACTCTTCCAAGAGAGTTAGCAGTTGAATGTCTGGTGTAAAATGTGAGTCTTGAGTGAGACTTTGGAGTGATCCAGTTCATGATAAAGAGGAAGTAGGATGTGAGAATGCTGTTGTTTTCTGGGTAAGAAGAGAAGGTTGCAAGGAACGTATCTAGACTGAGAATGGTGAGAAAATCTACAGAGATTATCCTCTACCATTTCGTAGAATGAGGTCTGAAGCATTGATAAGATAAGGATAAAGATTTGTACTTTTCAAGGAGCTTACAGAAAGAATAAGAGTGCATTCACTCAAGAAACACAAGGTTTGAATTAGTTAAAGGGGAAGTTTTGCTGTGCATAGAAATGTATGCATGGTTACACCTGAAATGTGATGTTTTTGCTCTTGTTGAACATAAGAAAATATTTGTACATTACAAAGGTTCAAGAGGAAAATCCTTCTCACATTATGTACATATGGTGCATCACAATTAATTGTTTTACTAACATTATTTTTCCAAAACCTCACTAAAGATTTTGTTTTTATTTTTTATGAAGCCCCACCTACTAACAGCCAGCAAAGCAAAATAAAAGACAGAAAACAAAAGCAAACCAAGACTTCTTTCTTCTCATATCATGATGATAATGAATACATTGCAAGACTTGAAGACTGTGCAAGCCTTGATGAGATGAAATTATTCTTTCATGACTAAAATTACCCATCTAGACCTTATTTCTTCATGAATTTATTTCATTCAAATTCATACAGTCTTAGTATTTAAAGGGAACACAAACCCAAAGAGTAATGTGGATTGAGTAAAAGCAGTAACATTAGTAGAACACATCAGTGAAAGTTTGAGGAAAATCGGACAATCAATGCAAAAGTTACGAATTTTTAAAGTTTTGGTGTTGGAACCGCTGGATGAGGAGACTACTAGAGGTTATGACGTATGAGAGGACCACAATATAAGAAAATATAAAAGGAATTCCACAAAAATTCACTTTTCTAGCAAAAAGAAAGAGTTCTTGACTAACCGCTTTCAGAAAGCAGGGGGAATAAGTGCTACCCCTAACATATGTCAGTATCAAGTTGATGGAATGTGTAATTTTCATGAAAAATGAATTTTCATTGAATTCCCTTTTTATTTTCTTATATTGTAGTCCACTCATACGTCATAACCTCTAGTAGTCTCCTTACCCAGCAGTTGTAACACCAACACTTTAAAAATTCATAACTTTTGCATCGATTGCCCAATTTTCCTCAAATTTTCACTGATGTGTTCTACTGATATTATTGCTTTCACTCAATCCACATTGCTCTTTGGGTTTACTTTCCCTTTAAGAATATTTTGGAGTAAAAAATCAATAAAATAGAACTAAAACTGTAGCATCAGTAAAGATATAGGCCTACCTTGGTTTCCTGGAGCTTGAATAGTGAGACAACATCAATGGTGCATTTATCAAATTGATGCGAAGGATGAAAGATGGGTATCGAAATCTTCAGAAACACAAATTACAAAATCAACAAAATAGAACAGATAAAATCAGGTGTTTCCAAACAAAAGCAGGGCTGCCAACTCTCACACATTGAGCATGAGACTCACTCATTTTGGTCCTTTCTCACTCTAAAACTTTATTTCATTTGCACACATTTCTATTGATCTCACTCATTTTGACTCCTAAATTATAGCATTGGCCTATGGGAGTCTCACTCTCAACTAGTTTCCAGTGTTGGCAGCCCTGCAAAAGATATATCAGCTACCGAAATTAAGTTGTTTCGAATAAGTATTCCAGCATCAATGCTGTGTGCTCAATAAACGAGGTATGATATTACTGAAATCTGCAAAATCAGCCTCCATTTAGACCAAAATGATTTCATATTTTATGTGTGATGTCTTGCTTCATGTACATTTTACTCCGTACCTTTTTGTTTTTGCTTTTGTTTTGGTTTTACTGACTGCTTGCTTGTTGAAATGCAGAGCTACCAAGTCTCACGCATTCTGCGCGAGACTCAAGCATTTAGGGTCTGTCTCACGATCTCACGCATGGCACCCATTTTTCTCACGCATCTGGTTAAGTCTGCAATTTGGGCCAAAAAATAAGGAGCATAGCTCAAAGGATTAGAGTGATAGTTGCAATTGAAGGTATATTTCCCTTTTGCCTCTCAAAATTAGTAAAAAATAGTCACTTAAGTATGCACCAGATCGCATCATTAAGAGCAAATAATTTAAAAAGCTCCCTACCATGGGAGGGGGACACCCTCCTCGTTCGTGTGCGCATGCGCGCGAGCGCGCCAAGACACCGAGTTATAAAAATCTCACTCATAAAAGTTTTTTGAACTTGGCATCTCTGGAAATGACATTTTCTGTATTTAATACATTGCAAATAGGATGTTGAGTTTTTTGTTTTGTTTTTTTGTTTGTTTTTAATAGTTGTCACAGTCATACAACACTATTTGTTCTCTGATACTCTTCTATTGAAACATACGTGTATAGTATTCCCCGGCGTTCATACAGTGTTATGTGGAATATTTCATCACACCTAAAAGTGCCACTAGACTTTCTGCAGAGCAGAGCAACTCCAAGAAATGGGAAGGGAAAAGGTCAATTACCAGATTATAATTCCTGACAGGAAGTCTACCAGACAGTCACTTCAGCCCCCACTTCTTCTTCTTCTTCTTTTTTAGTTCTTAAAAATTAGTGACTGTTCTATTGGTATGTAGTAAAAATAAGTAATGCGGTGACTAGCACATCTCAGAGTATAGAATGCAAATGCACATAGTCTTCAATCCAGCCGTCCGACGAAGATTGGTCAAATGGCGCGCAGTTTTTGAATACCGAAGAAGCTAAGACTGCTGGCTAGAACTACAGAAAATGGCGATATCAATGGGAGTCCTGTTTCGTGCATTTTCTCAAAAATGTAGAATAGTGCACGTGAGGTAAGCATCTTTGTGAACTGACAATATCGTTTATTGATAATTACTGTACTGCAGGAAGTAAAAGCTACACTTACCATCAAACATGTTCACATATCAATCATTGCTCCCGACTAGTATCCAGTCCCGTGTATCCAATAATTTGTTAGTTAAGTTGTTGCTTACATTGTCAACTTAAACTAGAGATATATATAGTCTAGTCCTGCTTGCATTACAAACCGTCAATTGTTCTTTCAGTTAAGGTAGATAAAAATGGTTTGTGGTAGCCGTTTTTATGTTCCCGAAGGTTTACATTTTATTTATGTTTACGTAGCAGAGCTACTTACTTTAGCTTAGTAAATTTACTTAATTTTTAGAGACACACTAAACAGCTGTGTTGCTGTTGGTTTTAACTGCGACCAACAGCCCCATGGCCATGCGTAATGCGTAATGGGGCTGCTGGTCGCAGTAATGTTGGTTTGTGATGTGCATGAGAATCTATTGTGATTTGACGTGTCTGGTCCAGAGCTACCAAGTCTCACGCATTCTGCGTGAGACTCGAGCATTTAAGGGTCTGTCTCACGATCTCACGCATGGCACCCATTTTTCTCACGCATCTGGTGAAGTCTGCAATTTGGGCCAAAAATAAGGAGCATAGCTCAAAGGATTAAAGTGATAGTTGCAATTGAAGGTATATTTCCCTTTTGCCTTTCAAAATTAGTAAAAAATAGTCACTTAAGTATGCACCAGATAGCATCATTAAGAGCTAATTAAAAAAAGCTCCCTACCATGGGAGGGGGACACCCTCCTCTTTCGCGTGCGCATGTGCGCGAGCGCCGAGACGCCGAGTCATAAAAATCTCACTCATAAAAGTTTTTTGAACTTGGCATCTCTGCTGGTCATGTGTGCTTCTTTAATCTTAGTGTGTCTGTCCTATAAGTCATTATGATTCACTACATTATCACAACGTGATGATGCATGATCTCCCTTATAAAAAGTTTTTGACAACAATGACTTCATATGCAGTGCAAGGCAAGGTTTGCTGGGCTCTGGCACATGCCTCCAGATCCAGAGCTGTCCCAGGATTCAACACTACCAAACGATTTCTGATGACATCCCACCAAAACCCAAACGACCATTGTCAAGCTTCTTTCTGTTTGTTGTGGAGCAGAGGCCCAAGATATTAGCCGAAGAGCCAGGTATGTTGAAACTCTACACAAAACAAAAACTGTTGTAATCCTGCTGTCCAGTGAGTGACTTGTCAAAGAAGTTTTTTATATATTTATCTTATGTGCAAATGAATGTGAATATGTTTCTTTCACTTGGCTTATATTTGTATATTCATATTTGTCTGTCACATGGTGCATTTTCATCACAAAGGCAACTTTACATATCTTACTGAAATTTTATCTTGTCACTTATGACAGCCAGTTCAACAAACACACTCTTTCTCTCTCTAGATCTTCGTAACACAGAAGTTGTCAAAAGAATAGCTGCCATGTGGAAGGAAATGTCAGACTCTGAAAAAGAGGTAAGGCCATTGTGATTTGGAGGAAAACTGAGAAGATTTGTGCATATATGAAATCCATAAGTCACCTTACTTAATAATAAAGGTCCTGTTTACCTTTTGGAGTAGTGATTTAAAAAATGTTCAATATACAGTGAAACCCCATTATAACGAGGTCCATGGGACCGGCGATATTACCTCTTTATAACCGGTACCTCGTTATGACCGTACGCATAAAAAACAAAGAAAAACATAAGCATGACGTCATGCCCGTCAATCAAACTCAAGAACATCCTTTGCGTTGTTATTACACAAGTATGGATCGTTATTATTGAGACAATGAAGGGAAATTATTTGTGAATTGATACGTAAAAAAGACAGAAAAAAGTAGGGGTTGAAATGCGTTAATTCTTTATTTTTCTTCAAAAATCTCTTCGCATAATAGTTGCACATTATGTTCTTGAGAAGTAGGCCTTCACGGCAGGATCATATTCGTGATTCTTTCTACACCTATCTCTTCCTCTAGTATCGAACCATTCTGCAAGAACGTTTCTTCGTTTGTGATTGTATAAAATGCGTTTGTTAAGTTTTTCTAAACACCAGTGCAAATAGAGTAACATACATGCGTTGTTTATCGTAACTTGCGAGGTATGTTATGCTGTTGGTGCCCAGCGGGAATGTGATGATTTCATGAATCATTTCGGCTGTAATCCTGTACAATGTATGATCATTGCGCCCGATGGGATTTAAAAATGCGTTCTTTATTTCCTTCCGAAAATCTCTTCGCGTTTTGTACACACGTTCTTGAAAAATATGCGACGGTGTTGAATTTGGAATGTTGAATTTGGAAGGTTGTGATCCTTTTTACGCAAATCTGTACCTCATAGACCATTCTGAAAGAAAGAAAAATCTTCATTGTGAAATGCAGTGTTAAATGATAATGAACAAACCCAGATTGATTCAAACTGTTAAATGCGTTTGTTTCTTTTTATGAACACCAAACTCAATTAAGTAGATTAACATGCGCTATTCATTATTTTTACGCTACTGTCACCTGGCGGGATCGCGATGATTTCATTAATTATTTCGGCTTTAATCATACACACTCATATTCAGATTATCATTTGTTACATGATAATGAACAATCCCAGATCTACTCAAACTATTAAATGCATTTGTTTCTTTTTCTAAACATCGACTCAAGTAGATTAACATGCGTTATTCAACTATTTTTTACGCTACTGTCACCCGGTGGGATCGCTATGATTTCATTAATTATTTGGGCTTTAATCATATACACTCATAGTTACTAGCCAGCAAAACAACTGGAAGTCGGAACTAAAAATTTAAAGGATATAATGATGAGTTGCACATGCATTCCAATATTATTGTCCATTTTGGCCACCCTTATTGCTACATGAAAAGTTTTTGAATGCGTTATATTTTTTTTTCTCTCGTTGCGCTGTGGTCTGACCTAATATCACGCACGCGTATCTCGCGAAAAACAATATCGAATGATTTTATTCAATAACTTAGTAGGAATAACGGAAGGTATTTCTGTGTCTTATCGCGTGGTTTGGAAGAAAACATGAATTTGACCCCGTTCACATTGCGAGGCGAGGCCGCGGCCGAGCCCGCCTCCATATCAGTGCAAATGCGCAAATGGCCAAATGTGGGGCCAAAATTGGCCGCGCATTTGGCCACGCTCTGGAGGTGGTCTCGGCCGCGGCCGAGCTGCGGCCGAGCCCAGCCTTTTCTCAGTGTAAACGCAAACTGGGCCAAATGCGCGGCCAATTTTAGTCTAGCTTCCAAACCCTCTGCCCGTACTATTTCGTTATTCAGGATATTAACCCCCTCAACGTCGAAAACTAGTATAGTTTAAGGTGGTTTTGTCCTGCAAAGGATTTTTCCTTCGGCAAAGGCCTTTGCCCGACGGAATCCAGTTGGCAAAGGGTCTGAAAACCAGACTATACCAAATTGCGTTTTTTTACAAGCAGAGCGCCACTGCGACAAAATATTGACAGGTTTTGAATTAAAAGCGCGGCCGAGCCCGGCATTGTACACGGACAAAATTGCGGGGCTCGGCCCCGCAATTGAGGCTGGGCTCGGCCGCGGCTCGGCCCAGCCCCACACTGTAAACGGGGTCCTACTCTGCAAAACGGGAAAGAGAAGTGGATAGCGTGAATTTGGTTTTCAATGTTCCGTTTGTTGCATGTTTGAAAGTGTCAAGTCAAGAAATGGAACCTCGCAAAAAAGAAAATGGAATGATTATGATTATGTTATGTGGTTTAGAAGAAACATGAAAGGAACGGTACTCGGTTATTCGTCACTGATAATGGGTGGTAAAGAAAGATAACGGCGGGACTGAAATATGTCTGTTTCCGAGTCTTCCCGCTTCAGACAGTACATGTAGAAATCGAGGTGGGACGGGCACTTGTGCAGTGTGTTACTGCGTTCTGCACACACTATGTAAAACGGGGATAGTGTTAATTCGCTTTTCAATGTTTCGTTCGTCATGTGTTTGAAAGCGGCAGGTCTGTCCTCATTATAACCAGAATTTCGTTATAACCGAACTCGTTATAACCGATTCGTTCTGCCATAGGTTGACACGCAAAGGAAAACGGGACCGACGCGATCACCTCGTTATAAGCAGTTCCTCATTATAACCGAACTCGTTATAACGGGGTTTCATTGTATCACATTTGATGCATATGTGTATGTCTGTTGTACTACAAAACATCTTCCCATATAAAATTTTTACAATAAAGCCTAAAAATAACGAGATGACAGTATTTTCTCAATAAACCGTAACTGTAGACGGTTTAGTCTGGAAGCATTTTTATTATAACTGTTGTTCACATTTTGTATATTTAACAATACTTAACATTGACTTTACTTATTCACATTTTTACAGTAGTTGTTTTTATCCCTAATTCATATTTTAGAATTATTTTAAAGCACTAAAACTGGGTTTTTGTTTCATCTGCAGATGGTAAATTATGCCTTTAATTTTAAGTGTCACCCTATCCTATCCATATAATTTTTTTTCTTTTATCAGGGAAAGTATCACTGGATTTTTTTTTTTTTTGACAAAATGTAAATCAATACACTGGCATCTTAGTGAAGTGAGTTGAATTAGTTACACAAATCTTTCTCCTGAATAGATTCTCATTCTTGAACAGTATTTAATCATGAGATATTCCACCAGTAATGACAGCCGTGTGTGCATCAATATCTTATCTGATGTTTATAGATGGTGCTGAATCTTTCAAATCCATGTCCTCAGGTTTACAGGCAAGAATTCGAGTCTCAGAGAATCAAGTTCCAGGAAGAAATGGAGGACTTCAGATCTCGCCTGACTGATGAGCAACTAGACACCTTGATGGAGATAAGCAGGAAGAAGAGAGAAATGAGATCAAAGCGGAGGCACAGAGCTGTAAGTCAAGGCTAGCTTTCTTTCTGAGATATGATTTCTTTTTCTCATGGAAACCATAGCTTGTCAATAATTCTATGATGTAGCACTGTGCTAAGGTGCAGACGTCAAAAATTGTCGATTGGAACAAAAATGTAGAAAGTAATAAAACAACATACCATTTGATAGTGTTCTGATGCTTATTACCTTTCCCACATGCAGTCTTGTGACAATTCCTAGGACATTTGAAATAAAGAACTGTATTTTAGCTTTTTATTATTGAGTTTGTTATAGATCTTTATCATCCTGTATAGTAAGAGAAATTGTTTAGATGTTGCTCTACACTATTTACAATTAAAATATAAACTGAATTTTATGGTGAGCAACATGTAAAGAAACAGTGAGGAAGTTGTTACATATTGTACCCTTAGAATTATCAGCATTGATATGTTGTATGAGAAAAGAAAAACCTATATCTACAAGTGTGCAAATTGTTAAGTCCCAAATTGAATTCCTAAAATGTTTTACACCTGCATTAAGTGTGACACCGTCTCCTGCAAGATTGATTGCTTTTGTAGTCCTCTCTACATATCACATGTATTACACAGTAGCACTAGAGTAGCAATACTCTCCTTTTTTGCTCTTCTCTTTTTGCAGGAACTGAGAAAGCTGAATAAGCCAAAACGCCCTCCCTCCGGCTACTCACTCTTTGTTAAAGAACATCTTAGCTCAACCCTACGACCTGGGGGAACAAAGACCACAGAGGAGAAACAGGTAGTGTTGTTGTCTGCTGCTCACTGTCAGTTAATAACGTTGTAGTCACCACCATTACCTGGCACCTGGCACATGTATTGTCTTGAACTTAGGCAGTGACAATAGAGTAGCTGTGTGACAGGTGAGCATTATTATAGAGAGGTCAGATAAGAAAAGAATCCACTTTCATAGATGTAAATCGTCAAGTCTTAACTAATGGTATTCATTACCAAATCATCTATGGAATTCCAGAATCATTTTATTGCAGGATGAATTCATTGTGGAATGAACATTAGGAAGACTTTGAGCACATATAACTAGGACATTTTTGGTCCCAAACCAAATACATTATGTAGTTGGCAAAGTCATGTGCCATGTCAAACTGGCAAACTACGATTGAATATTACTCTCTTTAATTGCTTCCATTGTGGTTACGTGCATGCAGTCAGTGACCACCCCCAGTGAGAAGAGCCACCTATGTATGCATGCTGAATTTTCTGAGCTCTGATTTGCCTAGTGCATTCAAGAAGATAATGAAAGACAGGTCCTGTCTGCGACTGTGACATGATTGTTCTCAAATCTAAAGCTATTGACAAGAAACATCCAGAATAAAAACAATTCCCCCTACCCCCCCCCCAAAAAAAAAAAAAAAAAAAAAAAACTGCTCTAAGGACTTTTCTGTAGCATTCTATGTTTTCCAGATCATCAGTATATATTGTGTCAAATTATGGTTTGTATGCTATCCTATCATACCAGAACATGTTCATATAGTATACATTTTTAGGTGTGTTCTAACTCCCCACACAACGAGGGTCCAGATATAACAAGGTAAATTAGCATGATCTGCCTGATTTTAACAGCATTTCCTATATTGATCAACTAAACAGAAAGCTTTGGTCATCTGAATGACAGTACATGGTACAGGACATCTCTTAACAACTTGAAATGGCCATTGTGGCAAGCAACAAGTTTATATAGTCACCTTGTCATAGAACCTGATATTTGATTGGGTCTCTTATAATAGGAACAACTTCATGGAATCTTGACAGTTGCCTCATAAGTGATGCTTCACTTTATTGTGGCTCTTTATCATAAAAGTCCCTCTGCATTCTTTTGAAAAATCCCTGTAAACCAAGTTGTCAAATTTTGTGCATTGCTTTTACTCCAGGCCATGTTTAAAGATGCAGCAGAAGCTTGGAATGCCATTCCAGATTATGAAAAACAGGTAAGTGTGATGACAGAAAGTAAAATGAACTAGGCGCCTTTGCCAAAGGCCGAGGTAGAGGAAAACATCTTCATTATAGTGATAATGAAATGAGATTTAAAATGAAATAACAATATACACCACATATACTAAGAAAATAAAGTGTGTGGAACTAATGTGACCGTAGGGACAATAAACAATTCTTTGTATGAATTCTAGTCTCTTGTTTGCTTTGTCAATATCAGTTATGACAACCTATAACTCATAATGTGACCCTGCACCACAAAACCAACGAAAAGTCGCCAGACATGGATTTTTAGTTAAGGGCAGATTCTGAAAGAGCAGACTCTAAGCTTTAAACTGATGTATAACTTAGTTCAATTGGACTCGTGTAACCTATCTAAATATTGGAAAGAAAGCACACACTCTGGAAAAGTAGGAACTGAGAAAAGAGGCTCTGAAGTATAGGGTCTATTCAATCTTTTATACCAAGCTGTGTTAGCTGCGCGGTGAATAGGAAAAAAAAAAACCAGGATGTAAACCACTGTAGCAACAACAGTGAAGGGATTATCAGATCAAGCTGAAGTTGAGCATGCTCTATCAGCACTTTCTGTCCATGATTAATGCCAACCTTCAAAGCAGTGGCATTATCCATTCAAAAGTTATTGTAGTTGAAAGTGAAGAGTGTGCAAAGGATTTTCAAGAAATGTAAAAGGGCCTTGGCTCTAAGACATACCTGATCGCACTCCTCTACCAAACAATGGTTGTAGAAAAATCGCTGAAAACCATTTCATTCCCATTCATTTTATGACACCAAACTTAAAACTAATGTACAAGAGGAAAAGCTCTTTCAGAAAATATGGAAACTCAAAATTGACTTGGCTGACCTGTTTCACCTTTTTTAGTCCTCGTGTAAAATCAAGGGGTGCAACTTTTTGTTGGTTTTTAGGATGCACAGTCATATATGTTTATACGTTGCCTGACCTACTTAGCAACAAATTGGAGGAAGCTATATAACAATAGGAAGAGAGATGAAAGTGTAATAGACATCTTGCCACAAGGCAAGACGGACAGAAATACCCATGGGCTTGCAGAGCTGAGCAAAACTGATCCAACTGTCCCTATCACATATACAGTTGTACCTGTAAAAACTCAAACTGCGGTAGCACTATGTAATTTCCATAACAATATGTTGACAATGCTGTGTCGTTGCACAGTGTGAGCTCTATGTGATTGTACAATTGTGTATGAAAAACATGGAGCTCTTTCTCAATGTCCCAACTACCACAGTTTTATAGATTTTCTCAGCAATTCTTAAGTGTTGGGAAAGGAAATAGTCATAAGCTCTGATAATGCATTTCTATTATGAAGTGACAATGTTTTCGTCACATAAAAAGGGGGAAATGACATGCAATTTAATACCACATATACACTCTGCCTGTGCCTGCTGCATGGTAAGTCTGCATCACTTAAAGTGAACAAGTGGACACCAAAGGGTGACCCCACAAGACCTCTGATTGTTGCTCAACGAAATGCTTACATTTATATGTGATAAGGAGAGTTGGCATCAGGCTACCTCATCCAGAGTATGAGTCTGTGCTTGCTCCATGATGTTCCCAAGTCACACAGAGAATGCCAGTACATTATATGCTCTTACTGTTCCTCTGGGAGCAAGAGTGCATCCAGTTGGAGACAAAATAGATTACATTTCTCTCAAATGACAAGAAAATGCATTGGGTGTATGGAAAGTATTGAAAAGACTTGGATGGAAGTAATATGTCAGGTTTCAATAGATGTGGTTGGGAATCCTAATATTGGAAAGAAGTAAGCAAAATATGCACAATGGTTATTTCCTGTTACTTTACCCCAATTTATATGTTTCAAGTCTCATATTCAATATCATGTAACGTTAAGTTAACGATGTGGAACTTTTTTTGTTTTACTTGCTGTGAATTTAGAAAATTAGACAAATTATGAGAATTTCTCCTCAACCTGTCAGCAACTTGAAATGGCTTATATGACAATGTAACTTTGATGGCACTTGAGAAGAAGAAAACCTGGATTGTTCTAAATGTTCTAAAAATAGTTCAGTCACTGTTATCGTTCAGAGAGAGATTACATTGAGCCTCTGTTTGCATGTGTGTGTTTGTAGAGATACAATGAGGAAGCCAACCAGCTGTTAGAGACATACAAAGAGGAGATGGATGACTGGAAGAGGAGAATGGAGGAGGAGGGAACTCAAGTTTGAATTCTTACCACATCTCTCACTTTCCCTTGACTCAGCAACATCTCCTTGTCTGAGAGACTTCAGTGCCATCACAGCAGTGCTGTTAGGAGCAACTTCACAACTATGTGATATAGTGCAAGAGATCTCTAACATGTAATATGGGCTTATGGTAGCCTATGAAGTCGGCCAATTTTTGTTAGAAGACAGTTTGCTATGTTTCACAGATGAGTGACTACTTCGGTGATGCATTGCATATGCTCAATGTACAATAAACTACGGTGTATTTATCACAAATATACTGGATGGTAAATGCAAACTATTCACTGATACTAAAATGAGATTGTTCTGTCAAGTTTAAGTACCTGCCTTACATGTTTTTCACTTCATTTTTGAAAAGAAATGAAAAGTGAAAGATTTAGTCTCAGTGTCAAAGCATGCACAAGTTTGCCTATGACACTGACCTGGAATCTTATTGCATATAAATGTATACTGTATACGCATATTATTTAAGGAGTCTAATTTTTCGCAAATCGGGACTTCCCAACAATTTCACAAGTGGTTAAGTGGTTAAATTTGCGATTGAGTTCAGAAATGAACTAAGAAAATGTATTTGTGCATGTGACATTCATGACAAGATCAGAGTTAATAATTTTGCAGGTTGAGAAATTTGCAAATTGCACCTGACTAGCGGAATTTGCAAAAAATAAAAACCTCACAAAATATATGGCATATCCAGTAGTTGTATAGATATACCCTGACTTGTGACTCTGAATTTGCTTTTCAGCCATGAGAATTCAGTAATGCACAGTCCTTTAATTCTTCAGCATGTATCAGCAATCCTTCAGCTTACAGTACCGGTATGATGATTTCACATTCATATTCTATCAATATCAGACCAAACAGATCTTCAGGGCTGTCCCCATACACAGGGTATGATGTCAATCTTGAAGTATTTTGATGTCTCTTCAGATTAATTTGCCAGAGTGAGCGTGACTAGTCACTCACAGCGCCAATTTGTTTCATTCCAAGAATGCAATGTTGCATTTTCAGAATACATTTGTACATATACTGTAACATTGTCAGAGATACAGATGTGAAAATGTAAGTGATACTATGAATAATGGTTTTGGGTATTGATCAACCGCTATAGGAGAAGTGTATCCACATTAGTGCAAGTAATGACATTGCACATAAATAGACTCTATACTGCTGATTTGTTTTTAAACATGGTTTAGGTTAGAGTTTCCAGGTATCAGCTGATCAGACAATACTACATGTAGTACACTGTATGTATTTTCTACAATCATGTCAGTAAATATGCCATGTGATATTTGTTATTACTGGTAAGACTGATGCCAATTTACAAATCAGTACATATTGATGTTACATTCAATTTCAGAACTAAAGGCAACTCTTCCAATCAGTATTATGAAGTCTGGTTTCTAAATCTATATTTTCATCAAAATCTGTTGAACATTAAACAAAGAGATAAAGGACAGTAGAAGTCATTTCTTGTATCTTTAGACATTTTCTGTTAATTTCTGTCCAGTTGTTGGATTCAAATGTACTGAGATTGCCATTTTTTAGCGGTTGATTTTTGCTATGGATTCACAATTATGTCAGGAAAGTAGAATTTTTCTGTACATTGTATATTCAAACAAATACATGTATGTGCTAATCTCTTTGAACAAAGATATTATTCTTGAAATTAAAGTTTTAAGTTAGATTCCTCCTTTGTTGTCGTGTTATTTTGAATATGGGCATTGGTCTTAGTGACAAATATAGATTTATGCTTTACATACATGTAAATACTTTTTCACCTGTCCTAAAAATTTCTGTGTCTACTTTTTAGTCAAATATGCTTTATGATAATGCTCTTAGCTCCTTCCTTAAATAAAATGAGATTTTTTTGTGATATTAAAATTTGTAATGTGAAGAGTCCATTTGAATGATGTGGTTTTGATATCACCAGCAATTGCAGTTGACCTTTGGGAAGTGTAATCAACTCTTCATGTGCTTTGAGTGCCAACTTGTATAGAAAAGCTGTAATGTTGTATGCCCTCTGCAAAGTCCCTGGTACAGAAAGGGTGAAGTCATTGTGACAGAATTCAGGGTCACCAAGTTGTAAAATGCCCTTGTCCAAACACGAGTGATGATCCGTGTCATCCACTGTTGGAGCAAGGGTACTGCAGGTGTACGTACTTTGACAAAGATACTGTATGGTTATACAATGTAGCTGTACACGTATCAGATTTCCTTAACCTCAAGCAGTCATGCTAGTCAATTATCTCAGTGATATTTACATGTGATCTCCATGTTAGAAAATAGTCACAGTTACAAAGTTAAGTGCCATAGTTTTCTTCACAGTCCAAAATTAAGGTCATAAGCATTCTCCACAGATGTACAGTACTGGGTAGACCAGTGTTGTCTATTTCAACCCTCTGTGACAATCAATATTGCAACTAAAGTCTATTTCAGAGAAGTAGCAAGCAAAAGCAATATTTAAAGGTAAGTTATCAACCGATATCTTAGTTCATTGCATACTCCTACATTCTGCTCATCTCCAGCTGCCATCAGTTGCACATCCTCCTGAAATTCATAAGGCATGCGTTTTTTGCAAGATTGCTTGATTCAAGATATGGAATAAAGAAATAAGGACAGAATCTTTTATTCTCTTTGATTTTAAGTCTAGTGTTTTCCAAGTGAATACTAGAAATACATACAGTGTTGATACAGGGCTCGACACTAACGGTGGCCCGGTGGCCCGGGGCCACCAAAATGAAAGTCGGGCCACCAAATTTTAAAAAGGGCAAATTTGGTGGCCCGCCTCGGGTCACCACAATTTTTTGAAAAGTATGTCAATAAA
This sequence comes from Diadema antillarum, assembly GCF_040938485.1. NCBI lineage: Eukaryota > Metazoa > Echinodermata > Echinoidea > Diadematoida > Diadematidae > Diadema > Diadema antillarum. Next base: position 235,625 of record NW_027270948.1, read on the forward strand.
TTCGTAACTTTTTGCGCCGGAAATTAGCAGTTAAACTTGTTTAAAGGATGGATGAAAAGGACTGAATGAGTGCCTGTCAGTGAGTGTTGCAAGTTTGTTGAAGTTTAATTTATGAGTAGATATGTCCAACTTCTAATTCTTACTACCATAAAACTTAAATATTTGACTCATTAAAAAAACAGGACTTTTAATGTTTTTTATTGGGTTTTTTTTCAGGACACCAAATTTTTCTCTCGGGCCACCAAAAAATTGAAATTTAGGATTTTGGTGGCCCCATCGGGCCACCAAACAAAAAAGTTAGTGTCGAGCCATGGTTAATAGTAAACCCACATAGTAGCAGTTTCATCAAATTTCATGCCAGATGTCAGATTTTGATAAATGGCTACCAATCTGTTTATTTGATTGCTTCTACCGTTATTAATTGCAGTCAACTGAACATGGAGTGGCATTGCAGTCACAGCGATTAAAAAAAGTCTGGTTTTGATGTACCTAACCACGAGGCATTTTTTTTTTTTTTTTTTTTTTTTTGGGGGGGGGGGAGGGTTTGGCTTCTTACACTTCATGAAACCATGAGTGCACACACACACACACACACACACACACACACACACACACACACACACACACACACTGTATCACGGTGTTCTCTTTGCATGAGTTAATCTTGTGGGTTTTAGGTCATTGCTATAGGTGAACAAAGACATTTTCAAAGAAAAGGCAGTTATTCAAATCTCTGTTTTATTTTACATGTACATGAAAGTGAATTCTGTACCAAAACAGAACTTAGAAAGAGAGAGAGGAAGCTCCTACAACTAGCTGTATGTCCGTTTGCACTGGTATTAGAAAGTGCTGCAAATTCCGATATACCATCCACATTACCTTCTTGGAAGTTCCTCATTACTTTTCTTTCTGTTGTACAACATGCATGCTACATACTGTATACACAGTATGTTTCACGGTGATTTAATTTCATGAATTTGGGGAGTTAACTGATACAGTGCACTCCTTTTATAAGGAAAGGAAGTCGTCGGGACAGGCGGTTTTGTTTTGTTACATCAAACTTTCTTTATAGCCGAACAGAAAAGTATGTAAAGATATATAGATGACCATTTTGGGACCATAACTCTTACTTTGTTGTAATGAGAATTTTGTAATAACCATTTTCGTTATACCTGAAGTGCTCTGTATTCTTGAGATAAACTCCCCAAAACATTACTTCCCACAACACAAACGTGCTATATTTTGCCTCCAAGGCAGCAAATCACCAACTTTTCCCCTGAAGACGAATAAGACAATGAACCAGGTACACTACTTATACATGTATCTCGTTCCATCACTGGTTCTTTATTGCAAATAGCTGTACATGTATGTGTAAAACCATTTGCCAAAATGTCTTGAAAGTCCAAATTTGCAAAATGCCATACTCCAAAAAAATGAATTCATAAACACTTTTCCTGCATGGTCGGCTGCATACTTTGTACAGCATGGAATTTAAAGCCCCAAAGAGTAAAGGGTGTGTACAGTTCTGGTTGAGGTGAGGATTTAGCTTTTAACATTTTGCAAGATATTCAGAAACCACTCTATGAGATGTCAAAGAGCATGCAATTCTAAGGGGTATCAAAAGTTTATTTGATGAAAATCAGTTTTGAAATGGCTGAGATATCCAAAAACAAAGTGAAACAAAGAGATCTACAATGTAATAAAAGGCGTGGCCTGTCGCCTTTAATTGTTATCACTTTTTGGGATATCTCAGCCATTTGAAAACCAATTTTCATCAAATAAACGTGGAATCCTTCTTACATGCTCTTTCATATTTCATAAGAGATTTCTCATTATTTCACTTAGGAATGATATAAACCTGAATCCCAACCTCAGCCAGTACTGTACAGTCCCTTTAACATGGTCTGTATATGTACTTTAACATGCTTGAAAAAGTTGTAGTTTAAATACAGAACATTCAAAATTTTGGACTGCAAAAGTTTGTTGCAGCAGTCTTTGTACAAATTATACATTGTACAATGTATATCAGGGAGTATACTTTTTTCAGTCATTTATACAACACATATCTTTACTCACTTTCTTTTGTCACTTTTATGAACATAACATCAAAACCACCAAAAGCTATACAAAAGTATGTACCTTTGGTTCCACTCGAACCCTGATGTATGGTCTGAGGCAGGACAACTTCTTACAACCACATAGGATATTCTCAGTTGGAATGAAAAGTGTTGGGTTCTGTTTGGAGGCCAAGGTCAAGAGTAAAGTTAAATTTGAACTCGACCACAATGCTCAAGCAGAAAAAAAAACAAAAACAAACAAACAAGAATCAAAACAAAAACAAGCAAAATAGAATAAGGAAATTTGGTTAGTTTCTCTTTTCACTTCTTCACCTGGTGTGGTGCATACATGCCCTGTGCCCCATTTCGTAAAAAAGTTGCTATGATAGCAACTCTTGATGGAATGACAATTGTGATGGTATGTTTACGGCAAGAATCCAGGTTCCTGGTTGGATGTTGCTACAGGAAGTTGATATTCTAGCATAGAGTTGCTATCTTAACATCTTTTATGAGATGGGGGCCCTGTAATTTGATACATGCTATTCATTATCAAATGTCACCTCCCAATGGATTTCGATAGGTACTTGTGTTTAGATAAGCATCCATCCATGGGAATAAATCACCTGTGGCAGTGCTATAGGCAAACAGAGTCACATGGAATATTAAAATGTACAACATGGAAGTACACATTATCACTGTTGAATCATCACTGCTTTGATATTAAAATGAAGTCACAATGGCTTTTTGAGCCTAAGTACATGCTTTATCATTACTCAGTTTTCTTTCAAACACACACTATTGACAAGTCTTTCTGCTTCTCATTCACCAATACACAAACACACACATACTTACGCAAAAATGCATGCACACTACATGTAATCTTTATATCCTGAATTCTAAGCAAAGTAATTAATGCCAGAGCTGCAATTTTTAGTGTTTCATGGTCACACTCTATGCAAACTCGGGTATCTTTCAAACCAAGGCAAGTAAAGCTTCATAAAATGGAAACGAAAACAACAAGCAAACAAATGCAAGAGGCAAAAGTTAAAGTGCATCTGTTGTTACTGACCCTTAAGACCATGGAGGCAAAAAGCTGTTTGCAGGATGACATTTCAGTAAGAGGGAAAAAGGTTTGCGGTAAAACCGGATGTGTCCTTGCAGGGACTGTTGCTTGGCAGAAGAAGAGCCTACGAAGAGGAGAGTTGAGGAGGGAAGTGACATAGGGAGAGTGTAAGGAAGGCAAATAGTGACAATCAGGGGGCAGCGGTGAGCCGAAAGTCAAAGTTGCACTAGTGGAGACAGGAGAAAAGGGGATAGACAGAGTCGTAAGAAAGAATAGAGTGAAAATTGGGTAAAGGTTCGGAAATCATTGAGAGGAGAAATATGAAAAAGAAAAGAGGGAGAGGAGGAAGTTGAAGGGTGAAAAATCATGGAGATAAGAGAGAGAAGCGAGTTTCACAAAACTAAGGAAGAGAAACGCAGCTGGTGAACGATGAGGACTATGGAGCGTGGAATCAGAATGACGAAAGGAGGAATAAATTGAGAAGGAAAGAGGAGTGTCAAGAAGAGATGAGACTAACTATAGAGTTAGACTTTCTCTTACTATATGTCATTACTCTATCTACTCAATGATTTCCGAACCTATATGTACGCATGTTCATGTATAAATGTGCCAATGGTTTATCATATTTCTTTATCAATTCGGTTATCTATCTACTTATACTATCATGTAACTAACTGATGTTATATCTATTCATTCATTGATCATGTCTAAATACAATATGTCTTATAGTGGTTTGAGAAATGGATAGACCACATCTAAATTGCAATATTTTTCAGTTAAATGTACTAATAAAGGTGGCAATGAAAGCCAAATTGAAGGTAATTCTCCATGGAGCAGGAACCTGAATGTAGCTGATGTACCAGTATGTGGCACTCTTTTGATAAAGAGATTCTGAGTGTGATTGTGTGAGTCTCACACCCACCCACCCACCCAGTGATCATTTATTCATGTCTCCCAGGAAAAAAAAAAAAAAAAAAAAAAAAAAAAAAATATATATATATATATATATATATATATATATATATATATATATATATATATATATATATATATATATATATATATATATATATATATATATATATATATATATATATATATATATATATATATATATATATATATATATATATATATATATGTATATCCGCAAGTAGACCAATAATAAATACGAGTGTATCAGACAGGAAGCCTGCCACTGCAGAACCAAGTATGGTAAACTTTTTCCTTATACTCTTTCTGTTGGCTAGACGATGTCCACTTGGCTGTATCTTACAAATTACAGCTATTTGCTATTCTAAATAAATAATTCATAGAGGTCTCTAGAAATTGTGCTATCTACCGACTCCTGTCTGTCGTACACTCTAGAAACCTAGACTCATTTACCTTTTACCAATATTTTTGGGGAAAAAAATGCTAAAAATAATGGCTTTCATGACCATCTTCCATAATATCACAAATAGATGAGAATTATGCAAGTAAAATTGTATTATAGGTGTGTACCAAGCTGTAATTTGTTTAATCCCAAAATGAAGAAGCTCCAGATCTTGGGAGGGGAACAACACCATCCTCTTCCCTTCCCATGTCCCCCCCCCCCCCCCCCCCCATCCCCCTTCCTCAGTTGTCTTGCTCCCTTGCATTTATTCACTCCTAGCCAGTTGAGAAACTTGCAATCTCTGGCTTACTTCAAAAAGACTGTCATGTCAGGTCCAAACAAAGTTTACAGAAAAGAAAATCAATCTCCTGGCACATAAATGCAAATGCTCCAAAATTTGGCATCTTTGCGGCATTGTTGCCAAAGTCCTTTCTTCTGGTGCAAAGTGTCACATGATTCCTTGAGATGATTTCATTTTTCAGCAGCCATGGTTCATCCAAAGTTCAGCTTTTGTTTGCTGAAGACAAACTTTACAGCAAGCAAGATACAAAAGGCCACCAGTCCAGTCCTATACATTGGTGTTGTGCTCTTCAAACCTACTGACAAACTGTAAGAGAAGTATGACAAGAAATGGGGAATTACTTTATTACAATATTTCTTCAAAACAAAAAGACAACTGTGCACACAGTTACGTAGCATGATGATATATATGCACTTAAGACAGTGATATTGATCGTTGACAAAACTTTTTCTTGCCATTAGAACAAAGCAAAGCAAACCATGATATACTTTCAGGTGTGAGTTTCTTCAGTTTGTCTCCCTCTACAAATCAAATTTGTCAAGATCGCAACCGCTGATCTGTAAATTTACAAACATGTCGGAAAAAAGAAACCAGTGGGACTCGAACCTGTCATCTACTGCTTTCCGGGCAGCGACACTACCACCAGGCTGTCCCTGGTTGCCGGCAGTGACACGATGAACATGGAACAAATACCCAAGCTCCGAGATTCCGACATGGTTATGTTAATCATGTTTATCATAATATACTTCTCAAAATATTCCACTGCAATGGACACACATGGTAATGTTTGCATGATATGTGCTGTTCGTTCCCATGTTCTTATTGCTGCCATTTTCCACTTATCTTATGCAATAAAATCAGACGTTGTATTACAGAGACTATGAATCCAACATTCTTGAATTTCAGACACAATGACCGAGATAGACAGGCACACACACACACACACACACAAAGGAAGGAGGAAAATTCTATGAATCCTCTGCATGTCAAAACAGCCCATCCAAGAAATTGCTTAAAATGTTATTTTCTTTCTCTTAACAAATATAAATCAACTTCTCTTAAACAATAAACTGCATGTAGTTGTAATGAGTCCATTTCATCTTTGAGTATCATATTCACTTACAGAGTTGATTCCTGGTAAATTTAGTATAGTTCCAATGACTGGTACTCTTCTCAGAAAGTTGATTGCAACTGGGAAAAATCCTCTGCAAGAAAAAAATTAAAACACTTTATTTACTATTCATGAATGAGCTGTGCACTATTGTCTCTAATCAAATCGAATGGAGCCAAGCTGACAAGAATCTGTGAAAATGGGACTGACCCAAGACAAGTAATATTCACACACTAGTCACATAAGGATTTAACAACGTTAAAACCAAACTTTCTCATCAAGTAAGGAAACTCATGACACACAGTGAATGTTGGTAACTTCAGAGTGACTGAAATACATTGTACACTATGGCATGCAGTAAAATATTGTATTCAGATGCTTACACTCCATATTATAACTTGCAGCAGCCAAGTTTCTGGTAACATAGAAGTTAATGGTACACTCAATGTATTGAACATATTTGAAATAAACAAAAAGCATTCTGTTAATATTCATGAAATTAAAATTTTTCACTAAGGTTAGATTGCATTCTCATTTTCTTTTCATCATTCAATTTGTTTTGATTTTTTTTTAAAGTTTTTACTTGCATACACTGTATTACATATTTGCTATCCAAGATAGAGTTACATATATGAGAACTGTCAAAGAATAAGTGAGTTACAAGTTATTAAAACCTACCCAAAAAGGACAACAAATCCATAGGTTTCAATGATCATGCCAATGAGAGGCCAGCCAATCAAAACAATGACAATTCCTCCAAGGAAAAATCCTGTGCCTTTCAGTTTGTGCGGCTGGAAGAAAAACCTGAAAGTCCTCTCCAATCCGATGACAAATGCCAAACCAACCAGAAAGAGAATCTGTCACAAGAACATAGAACCAAGAATAATAATGATCATAAAGTGAAACAGTATGATGACTCTGGTGAAAATGATTCTTTTTTTTAATACAAATTACTGTACTTCTCTCCAACAGGTATTGAACTGGAACCCAATTCTTATCCTTATTGCATGACTTCATGGTGAAGGTTGATAGTACAGCCATTTTTGTGGATTGATAGTTCACAAAGCCTTTGCACATGCAAGTGGTAGTTACAAGGTTATCCTAATGTTAAATAAATACATGCAACCTTCTCATGTGAAGCATACATGCAGTATCAATAAAATTACTCACACAAGAAATGTGGGGCAAAATTTTCAGTGTAGGCCCAAATACAATATGGTAGATGGACTCTAAAAGCTGTCAACCGAAAGGCTTTTAAAAAGAATGAAAATGACCTACATGTTGTATAATACATCGTATAATATGCAATAATAAACAACAACAGCATCACAAAAAGAAGTTTAGATGCCTGAAAAAGCAGTGAAATTGGAACATACAAATACAGTACACAAATGACGCACAAGTCTGAGTGTGTCAGTTGGAATTGTGTGCATATGGAATGGTATGGAATGCTTAACCCATGAGGCGAAGCAGAGTGGGTTTAGACTTTATTCCATAGTTACCGCATACACCCTATTCCTAATGACACATGAGAAGATATATATGTGCGTCATCTGCTTTATAGAATGGGGGACAATTTTCTTGCCAGAAATCCATTTTTTGATCATTTAACCTGATGGCAAGTTTACTAGATGCATTTCCTTTTGGCTTGCCATAGACAAAAACCATGCATCCAGTAAATTCAAAACATGCATCTAGTAATTACTGGATGCATGGCAAAAGTGCCTGATGTATGGTTTGCTAGCCAATAGGCGTCTCTTACTGATTGCGCAAACCTTTGCTACAAGTGTGCGAACTCTTGCTCAAAGTCCCCAATAATTTGTTTACACTCTACATTGGCTGTTCTCTGTGAGGAAGCGTGCGGCCAATAAAAAATCAACACACAGCTTTTGACCAGTGATAGTGCAGGATTTTGCTAAAATACATGTAATTAGTATTGCAATCGACTTACATTTCCAAGTGCCAGCAATCCTTTGTCAAATAGGAATACCACGCCGAGGAACAAAAAGAAAATACCAAAGCCAGAAAGGCCAATGCCAATCTCTGAAATAAACAAAGCAGGAAAAATGATTATTAAAGGGAAAAAAAATGATAATCTAACATTGCTTGTAAAAGAGATGATGTAGGATTAGGACTGAAAAGGAGCTTCAATGACATTGCCCTTCAAAAATGAAATGTGAGGTATGAATATGACTTCCCAATTGATCACAATTATTTTGTATGACCAGATATGCTAAGGTCAGATAGCAGATAGGCATGAGATTTTGTAGCGTGTTAACAACGTCACCCACAGGAGGGAAGCAACCAAGCACGGGAAAGTCCCACAGCTTCTCCACACAGCATCTATTGTGCAAGAGTTCCAGCTGTGTATGAGGCATATTGTGGAAATAACCTGTCAATAATTTACAGCATCTCCCAAAGAAACAGGTAGAATTGAAACTTTCTTTTTCCTATTCTCAATCTGCCTCCTTCATTCCTGAAGATTCTTGCTTTTGATTATATCTGTAAATTTGATATTTGCTAACTGTTAAAATACACCTCGCCGTCCATTGTCCTTTTTGATGTCATTGTGTAAATTTACCATAGTACATCCCAGGGCAGTAAATAGCTTCCTGTGAGAAGCTGCAGCAGGTTTAAGAGCTAGACACAGTAATTGTATACATTGTATCTTATGTTTCACACAGTGACATGATATGGTTCAAGTCACAAGCACAAGGAGACATTCATTGCTTTAATAATTAATAGTCCAGATACTGATTACAGTATAGACCTTATGCATATGACGTCACGGTCTTACCAACTGAAGGGCGCCCTCCCTCAGAGGGCAAGCGAAGCGTTGCTAGAGCGTGCTTTTACACGTGAGGCAACGTGCATTTACACACAACATCGGTGTTTCTTTTACTGTCTTTTCTATTGCATGTAATCCACAGCCCTAGATCGGCAAATTTAAGCTTGTAGAGCAAAATCGACATTTGAGGTATGCATTGCACTCACCAGATGAATGATATATCCAACATTTTGGTACAATTTTCATGAAAAAAGATGCAACTACCAGCGGTCGTAACAGCTCTTGAACCTATGAATCCGTTAGCCAATCACATGCGAGGTAGATTTCTATGTGTTTTTTATTAAAACACATACCTCGTATGTGATTGGCTAACAGAACTCAAAATGGCGACTTACAGCCAGCGAACAGCGATGTTGCGATAAGGATACAATTGGAAATTTCTGCGATATAACCTAGGAATACTCTAGTTACTGTGAGTATTTCGATTGCACAATGTGAGAAAGTTACCCCAAATATTGCCAAATAATGTGTCATGTCATGTCAAACTTGTTTGAATGTAAAAAAGCTGCCACTGGCCTGGGGACTGGCGGGGGGTGAGGCGATCGCCGGTAACGTACGTAAGAAAGGCATATAAGCTAGCTGCACGCGTGCATTGTCAAGGACTTTGCTTGTCCTCTAAGATGGCGTCGCGATAGGTTGTCAAGCGAGTGATGACGTCAATGCATAAGGTCTATTACAACAAGTCCTCTCTCCGTTAAAAAAGCAATCAGAACTCTCTACATCTAGTCACTAGACACCAAACACGGGCATGCACGGCAACAGTAATTTAATATTATTAACCACATTCAATAGTAAATTAATTTGATTTAATTTTAATACTATAAAGTATAATAGGGTCTAAAATTACATCAACAAACCACACACATCCCACAACTTCTTCATCATTCAACAACAATCTGCCATCTGGAGTCTGAACCTTTTTCTCAAAACCACTGCAGAACGAGCTACAGTAGTAGTAGAATCTAAACGGGTTATACTTAATATTATTATAGCCAGAGGGCTGTGAATAGTTAGCATGCTCCCTGCCATGCCCTGTCCTGGCCTGCTGCTGCTGCATGCTGTTCATTCACACTCAATCACAGGACAGTTAGTGTAGCACAACGTTAATATAGACAGCTGGGACTGAGAGATACACACCCGTCCGCGAAGACTACCATCTGCATCTACAACACGCATTATCGAGATTTTGGTAACTAAATCACTCTATAATCATCCATGAGGTATATGGAACCTTACTTACTTTGTGTATCAGTAACTTCAAACATGGTGTTGACTGTAAAACTACTGGAAAAGGAAGTGATGACGACGACAGGGCCACCTCAGCAATCAAGTGATCGGTGTGTACAGCAGTATGGTGTCTGTGAAACGTCTGTCAAATTGCAAAAACTGCTAGAGACTGTACACCCGGTGTGAATAGATTATGTTCAAACTTTCGCAAGCAAGAGGGTTCCATCATGGAACTTCCATGACATTTGCTCCTTCGACTCCCATGAAATATCTTCACGCTATAAAGCCAAACATAAATTCTACCCAGAAACCTAACCCTAACCCTAATCCTAATTCTCACATCAAACTTAACCTAAAACCCTATCACAACGGTATTCTCTAATCGACGCGCGTATTTTTTTTTTTTTTTTTTTTTTGTTACAGAGAGAGGTGCCACACAAGGGAGTGTTGCATTTTTAGAACTGGATGGGAGAAATATTAGGAAAATTGTCAATTAAAAAACCTATAAAGTGATGGGTTATTGTTTAAATGCAAAGAAATAAAATCAACAATTCTTTAACTGTTGTGAGATTTTCTCATATATTGTTCAGCTCACTTGAAAATGCTGTTTGTTGTTTGTTTTTATTTCCGTCTTCAGATTAAAAAAAAATATACATACATATTATATATACACAAGTTGCATACATAGGGCCTACATTGCATATGTATATAGCATGAAGAATCGGGGAATTGCCCGTTCAGCCATATCTGCAAAATATGAAAATGCAACATCTATACGCACAGCGACCCGGGGGGGGGGGGTGTGTTTGGAGTGGTTGCCCCCCCCCCCCCCCCCCAAGAAGCCTTTACATTTGTAGCATTGAATTTCAATAATCTGGTTCAAACTTCCGGTGAAATATCATTACAGTTTATTGTCAATCAAAAAAGTAAGGAGGTACGCTGGTTATCTATCAAAATTGCGAATAAGAAACACAAAACAAATTCAGTTCATGTGCGTCACGGGGGGGGGGGGGTACGTTGCTGGGAATCAGAAAGTTGCGCTGAAGGCGTATTTTTTTTTTTTTTTTTTTTTTGCTTCTTAGCTGATGAGACCCGGAAGTGGAACCAGAAATATAAACGCACCCCCCCCCCCCTTGAAAAAAGCTGGTGACGCTCCTGCAATGCAATTGTTGTGTGGGTATATGCTTTCTCATTTAGGCCTATACTGTACTCAGATTATCTTCGTCGACTTCATCTTTAATGAACGTTTAAAAAACGTTTTATTTGGTCCGCTACGTGTTTGTCATTCGTTTCTTTACCATGAATATTCAAATAAGAAAATATAAGATTTGAAAACTAGTGGAAATAGATAAAAGACATTGAAATCTAAAGATTTATGCTGGGTTCAAACTTTCTGTGTTAAAAATAAACTTAACTATACGTTGTTTTTCAGTTATTCACAATTTCATATTGTGTTATGAAGAGGTAGTTTCATTTGTTAATAGGCCTAATTAAGGTGTGTGTGATCTAATTCTAGTAACCATGTCTTCATGCAGATACACATACGATCTTTGACTCTCGTATAGTGAACGGACGTGTCATGCCTGCTCCAGCTCTGCGTTGATACTATATAGGCCCCACCCCTTCGGTGCTACTGTTTTTTGACTCGCAACAAATGCCTTCATCTGTCACATTCCTATATCAAACATACAGAGTTCATGAATACGTAGCTCCCCTCACATGATGTTTCCAATGCCAACAATTCGGACACGTAAAAAGCCAGTGTAAGGAGGGAAAATAAGATGTGTGAGATGTGGTGATAACCACCACTTTGAAGAATGTCAGACAAAGGACAACCCAAAGTGTTTTAGATGCAAAGAAAACCACTCGGCAGCATACCAAGGTTTCATCTACTACAAAGAAGCTAAAGGGATACAGACGCTCAAACTTGGGAACAAGGTGTCGTATGCACAAGCTGCAAAACAATATAGGTCGCAACAGTCTACTGGAATGAATCGACAGAGTATGTCGAATATCCAACCCTCAAAACAAGTAGAGACAACACAACAATCTGGTGAAATAAAACAGCAGAATTTACCCCAAGAGAACCAGAAAAAAAGGGCACTCCAATGTACAAACACACAATCAAATAGAGTTAAAAGCCCACCCCTGAAACAGAGAATAATAATGGTGCATCAAGAAACCCAAACGGACAAAAGAGAACTTGTAGATGAAAAAAAGAAGCAATAGGGGAACTAGAACAACCATCTAGGTCATCTTTCAATGTTAATGTTGACTTTCTGTCATTTGTTACCTTCATCATCAATAATCTGGATAAAGAAACAACCCATTCGAATCGAATTAGACTTGTGGTTGAAGCAGCCAAACGATGCCAAGATATACAAGATGTGTCACCCGAACTCATTCATGAACGTCTTCAATGAGTCTCAAAATACTCAGTCTCAAAATACTCAAAGCGAACAGGATACCTCCCGTCGCACAGATCATGTATTTAATATTTTACAATGGAATGCCCAGAGCATGAATGCTCGTGGAACAGAATTTTACATAAAGTTTATAGAAGGTAAAGAATGGAAAAATATACCAGATATTAAAGTACAAGAGAGCTGGTTTACAGAATATAATGTTTTCAGTATACCTGACTACAACTCTGTTATTAAGAACAGAGGTTCAGGAGGTAGAGGCGGTTTGGTGATTTATATTCATAAATCTATCATTTTTCAAGAGATGCAAACCCCCTCTTCCGAGGAGTATCAACGAATAGATGCGTTTTCTTTTAATAGACCAGTTTCGATTATAAATCATTACAATCCATGTAAAAAAATTAAATGTATGTAAATTGGAAGATATGATAAAAAAAATTGTTTTACCGATTTCATATTGTTCGTTGATTTCAATGCCCACAGTGTAGTGTGGGGTGGAAGGAAAGAGGACAGTAATGGAAAGGTGGTGGTTAATTTTTTTAGAAAAGTATAATTTGGTTTTATTAAATGACGTATCGGCAACTAGACTGGACCCGCATACAGGTCTTTGGTCATGTTTAGATCTGACCATTGCTTCGCAAAAGTTTGCGCATGAATTGAATTGGGAAGTATTGGAAAATAATTTTGGTAGTGATCATTTGGTTTTAAAATGTTCATTGATTCGAAAATATTCGATCGTAAAAAATAGAACAGGAATCAATGAAAAGGTGTGGTCATTTAGAAAATGTTGACTGCAATATAATTATGTAAGAAAAGAATTGCTGATAAATGTCTGCATCTCGATATATTTACAAGTGATAGAAGATATGAGTATTCAAGAAAAATATAATTTGATTGTAAGTTTGATTAATGAGGTAGCAGAAGAAAATATTAAAAAGGTATAATAGGTGGAAGAAAAGGAAAGGATCCAGCGCCATGGCGGACAGAGAAATGTGAACAGGTGATCAGGGAGAAAAATCGATATAGAAATAGAGTAGGAAGGCATTATAAGACACAAGATTTGGTAAAGTATAAAGAAAAGAAAACGTATGCTCAGAAAGTTTTAAGAGAAGAAAAGTATAAATACTGGCTCAAATACTGCCAGTCGTTAAATCGAACGACGGATGTGGGTAAAGTCTGGAAACAAGTGAAAGGATTACAGAAAAGTAAGGAGAAAACTCATGTCAGTAGTAATTTATTTGAGATGGATAAGATGGCACCGGTAACAGATACATCACAAAAAGCAAATCTTATTGCTAAGGCGTTTCAGTTGATCGAAACAGATGAAATATGTAATTCAGAAGAAGAAGAAAAAAAAAGGATAATTATTGAGAATGAAGTAATCAAAGCAAATTTATATGAGCAAGTTGATAGTCCTTTCAATGAGGAATTCACAATGAGAGAGTTAAAGAATGCTTTTAAAGAAATGAAAAATACAGCGGCAGGTAAAGATGGTATTAATGCTATTATGGTACAATCGCTACCTGAAATTATGTATAAATGTTTATTGCAATTGTATGGATTAAAGCAATTTTTCCAGTTGAATGGTATCAATGAATAACGGGCTGTTAACGATCGCCCCGTCACTCTATACAGGCATGCTAACCTGGAAACATTAAACTGCACATTACTTGAATATGAGACCATTCTGAAGCAAATAATTTTCACACAACAATATAATGTACTCTTAAATGAATTCCACAAGGATTGGAACAATCACCCCAGCATTCCCCCTGATTCCCACTGGATCAGGTACTAGCCATCCCCTTTAAGTAGATGGGGGAAAAAGAGTATATTTATATGTATTTGTATATAGATGCACTGCACATGCTGCGCTATTAACGGTGGAGGGAAATATGTTGATCTCGCACATTGGCACTTTGACAGGTAAGCCGAAACCTATAGAGCAGAGTGAGCGTGACGTGATCAACCGAACTGAGCTTATAGACTCTTTCATGACTCCCCTTAGTATATGGAGAAGACGTGGCGCAGATAATCAGACTAATTGAAAAGCGCCAATAAAACGACCAACAACAACAATTCATCAATTGGGAATAGGAAGTAGTATAGGTATAGGTATAGGTGGTATAGGGCATTAGGGACAGGTTAGGATAGGATTGATTAGGATTATAATAGGGTATACATTAATCCCTGATTGTGCCTGTATAATCTCATAACTATAATTTCTGTTTAAATACCCAATGAAAAAAAGTAGACGTTCTTAAAAGTTTTCCGGACGTTCTAGACGGATTTGAAAGGTTCTCTAAACGTTCTGGAACGGGTCATAAGACTTTTCAGACGTACTTAAAACGTTTTTTTTTTTAACGTTCTAGACGGTTTTCAAAGGTTTTCTGGACGTCCGCAGAATGTCCACAGAACGTTTTGAATATTCTTGAAAGGTTTTACTGACGTCTATTACGTCCAAAAGGTTTTCTGCAGGTTCTAAAAAATTCCGAAAGGTTTTTATTGGTTTTGTAAACGTTTAAAAACACGTCTTTATAATGTCCATTTCAAACGTTTTAGATACGTCGAAAACCTTCCACAAAAAGACGTTTTGAAAACGTTTTGGCAAAATGTCCAAATAATGAACTTGGAACGTTTTAAGAACGTTCAGAAAACGTCCAAATGTTAGCTGGGTTGTGACGTATAGACTCTCATTTTCTTTTCTTTTTTTGTTTGTTTATGAGTTGATTTGTACTCGCGGGGATACTAAACAAAGAGACACATACAATCTCGTGTCAAATATTGCGATTTCGATCTATTAATATTATTCGTTTTGATTGGCTTTTCAATAATGTCTCTCTATCTGGTGATAACATCAGGATCTTGGATCTTGAACACGGTGAAGGATAGTCGGAGTTAAATGCTAGTTCAGGGGCCGCGGAACGTTTTTCAGTGTGTGTGTGTGGGGGGGGGGGGCTGCGGGAGGGGGTTGTCAAGGTCAAGGCCCCCCCCCCCCCCCCCTTGCTTAGACGCACCGGCGTAGCCAGAATATGCCTTGGGGACGGTTACTATGCGAAGGAGCGAAGCGACCGAGCCCGAGCGAGCGGAGCGAGCGAGAGGGGGAGGGTGTGGGAGGGGGGTGTCCCCCCTCGCACGGTGAGAATTCTTTGCATTTTGATGTTGTAAATGGTGCAATTTGATGCTTGTTTTAGCGTGTTTTATCGACTTGAAACGGCCCCACTTGTTTAAGGTAGCAGGATATTTTGATGTGGATTATCATTAAACAATTTGCCTATAAAGTGGTAGCATTCATTTTGAATAAACTTCTTGTATTAATTCTTACAATAAATTTCATGAACGCTGTCTAAAGCAATCAAACAAAAAAGGCATGTTTTATTCCGCGTGTGCACCATCAGTCTGTGTGTATATAATGTACATAGTCTAATGAGGTATAGGAGAGGGTGTGGGAGGGGGATGCCCCCTCCCGCTCGACGGAGCTTTTGCGTTTTTAAAATTAAAATGAAGTGATCTGAAGCACACTTTTGTGGGAAATTCGGAAAGTGTCATTCCCCAAAGTGTAATAGAGGGGACTAATCAATGGGAGGGTGGCAAGATATACCCCTCCCATATTCGAGGGAGCTTTTTTTTATTTTTACTTTTAGAACTGAAATGTAACAATCTGGCGCACACTTCTGTTGGAATATCTGGAAATTTTGTCAATCAGAGAAGTGCAAGTCTGTGGAAGGAGACATAGCAGAATGATGGGAGGGGATAAGCCCTATTCTCCCTCCTACATGAGGGAGATTCTGTATTTTCTGATTGCAGTTAAACGTTTTGGTGCATGTGTGGCATATAATGATTATTTGGAAAACTCAAAGTGTAGCCATAGTCTACTTGTATGCAGGGGGGGGGGGGGGGTAAACAGGGAGAAAGCGTGCATGGGAGAGTGCTTTCCCCACCCTTCCCGTATACGAGGGAGCTTTTGCCTTTTTAACCCGTTTAGGACGGACTGATTTTGCTTTAACACGCATTTCCCACAGACAAATGCCCGACTATTCTCGGGACTCGTCCTCAATGGGTCAAAGTTGAAGTTGAGATATCTCGTATACGCATATTTGATGGAATATTTGGGAAATTATAAAAAAAAAATGATGGGGAACTGAGAAAGGAAAGAGTTGATTAAAAGGGGATATTCCCCTTGTACATGAGGGAAGTATTGATTTTTCGGAAAGTAAGTGATAAGTCTTGTGCCCTCAGAATTATTCAGAATCTTAAGGGGGCGACCGTCCCCATCGCCCCCCCCCCCCACCTCCCCCCTTTGCTACGCCGGTGCTTAGACGGGACCTTGTTGTATGTAAGGGCGGAATCTTTGGAAATTCAAATTCGTGGGAGTTGTGATTTTCTTCCCCCGATTTTTTCTCTTTTTTTTTCTGTCTTTTTTTTTTCACGAACCAAAATTTAGTGTGGAGGGTTGCAGCCCCCAGCACCCCCCCCCCAGGTTCCGCGGCCCCTGAAGTTTATGTGTTTGCTTTTTGTTGTTTCTGTCCGCTTGTAGGCCTATTGAGATGTGGTCATCCAACAAGACCGACACCCACGAGTCATACAGCCCACGAGTTCGACACTTAAGGCAAATAAAGCCCATGAGTTCGACACTCTAAGCTAAAGGTAAAAACAGCCCACGAGTTCTTCAGATAGGTCTCGTGGGCCTAGTGTCGAACTCATGTGTATGACTCGTGAGCTATATAACTCATGGGCTGTATGACTCGTGAGCTCCAATGACTCGTGGGCTGTATATGACTCGTGGGTGTCGGTCGCAAAAGATATGGCGGTGCCACTTCCAGGTTTAATCAGCTGACAAACAAAAAACAAAAACAAAAACAAAAACAAAAACAAAAACAAAATAAGGCTCCAGTGCCGTTTCTCGTGCAACTTCTGGGTTTCATCGCCTAACAAGAAAAAAAAAATGGTGCCACTGCTATCGAAAATTAAAGGGGGCGTTAGCTATGCCCCCTTTCATTGTTTTTTTCTTTTTACTTCTTTGGTTTAAAGAAAAAAAATAAAGGGGAATACAATGCAAATGCTATAAAAATATAAGACGATAACAAAGGCCTAGGCCTATTATTATGATTGAGGTTTCATAAAAGTAGACCTAAAATAGGAACGCTGTGATTTGAGTTTTTAATACAATCCCGAAACGTTATGATGTACAATGAAATAAGTTGCACCCGCAATATATCCCTATTAATGCGAATACTAAATCTGCATGTGAAGGAGGCAATGGTTATAATCATCACCTCTCAAGTCTTGGTATAATTAGGCCTACATAATAAATTGATCTAGTACATTTTCATTTCATTATATAGTTTCTTGAAACTACACTAGTAATCGATTGCATCTGCAAAGAATTTGTGAAGAGATGATTCCAAAGTTTTGTGGCAAAAGGAAGCAAAAAGACAACTTTACGATCGATTTGACTTCACGAAGTGACTGTGACAAGGAACGACGCGGAATCATTCTCCGTTTGCACATAATATACTCAGTTCTAGTATTTTACTGCTGTGACAACTCACATGTACACAACTAAAAAGCTGTTCAGAGTGGTTGAATCATGGAGCTACTCTGTTAGTAGCTCCATGGTTGAATCCTCGCCATCCCATGCGTGCCAACACATCGCAACGTACGCACATCCAACGCATCCGTTGGACATGGGTACACAATACAACAAGGGACAGGGGCAAATCACTGGAGTTCACAACAACGGGGAAGTCCCCGCGCACGAAAACCCAGGACATATTGTAGGCGACATCCGGCATCCTCTGTACGAGCGCCAACTCTCTGATCTGTTGCAGGAGCTGTAGCTGCTATAGCCGAGCCAGCCCACTGCATTGTGAAATCGCAGAATCCACCATTAATGATGCTATGTGATTGTAAACATGGCTGTTTCGAAGGGAAGGATTACAAGGACTTTAGTAATGGTTGTAGCCATACTCTTCGGTTTGTCACTTATCTTCTCATTGCAAATGCAGGTAAGAGGAAATTTCCCTCGTTCGCTCGGTAGCAGGCAGCAGGTAGTAGCTAACGTGTTAGTAAGTGGCCCATGGGCGATGCCCGCTCCGTGCGCTAGACACAGGGCAGGGCAGCCAGGGGTAGGGAGCTGGGCCTGGTTGCGCCACTTCCCCCATTCCAGGTTAAATTCAGACTGAAACTAGTGAAAGATCATGAGGATCACTCATAAGTCTGTATCGTCGGGATATGTGCCACGGAGAAAATATCTGGCCTCAGGTATTCCCTTTCATAAAGTAAGGAGAACCGTCAAAGAACAAGAAATGTGACTAGACTCCTCTTTAGTCTGAATTATTTTAAGTTTTACATATTTTTCTGTCCAACAACGTTATGCGTTAGGGTTAGGGGGTTCTTTACATAAAAGCGTACCAGATTCAAAGAATGAGCCTATAACTTAAGCACTTGCTATACTAAGAAGATTGTAGAAAGAAATTTCTTACTTTATTGTTTTTTTTTTGTTTATATGAATGATGACCAAAAAATCATTTTTTTTTACTCTTAAAGTTGGATTTATCGATGATAAAAATGTGAATCATGCAGACATGAAGTACTGTTTATCGTCCATTCTTTATAGTATGCCATTAGTTTTGACAATATGTAACTATACAAGTGTACACAGCCCAGTCGCTGTATAAATAGCGACACGGCGTCTGGTCGGGCTAGACAATATGTATTAATTATTATTAGGTGATCCGAGTATCCTCTCGGATCACCTTCTGTATCTATACTGATTCTTTCATGTTTGTTGAAATCTTCTTCATTTCTCTCTCTTCAAATCTTATGCAGAGATTAACTCAAAAAGTCCTCCTATCACCTTTAACTTATACCCTACATGTATCCTGTCCTAGGGATGACAGATCTAATATATGATTGTGATCTGTCATCCATGACGTCATGACGTCATCTGAAATCACGTTCACATTCATATCTCATTAATGGAATGGAATTTCTCAATGAAATTTACATCTCATATAGTTCAAGTCAAGCTCTATTGATTCATTTCATAGAATTTGATCATGTTCATAATAAACGAGCGCGGTGAAATTTTAACATTCTCCAATCGACCTCAAAATGGTTTTGCACACGTTTCAGGTCATTTGGAGCATTTGATAAAAAATCGACATACGCGCACGCGCATATACGCACGTGCAGCTCGTAAGCAATAGAAATTCCTCTTTTTTTTTACTTGGATCGGATGTGTAAAAAGTCAAGGAATAATTCTACCAAGTTTCAAGTCAATCCGACTCAATATGACGTCACACGGGCCCATCAAAGTTGAAATTCCGCGCGCGCATCAATGACGATACACAGTGCATATATACCAAAAAAACTGCTAATTTTAAATCTGATTTTACTCGTCAGGATGGATGGTGACCCCCCATTTTCTTTACATATTCTGAAAGCTGGTGAACTGTAAATATCATTTCATGGGTGCCCAATGCTACAAAAATGATTAAAAGGTGTCAAATTCCTCAGTGAAATAAAAAAGGGTTAGGCACATTTTTAAAATGATGTCATCAAATTTCAAGTTCACTCGAGGGTATCTCACTTATCCTTTGCAGATTTTCACCCAGATTTCAGTATGTTGTAGCTTATTGAATGATCTTTCAGTAGCGTAATTTTTTTAATCAAAATTTTGATTGGATGATGTCATCACCTCGTAAAAATGGATTGAAAGTAACCATGTCAAATTTGACCAGTTTACGTGTTATCTCTATGGGAGTGCAGTTTTTCTGGAAATAAAAATTGACATGACTGTCTTTATCGAGTACTAGCTCACTTACTCTTCGGTGAATTTCTTCCAAATTTTAATATGTTGTAGCGGAGACTTTGGGCTATCGTAATGTGCCCTCCATTTTTTCATTGGATGTCAGGATCATGTTGAAAAACTTGGTTGAAATTGGCACTATCATTCTGAATTTTTGCAGTTATGTCTTGTACTTTTTGTTATGTTTGATTTGGTTTCAATAAACTGAACTGAACTGAACAGGGAACTTGGCTTCGATGTAGCGTCATTTTGCCTAATACACAGAGCCTATGGAGGATGAAATACGTCAGTGGATAGCGCATCACACTTTTAATCGTAAGGTCCTGTGTTGGAGGCTCGCCCCTGCCAATTCTTTTGATTTTTTTAAAACCCTTGTATTTTTCTTCTTCAGTAAGTCTTATTCTCCCTTCCTAACTTTATCTTTTCTGATCTCTTTATTCTTCTCCTTCAAATTTCTATATTACAATATCATAACTTTTTCTTTATTTTTCTTTCTTCCACTTTCTGTGCAATAAATCAAGAACAGCAAGTCCTATCAACCCCATATTTTGCACATGTTTAGTTCATGTCACGAACATCATTCCATAAAATAACAACTACTTCCTCCGACACCATCTTGGGTAGAGAAATTAAGGTCAAAGGTCAAAAGCGTTTAATCCTGTATCTTGGTAAATACATGTCCTATCTTTCCCACATTTTGCACATGTAGAGACCATATTGCAAGAATCATTTCACAAAATAACAACTTTTTGCTCAGATGCCATCTTGGCTGTGTAAAGTGGTGTCAAAGGACAAATATACTTCATTCTGTAAAATCATTGGTGAATATGGTATCACCGCCATATTTTGCACACATATTGGCCTCGATAGATGGATCATTTTGTAAAATAATGACGCTTTGGTCGGACGCCATTTTCGCTGTGCAAGAGGTTCAAAGGGCAAATATTATTTATTTTGTATCATGCTTCCTAAATGCATCGGGGCCAGATTTTGTGCATATATGGACCATGCTACCTGGATCATTTCATAGAACAACGACTTTTCACTCAGATGCAATCATGGCTGTATGAGGTATCTGTCAAGGGTCAAGACTACGTTATCCTGTATCTTGGTAATTGCATGCCCTTTCGATGTATTGCATCCTATGGCAATCCTTGCCCAAACTTGAATGTTATTGCCACCTTTGTAGATGAGGATTTCCTAAACTATATTACAAGTTATGCTGGAAGAAAGAGCCTCTTGGATGACAGTTGAATGGTGAATGCATGATTGCTTCTCATTGCAGCATGTTGGTGTGGATGAAGAAATAATCTACACAGGAGATGGGCCATACTGGATGCAGGAACAAGTGGATTATGGAGGCAAGCAAGTGGCAGAAGGTTTGTTTACCAGTCACTCATTTTACTTGTCTGTATAATGGTCAATGGGTAACTTTTAAACATGAAAGGCAGAGTGTAGGGAAGGGATATCTGAACACTTGCCCATCCTTCCCCTATTTGTGGCACTGCAAATTTGTTGTATCACATAGAACAGAGCAGAACAGAGTACGCAGTTTGAAGCTTTGTCATTCCATTTCAAAGCTTCTCTGCAAGGTCATATTGTCACAGAATTTTCATAGACATGTAAGTGGAGATGTACTAGGGGGTTCATATTGAAAACTATTTTACAAAACCTACAATATTGATGGATATGTATGCCCTGCACCATTTCTTTAAAATCAAACCTGAGGATAAAAAAACAACAACATGTCATTAGAACTGGCTAACCATGGTAAAGGTACACATATGTTATTGCAATGTACTACAGTGTTTGCGTGGTTTTTCATTTTCTAACATACACGTTGCACCTTCTTACTTCAAACAGTCACAGACACACAAGTCAGGAAGGCATTGTCATTTCCTCATTTCATGTCAAGAAACAGTGAGATAGATACTAGACAAGATTTTTTGTCATGGCGACAAAAAACATGAAGTAGGAAGTTCTGAGCAGGAGAGGAAGGAAAGTTTTTTTTTAAACTACTTTCACAATTAGATTACTTAGTTGCAGGACGACTTTGTGATTTTCCCAGTATCTATTTCAAAGTCTCATATCGACATAAATCAAAACAATAGAAAACTGTTTACATGATGTCTAATGGGAAATAATGTCACAGTCCATCTGAAAGTAGAAACATGTTTCTAAAGACTTAATTTTACTTTAATTTTCATTCTAGCACATTCTACCTTTCATGTGTTTGAAAAGGATTTGAAATGGGATCAGAGATGTTTGGAGGTCAAGTCAGTCAGCTTGTGGTAGATCAATGGGGTAATGCTTGTGCTTGTTCTTATAATGTCGGGGTGTTGTTGCTGTTTGTGTAGTGCTTTGCAGCAGAAGTCAAACCACCGAAGGGGTTACATACAATGTACCTGCACATTACTTGCCTTACTTGTATTTTTGTTCCTGGCAATAGCTTAGATAATGATAATGAGAAATATGAAGGGTTCATGCCAGTGGTGAAGTTGAATCTCAGGTTAGTGATGACAGTCACCAGTGAGTCTGTTCAGTAAACAGGAGGTCCCTACTCTCTAGTAATTTGAGTCCCAGAGAGACCAGCTGAGCCAATGTTATTCATAATGTAGAAAGGGATTACTGATGGGCAAGTCCAAGATAACACGCACGTTACGTATGGGACATTCAGAGACTTTTATGACCTGAAAAATAGTGTTAATTGCCTTTGATCATATTGAACTTCATCATGGTGATTGATATCTAGAAGAAGTATAATCATGTAAAAAATTGAGAAAAATGGCCTTGACAATTATATTCTAGAAGAGAAAATATGTGCTGTTAGGTATGGGACCAGAATTTTTTTCAACCTCAAAACTCTCTGAAAGTATATCATTCTACAACTTGTAACTCACTGTGATGAAAGTCACAACACTCAAGATTATCACAGGTAAGTTTCATGTCATTAGGCAAAAAGCTCTAATTACAGGTTCTAATTAAAGACAGACATGACGTGTTACGTATGGGACAGTTACTTATGGGACAGTTTGTCCCCCATTCATTTAGTGTGTGAAGAACCATGTTTATGGGTATTTTGCATAATTATTGAAGTGAAATCAGTTGAAACTACTCAAATACTGATCCAGATTGTCAAGGAAACAATATTCCCCAAATATTCACCTGTCCATCATAATCATATTCAATCATATTTCTATATTTTTATGACCAACCTGGGTATGCATGCCCTTTGTCCCCCATTCGTTAAGTGTGTGGAAAACCATGTTTATGGGTATTTTGCAAAATAATTTTGCAAAATACCCAAAAACAAATTTTTGCATAATTATTGAGGTGGAATCAGTTGAAATTACTCAAATACTGATCCAGATTGACAAGGGAACAATATTCCCCAGATATTTACCATCATAATCCCATTCAATCATATTCTATATTTTTATGTCCAACCTGAGTATGTATGCCCTATTTTTATCAGGATAGTTACTACTGAAAAATTGAATAGTTTAAAGTGTTTACTTCCATTGATGAAGGGCAGTTTGCCATTTAGTTTCAATAAAAAACAACTTGACACAAGAAATATTAAGTTTAATAAATAAGCAATACCTGCTGCGTGGAACCCCAGTGATCGAGTAGATGATGTCTGTCTAGCAGTCAGGTCATTGATTCGAGTCACACCTCAGTATGTATACCCATGAATTTTGTTGTAGCTACTACTGAAAACTGAATAAGGACAATTTGTGTATCACTTGCAATAAAAAAAAAAATCATTTTGCTTTTTATTTTTGTTCTATATATATCACAACCATTTCAAATTGGAACTCCATCACATAAACTTTGAATTCCTCTAGTCTTAGGATTTTATGCTCTTACATTGTAAGTAATTCATATTTAATTGGTTTCCATTCATCTCTTTAAATGTTGAAAACTGAATCCCCATTTCTACAAAAAAACTATACTATCCCTTTAATGTTGATTTTTCATTGTGTATTTTGCCATTTTCCCCTCCCCCTTTCTGAAAATTGTTCAGTCAAGTTCATGTATTGTTTCAAGTGTCTGTAACTCAAAAAGTAGCTACAATGTTGGGATGCTTTCTTCAGGATGATTGACCATTTGTGTACTGAGAGACCTTCCCAGCTAGGTACATGCATTCACATGCAATATGTATGAGGATGTCCCATACGTAACGCATTTGTCCCATACGTAACATTATTTCAATGCCTGATAAAAGATATTTCTTTTACTTTTTTTTCTTTTTTTCTCTGGTATTTAATTTCTCTAAACAATAAATTAGAACTTTCCAAAAGGGCATTAAGATAACTTTAGCAATTTCAGAAAAAACCTAAAAAAATGACCTCATTTTGTTACGTATGGGACATCTCATGATAGGACACGAGCTAATTTGCATAATCATTTGCATAATCCCTAAATTTTCATACCAAGTTAAACTATGTGATGAACTTCTTATGTCCACATATTAATCAAATATCATTTGCTTTCCTTAAAATTAATATGAATTTTTATATACGTAACGCTGTGTTTCACATTTATGCAAAGCCCTTGAAATTTGCATAAATTTACATAACATCATTTTTTCCTCCACGGAAATCAAAACTTCAACTCATAAGCTTCAAAGTGATACCAAACATGTCAATATTGAGCAAAGATGAAATTTTGCCGTCTGAGGGGACCTTATCTTGGACTTGCCCTGATGACAATGTATATTGCAGACTGGTGGTAACTGATAACAAGATTAACTTTTATCTAATTTTTATTTTTTTTTTTTTTACATTTTAATGATGACCCTTGCAAATGGAAAGTGATTTATTTGCATGTAGTACTGTAAGCTATGACATTTACTAGTACAAGACTCAATGCTAAACATAGTGCATATTTTACGATCAATCATGCTGGTGGCCTGCTCGGTACAATTGCAAGTCGTAATGATTGTTTAGTACCCTCCCTCGTACGAAGTAGATCTTAAGAAATAATTAGGTTTTAAGATGGTTGAAAAGAGGTCCAATTGAAAAAAAAAAGTAAAAATTTTGGAGGAAGAAATATGAATTTTTGAGGTGCTGAGTACTAATTTGTGCTTCCAAAGGTTGGCAGCTCTGATTATCAGCCTGTACCCTCTGTGCAAAAGGGAAATGATCAGGCTTCTGGGTAGGACATGGAAGATCCCATGTCACTTCCTGTCCAGAGCAGAGTGACAACCTAGAGCTCTCTAATGGTCTATTTCATTTGCACACTGGATAATGGGTGAGCAATGCCCACCCTCCATTGTTCTCAGAGGTGACAAGGAATATTGAGTGAAATATATATCGACCTGGCATCTTGTCCCAAGAATGTCTAATTGTTTTGTTTTGTTTGTTTGTTTGTTTTTTGTATATCCCCAATGTTTGACAATGTCACAGACTCGGTGGAAGTTGTGTCATGGTGGGACCATGCAGTATCCATGATACATCCTTTGTCTGAAGCAGTCTCAATTTCCCTCCTTTCCTCCTGCTGGAATTCAATAACGCAATCACACAAAGTGTATCCAAAGCTCTCTGCAATCCATGTGGGCGTACGATGGCCTCTGACTAAGAGGTTGGCTCTCGGGGAGTTGTCTCCTTATTTGAAAATGTCTGGAGATATTATTGAAATTTGGACTGTAGAAAGACAAATTTTGATCTTTGCTTGCTGATGATGATGCCACATTCAGCCTTCTTCTGGACAGATCTTCTTGATTTTTTCCCCTTTGGTTACTCTCCCTCCTCAGCTCCTGTGATGGCACCAAAAATATCATGATAAGATATCGTATGTAAGAATAAAAAGACACAATGCTGAGTAACTGTTATGTCCATGTAGGACCTTCAGACCCAGGACATTTGAAGGGTGACCCTTCTGTGGCGTATCACACCTTTGTGTGTCAAGGAAAAAATGATTGAAATTACTTGGTAAAGAGGCAAAATAAAATCATGACAGTTAAAAAAGAAAATAGGAGAAAGAGAGTTGACAGGCTTAAGTGCCATATTGATTACTTCTAAACCAGGTTGCAATTCCCTTGTGTGTTTATATTTGATTTGCAGAGTTGTTTTAAGTTTTAAGTGAGCATATTGCAGAACAAATGCTGGTAGGTCACTGGTATAGTTGTGCTACACTAAGGAGAAGGCTGTCCCATATCATTTGGGTACGTTGTGGTTCCTCTTCTCAAAGAAGTTCAGAAATATCAACCAGAAATAAACTTGTAGACTGAGATGATGAATCTTTATTTACCACAAACATTGCAAATCATAATGAACATGTATAAATCCATTGTAGAAATCTGGAAGATCCCTGTTTTTTTCTTCTTCTTCATTGAAAAGGATTTAAGACTTCAATGAAAATGGTTAAAATGGACATGTAATTTTCTTTAAGCATCAAGCCAGAATTCATTTGAAGTCTGGCGTATTTGCTATTCCAGTGATTTAATACAGCTGTTCTGATGAAATCTTGTGACATTAAGGAAAACTCGCAGAAAAAGAAACTGCAGCAAGTGAGTATTCAGTGTAGGAGATGCAACAGGATGTACTACTGCTTAGCTTGCATAATGGCACTAGGATCCACCCAAAGTAATTCTTTCCTCTGCTAATAAGGATAGACTTATCCAAGGATTGGGGGAGGTTCCTGCGACAGAAAGGAAGACACTAGTTGGGGTCCATTTAGGTAGAACAACCATATGCATTTATTTTGCCGAAGCTCGATCCGACCAAGAGGCGACTGGTGCGAGTACAGTACCCGGGGAGCCCGTACACTGATTGGTATAACTATATTAACCACACACTCGCCACAGATGGCGCTATGAATCACCACATAATGTACCATCAACAATTAACACTAATCAGACAATACTGGCGTGATCAATTTTCTTTTTTTTCTCTCTATCGTCCACTTTATGAATACTATGGGTCCTCAATATGACCTGGAACTATTACACCAGACTCTCATTTAAAAATAACATCATATCCTAACAAAACAATATGATTTCTCAGTCCTAAACATATTTTAGAAAATTACCAATCCAACTAAAAGATAAAGGAGCGGACTCTCCCATACCTAAGATATGTACATAGTTAAATATTAACCGAGTACATAAAGAAACCATTTTAACTTTGTGCATGGATTCAAAACACTAACATAAATGAACATGTTTGGCTTGTCCCTATTTGTCCTTTTCCCATCAAGGAAATAAAAAGACAAGGACTGTATAAAACGAAAATGCTCAAGTCAGGTCAAGTTGAGCATCAAAAAATTTCCCACCACAGATACAACTACATAGGCTAAAAAACTCCATTCAAACATGATATACTGTCAAGCGACATAAATAAAACAATAGATAAAGCGATTACACCCTATAACCATAGGGTTGACAAATAACTATAAGGAAGTGTTGGCAGTAAGTAACTACAATAACACTGACATGGTATGAACAATGTAGCAATGACTAAGAAATAAACTGTAGTGATCTGGAGTCGGGGGCAATATAATGGCAAAATACAAGTATGACTGTTAATGAGGCTATAGGCACAGGCCAGGAAATCATTGAAAACATGTATCGCATCAATAAAATATCAAAACAAGATTCAGATTACGATAAAGGCATATAAAGCAAAATAAGAGCATCCTTTATGATTACCAATGAGTAGACAAATATGATAAGAATATAAGAGACAGGTATTTATGCAAACATGTACAGTCTATATGAATTTATTGTACAGAGAAAAAGAAAACACTGAGTGATATAGAGGCATGCCAGGTGACCACTGGGCCTGCATCAGATATAATGAAACATAGTGATGTAGAATGAGAAAGGGAATGGAACAGTTATCTAATAACGAATATCAAGCATGGCCCAACAGATCGGCAGGGAGACCAACTATACTGCAATGCTCCGTCGAAGTAACAAATAAACCACATGTGTGTTCAAGCACATGAGGTAGTAAAATGTTCACATCATAACTGGAGTCTATAAATCTGACAGAACATTGGCAAAAAACACATATGTATAAAATGTTCAATACATAAGAAAATCTTTGAACCTGGCTGGGGGGTGCCTGGAGCGTTGTGGCCGCCCAGGAGGGGAAGGGGCCCCCTGGGAAGGGGTGGGGGTGAACTAGGAACCACAGACTGAGATGGGGGAGTAGGAGGCTCATGCAATGGGATGTTGGGGGGTTCTGAGTCTGGAGGAGATGACAGCTCATGGGGTACATCAGGCTGCGCAGCAGGATGTACGTCAGGCTCCTCATCGTCAGGAATCTGCGGAGTCTGAGACAGCGGGGTAGGGGGGATGGGTACCTTGAGGCACTGAGACATATTGATGCGGTAGGAAGACTTCCTGAGCTGTGCACCGATGAATTTGCGGATATTGCACCAGCTACCATCAATAGATGAAACGAGATAGCGGGGACGAGCAGTGTGCTTGGTACGATCAGACCTGAGGTATACAAGATCACCAACATGCAGGTCGGCGTCGTCAGGGAGGACACCCGAGGGGGCTTTAGAACGTTCACTGTGGGGATGGTTGGCAAGACGCTGCTCATGTTGGGTAGAGATGAGATTGGCATCTGACAGGGGGATCTGACTGTGCGTAAATTGATCCCGCTGGGTCCACATCTCACGTGCAGACAGACCACGAGAACGTAGGCGGCTGTTCAGGCGAGCAGTCACGAGAGATGAGGTCAAGGGCGTGATCGTACCCCCTGAGGGTTCATGGCGGAGAATCTCATCCTCCAGTTCGCGTATGGCCTTCTCCGCAACCGGATTCTTGTTTGGGTTCTTGGTATGGCCAAGTTCAATAGAAAGCCGAAGCTGACTGAGATGCGCATCATCGTGGAGTGCTGTGAACCCTGGGGCTGAATCAGTGCGTATGACAGCTGGTGGACCATCCAGCGGACGAAGACTGACACATAGACGAATGAGGGCATCACGCAGAGTATCCCGACGTTCATCGTCAAGGAAGCATGTGGCCATGTAAGAAGTTACACACTACCTGAGCATGAGGATCAGCTGTTTGGTACGTTTCAGGACATCCGCAGCAAAAGTAGTTCCCACAACTGCTGGGGGATCCCCGGTGGACTGAGGGTCAACTGTATGTGGGGCAGTGCGCAAAGAAGTACACTGGTGACAACCGTTTGTAACACGCGTGAGGGCGGCGTCCATGTCCAGAGCAAAAAAATGTCGATTGACGACTGCCCGAAGTTGATGACGAGACGGGTGCTCAAGCTGTAAGTGAAGCGATATGAGTAGGCCGTCCAAAATGTCGCGAGGCACAACGATACACTCACGTGGCGATAACAGCGCCTGTTCGCGTCGCACAACCAGGAGCCCATCCTTAGCAATGGTCGCAACACGAAGATACCTCTTGACGTCTCTGATGTTAGTGAGCTTCTTGGAGGGTCGTGTACCTTGATGGAGGTAAGCATGGGTGCGTCTCAAATCCTGGCACTCTGATTGGATGCTGAGCCAAGCAGGTCTGGAAGTGAAGGGCAGCTTCTTTTGACCACTGAGGACATCCTGAGGTGTGACACGGTGTACGACAGAGACCTCTGTCTGGCGGGTGAAGAGGCATATCTGGCATGTGGGGTCTGAGCACTCTTGGGCATTTCTGCTAGCGAAATATGAAGGGACATTAGCAGAGCCAGCAAGATGTTGAATAGAGCACTGGAACCTACTGACCGTGGAGAGGAATGTTGAGACGCGCGGGTTGGCGGAGAATTCACCCTGGCAAAGCTTTTCGAATGCTTGAACGCAGGGTTTGCTGTCAGTTAAGATGCAAGCGCGGTGTTGTGACTGGATGATGAAGGGGCCGAAGTGTCTGCAGGCAGCCGCAATCGAAAGGGCTGCAATTTCACATGGTAACCATGTACCCTGTCTACCACGGAGCTTGCAGCTGAAAAAAACGGCGACTTTAGGTTTACCCTGCCTGGTGACATACAACGTAGCACCGATACCGTGTTTTTTGACTGCACCATCTGTAACGATCCAAAGCTGGTCAGAAGGGCGGGGGAGCGTAATGGTACGAGGAGACGCCAATGCATCTTGCGCTGCTTTGAACGCAGCATGGAGGTCATCTGTCCATGTGATACGATCACTGGACTGACCGCCTGCCACTACAGCATCAAGTGGAGTGAGGAGTGATGCGCACTGCGGAAGAACGCGTGCAAGCATTTTGTATGCCCCAATAAAGGAACGCATGCCTTTGACTGTAGTCGGAGGGGAACATGAAGCGAGAGCAGCAATGCGATGAGGACTAGCGCGCAGTGTCCCTTGTGACCAGATCCAGCCTAAGATCGTTGTGGATTGGGGACAAACGACTGTCTTAGCAGCAGAGAGATGCAAGCCAGACTGGCGGAGGGCATGTAGGACACGGGACCAATTTTGCAGAAAGTCCTCGGGGGTCTCACCACCAAAGAATAAATCATCTGCGAGTTTCACGACCACGCCCTCAAGCAGCAAGTCACCAAGAACACGACACATGAGCTCTTCAAGGGCAGTCTCTGAACCAGGCATGCCCATAGCACAGCGAGTGTATACACGTACCCCACGGTAGGGCGTTGCGACGCCGCAATACTTCATTGAGTTCCTTGACAGGGGGATCTGGTAAAATGCATTTGTGAGATCTGTGGCAATGATGTGTTTCCACTGGCCGATTTTTCGAAGGGTGGAATCGACATCTGGCATGAGAGAGGGCTGTAGCTTGGCATACCGCCCAACGTCAGCGAAGGCGGTAATGAGGCGGAAGCCCCCTTTGGCCTTCTTGACCAGAAAGGATGGGTTGAGGTACTCCACAGAAATGCCCACATCTTCGGGGCGAGCAAACACACCCTGTTTTTCAAGTGTATCAAATTTCTCTTGAAGATCAACCAAGGAGCGGCGCGAGTACAGAGGTAGCCGACCTTTGCGCTGGGGCGGTTGAACAGGCCCCATGTTGACAACAGCTTCGAATGGGCCAGCAGCACCATTGTATCCGCCGAAGGCAGGATCAAACACATCATCGAATTCAGCATGAAGGGACTGGAACTCACGACGAGTATGGTCAGGGAGTGTACCACTAGGATCCACAGATACAGCATCAGAAAAGGCACTGTGCCCATCAAGAGAGGTGTTCTTTGGAGGGGTACCACTAGGGATGGGCGGGGCCGAGTCGGATGGCAGTTTGGATGGAACGAACACGGGGCGTACCTGGCAGAAGTGTTCATTACGACGAACGATCTTTGGCTCTGGGGTGAGATTGGGAATACGTACCTTGCCGGCGACACTCAAGACCATACAGGGACTAGGCCATGTTGGATCAGAAGAGGTAGCACCCTTCTGCTCTACAACGCGCGGCTCAAGGGCAAGTGTCTCGTATGGCGACAATTCACCGGGGAGGGAGACCTCAACGAAATCACCAGGGAACAAGACTGGATCTTGCAGGGGCTCGTAGAACATGAGCGCGATGCACAGCATGAGATGGAGTATCAAGTGGCGTGCGGGACCCATAAGGAATGACAATGTCGTCACCGATGCGGACCTGACGTTTAGCGGGGCGGACCGAAACGTCATTTCGTTCCATGAACGGCGTTCCATGAACGGAGTGCCGGCAAGGACATCGACATCGAGATTGTCAATAACGAGGCCCTCGAAAACAAACTCCTTACCCTCACGGGTAAAGGTAAGCTTAGCCTCACCAACAACATCAAGTGGGGAGGACCCATCAGCTTGGTGGGCAGACTGTGACGTAGGAGTGATGACCCCATGGAGGGACTGAACCACAGAGGACTTGATCATGTTGCCCGTGGCCCCACTATCAACTGTGACACGAATGACTTGATGACCACAAAATACATCAAAGTACGGAGATTGGCGAACCTGGACTTGCAGAGCAAGTGATGAGTTACTGTGATTGTCTGTGACCGGGTCAGTCTCTGACACGTGCACCTGTTCTACCTGACACAGATCATCAACACCATCACCATCATCAACATCATCTTCACAATCAAAAATGTTTGCAACTTGGCGTGCCTTAGCAATAAAGCGCCTATCATGCTCAGGAAGGTATGCGCATTCGCTGAGGTAGTGGTTGTCTGGACGGTGAGCTTCTCGACAAAGCGGGCAGTACCTGCTGGTGCGCGGCGAAACACGGGTGCGGGTTTGTGGATTACGCCGTTTGCCTAGCGCAGAAGGGCATGGAGAACGCTGCCGAGGACGCTGAGCAAGTTGTGGGGGTGATGTCAGGGTGCGCATTGCACGGGAACTCTCTGAAGAGTGAATTTCATCCAGCAGGCTATCTAGGGCCTGTGAGATTTCAGGCTTTAATGAGGCTAATGTCCTAGAGCGCAGCTCCGTCCCGTATCACTGCTTCACGAGACGGGGGAGGTCAGAGTGTATTAATTGGAGCCAGTGGAGGACGACAAAATTCTCCAGTGTGGGGGTTAGCTCTTCATCCTCCTTTACACGGTCTCCATGGTGCGAGATACCACTAGAGACAGTGAGCAAGTTGTCTTCAACAAATGCAACCAACCTCTGGTAGAGGTCTTCCGGGCGCTCATCAGCCGCAAGCTTGATATCGCTGAAGTCTAGAAAGTGGGCGCCTGTGCTTTGGAAGCCATAGTGTAGCCGTATTTTGCCCCAAATGTCATTTAGTGAAGTGGAGTTTTTCACAATAGAACTGCGAGAAATGACTGGACAGAAATTGGCAATCTGCCCCAGCATAAGTTCTAGCATGCTAGCTTTCTGATGGGCTGTTTTTCTCGAGTCTGATGGGACTGAAGATGGGTCATCCGTAAAGCCCCGAAGGGGCTCAGATTTTGTTTTCTTAGCCCAAGAACAACCATCAGCGAGAAAAGGAGCAAAATTAGAATCGAGGGTTAGAGTGTAGACTAAGTTCTGTCTCCAATTCTCGAAAGAATTCACTGTTTCGTGCTTAGTTAGGCACCATTGCTTGGGCGCTCTCGGGGCCGAGGCCATCGTGAAAATGAATGGGTGGGACTACACCGAAACAAAGAAATGAACCTATACCAACAAGATAGAGTTGGTCAACTAGCGATACTTAGCTCAGATTGTCTCCCTGGGCAGGTGAAAAGATTTCCAATGGATAGGGCTGTTTCCGACGCTGCCACCACGACAGAAAGGAAGACACTAGTTGGGGTCCATTTAGGTAGAACAACCATATGCATTTATTTTGCCGAGGCTCGATCCGACCAAGAGGCGACTGGTGCGAGTACAGTACCCAGGGAGCCCGTACACTGATTGGTATAACTATATTAACCACACACTCGCCACAGATGGCGCTATGAATCACCACATAATGTACCATCAACAATTAACACTAATCAGATAATACTGGCGCTGTATGTGTGTGTGTGTGTGTGTGCGTGTGTGTGTTTTCACAAAACTGCAAGCGTCTTGAACTGATGTTTCGTTTGTAATCAAAATGATAATATTGTTCTGCTATTGTTTATTTCAGATGGAAGAGACGAGCATGATGTCAAGAATGTGAATGCCGCCAAGCTTCACATAAAACACCCCATCATTATCTGGTGGACGCCGTTCACTGGAGAACGAGGCAAAGTGAAGCAGTGTGGTACAGACAAGTGCTTCTTCACCGTGGACCACCACTTCCAGCACCATCAGAATACCAGTGCATTTCTCTTCTATGGCACCGACTTCAAACCAGAGGATCTTCCACTACCACGGAAACAACATCATGAGTGGGGGCTATTCCACGAAGAGTCGCCAAAGAATAACTACATGCTGTCACATCCCGACTGCCTTACACTCTTTAATCACACAGCCACGTTTAAGCGGGTTTCAGACTATCCACTCACCACTCAGTATTTGAAGAGCATCAAAGAACTGGAGAGCCAGAGGTTTATGATTCCTCTTGCAGAAAAAGAGAACGCTGGATTGGCCCCAGTGGTGTATGTACACAGTGACTGTGACCCACCATCAGACAGGGATAGCTACGTCCGTGAACTTATGAAGCACATATCTGTAGACTCATATGGTGCATGTGTTCACAACAAAGACCTTCCCAAAAAATTGACTAATCCCTTGACTATGGAAGAAGCAGACTTCTATAGGATCATGGCAAAGTACAAGTTTACTCTTGCTTTTGAGAATGCTATATGTGAGGACTACATTACAGAAAAGTTATGGCGCCCTCTCATGTTGGGATCAGTGCCCATTTACAGGGGATCCCCTTCAGTGAGGGATTGGCTTCCAGACGAACACGCAGCCATCATTGTCGACGACTTCAAGTCACCAAAAGAGTTGGCAGAGTACATCAAGTATGTTGATAGCCACCAGGAGGAATATGAAAAGTATGTCAACTTTAAGAGAGCTGGAGCTACGAATGCCCGACTCGTCAGGAGAATGGAGGAGCGAGAGTGGGGAGTGAATGATTTCAAGAAGATCAATTTCATAGATGGGTTTGAGTGTCTTGTTTGCAATAGACTACATGAAAACATGAGGGCAAAGGCTGCTGGGCATTCTGGTACTTCACATATTGCTAGACCAGAGCACTATAGTTGCCCCAGACCTCAAGCATTCAGTGATAGGAGACGAAATCCAATTGCTCTTTATCAAGGTCTCTATGATGACCATGTAAAGTATGCCAAAGCTCTCAGAGGTGCTGTTGTTTCCAACTCAAGCTACATTCACAAACTATCAGAAATGCATTAGATTCATATAGAATAGAGAGCAGCTTAAAGACTTGGGGAATATCTGCAGACAACAGTGCTCTGTTGTCCATCAGAGATACTGATTGATAGTCAGTCTGCTATACTTTGTCAAATGAGTGTATCCTTGCTTTCACATGTACCAAAAGTGCTTTAAATGCTGAATTACAAACGAGATTGCAGTTACAATTCAAAACACCCTTCATTCACACGACCGAGGAAGGCTTTGCTGATTCTGCGGTTTTGCATTTCAGAGCGAGGAGTGGAGGTGTGGCTTCTTTCCAAGTTCCCATCAATCACTCTTGAGCCGTTAGTAGCGCGAGCTTTGAATGCAGTGCAAGCATTTGAGGGGCATGGTCATTCTTTGGAAGTGGTTAAAAGGTCAACATAAGCTCCAACCCCAAAACATGATTGGAGGTCAAATGCTTTCACACGACTGTTTCGCTCCTTAATTTTGGCAAAACATGATTAGAAAACACCTTCAGACCCTCTTCTTCTTCTTCTTCCTCTTCACTATAAGTACAGGCGTATTTTTGTACTGTTGAAACATTTGAAACATGATTGGAACTACGATTCTAATCACCTGCCACGATTCCTGTTTGCATTCACAAGCAAAAATGCTTAATTTGCAACACAATTCTAGTGATAGCATCATTGCAATCATGTTGCACTCTCGGTACATGTAAAAGCAAGGTACGTTTCACTGGATGTCAGTTACATAATCATACAAAGCCTATCATCAAACCTGCGCTACTGTCATAGATTGACAGCATGTAGTCACACAATTTGATGGGTTTTTAGCAACCATCTTTGAGACAGTCACAAGTGCTCTGTGAGAGGATTGGAGATTTGGTCCCAAGGTGATATTTGTATCGTCACATCCATAACTGTAATCCATCTATAATGTTGATGATTTACACTGGAAATAACATAGAATTTCTGTAACTTTGGAGTAGATATCTTCCTTTTAAACAAGGGAATACAACATCCATTAGCATTACATTCCATGATATTCCTTCCCATCAGACCAGCTTGTATCAGCAAAGGGGCTCAGTATAGTTTTGCTTTTTGTTCTTATTACTTAATGTCAATATTTCTGGATAAATGTTCTGCTATATGAAAATACATTTTGGCTTGAATGGCAGTGTCCCATTCTATATTGTGTCACCAGGGCCCCTTTACTAGAAAATGTGTACATGTATGTAATCGCAAGTCAAGTTTCTAGCTATGAGACCCTTGTATAATGTTTTATGCATTAACAGCTGTGTTTTTATATGAAATGTCATCTTTTATCAAAGTGATGTTGAATATGAATCCTGTTCAGCATGTCCATGATTTGTGCACTTGGCAAAAAAAGAAAAGAAAAGAAAGTAAGCATTTGTTCAAGTTCATATTTTTCATAGAATATTTGGCTGAATATTAGTGTTTCATATACCATGTTAAAGGTACTGTAAAAGTGGATATTTTCGTGCAACTAATTTTTCACGCTTGGTCGGGTGAGAAGAGTTTCGCGTGTTTTTAATTCCGCGGAATCAAGACATCACGCACAGGAACACACGGCAAGCAAAAATATTCGTGTGCTTTCATTTTCGCGCTAGTTTCTGGTTGCGCGAAATGCGTGAAAATTTCAACACCGTGAAAATTTTCACTTTTACAGTAACTTACTTAGCTATGAACATGGTAGGTCAATAAAAATGGAAACTTTACGCATGATTGAACCCATTTGTTTTTCTCTTCCAAGACACAAAAGTAATAATTGCAAAAATGGACAAGTTGTCATTCATGCGAATGTGTTCTTCCATATAACAGTGAGAACAAAAGACAAATTTAACACAATACGAAACATGACTTACCTTGCAAAAATCAACCTATGATCTCTATATTGTCTTTGTAGCCCCCAAAGATAAAGAAAGGCAAAAAATAATGGAAGAAAATGAAGTCTTCTGCCAAATCCAAATTCAAATGACATTAGAGAAGAAGCAATGTTGTAAAAAAAAACTATTTAAATTGATATTTCAGATTATGAAATTTGAAAATGATGTTTAGTTCTTGAATTTGTCTTATTAATTCTTAATTCTTAAATTCCTAAATTGAAAGAACTAAATAACATGAATTCTGTCCATTTCATCACCTTTGCGGCTTACTGCTGACGTAATTTGAAGTTGAGTTGACAGAAAATTTTTATATTCCCACTTAAGTTTCCCTCTTTGTTTTTGTCTGAGGATATAAAAAGATATAAGGGAATGAAAACTTTAATTTTGATATTCATTCATGTCTCTCATTGTTTTTAATTGGTCTTTTGTTATCATTGCTACTTTTAAGGGCAATTGCAATGTCAATTTCTGCAATTTTTACTTTTGTGCCTTAGGAGTGCAAGAATGAATGTGTTCACTCATGCATAAAGGTTTTCTTTGTATTAACCTACCAGGTTGATAGCCAATTAGATAATCTTGAATATGGTATTTGAGACAATGGTTTTCATCGAAATCCTGTGTGAAAAATATGTACTGGAAAAAGTGCTGAGTGTATAATGAAAAGAATGCTATATCTGTCTAACTCTATCAACTCCAAAGAGTGTATGTAAATTTAAGAAGCTGAAATATTGTGCAATGATGATGCCTTACACAGGTATAAATTGCCAAATTACTTGCCAACTTTAGCATATCACATTTTGATTTTGTGCTATAATATTGCAAATGTTTGTACATGTATTTCATTTTGTGTGTGCTTTAGCAAAAATGTCCTGCACACAATTTTTTAATGTTTGTCTGTTTCATAAAACGTATATTTGTCTTAATACTAGAAACTACTGTGAGTGTAAGGAATTTTCAGCAGCTGTTTTCTTTATGCAAAGAAAGTCTTCCTATTAGAATGACATCTCTTTTAAGACAATGTTGCCATTCTTTTGCTGTTTATCGATTTAGATTGATTACACTTGTGATACAGGTGAAATCAGGAGTTTGATGTACTACAGATAAGCTAGTTAGAAATACTGTTAAACCATAGAAATATTACCAGTATTACATTTATAAAAAGTCATTCACGTATGTCTTCCTTCTTGAATAGAGTACCGAGTGGGTACCGTGAATTAAAGCTGTAAATTTTTCATGGGGGTTTAATTTTCGTGATAACTACGAATCACTGTTGGTCCACAAATTTAACAACATGCGAAAATATCACCATGCGCTGGGTGTAATAGTACACTTAGGACAGCTTCCATGTCAATTCACGAAAACAACATTTTGCAAAAATGTCCATGACCTCATTCGTGAAAATATCTGTATGTGAAAATGACAGTTTATACAGTAGATGTGTTTGGTATGTTTTCCTTTTAATGCTATTTCAACATTTATCATGGTTATAGTACTACATTTTGTGCAGTGGGTGGTTGTTTTGGCATTGTTTTTTTTATTTTATCTCATTGTGGTACATTTATTTTACATCTTTAGATCTTGATATAGAGCTATTTCATTTATCATTAAAAGTATTTAATTATACTGTTTTAGGGGCAACTTATTTTTTAACACATTTCCATAGTTGTGGTGTAAAAAATGTGATACTAGTATGATGCATATTCTATCTCATTTGGTTTCCTGTGTAATGTATTAATTTGTATGTTAGATATTATTCTAAAATGTGTACAGCTGAAGATGTCTTCAATTCTCCCCGTTGCATATAAATGTAAACATTTTGTCGCCAGAGGTTAGGTCCTTACGCTGGTCTTATGCTACGTGCCAATGAATGAGGTGATCTTAAGCACCCACATGCAACACTTGGAGGTCAAGCACTTTCTGTTGTCCACATGTACACTTCCACTAATGCAGCAGGGATGGGTAGAGCATATTCCTATATGCAGTAATTGCATATGGTTTTTGCCTTTTTATCATGATTTACAAATTGTCTCTTCACAATACAAAATGTTTTTTTCAGAGCTCATAATTTGTTTCTTTTCCTAAGAACTACAAAACTATAGTAGTTTGGAGATGGAGATTGTTACAGTAATTGAATCATACTGCCACCAATTTGAGGTTTTACAGTTATATGTGATCGGGAGAGTTGCATTCATAAACAAACAAACAAACAAACAAGTAAACAAACAAACAAACAAAAACTTTACAGAAGAGTTCTGTGGAATTCATTCCTATTCTTTTGTTTTAGGTATGGGAGCGATGATTCATTTATTTTTAAGAATAAGTTTTATATGATAACATTGGGAATATGTGAAATGTCAGGTTTATGTCATTTGTGTTGAAAGGGAAATAATATTTACAATTTGTTGATCTTGCTGAAATTTGTGTAAGTATAGCTTTAATGTTCAGGTATTTATATTTATATCTCTAAGTCTCTTAGATGTGATTACACCGTGTGGCCAAAGCAATGCTTCTTCAAGTGTACTGTAAAATCCTGAGAATTGACAAGCTTTCATGATTGAGGGTATGGAACCAAAGTTTTAGCATGGGAATATCAAATACTTGCTACACCCCTCTTGAGAATTACTGCATGCATGTAGACCCGGCATGTAGGTGCCCCTATATACATTACTGTGTGTAAGTTTAGAGTTTGGGGTGTACCCTGTATGTATGCATTTATAATGAGTTTTATTTTGTGCACTATATTAAGATATGCCGATGTTTCTTTGCCTGCTTCATTTCATCCCTGTATCACTCTACTCTATCCTATAAGTTAACCCATTGAGGACGGTTTGATTTTGCTACAACATGCATTTCCCATTATTATAGACACCTGCCAGAGTATACTAAGGACTCGTCCTCAACGGGTTAATGTCGAATAATAGTATGGAATGAACTTCTTCATAAACTGAGCAGAGTTTGACATTGCAAGAAACCTCCAGGTACTGTAGGTTAAGAAAAGCAATATCTATTTGTGTCATATGTTTTATATTCCTTGTGCCCTGTAGACTTCCAAATGTATTCAACATGATAAAGTTATCGCTGACCTGTACGTCACTTCAGTGTTTGTGACAAATCTAAAAAGAAATAGGGATTATACAGATGGTGATGACTTAAGGTATAAACTTTGTATACTGCTCAGGGAATTTTATGTACTTGTTGTAAGTTGTTAGTTTTTATGCCTCCGCCACGAAGTGGTGCCGGAGGCATTATGTTTTCGGGTTGTCCGTCCGTCCGTCCGTCCTTCCGTCCGTCCGTCCGTCCGTCCGTCCGTCCGTCCGTCCGTCCTTCCGTCCGTCCGTAATGAATTTTGTGGACAGGCTAACTATCAAAACCTTTTGAGGTATCCTAATGAAACTTGGCATGTATGTGTATCAGGGGGTGAAGTTGTGCCTATCAACTTTTGGGTGCACATGCTCAAGGTCAAAGGTCAAAAGGTCAAGGTCAAATGCGTAAAATTTCACTATTTCCTCCATATCTATGCAATACCTGAAGATATTTTCTTTATACTTAGTGTATACATGTATTACCCAATTAAGATTCTCTGGTGAAAGTTTGGGGTCATGAGGTCAAAAGGTCAAAGGTCAAAAGGTCAAGTAAAATGTTAAAATTTTACTTTTTTCTCTGTATCTTGGAAATTGTTCAAGGTATCTTTATGGAACAAAGTATGTATGCATGTACTGACTGGCAGTGG
Source organism: Diadema antillarum (assembly GCF_040938485.1). NCBI lineage: Eukaryota > Metazoa > Echinodermata > Echinoidea > Diadematoida > Diadematidae > Diadema > Diadema antillarum. The sequence goes on from NW_027270948.1 coordinate 276,125, forward strand.
TTATCTAGGGAATTTGGGGTTCATGTGGTCAAAGGTCAGGGGTCAAAGGTCAAGGGCAATACTTCAAAATTTTACTATTTTCCTGATATTTATGCAATGCCAGCAGGATTATTTTTTTTAAAACTTGATGTATGCATGTATAACCCACTAGAGATTCTCTGGGATTTTTTTTTTTCTTGCCAAGAAGGTCAAAGTTCAAAAGGTCAAAGATCAAGTGAAAGTGCTGAACTTCTTTCTCCATATCTCGGAAGTGGCTCAAGTTATCTTTAAACTTAGTACATATTTATGTATGTTCTGCCTGACATTGATTCTCTTTAATATGAATCAAAGGCCAGATGAAAATGATAACAATTTACTGTTCAATGCAGAAATTGCACTTTTTCTCCATACCTTGACAATTACTCAAGTGCGTAAACTTATGAAAGGGTCAAAGTCGAAGTTAAAGTTCTTAAATCCCCAAATACATGCTCTCCTATTCATCCAATTAAACATAGGTCAAAGAAGGTGAATATTTTGATACATTTGTGACAAACATGTCATTTTAATATTTTGCCAATTTTGTGAAAATGTAATCACACATTGTCCACATGTACTATAGACCTATTAGGAGAATCATGCATTATGGCGGAGGCATACCAGTCGCCATAGCGACATTTCTAGTTTATGTATATTTCTATTCGTATCATAATTTGTAATTTTTCAGTGTTTGTTTGTAAGCAGAACATTTTGAAGATTAGGGAAGGATAAGTTTCTAAGAGAAAGATATTTTAAGTGAAAATGATAATTAAGAAAATGACAACAGTTTGGATGTTGGGTTATGCAGGGATCTCCAGACTAATCATGCCATTGTCATAAATTGTTTGCAGAGAATTCCACAAGTATTGTATACACATGAAAGAATAGAATTTACTTCTTCTATTTTGTTAGCAGGAAACATATCAATGGGCCTAGTATCCCTAATACATCTCAGGGGCTGTGGAACCATAGGGTATAGTAGGGCTGCAGCCCCTCCCCTCCCCCCCCCCCTCCCCCCCCCCCCCCCCCACATGGGGCATTGTAACAGTATTTTTAGTTTTGGAAACTGCAGAATTTCTTTCAGGAAAGTAGTGACAAGAATTTTTAGATCGAGTATACTTCTATACTGATTAATAGGCCCTACCTGAAGATATGGTAGAGAATTGAAAGTAAGAATGATTGAATTCTGAAACAAGTTAAAAACCTCTGAGTACATCACTAAGGTAGTCCCATGATGAAAATTTTGTCATGCACATTTTCATGCTTAAGACCTGCATCAAAGTTCTCTTCCTTCTCCAAATGTTTGTTTTTAGGGTTTGTGTTTGTTTGTTTGTTTGTTTGTTTTTTGTGGGGAGGGGGGGGGGGGGGCTTACAAGGTTAACTTTATTTCCTAATTCCTGTCAGTGCAGGCCAATACATGTATAATAACGATGTAATCTTTAAGTCTAAGTTTGTAAATATCTGTATCAATATGATGTGAAAATGCAGAACACATATATTTTGCTATACAGTGAACCTTTTTACATTCAATCTGTCAATTATGCAATTGATAAAAGAAATGTCTCTAATATTACTGGTAATAGAGAGTGGATTTTAGTGAGCATACAAATTGTCTCTTTGTTGATTCATTTTGCAAGTCATTTCATATTTTGACAGTTGATTCCCATCCTGTGATGGGCAGATTACATACTGTACATATAACCCAGGCATAATTATATGATGGTAATACCATGCACTGAGAGGCTCCTGTTGAAGTTATTGTTTTTGATGATGATGATGATAATAGATATTTCAAATGCGCACTTTCTGACGATTATATATCACTCAAGGCGCTACAATAATTTATATATTATAATTACTCAACAACAATTCAAAGGTATAAGTTAAATAAATTGAGACATCTATCTATCTATCTGTCTGTCTATCTATCTATCTATCTATCTATCTATCTATCTATCTATCTATCTATCTATCTATCTATCTGAGGTGGCAGGAATGGCATTATTTTCTAAGGTGTGTAGCCTGAAGAAAATAATGAGATTTCTGTATGAGGAATCCATGATTTCAGTAGAGGTACGTTGGGTCTGGGGCACTTTCCCCCTGGGCAATTACCCTAGACCCTGGCGGCCCTGACCCTAATCCTAATCCTGAGCGTAATCCTAACCCTAACTCAAACTCTAACCCGCAACCAATTCCTAACCCTAATCTTTACTCTAACCTTATCACTAACCAGTATTTAATTGGGGGGGGGGGGGGGGGGGGGGTAATTGCCCTGATATGGGTATGTTGTATCACTCCAATGAATCTTTTGAAAAAAAAAAAGTTAGTAAATTTTGAAATATAGAATCGTTTTTGTTGTATAGGTGATCAGAGTACTGACAGCAGTGGATGTGATTATACTCATAATAGGCGGGGCATATATAGCAATTTCACACACCATTGATGCAAAGCTATTGATTGATTGCGTATATGATGTAATATTCATGGTAAAGCGCATGAATATCATGTTGCAGAATATAGCACATATATCTCCATTGGCACTACTTCAGTATCATATCAATCTCTTGTTCGTTCACATGATGCTATGTAGACCAATCTCTGAACAGAATTTTGTTGATGAAGGAGATGATAATTATCATTTTCATAATAAGTATTGTCAGAATACTGTATAGACAAAACAATTAATTGTCATCAGTCACTTATGCTATCATTTTTAGTATAGATACTGTCTGTACAGGGCTGCTTGGAATTACAGCAAGTCTTTAAAATGATATTGTAGGCCTAAATACATTGTCTTGCTTATTCATTATTCCTTGTTCATTATTCCTTGTCAGATTCCTTGTCACAATTTATAGGGCCTTATAATGATCGAGCAATATTCTCCTTTTTGCAAAAGGATCATTAGTGTGTTATTTTTCATTTTCAAGTCTTTTAGTGTTTTATGTTTGAAAAAAAATTATGCCAATATGCATTCTTTGACTTGATGAATAACGTTAAAAAGGGATTTTATTTTTTACTTATTTGTATTTCATGTAAAGATTCTTAGATTGTTTGTTTATTTGTTTGTTTGTTTTTAAGAAGGGCTGGGTGTTATTCTCTTGTGATAGAGTGAACCAAACTGTTATATTCATTTTTAGAGATTTTCTACAATTAGGCCCAACCCATAAAATACTACTACTAGTAGTTGCCCTGCTGAATCTCTGTTTTATGATGCTGTTCGAAGGGCGAGTGCCTGTTGCATAACTTCATGACGTACAGAAATGGGCGTGGTTAAAGAACGAGTCGCTCGCTGATGAGTGCGCAACCATATCCGTTGCATGCTTTCAGTACAGGTACTGAGGTCGGTCGCGTGTATGCAGTCAGACCGCAACGCTGCTGTTAATGAGCTCAAATCAAAAATTTATCGTACGCGCAGGTATTTGCGCATGTCCTTCTCAGCACCCGAGATTTTGCGAGATAATTCAGAGACAAAGTGCATGGTCTACGAGATTCACTTATTGGCAACATGAAGATCTACTATCCGTGACTAATTGACATGGTTTGTGAATATTTGAAATAAATCACACCTCTTACTGCTTACATTATACAAAATGAGCTTATGATACCATTATTCATATATCTGCATTATATCGATATTTTCCAAACGACCCTGAGACAAATTAGAACAAGGCTTTCTATTTATTGCCAACCCGACCCGTTCATAGGTTGAATCACCACATGAATGATAGTCAACGTTTTAGATATACCTGTTACAATAGCACACTAAGAACTGAATTGGTCCCTCGCTTAGAAAACAATAAAAATTGAAAGTCTCGTCGAGTAAAAATCATAGTGTGGCAATTTGAGATACATGCGCTCCCAGGGTATCATTAGATAAATTACTCAGCGATGTATACAGTGGATTAATAAGGAATAATTATTCTAATACCAAAAAGAGAGTCCCAAAGAACTCATGTGTGCAAACACAGTGCTAGATCTTTTATTATTGATTTGTATGCTATTTATTAATGCACTCTACTCTTATCTAGTTGTGCCGGCAAAAAAAGTTCAAGCCAAAGTTGAGCTGTCGATCAGAGTGGGGTGTTGTTCTTGTTGTTTACGTGGAGATCTTACACCAGCTGCAGTTGCCTGAACCTGAGCGCGTATACATACATTGTGTGCGCGCACACACACACACCATAGGGTCCTACACTGTCATCTACACACAGTGCATTACTGTTATGTAGAGTACACGTTTACTGTCATTCCGCGAGGTGCGTTCAACTCTCCACTCAGAGGGAATTAACCAATCAGAAACGCGTATTCGCGGCAAACTGAAATCTCGTCAAAAATTAATTGTACAACGCAATGATTTATTCGCCAACCTGACCCGTTCATAGGATCAGTCCACATAAAGTCATTATGGTTTCATAGAATGATATTTCCTCTTTCATTTTATACCTCTTCCATTTTGGTCCACCTTAATTTCGTCGGTCTAGTGTACCCCTTAAAAAGAATGAAAAATATGCAAATTTTGTGTTTTATAATTTCCTTGTTCAGTATATTTTATATGTCATAACCTATCAAGTGGTCGAATTTCATCAAAGTACAACTCTTCAGCTTTTTATCGATATATAAATCATGAAGATTGATAATGTCGTTTAGATTTACAGACACTCTAAAAATGTGGTCTCCCAGCTCATTACGTATTCATGTCCGCGAGGTCCATGCATACGCGTACGATAAATGCGAAGGCTTTTCAGGACGTTGCGGTCTGACTGATGCCCTCGCACTGGGCCCGAGAAACCCGTCCAAATACCTCGCAAGTTTGACCCGAGCAACTGTATCCGGTAACCTGCCCATTTTCTTTGCCCTTCCACTCTGCACATACTGCTGTGCAGCACACGCGGCATCTACACAAAGCAGCGCAGTTAGTAAGTATTCACCGCTCGTTGTACGCACGCATTTCCATTCACTTTATGGCGATCGAACCAGTCCTTGCATTCGTAAACATGTGATTGTCTATGGTAGTGCGTGTGCTCCATATCCACGCTACCTCAATAGGACCCTGGGCAGCAATATAATACGTGAATTTACCGTCGTCGCGTCGGCGGCCATTTAAACGCGTGCGCACTATTTTTTACCATAGGAATACACACGTTACTGAGCATACGCGCACGTTGAACAGCTTCGACATTACCGGCGTTTAGGCTCAAGTGGTAAGAAAGGTCTGAGTATTATTTTGTCGTATTTGCCGCATTTCAAGCAATGATTGAAACTGGATGTTTGTTCTATGGTTATCTAGGCTTTTATTTCGTTACGCCCCCACTTAATACGACGTTTAAATCTGGTGTATCGGGAATAATAACTTCTAATTTCGTTTGTCCTGGTGCGTAATCTGCATCAGCAGATGAACATGTGAGTGCTTGCTGGATTGAGGATGGAGCACTTCCGTTCATTGCGTGCATGTACATTTACACGTAGCCCCAGTTGTGCATGCAATTACTAGTTGAAAACTTACTGATCATTAAGGTTAGACGTTGTACTAGTATCTGACTGAGTATGATGACCCGTAATTAGTACAGTAGTATCATGAAAATTTTCACTTGAATTCTCTGAATTTAGCCTAGTGTAACAGCTAGACTGTAGTTTGAGCGCTAGACTAGGTTTAGTGTACCGTGTACTAAAATAGCCTTCATCCTTTTCACCGAACCATGAAATGAGATCAATTATCCATAGATTTGATTGATATGTAACATACACATAAACAGTGTTTAAATCAGTCCATCTTTTCATTTTCTTGGAAAAATCTCGCATTTTAATAACTTGTCGCGTGCCTGTCGTAGGGGTGGCTTCGATTCGCCCATCATCGTATTCATAAGTAGAGAGCTCGCTAGCGCCGAGCCAGCGCGCGGCCGCCGCGCGGCGTCCGCGGACAGTCGTAAATCACACAACACCTATAGCGACTCCCGTGGGAGCAACCGCGAAGCTCTCCACGGGCTGCGCGATTGGGCAGCCAATTTCACTGAAACGGGCATTGCAAGGTCCATTTCGTGTACCGTTCTTACCACATGGGCTTACTTGGGGTCGATAAATCTTCCTTTCAAAAAATCAGAAAACACTTCAATTTTGAAAAAAGTTAAGTTTCGACACTGCCATATTTTGCGCAATGTGGATTAAGTACAAAATACACCAAGGTCACGACAAATAAGTGCAAAAATTCGACTTAGCGTGCTAACAGATCGTCCTCCTCGGGCTACCTTAGCGGTTCGTAGCAGACTCAAACCAACGTACAAGGAAGGCAAAAGTAGTTCAGGTTTGTGATTCGAACATGTCGTTTGACATAGGGCCGTATTACTTTTGAAAAGAATGATATCGATGCACCCTGTCATAACTGCTACAGCTAGCAATCATCGCTAAGAGTTGAGCACTGCGTGTGAAGAAAACGATGTACTTGCGCGAGAGCGCCATCTAGTGCTCAATGACCTAGCTAACTAAAATTTTAAAAATGTTGCACCACCACATCAATTGATTTTCAAACTTGCTCACTCTGAACAAACAACCAAGAAAAAATATTGGTATTGACTAGGGTTCTATTTCTAATTTGCTTCTGTCAGCGACTCAGATCTTTTAGATCAAGACTAGGCATATCTATTTGCTGTTTTGACACTTTCCCACATGTTGGAATAACTCGACCGCAGCAGCTCTTGCTGGACACGAGCAGACATTAGGCCCACGCCACGGTATGAAATAAGTTCACACTTCAGCGCAGCGCAACGGTCAGTTGTCTTTTTAAATCTTACTTTTAATAGGGGTTCTAGTCTGAATATTGCTATTATTGCACCCTGTACTGTAGCGATCATGGAAAGATTTTCTAGAGGTTCTATGTGTTCACGTATCTTCAAAAAGACAAACTTCTTTTTTCCCTTTCTGTCAGCATGTATGGTGAAGGGGATTAGATCTCGCGGAGGGACTTGATAAGTTGATGGTCGCGCATAGCGAAACTGCGTATAGCAAGCAATATTACGCGTGGGACTAAGCACAAAATTTGCCAGTACGCCCATGGAATAAACATACTTGACAACCGCTACACATGAGAAGGAAGCAGGTCAGAAATTTGGATTTCGAACATATTTTTCACTAAATTTCCAAGTTTTTACCTTGTAATTTACCTACCTTAGCTTAAAATCTGTTTTAAGGATGTTGTAGCTTAGACGTGTCGTCTCGCTTGTCTCGTTCGTAGCCGATAGAATTCATAATTTGTTCGATCGATCGTTTACGTATCGCGTGACGTCATCATACATGAGAACAATGTACTGTATGCTGCCAGCTGCGCGACCTTTATATACCCCGAGAAATTGAACGCAGAAATTCAAGTCCGACATACAAACAGCGACAGCGCACTACTCCATCATCGTATCATCAGGAGATTTTGGGAGGTGATTTTTCTGCATTTTAGTGATATTTATTGAGAAATTCAGGTACGATTGTGGAGTAATTCTATTTTTAAGAGCATCACAAACTTTCATGCGCGATATCTAGACCCCTCAACCATACAACACTGTAGGTCTAATTACCAAGGCCTGGCTTGTGGGAGCGGTTGATTGGGATTTGGGTGTAGGTTATTAAAGTGGTGTTGTGTGTGTTCGTGAATGTGAGGGTGTGTTTGAATGAAATAAGAATGTGAAAATGGTGGTTTAAGACAATTCCAAAAGCAAAGTTGACTTTAAATAGAGATAGGGGATGAGTGAGACTTACTGAGAGGACAGGAAAAGGGTGAAGGAAAATTAATAATAAAGAAATACAGTACAAGGCAGACCTGGGGAAAAAAATATGACAAAAAGTTTGAAAAATAGATGATAGACTTAATATTTAAAAAAAGGGGAAAAAAGAGAATTACATTGTGAGGGAAAGATAGGGTTGGAAAAAAGGGAACAAAAAAAAGAAAGGGGAACGGAAAGGAAATTTTTGAACTACACTTTGTAGAATGGAACGGAAAAGAATCAAAACTGAAAGGAAAGATATGGAAAAAATATACCGATTGAAAAGGAAATTAAAAGATATGAAAGAAAGGTTGAGGGAGGGAAAGAGAAACAAAGTGGCAGGCAGAAAAGATTTGATAAGGAATCATTAAAGTTGAATGGAAAAAAGAAAAGACTAATACAAAGGAAAGGGAAAAGATAGGGACACAGTGTACTTGAAAATGCAAGGAAAAGGAGAGAAAATTAAAATAAAAGGGGGTTGACACATACACAGTAACCGACAACCTTCAAACCCTGTGTAGACAACCACTATCGCTAGACTTGGCTGAGGGACAGGGAGGGTGGTGAGGGGTTGAATTTTCAAAGACACCAATCCATAGAAGAATCTGCCATGATCGCTCCATTCAGATCAAACAACTGACTATTATTGCATGTACTGATCGTATTCGTACTATACCGATTGCTTGTGTGCTGAGGTGCAGTTCAAGTGATGGAGTTATTCCAACACTTGAAAAAGTGTCAAAACGTAACTTGTACTAGACACTCAGATGGAATTATTTTAGGTTATAGAATATTTAGGGTGAGTTCATGCATGTTAAGAAATCATTTGATGAGCTGACGCAAAAGTACACCAGTGCCATAGTTTGAGATTACAACAAAATTTATTCCAAATGTCGTGAAATGCCACAGTAGAGATTGATCGCTTAGACCAGAGAGACCCATACAAGTAGGCTGCTACTTGCTACTCTAGCTATGGTGTAGACGGAAAATTCTATCTGTTCAGAGGAGTTTTTAAACATTTTTTAACTGATGGTTCTGCGAAGAGATAGATGAAAGCATGTCATAGTCATAAACGCAGCTGTGGGGGGATGCTTAGAACTCTAACCACTGTCCCTTTGTGGATGTGCTGGGTGAGGTAAGGCTTATTTCACCCTCCTTGATTACAGGTACACTTGTTGTATGTGACCTGAATGTCTACTTCACAATCCTAGATCAACAAGTGTAAACTACAGTGCCCTCAGCTGTTTGAAATATTGAAGATTTTGGTGGAATTTGACTGGAATTTTTATGGAAAAAGAAACAGCTACCAGCTCGTCGGCACACTGATAATGTGCTATTAGCTCACCGATAACTGCACATTGGCGAATGTGTCTGCTATCCAATCAGATTGGTTTCCTTGGGTATGCATCCCCCTACAGTATTGGGTATGAGAGCCTTCAGTTTGTAGGAGAGTGATGCCTTGAAGCCAGACATTGTCTCTGTGGAGCATATCCCTGGCAATAGATATAGACTGATCGTTCAGTCTAACTGTGTTGATAAAAACAAAACTTCAAGAAGTTCTCAAAGTTTTGCCAGTGTCACTGCAAACTTCCCAAAACTTCTCGCTAAACTTTGTGAGTTAACTTCTCACTCAAACTAGGAACATTTCCTGATCCCTGCAAATCTTCTGGAAACATGAATAGTCTGAATGCTTGCTTCTGAAACTTTGCAAAGTCTTCTCTTCTGACTAGCTACCAGTCGTCTTCCTCTTGTGTGCGATGCATCTGAAGCACATGCTCATTTGGATGTACAGTTTTGTTTGGTGACTGAGTGAACTCCTGATGTATTTACATGTACAGTGTATACAGTATGGCTGAGTGCATCAGTGCCCTAATAACTGGATCTACAACTGTGTCATACTCTGCCAATGAAGCCAGAATTTATGATGCCTGATGTTCTATGACAATGTCTAGCTAGTCTGGATGACCTGTTGGCTATCCAGGGCATATGGGGCAGCGTGCAATCGTGATCTTGGAATGACATTGTTATTGTACATCATTGTTATTGTACATGTACATCATACATGTAATAACGTGTTTGAGAATGTCACTACGGTCTTTACATTTGCCGTAAAGTGGAGTTACTGTCCGAAATATATTTGAAGGAGAAAAAAAAATGTCATTTATATATTGCCAATGTAGGATTATAGTGCCATTGTGGAATTGTTGAAATTGTATCAATATCATTTCCATTCCAAAGATGTTTGCTCTTTTAGCTCAATGCAGATACATTTTGCATATAAAGAAATACAGTAGTTCAACATGAAACATGCTCAATGATGCAATACAGCCAAAGTTGATGCAATAATGAGTTCTGCCAGCTAGTAAGTAGCTATACCATGTACATGTAGGATTGCAGTAGCATTGTTGAGAAGATGACTGAAACATGTGAGCATACCATTGACTCCGTAACCTCAAATAAATGGACATTGTTATGTCATTACTGTGCATTGCCCCCAGACCACAGGATTGCCAACATGTCTAGGTAGCTGTATAGATTTTATTGATGAAATTTTGAATTAATTTCATTTCCATACCAAAACCATTTGCCCTTTTGGTTCGACGCAGATACATTTTCCATAAAGCAATACAAGGTGTAGTTCAACAAAAAGCTTTCTCAACGATGCAATACAGCCAAACTTGATGCAACGATGAGGTCTACCAGCCAATAAGCAGCCATACCATTCCAATATTCTCATTTTAATCAATTCATTGTGTATAGTGCTCTTTTTTTTTTAATGGTCAGAGATTTAGCATGATGATTGGACTTTTACAGTTTACTTCCATACAACTTACTCTATGTTTGGTGAAATCTGTAAAAGATACTATAGTATGTACAAGTGGAACGAGTGTTCGTGATACAATCAACAACATTAGTGGCAAAATGCAGATTGTAGTCGAATAGTCAAATGTTGGCATAAACTCATGTCAAAGGAAAATCTGCAGGTATAATTCAGTGGCTCTGTTGTTGCATGATTCTCTTGCAGCTCCAGCACCCAACACTTAACATTCAAAATGGCAGTCCCACCCTCATACTCTGACCTTGGAAAGGCAGCCAGGGACATCTTTGGGAAGGGATTTGGTAAGTAGCTTTTCGTGTACAATGTAAGTGAAGATTGTAATTCTGCTTACCATATGCCTGAACTTGAAAGCAAGAATGATAAATGGATGGTCAAGATGCCTCCTGTTGGCTCTAAGTAATGGAAAGGTTGACTCCTGTAGAAATGTAAACTTTCTCACCATAAAATTTACATGCTGGGCCAATTGAGTATTAAAAGATTTTGGTACAGTTTCACAGTAAAAATTATTTCTTGATATCTCCCCCGGTTATTGTGGGTCACTTTCTTATAAAAGTGGAACATGTCATTTGTGCAATTTCCATTTGAAAAGGAAAATATCCACAGCAGTCTCTTGAAGGGGTTCAGTTCATTATAGGGTACATTATGTGTAAAATATATTTAGTAATTGTGTGATAAAAAAACATCCGAGTTGAAATGCCTTCATCACTGTGTCATGCAACATAATACCAAAGTAGAATTATGCAAGTACAGTGTAGTGGAGTTTTGTGCTAGTTTGTATTATGATGTTTAATTATAGTTCTTACCAATTAATTAAAGAATGTGCCCTGATGTAAACAAGGTTATAAACGATGGACCATTGGCCATAAGTACTGATGCCAGATAAAAGGTTGTCAGGTAATACATTATTTCAACTTGTGTGTTGGTGTTATTGTTTTATTTTTTGTGGTTTTGTTCTTTATTAATTTGCTTCAAATTCTGTCTTGTCCTTTGTATTTCAGGCTTTGGGTTCGTGAAGCTGGATGCAAAGACAACAACAAGTAACAATGTTGTAAGTGGAAATTTGCAGATTTTCTCCCATTTTTAATGTTTTAATCTCAAGTAAATCAAATATTGCCCATTATCTTGAATCCGTATCATTCTGTGGGTGTGTGCTGTTTCAAGTGAGTTACAGATCTGACTCATTAAGAGGAAAGAGAGACACAGAGGGAGGAAGTTGTAATCTTGTGTTGTAAATAATTAGGCTTTCACCCGTCTTTCAGAGAGGGATCAGTTGTGGAGCTCCAGTTTCTAAATACTTGACTTAAAGGATAGATCACACAGAACTGTGGTGTGTGATATACTATATGTGATATGTACAGATTGTTCTGCATTTTGTTACACATTGTCAATCCATTAATATACAAGTGTAGATTTAGATCGATTTTTTTTTTCCTAAGAGTTGCTAGTACATCATTACGTTGAGTTGTATATCCAGGGCTGCACACTAACCCATTTTTTCTGCCGGTCCAACCTGTCTCTGTCGGACCGGTAAATGCCCCGTTTTAACATTTTTTACCGGTCTGAACAGAAAATGTACCGGTCAACAACGACAACCTAAAAAATAAACTTATTTTCTTGTTTTTTTATGGACGTACCCCCCACCCATGTACATTTTACAGCTAGATTAATATTTTTTTTAAACTTGCATTATCTATTGCACAAGAAAAAAAAAAGATAGGAAAAACTAGAATGTTTGTTTGTGAATTACAGTGTAAAATGATAATGAACAAAATTAGACTGTATCAAATGCGTTTGTGACTTTTTCTAAACATCGGCGCACGAACTTGCTGCGTAACCTGCTCTTGGTGGTCAGTTGGATTGCGACGATTTAATGAATTATTTTAGCTGTGAAATTTTATGATGCACGCGCTCCATGGAGTTCTTTATTTTTCTCCCGATAATCTATTCGCATTTGTGCATGCGTTCTTGAAAGGCACACGACATGCAGGGCCGAATTTGCGATCCTTTTTGCGCCCATTTCCACCTCAAATATTAGCGGGATTGTGACGATTTCATAAATTACTTCGGCTGTAATCTTTTATGATAACTCGCCAAAATGGATTGAAAATGTGTACTTTATGTTTTCCCGATAAACTCTTCGAATTTCGTAAGTGCGTTCTTAAAAAGATGCACCACATGGCCGAATTCATGATACTTTTTGCGACTATTTCCACCTCAAATATTAGCGGGATTGTGACGATTTCATAAATTACTTCGGCTGTAATATTTTCTGATGCACGCGCCAAAAGGGGTTGAAAATGTGTCCTTTACTTTTTCCCGATAAACTCTTCGAATTTCGTATTAAAGTGCGTTCTTAAAGATGTTCCACACAGCCGAATTCATGATACTTTTTGCGCCTATTTCTACCTCAAATATCAGCGGAATTGTGGCGATTTCATGAATTATACTTCGGATGTAACTTTTTGTGATGCACGCATCGACTAGAATGGTTGAAAATGCGATCTTTATTTTTCTCCCCATTATCTCTTCGCATTCTGTACATGCGTTCTTGAAAGGTATAGGACACGGCCGAATTCACGATCCTTTTTGCACCTATTTCTACCTCAAATATCAGCGGGATTGCGATGATTTTATGAATAACTTCGGCTGTAATCTTTATGATGCACGGGCCAAAAGGGGTTGAAAATGTGTCCTTTATTTTCTCCCAATAATCTCTTCGCATTTCGTACTTGCGTATACGACACGGCCGAATTCACAATCCTTTTATCGCCTATTTCTACATTGAATATCAGCCGAATTGTGGCAATTTCATGAATTACTTCAGATGTAATCTTTTGTAATGTGCACACCAACTAGAATGGTTGAAAATGCGTTCTTTATTTTTCTCCCCATAATCTCTTCGCATTCCGTACATGCGTTCTTGAAAAGTATACGACACGGCCGAATTCACGATCCTTTTTGCGCCTATTTCTACCTCAAATATCAGCGGGATTACGATGATACATGTATAACTTCGGATGCAATCTTTTATGATACACGCGGCAAAAGGGGTTGAAAATGTGTCCTTTATTTTTCCCCGATAAACTCTTCGCATTTCGTAAATGCGTTCTTAAAAGATACACGACACGGCCAAAAATCATGATTCTTTTGCGCCTATCGTTTCCTCAAACTTCAACGGGATCGCGATGATTTTATGAATTATTATTCGGCTCTAATCTTTATGATGCACGGGCCAAAAGGGGTTGAAAATGAATGTGTCCTGTATTTTTCACCCAATAATCACTTCGCATTGCGTACATGCCTTTACGTCACGGCCGAATTCACGATCCTTTTAGCGCCTATTTCTACATCAAATATCAGCGGGACTGCGATATGTCATTAATTATTTCGGCTGTTATCTTTTGTGATACATTCACCAGAAGGGTTGAAAATATGTTCTTTATTTTTCTCCCGATAATTTCTTCGCATTTGTGCATGCGTTTTCAAAATTATACATTGCATGCAGGGCCGAATTCGATATTCTTTTTGCGCCTATTATTGTTTACTCAAATTCCAACGGGATTGCGAAATTTTCATGAATTACTATTCGGCTGTAATCTATATGATGCAATCGCCAAAAGGGGTGAAAATGTGTCCTTTATTTTTCTCCCACTAATCTTTTCCCATTTCGTACATGCGTTCTTAAAAGGTATACGACACGGCCGAATTCACGATCCTTTTTGCGCCTATTTCTACTTCAAATATCACCGGGATTGTGGCGATTTTCTGAATTACCGTAAAGTTCTGTGTATAAGACGCACTATTTTTTCGTCGGAAAACGTTGAAAATCGGGGGTGCGTCGTATACACGGGGTACAGTCGAATCACGGAAAAAAATCCGTCATGTACACCCAATTTTATAAGGCCAACTTGGGGCCATGTATGCCCATCGACGTTTGGAAGGTAAGCAATCACTAAACCTTACGGATAAATGAGCGATCTTTCAATCTGGACACACACAAAAGCTGCAAATACGAGATAAACTTACAACGGCCTTGTGCAGTAACGATGTATCAATCTGGCCATAGACAACAGCTGTAACAGCACTGATGTATGCTACCGATGTCAGTCTACCAAGCTACCAACAGCCAACCTAGTAGCTGGAATACGCGATGTACAGGTATCATTACTAAATTACCGATACCGTAAAACTTATCAATGTACTAGTATCAATATGGCCATAGACAAAAGCTGTAAAATACGGAGTAGGATCGATACTATGTCACCGTAAATATGAACGATGTGTGAAGCATGCATGCATATCCATGTCGTTCGTTTGCTCTTCATTTCACGAGGCCAGCCAGGATAGCATAGCTACACTGTAGCTAGCTAGCTTGCTAGCATGCCTTTGGCAAAGGCAGTAGCTGCAGAGAGGCTTTTGCAATGGACTCGCGTGCACACAGCGATCGGATCGAAGTGCGCTTGCCCGTTGCAAGCTGTGTGTGCAAGTCCATTGCTCTCTGTGTGCGTGTGCTGAAATTATAGCGAGCTGCCTTTTGCAAAAGGCTAGCACTGTGCATACAAGCATGGTACAAGAGACACACATGTTACTGGTAATCCCTCCGGGCGAAACAACAGTGCATGAGTGTAATTACCGTACGCACCGTACGTCTTGCCGTATGATCCCTCTGCTACACTTTCTTATTTTTCGTAATGAACCTTCCAGTCTGACATGCGTCATTATGCGAGACACCCTGCTGCTATGTATGACAGCAAAGATCGTACTGTACACTCATGAGTACGATATGCATGACACATGTACCACGATTGAAAGGCGAAACATTTAATAGCAAGTGAGTACCGAGACAAGTCTCGCATTTTGCGTCTTCCATATTTTGCCGATGTCCGATGAATACCGTTAAAAGAAAATATAGAAGGAAACGAAAAATAGAGCAAATACATGCTGCATTCTAGGGAAATTTTGAGCTGAAATAATATGTATGACACACGCAATATTTGCATGGAAATTTTTTTTTTTTTTTAAATTTTAGGTCCGAAAGTAGGGGTGCGTCTTATACACGGGTGCGTCTTATACACGGAACTTTACGGTACTTCGGATGTAATCTTTTGTAATGCACGCACCAGAAGGGTAAAAATGTTTTTTTTATTTTTCTCCCGACAATCTTGTCGCATTTGTGCATGCGTTTTTGATGAACAACACGGCATGCAGGACTGAATTCAAGATCCTTTTTGCGCCTATCATTTCCTCAAATTTCAACGGGATTGCGTTGATTTCATGAATTGTTATTCGGCTGTAATCTTTTATGATGCACGCGCCAAAATGTTTCCTTTATTTTTTTTTCTCCTCTATAATCTCTTCGCATTTCGTACATCATAAGATTTTGAAAGATACGACGCGGCCGGTCGAATTCATGATCCTTTTTGGGACGATTTCTACCTCAAATATGTAAGCGGGACTGCCATGATTTCATGATTTTTTTTTCTCCCTAGTTTTATTTCTTCACATTTTGTGCATGCGTTCTTCAAAAGTTCACGGAAGGGCCGATTTCGTGATCCTTTTTTGCGCCTATCTTCATTATGAGACCATTCTGAGCGAATGAAAATATTCATTTGTGAAATGACTGCGTAAAATGAAAATAAACGCAATCAGATCCATTTACTGTATCGCTGAATATCGAACATGTTTTTACTTTTTCTAAAAATCGACACTAGTAAATTAGTTCTAACATAACTGCCACGCTGCAGCAAAGCCGGGATCGGATTGATCTTGCGTTAAAAATCATGAGTAAAATGACCCAGAAATGCGTGCGCTTCTATCAATGCTTCTTGTCTGGCATGACCGCCGATCGCAAGCAAACGAAAGGGTCAATCCACGTCAAATCATCCAGTGCTTGTCACCCGACCCTCTCCGATTTTCTTTAAAATCGCACCAAATGTTCCCCAAAGTGTCTGACGGAAAATCCCAAAATATTTTGCCCCAAGGTCAATTGGTTGCTAAGATACAGCCTCACATAGCAACCAATGCGCATTCCAAAATATCAGTTAAAAGAAAATTATGCATTTTTGATTGATTGTGGTAGCATGGATATTTATGCAAAAGTGTTCATTATCTGGAAATTGAGAAAACTTTATAGTCTTTGCAAGAAAAACTGACTGTGACGCGAAATTGACTTTTCGTTAACGTGCACGAGGTCACCGAAAATGGTGTTAAATGTTAATTTTGAAAATTTTAATGCATATTTAGAGGCTAATATCTTCCACATTTCATCACCTTAGGTTCTAAAATATTATGCTGTTGAAGCCTTTGGCTTGCTCAGTAATTTTGAAAAAAATCAGCGGATTCGTGCCCACCGTTTTTACGGAGAGCGCCCTCAAAGTTGACAAAAATTAAAAAGATGCCAAATTCAAGGTCACGGATCACCCTTTGTCCCACCTAGGAATGGCATCAGTTTTTTTGTATTGATAGACATTTACCTATATTATCTTGGGTTACCAAAGAAATTTTGCTACCGAAATGTTCAATGGTAAATTTACCCCACTGAAAATGGTCGTAAACGGCCAAATTCCCATGTAATATCACACATTGGGTTTAGAGGACATTTCAAATGCCCATGCTTTCAAGATGAAAAGCCCTAGCCCTGTGATATTTGCAGTAGGGGTAGTCTGTTATATATATTTTAGTAATATTTACCATAAAACACTTTTATTACATAATAATGACCTTGAAATTTAATCCAAAATTTGATAAAAACAATAAGTCGCTCCATTTTCCTCATTGCACTGCATGTAATATGTGTTTTGAAAGACTTTTCACAGAGCAATATTTCACAAATTATGAAAGCTGACAGCCTACCATATTCAGGTTTCAAACTATTTGTGCTCTTCTTTCAGATTTAGTGTCAATTTGATCATGAATGTTATACCCTTGACCTTGAAGTGCTTCTAAAAATAGCTGTAAATTTGTTAACTACAAATTACACACATGACATGTGTTTTATGGCATGATATACTTGTGATTCTTTCACAAACACAAAAGCTTTTTATAGTGTAAATGTTACATACTGGTATTAATCTATACGTGCTAGCAAGATATGTTACAATTAATTACTTTGTTCTGACAATGACCCTCAATTTCAATCACAAAAGGGGACAGTAATATTTTGTGATTTTGTGTGCATTTCCTATGGAAAACAGTGCTTTGTGGTGAAACTCATAAAAACTTGACCATTTTGACAATCTATCACAATATGATTGATTAATTCTATTTAGATTATGGTAGAAAAAGTCGGCTGTGACAATTTCCAATAAAAAAAACCCACAAATGCTGTAGAAAATAAAAAACAAAGAAATACATAACAAATATTCCAAAAACAAGAAAATACATAAGAATGGAAATGATTTTGGACTTATCATAAGTTACAGAACAAATCCCCCCAAAAAGAAGACTCTCAGTGGTTTTAATGTGCATTTCACAGGCTAGAATAAGAATCTTATGTGTTGGGCGCAATGTCCATAATATCAACTATTATTATGTACTTTAATACAGGTCTTTATGGGCAGGAATAGGCTTTTTTCCTGATTTTGAAGGTCATAAGTTCAGGGTCATTGTCAGAACAAAGTAATTAATTGTAACATAATCTTGCAAGAACCTATAGATTTATTCCAGTATATAACATTTACACTTTAAAAACTTTTGTGTTTGTTAAAGAATCACTGGTATGTTATGCCATAAAACACCTGTTGTGTATGTAATTTGTAGTTAACAAATTTGCAGCTATTTTTAGAAGCACTTCAAGGTCAAGGGTATAACATTCATGATCAAATTGACACTAAATCTGAAAGAAGAGCACAAATAGTTTAAAACCTTAATATGGTAGGCTGTCAGCTTTCATAATTCGTGAAATATTGCTCTGTGAAAAGTCTTTCAAAACACATATTACATGCAGTGCAATGAGGAAAATGGAGCGACTTATCGTTTTTATCAAATTTTGGATTAAATTTCATGGTCATTATTATGTAATAAAAGTGTTTTATGGTAAATATTACTAAAATATATATAACAGACTACCCCTACAGCAAATATCACAGGGCTAGGGCTTTTCATCTTGAAAGCATGGGCATTTGAAATGTCCTCTAAACCCAATGTGTGATATTACATGGGAATTTGGCCGTTTACGATCATTTTCAGTGGGGTAAATTTACCATTGAACATTTCGGTAGCAAAATTTCTTTGGTAACCCAAGATAATATAGGTAAATGTCTGTCAATACAAAAAAATTGATGCCATTCCTAGGTGGGACGAAGGGTGATCCGTGACCTTGAATTTGGCACATTTTCCATTTTTGTCAACTTTGAGGGCGCTCTCCGTAAAAACGGTGGCCACGAATCCGCTGATTTTTTTCAAAATCACTGAGCAAGTCAAAGCCTTCAACAGCATAATATTTTAGAACCAATTTTCAAAATTAACATTTAACACCATTTTCGGTGACCTCGTGCACGTTAACGAAAAGTCAATTTCGCGTCACAGTCAGTTTTTCTTGCAAAGACTATAAAGTTCTCTCAATTTCCAGATAATGAACACTTTTGCATAAATATCCATGCTACCACAATCAATCAAAAATGCATAATTTTCTTTTAACTGATATTTTGGAATGCGCATTGGTTGCTATGTGAGGCTGTATCTTAGCAACCAATTGACCTTGGGGCAAAATATTTTGGGATTTTCCGTCAGACACTTTGGGGAACATTTGGTGCGATTTTAAAGAAAATCGGAGGGGGTCGGGTGACAACTTTTCTGAAAATTGGATGATTTGACGTGGATTGACCCGAAAAGCAGTTACACTGATACATGCTTTGCATGTATTGCATTGCATGCAGTGCATGAGCAGCGCCAAATGCGCAAGCTAGCGCGAATAACTGGTCGACTGCTAGTGCTCAAAACTAATCCCGTTTACTGTACAAATTGCACCGGTAGACATAAACGAAAACTTGCGTAAAACTTGTTGAACAGTGCGGTATCTTGCACTCTGTTTCTCCCTGATCGGGGCTGCTCTTTTTCTTTCTACTGACCCCACCAATGTTTTTTTTTTTACTGGTCATGTCGGACCGGTAACTTGTGGATTTCCTGAAAAGTTACCGGTCCGACAGTGACTTTTACCGGTCTTTGACCGTCGGACCGGCGCCAGTGTGCAGCCCTGGTATATCCAATATTATTGACTGAAATGCTACTTTCTTGTGTTGGAAAATACAATTTATAATAACTTATTGACGAGAAAAGCGCTTGGAGAGCGCAGACCTCCGCCAAGCCAGCGACTCATTTCCACCCATACAGGCATGCCATTTCCCAATATAGTTCTTAGAAGCCTTTTGTTTATGTCATCAGCTTTCAGCTGCCTGGTGCCTTGCTTGAGCAAAGCATGTGCTTTAGTGTGCATATGTAAACCTCCAGTATGTGCAGCTTGAACTCCCAAGCTTAGTGACTTTATATGGCAAAAGATATAAAGATCCTCCAAAAATCCATAAAAATCCTTGATCACTGACCAAATTTAACCAACCACGATGATCACTTAACCTCCTCCTTCCTTGGCGAAGATAATACATTTTGCTAAAGTTAGGACATCATGAAAGCCAAAATACAAAGTATTTAATTGTGTGGCAGAAATGTGTGACAGTGATTAATAGTGGACAATTTTCAGATAATGAACTCGAGTCATCTTGTGTGAAGATATTGTGTATGTGTGTGTGTGTCTGTGTAGTGGCCACTTTCACTGTGATTATGTACAAAGATATCCATGCCGTTAATGTTCTCATGCTTCAAAAGAACAGCATACCTATTTAGATTGGGTCAATATATTACAGTGCACTCCCGTTATAACAAACAAGGTTATAACAAAATTCCCCTTACAACGAAGTAAAAATTCAGGCTACAATATTACCTGCTCTATGTATTTTCCTGTTTATTTGTTTGGGTATAACAAAATTTCAATATAACAAAAGAAAACTGCTGGTCCGCAGGACTTTGTTATAATGAGAGTCCACTATATGTTTGTACTATATACAGTGTATGTACTATTGTATTTACAATTGTATGTCACAAATAAAACCTCTTTGACATTGTGAAATTTTGGGGCTAATTTCTGTGCAGGATCCTCATATGAATATTTGTGAAAGACTTGTGTAGATTTTTAAATAGTAAGAAATCAAAGACTATGAGCATGCATTGTTGTTTTTATCTGCAAAGGGATAGTGTCATGTGACAGTGTGTAATGAAGAGGTGATAATTAAGTGCAGTGCATGGTGTTTTCCAAGTTAGTTGAGACCTGACCCTACATGTATGCTGACCATTGTGTACTCTTGCCCTGCTATGAGTCAAGCATTTTCTGTTATGCAGTAACCAGATGTGATCAGATGATCTACAAATGCAAGAGCAAGAGTACTAATTGTAAAGATACTGCTAGAAATAATTAATGGACTTCAGAGGTAATTTAAGGCATTGTCCGAAGTGATGCCTTCTGATATCTCAAGGTAAGGGAGGAGGAGGGGTTCAGGCTGCATTTCCTGTAAAATGCTTGTGAGGTGATGTAGTGGTGGGTGCATTAGTCAGGTCTTGACATTAGCAATGGGCCAGGGGCCAGGCACCACTAGAAATTGATGTCGGGTCACGAAATTTCCAAAAAGGCCATCTTTTGGTGGTCTGATCAGGTAGTACACATTCAAGGTGAATTTGTCTATTTCCTTCTATTTTAGGCCACCAAAATTTCAGATTCAAATACATGTATACCTGACCTGGCTACCAAAGTAAGAAAAAAAAGTTAGTGTCAAGCCCTGCATTAGCTGATGTGTATTACTATTTATTTGTGATGGTACTAATTTTTGTGAAGAAGAAGAAATTTGCACATTCTTTGTTCTGTGATCTTATTATAGGGGTTCACTGTGTCATCAGCATCAAATAATGACACTGGCAAAGTCGATGCCAGTCTGGAAACCAAGTATTCATGGAAGGAGTACGGTAAGTGCTTGCCCGGATTGCATGTGATGATATCATCATTGTGTGTTGTGTAAAAAAAAAATGGTTTAGTTCATGCCTAATACTGCTGCTAGCAGTCTTATTCAGAATAGGGACTCTGGCTTTGATAAAAGAATTCTCAAATTAACAAGATTCAAACTGATAATGCAATTATTGGTTCTTGTGATGCGCATATTCACTGTCAACTTTTTGAAACCTAAACTAAAACAGGCCACGAAGCATGGTAAGTCTGTTGAGTTTTTGAAGATTTTATGTACCGTATTCGCCGGCGAAAAGGCCGTAGTGCCGTATAAGCCGCACCCCCAATTTGGGCAAAGCCAAAAAAAAAAAAGTCACTGAAAAACTAGGGTGAAAACCCGATGCTGGAAGACAAACGATGAAGACACTTTATGGTAAAAATGCTTCCACAGAAACAAACGAGTGGGTGCCATACAAAGTACGATGTTCTCTCACACACGTAGATAATCTACATCGTTCAATCAAAAAACTCAAACAAACACTCGAACAAATACTCACCTCCAAATTGTTGCCAACAAGGTAATAACTTAACAAAAATGAACAAAACACTCTCAGAAGTACGATTGTACTCTGAAAATAAAGAGAAATAATGATACAAAAGCAAAAGAGAGAAAAATGAGAGAAATGGACGGGAAACATAGAGAACTTACGCCACACTCACTAACGTAATTCGACACAGGTAAACAGATATCATCACGCACTCTCTGAGGATCTAGGAGATCGATATCACGATACCGCGCTTAAGAAATTGCAGCAGTTGCTGGGGCAACAAAGATACATGCGCGCTGTAAATAAAGCACCCCACAAAATTCGTGGGGTTTGGCGGGGATGGGTTGCCCATTCATAACAATACGTGTTGTGAGCAGAGCATTCATCGTTTGTGCACCCACGCTTGCCGCACTGTGCCGTACGTTGAATAGCACTATTGTGTTCATTGTGTTCATCGAGTCATGTCATAGACAGGTTCGTGACAGGTCATTCTCATTGATTGACAAACACTCATTATTAGCTCTACGCTTTGAGCTTAAGTTTTATTTTTGCCTCATTAAAATTTCATAGAAACGACAAAGAGGACATGCTGATGAGGAAAGTCAAGTTGCGAAACAAACACGGAATGCAGCTTTGCTTGTAAGATTTAAACCGGTATTCATCGGAGGATGGTTGCCTCCATAGTTGCCTATTGTGTAGTCCCATACATGCATAAATGTGTTAGTTTTTACTCCTGATTTGACAGGTTGCAGAGACCAATTTTGGTTTTGCCGCTGGAAAGGCCGCATCCCGACTTTTCATTTTTATTTTTCTGAAAAATACTGCGACGTATACGCCGGCGAATACGGTATCCTTACAAACATATTTCTCATTACCTGAACCAGACATGTTATCTTTAGCTTATGCAGAGGGCACTTTGAAATGCAAAAGCATGATGAGACAGAAACTTGCAAGCCTCCCTGATTCTGTAGAATGTTCTTGAAAACTTCAGTATCTCTTTATGTCCTGACAAGAGAATGCCAAAGTCTTCCTGATTTGGGAATTTTCATTTGCTCATTATTATGCATGTAAAAGAGAAATATTCTTGAGGTATACCTCGTTTTTCAATGCCTATCAGGTCTCTCCTTCAAGGAGAAGTGGAACACAGAAAACACTCTGTCAACAGAAGTCACTATTGAGGACCAGATTGCGCAAGGCATGAAAGTCACACTCGACACAAGTTTCTCTCCTCAGACAGGGTATGTATTGTGGTAGATATCACAAGAAGAAATGTCAGATGCTGTCACATGGGAGATAATACATGTACCTGTAGGTTTAATTCCAGTGAAAATGGTAATAGTTTGCACTCTCTGTAGGGCTGTTACCTCAATTCATTTTGTTTGAAGTAAACCATAATAAAATTTATTATGGCCATTTCCTCTCAACAACTTGCTGGTACTTCTTTATCTGTTACTTTGTTGAAATTGGGCTCAAGAGAACAAATATGAAATATGCCTGGTACTGTAAGTAAGAATACGTTCTTCTTGTGTCTAGATACATTGTATATGCAAATCGTGTTGTGTCAAGATATAATTCGTAAAGTGTCTAGTTGCCCAGGCAAGTCGTATTATGTAACCTTATACAGCTGCATGTTAATAGCCTGTTCTGAAAGTCATTCAAATAACTTCAGCACATGTCTCAGCATGCATTCCAACATTGCCACCTATTGACAATGTTGCTCATAAGTATTGGTACATGACTGGAGACAGTTGGTTGGCAGTAAACAGCAGAGACATTGACAATCACACCTATTTCTGTTCCTTTCTTATTTTGGAGTCACTAGTTATGTTCTTGTAACCCATGATACAACAGTTCTCATCACTGGAAAGAGTTTCAACTGCTGTTAGTAAACCGTGTGATACATTTGTCACTACCCGACTGTCATTTTAATTTGATATTTATGAACATTGTTCAGCGACATGAGATTACAAAACTTGGAAATTGTGTATTTAACTTCATTTCTAGGAAGCTTTTAGTGTACATATTATTTTTTTCTTTTCAAACCTAAATTAATGTGAGCAACTGGGAAGACACAGTCATATGATGTCAATGTATTTAACAATTGTTGTCATAGGAAATTGTTCCTCTTATAAAATCTGTAGGGTTGATTTTTTTTTTTTTTTTCAGGGTTGTATCAATTGGAAAGAAGCATAAAATCTGTAGGGTTGATTTTTTTTTTTTCAGGGTTGTATCAATTGGAAAGAAGTGAAAATCTGGTACAGAGATGATGGCAGATATCTCTGATATTAACTCCAGTCAACTCAGCTCCTGTATAATGGGTATAGACAGATGACCAATACCTTGTCAGTTCGGATTTTGCATAATAGTGAAGGGGGGGGGGGGGGGGATCACCAATAATACCAAAGTAAAACAATGAAGTAAAATATTTTTTTTAAAAAGGACAAGGCAGTTTCTAGAGGACATTGAGCTGTGGAAGTTGATCAGGTACTGTATACGCCATACACAATGTATTTAGCGAGTCTAAATTTTCGCGAATGGGAACTTCCAGACGATTTCGCGAGTGTTTAAATTTGCAATTGTGGAGTCCTTTACTGAATGGAGAAATGTATATGCGTACGTCACATTCATAGCTTGATCAGAGTCGATATTTTCACGTGTCTTTAATTTCGTGAATAGCACCTAACTCACAAAATTCACGAAAATGAAAACCTTGCGAAATATTTGGCGTATACAGTAGTCTGTTATCCCATGTTACATGTGATGATGTTCCTTCCTTTCTGCATCTATAGCAAGAAGAGTGGGCAGATCAAGACAGGCTACAAGAGGGACTACGTCAATGTCACGACAGATGTTGACTTTGACTTCGCTGGACCAACTGTGCATAGTACCGGTGTCATTGGGTTGGTATTATTGAGTTGTTTTGTTTGACATCTTTTTTACTGAAAAAAAAAGCCTGATTTCAGCCATTGACCGCACGATCGCAACGAAAATCAGCACACTGTGACATAATCTAAAAAACCACAGATTTTATTTTTCAAAAAATTATTGATTTCAAATTATGCTGATTTATGCATAATGTATGATTAAAATCTAGACTCTTTGCTACAAATCACTAAATAGGTTCAAACAAGCACATTTTTTTTGTGTAGATATTCTTTCTAGTATCCTTAGCTAAAGTAAGTGAAAAAAAATTGTTTTATTGTTTTTTTTAATTTCTTACGCGTTACCTTGTTTTTCGACTTTTTCTCTTTCTTTTCTTTTTTTTGTCCATGACTTTGTTGCAAGCATGAAAATATGTTACTAATTGATTGTAATCAATAAAACCAAAAAATAATCTTGCTTCTAAGAAGTTTGACTGTAAGCTCAATTTGCATTGAAAGTGTACATTCATGTTTTTGAGCATTTTTTGGTCTGACGTGCGTGTACATATTTATGCATAACTTCGGAACTGCGTGTCTGGATGTCACGAATTTGGCGTCAAAAGATGCAGGAGACTTGAAAGAAAAACTGTAAAATACAATGTCGAGATATGACTGATAGATTCAGATATTTTGCATATTAAGTTTGATGGTAACTGTAAACTGCAATGGCATAATTTATGTCTGTATATTGTTTTATATCATAATGTTATTGCAGCTTTAAATAACAGGTCTTAATAAACTTGCTGATATTAAGATTGATTTAAGGACTATGTTTAGATTTGTGACCTAATACATTTTCTCTTGCAGGGGTGCAATGGTAACAATTGTTATGTTTGCAATTGCAGGTACGAAGGATGGCTCGCTGGTTTCCAGGTTTCTTTTGACACAGCTGAGTCAAAGCTAAAGAAGAGCAACTTTGCCCTGGGATACAAGACTGGTGACTTCCAACTTCACACTGCTGTGTACGTAAATCAAACTCTCCACCACTCCACCCACCCCCACCTAAAAGAGAGAGGAATACATTGTACTCCCGTTATAATGAACACGGTTATAATGAAATTCCGGTTGCAATGAAATAAAGATTCAGACCGTATCATTATCCGCTCTTTGTTTTTTTATTGTTTATTTGTTCAGTTATAACGAAATTTCAATATAATGAAAGCAGACTGCTGGTCCCAAGGACTTCATTGTGACGGGAGTCCACCGTATGAATATTGATAAAAACAGGAAATGTACTCCCTCTCGGTCTCTGCTCATGAAGTATATTGAGGAAGATAGTATTTTAGTAGTTCAGATGATGAAGTGATGATTTTACAGTTTATTCCATCCGCAAGTGACTCAATACCAAATTTCTTCATGGATTCTTTGTGAGGTAGTCAAGATCTTAGCCCATGACGTCTCATTTCTCTTCAACTTCAGATATGAATCTGTCTCACTTGTCTCGTCTCTTATGACAACTAATTCCAGTTATTAATTTGAAAATTATGTCTGCAAGATTGAACATGGTTGACATTTTGGTTGTCTGTGACATAGGCAGATAAGTCGTGTCAGTGTGATATTTCTTTTCATTTCACTGACAATATATTACTTTCCATAGATAAACACTACGCTGTAAGCTTTAGATTGAAGAACACCACTGAGTTTGTCTCACATTCTGTGTATGCCCTTTACTCCTGTAGGAATGATGGGGCAGACTTCAGTGGTTCCATCTACCAGAAGGTCAATGACGGCCTTGAGACTGCCATCAATGTCGGCTGGAATTCCACTACCAACACCACCCGCTTTGCCCTGGGGGCAAAGTATGTCCTTGATGCTGATGCATACATCAATGCCAAGGTCAGCAACACCAGCCAGGTCGGGCTCGGATACACACAAACCCTCAGGCCAGGTGAGTCATGGCCCAAACCCAGCGACTCTATTGTGAAGGCTGCATCTGAACAGTTGCTCCTGTCACCATTAGTAATGATTGATGTTCCTAATGTGTATAACATTAGTAGAGCACTGGTACCAGAAAGTAGCGTTAATGTCAGTTATGAGATGATCATACAGAGGAAAGGCAGTAATGTCTTCATGTAATGAGCTCTTTTTGTTGCAGACTTGATTCTGATATAGCATTACTTCAAAGCTTTCCATTTGGTTTGTACTTCATTCTTTTTTTCTTTTCTTTTCTTCTTTTTTTTGAAAAGAAATGTAGAGTTTAGGCATAGGGTATGTGTGGAACATCTCATAGGCAAAAAGTTTCATGTAAGTTACTGTTCTACATAAAATGTGCAGTCTCTGGCTACAAGCATCGTGATTTATGGGGAGAGTTGTGATGATAGGTTCATGAGCGTAGGAGGTGTGCATTTCATGAGCCACTTTTTATGTGGCTCAGAAAGGAGAGGAAGGAAATGAACTGCAACACTATATGTGACCCTGCACCACAAAACAAACAAAAAGTCGCCAGACATGGATTTTTAGTTAGGGACAGATTCTGAATGTGAAAGAGCAGAGTGTAAGCTTTAAAATGATGTATAACTCAATTCAAATGG
This sequence comes from Diadema antillarum, assembly GCF_040938485.1. Taxonomy (NCBI): domain Eukaryota; kingdom Metazoa; phylum Echinodermata; class Echinoidea; order Diadematoida; family Diadematidae; genus Diadema; species Diadema antillarum. The sequence goes on from NW_027270948.1 coordinate 303,705, forward strand.
ACTCCCCTAACCTATCTAAATACTAGAGAGAAAGCACACACTCTGGAAAAGTGGGAACTGAGAAAAGAGGCTCTGACGTACAGGGTCTATTCAAGCCCTTAATTAGGGTGTCGGATCGTGCGCTGCCAACATTACCGCGAATGTGCACCCTATCTCATGACACGCAACTCCCATAGGGCGCGATGGAAATGCGCGTAGTGCCGATTTTAAAATGAAATTTTGAGCCGGATTTTGCCTTTATCGTCTTTTCCCCATGGCAAGCTGCCAAAAAAGCTTAACAAATTTGGTATCATATGAAAGAAGAAGTTGGTCTCCATCTTCTATTAGAGCGCTGGTAAATATTTTCGACTAAAAGTTGATGAAAACAGCGTTAGAATCACATATGTCCTTGTATCTCAGCGTCTGCTTCGATAATCGAACCAATATGTGGCATGTGAGTAGTTTAGGATATGCGGAATCCGATGGTGAGGTTAGTTTTTCGCTAGCTCCACGTCTTGGGGTGGGGATATTGCTTTGAAAAGACCCCTTGCAATAATTTTTTGGTCCCAGCGAACGTGTCAGGCGTGGCTTCGTATGCAACAACCATAGTAACGTCCGTGCAAATAAGCTGATACATAATAACTTATATTAATGTAACACGCATTCGCCGCCACATGGCGCGGAGCTTGATCGTGTGTGCATGCAGCTAGCTCGCTGTGTATGTGTGTGTGTCTACCGTAGTAAGGTAGCTAGCTCGCTGTGTGTGTGAGTGTCTACATACGAGCAGGGAGGTGGAAGAGAGATCCACCTCCCTGATACGAGTACGTGCTCACCCGTGCCACTGAAGACAGAGCTGTCGCTCCGCTTGCGATAGTTCTAGAACACTGAATTCTTTGAGGTTTACGACTCCCTAGCATTCACAATGTGCATGTGTGGATAGAGGTAATGGAAACACTTACGCTCGTAAACCACCTGGCACATCAGTTTCAACGGACAAAAAAGTACTATTACTGCCAGATTGGTAACGATCATATAGGCCTACAATGCATGAGTTAGGCATACAAACAAATGAACACGTAGAGTCATTGCTATTTATTGTAATACTTCAATAGAAAACTGCACTCAGATGCAAGAGTTGCAGTCTTTTGCGCGAACTTATGTGCATAGCAGATAGGCCTGGGCTACACAACGCATCACGCAAGCTGATTGTGAAGCGGTGGAAGGTACAAATACCAATTTTTACGACTGAACTTCCAATCGACAAAAAGGGCAAGCAAAAAATTTCGGAAGCTAGACTCTTTAGCCATGAATGTATGCACGAATGGTGGTAATGTGCCACCAATTCGAAGGCTCTAGCCTTTACATTTTCACACGAACTGCCAGCATAGATCTGCTCTGACATATCGACGTGTATGTATGTGGTCGTCACACACACTGTAGCGTAGCATGTGTGTGTGCGTGTGTAGCTGGTACACACACTCAAAGCATGCTCGCTCGTCCTCCGATGTTTCCGTATCACAATGCATGCTACATTCATTCACTACGCTGAGCGCACAGCGTACCGCACCAGGGCTTGCAATGTTGGGATTGTGTAGTAGAGTGGACGCGTACGTACGTACAGCGTGTATACACACAGCGCACGCAAAGTATGACGACACGAGGGGGAGTGGCTTCTGCTCTGGTTACGCGTTTTAGCAAACCGCTGTACGCTCATTAACCAGTCGCTGGAGATCCGCACGCGAGTGCTACTTATCAGCGTTTGCAAACATGATTTGGACATGTTTTCGTGCGTGCTCGTCAAAAAAAGGTGTAATATTGCAGTGATTTGAAAGTTAAATTTCTTGAGATAGAACGATAATTTCGCCACGAAATTTGAAATATATATTACTGACATTATTCTCTTTCATATGAAATAGTTAATAATACACCTTTTATAGAATTTCAAAAGTTGCAAAAATGCTCCAGACTCCCTACCTTAATCCTTACCAAGCCTTGCTAACTGGGGGGCGAAAGGGACAAAACACAGGATGTAAACCACCAGAGCAACAACAATGAAGGGATTATCAGATTAAGCTGAAATTGACTGTGTTCTATCAACACATTAAGTTCACGATTAATACCAACTTTCAAAGCAGTAGCTCTATCCTTTCACAAGTTATTAGACTTGAAAGTAAAGAGAGTGCAAAAGATTTGAAGAAATGAAAAGGGGTCTCTAAGACATACCTGATCATTCTACTCTCCCCAAAAAAAGGGTTGTATAAAAATTGCTGAAAACACACTTTCGCATTCATGTTATGAGCCTAAACTAAAGAATAGTGTAGAAGAAGGATAGCTCTTTCAGAAAATATGAAAAACTCAAAATTGACTTGGTTGACCCATTTGACCTTTTTTGAGTTCTCACGTAAAATCAATGGGTGCGACTTTTTGTTCTTTTTGTGATCCACTGTCACATATGATGTCTGTTATCTCTGCATCTGAGCAGACTTTTCCTTAACTGGTCATTGTGTACTTACGTTTGGCAGGAGTGAAGCTGACCCTGTCATCCCTGATCGATGGGAAGAGCCTGAACCAAGGCGGACACAAACTTGGCTTGGGACTGGACCTGGAGGCTTAATGCTAGGTCGCTACTCCACCGCTACTAGCACTCTACCTACCAGAAGAGAGTATTTGTATCTACGAAGATGTTTAGGGAAATCTTATCCAAATTTCCTCCTCAATGGAACAAGCAGGAATGGTTGATATTTTACTTGGACAACTAGGAAGGGAAAGGTTTGGATGCAATCTACAGACGTATGTGTGTGTGTGTTTTTCTTGCTCCTTGAAAGATGTGATTTCATCAAGTAAAGTAGTACATGTGTATTTGAATTCATTCTTTCCCCTTTTACTGGCCATCTAATTAATTAGGTACCAGAACCCACAGCAAATGTCAGCTGTTTTAATAGTTTCAACATACATGCAATACCTCATGCTACAGTAGGGGTGAAGGGTAGATATAATGCTTCTTGCAATGGCAGTGTCGTCTAAATGTGTCTGGACTTTTTCGTCCAGAAAGTGCTGTCAGCTCTGAAAAGTCATTATATTTGTTCCAAATAAAGAATTGTGATTGCTTGTCTCCTAAATGTGCTTTTGTATATTTAGGATTAATCCTATTACAGAGCAATTTGATCCATATGTTGACTAGCTCAGCTGTCGGGGTGTAATCTATATCTTGGTGAAGTATTTACCCTAAAAAGAAAGTATATATATTGTTAACAAAGTTGTAGAATGTTAGCATCATTTTGTGTGAATGGTGTTGGTAGCTCATGTAGTAATTGGCTTCGAGAATAACTTTTTTATGTATCATAGAGTGATTCTTTTGTGATATTCAGGTCTGTTGGTGTGATGTACTTCTTCAATATGAACCATTCACTTTCAGGAGTTTGCTCTGGCATAAACTACGAAAAAACACAGAAGAAAGATTTCAGGCAGTAAGCATGAACCTATCCAGGACTTATTGGCATGACTAGCTACAGTTGCTATGACTGATCATGCCACATGGTTGTATATTGGCTAATCTAACCTGCTTCTGTTGGGGTGGCTACAACAGTCCATTGATTTCCTGGAACATATTTGTGTGTATGCGACACTATTTACATGAGAAAAATGTACAAGTAATATAGCAAAATAACTGACTGACTTATTGACTTTTCATGGAATAAAGTCTATGATTAATTCAGTCACAAATTTTCTCTCTTGCTGTGAGTGTTTTTGTGCTGGAGAGTAGCATGTATTTAGACACAGTCAATTTCATTACGTACCATAACAGAATTTGTGTACAGGCTTCAGTGTTGCTGCCTTTGTAGGCAAATGCTCATAGCTACCATTATGTTTCACGTATATGGCATTTGTCACATAATTTATATCTGCTTGTGACTGAATACCAGTAGATTTGATAATGAGAGATGGAAGCACTCCCTGAATGTCCTCTAAAGGATAATTAAAATGCCAGCCAGCCGTCCTGGACTAAAAAATCTGAAAGCCGTAAAACTCCATGCTGTGCTATGGGCATGAAAAGAATACTGTCACATTAGGCGTATTCACATCAGCCCGATGTTTTGAAATAGCACGCTATTTTCTGACTTGGGAAATTGGAAAATATCTCGAGCTTGGATTTTTATCAGGCTGACGTGAAAATGCCTATTTAGACCACTGAAGATATGTTTGAACCCCAATTCAGTGTTTAAAGTGTAATTAAACACAATTTTCTAATTGGCTTTAATAGCAAGTGTGAAATCAGCCAGAGAGAATGGTAGAGGTTTTGTGAAGTCAATTTGTGTTTTGCATGGAAGAACAACATGAATGCATGCATGGAAGGAAGATGTGGGCGGGAGAACAACAAAATCCAAGATAGGAAGTGAGAGAGTTATAATGTTTCACATGTTTTACACATGGTGATATTGGTCGCAACATGATTCGGTGTTACACTTTCAGTTACTTTAAAACGAGGAATTTTCGTGTGCATTTTAATTTCTCGAATTTCGTGAGTGCCAAGATTCGCGAAATTAAAATGCACGCGAAAGTCCTTGTGTACACTATACGCATTGAACGCCAGTGGCATTTCGCGAAAATTTCATGCCACGAAAAAGGCTGTCGGCTCCTATTCGCGAAAAATTCATGCCGCGAATATATCATGTTTTACAGTATACCATGTATGTACATGTATATATCTGTCGCACGATTCACAAGGGAAGGCTTGTTCTTAACCCTATTCCCACCGGGGGTGGGGGCATTTTGGCCCCCCCCCCCCTTGACGTTTCGCGTGATTATTCCGCAACGCGCGATGCTCTCGCATCGACATTTTATGACTTTTTTCTTTCAAGTATCGCGCATCTTTTGAGACCAAATTTGTTGCTCCCAGGCATACCGTTCTGAAGCCACAAAAACATGATTTTGTGTACAAAGCCAATGTAAATTGTGTTTTTGCAATTAATTCATATAAAGATAAATATTTTTACTTCCAATGGCTGATAATGACTTATTTTAGCCTGACTATGCTTTAAACAGTTTCTGCGACAAATTTTAACGAAAAAAAACAAAAACAAAAAGTATAAAACAAAGAAATACATAAGAAATTTAATAAACAATAAAATACATAAGAATTGATTATGAAGCCAAACTTTTGCTTTGATATTGTTGTTGAGGATATTGAAAAGAATATGTTCACCAAAACTTAGAAGTCCTGGATCTTTATTTTTTTATTTATAGGCAAAAAAATATTTTTGCATAAATTAATGTAAAATACATGAATTAAAATTTGGAAAATCTAAACAGTCTTGTAGATTACATTGGCCTCTACCTTAGTGCAAATTTTTGCGAGGATTGCGCGATCCACGACTGAGATCCGAAGGGGGGGCCAAAAAGGCCCCGCGGTGGTTTCGAGTCCCTCAAAAACCCGATGGGATTAGGGTTATAGGGACAAGTACACCTTGATATACATGTGGATTGAGTGAATGCAGCGGTATATCGGAAGAACACATCAGTGAAAGTTTGAGGAAAATCTGACAATCCATTCAAAAGTTAGAAATTTTTGAAGTTTCTTTGCCCTCACTGCTGGAATAGAAGACTATTACAGTTTGTGATGTCACATGCGTAGAATAATATAAAAGAGTATTACAAGAATTTTATTTTTTGAAAAACTACACATTCCCTCGCTTTGTCACTGACATTAATTCCCCCAGTGTTCTGAAGAGGCAAGTCAAGTGCTCTTTTATCATGCAACTAGCAAGAAAAGTAAAAATATGTTAAATTTTCTTGATATCATCTTGATATCATTCTATGCATGTGACATCACAAACTGTAGTAGTCTTCTCATTCAGCATTCAGCAGATTGTCCCATTTTCCTGAAAGTTTCACTGATGTGTTCTAATGATGGTGCTGCATTCACTCAATCCACATGTTTGTTAAGGTAAACTTGTCCTTTAATGGTGTATTTGCAAAGGTGAGAGGAAATTTATGTTGCCAACATCTTCATCGAAGTCTAGTCACATCAGATTTGGTCACAAGGAACCAGTTTCTGCAGTAGTTGGACATTTCTGACGACAGATTCAGGAATTCATGTGAAACACTTGACCAGAAATGTGGAACACCTCTAGCTCGGCTTGATTCTGATATCGGTGTGTGCTGTTCTTCTTTCTCAACATGTTTGGGCTCTTAGAATTGTACATGTGCAAAAATGGTCATGTGATTCAGTATCCCTGCTTATCCAGATACAGAGATCTACTCTGATTTCGTGGGATGAAGATCAAAGGCCAAGTACACATTTCAAGCTACAAGTTACTTTTGCATTTACACAAATAAAAAGTGTGGTGTTCAAATTCGTATACTCTTATATTCATCATTCTTATTTATTTGGCCATACAAACAAAATTCCAATGTAGTATAGTCGTGCAAACAACGTGTTAATTACATGAAAAATAGGAAGGGGGCGTGGCCCAGAGAGTTCAGGGTTAGATCCTGTAGTATGAGTACATTTGGTGTAACTCATGAATGAAATTCAGTGACATTTACATAAAATGAGAATACAATTCATTGGGGAAATTCTTTATTCTTGTTGCCATAGTCGGGGTTTCTGTTCCAAATTAAATTTTTAAGGTTATGTTGAATACTCTGTTAATCTAAAAAGTTTGAAAACATATTTCTTACGAGGACATGGTGACAGTGTTATCTGAAGTGTGTTTTCAAGGATTGGGGTCAATGGTTAAGTTTATACAATTGACAGAAATTAGATGGTTAATCAATTTGTCAAGAAGAGTTTATTTGAAATCAGGAGTCAGTGAAGGAGCGGTATGCTGCCAACCTAGCACCGCTGCAGCCACCGCCCCCTTCACCCCTCTTTTGGTCTTTTTATATTTGGGGAAAAACAAATCAGAAAAAGAAAAACAATCAGAAAAGGGAATCACAACATCGTTTTCTGTAGTCGGTGCATTACAAAACTTAGTCAGTAGCATATTGAGGCTAACCCTGTGCTACTCTGGAGTTGATGTAGACTTCATTTTAAATCCACAATTTTGGCTGCATTACACACATTAAAAAATGGACATTTGATACAGTACCCACACCGCACGAGCAATGTAGACAAAATGTAGAGGTTAAAGTACCAATGTCTGTGCATCTATAATCAGTGAAACAAATTACCCGACGTTGGAAGGTTTCAGAAGAGGAAGGAGAATTGCAGATTGATCTGCCTGCAGCTGTACAGATGTACCTACCTGTTAAAACAAAAACAAAAAAAAAAACAACAAAAAAAAAAAAAAAAACACCTGATACAAAAGATTGGGCAGGGCTCAAAATTAGTGTCCTGGTGGCCCAGGGCCGCTGATAATTGACGTCAGGCCACCAAATTTATCTTTTGGTGCCCCAATCAGGCAGAATAGATGGTTTCTTTTCCGTCTATTTTGTGCCACGAAAAATTCAGTTTTAAAGATTGTAGTGCCACCAGACGAAAAAGTTAGTGTTAACCCTATTTTAACTGGGCTATTTAAAGATGGCCCTTCCCTTTTGCATTCCTTCCCAAATAGCACAGAACATGATGTATTCCACCAGAATGACAAGACTATTGTAAATCTATAACATTTCTGTGATATTTGGAGGTTGTTAGCCGTTAAAATTCAAGTACATGTAATGCACCAAACGCTCACCGTAACGTATTCCGTGTACTAGGCACAGCTGCATACATTAATTCTCCTGTGGTTGTGATATGATACTTATACTTCGAACAACAGATATGCATGTTAAAGCTGTCAGAAAAGAAGAATTCACTAGCTTCTCTTACTTTGTTATCAATGGCAAATAGCACACCACTTACATGAACTACATGTACAACTAAGTGCATCACACAGGTCTGTAAAACTAGACTAGTATTTAGATTTGTAATTTTTGCGAAGTTCGCAAAAATTATTCAAATCTTAACGGTCAATTTAACTAAAATAAAGACGCTCTTGAGTTCAAAATTTACAGGAGGTTTCCAAATAGTGTTTTCTTCAATACCTATAAAGTGTTCTCACCAATTTTTCAAAAATGTGCACGCAAAAGGGATTGGCTGTCTTTAAAGACCAAGTTTTTATTGGGGGGGGGGGGTCAATTTGACCCCACCCCCCTTCAGATCTCGGGTGCTGATGGCGCGATTGCTGCAAAATTTTGCCTGAACATAGAGCCGGATGTCAACTACAAGATCACATGGTCATACAATACAAAAATATTGATTTTCTATTTTTAGTAAATTAATTATGCAAATTTATGCTTGAAATCATATTTTCACCTGTAACTCCATTAAAAAGACTGAAGGATTGCTAAATTTTTGTGTCAGAATTCCTCAAGACACATTAAACAATTTTCTTGTAAAAAAAAAGTACAATGTACACAATCAAAATCAATTTCTTTTGTGTTTTATTGTTTTGTTCATTTCTTATGTATATTTTACTGTTTTTTCGACCTTTTGTTTTCTATTATTTTTCCCAAAATTTGTTGCAGGCACTCTTTCAAGCTTATCTACCTTAAAATTGATTGATTTCAATGGTTTAAAGTTGAAATAATCTGATTTATGTCAATTTTACCAAAAAACAAACAAACCACAATTTGCATTGGATTTGCACACGATATGAATTTGAGCTGTTTTCGGGTTGGCATACACTTACTATATGCAAAACATTACGTAACTTCAGAACGGTGTACCCGGACGTCGCAAATTGGGTCTCAAAATATGCAGAAGACTTCAGTGAAAAAAGTCATGAAATAACGCGGCAAAATCTTTGCGCATTTGAGGAATCGTGGCGCGAAATGCCGAGGGGGGGGGGGGGGGGGGGGGTCAATTTGACCCCCGATCCCCCCCCCCCCCCCCCCCCCCCCCGTTAGAATAGGATTAAAGCCCCCGTTCCACTATCACGATCTAGATCCCGATCTGTCCCGATCGAGCAGATTGGGAGAGAGCGGCAAAAGCGTACGGGGATTGGAAGCATCGTAGTTGCAGCGTTTGGAAGTCGGGGTTGGAGCGGGCGCTTTTTCAGATCGGGAAGAAATTTTGAACCTGTTCAAAATTTCTTCGCGATCTCCCCGATCAAAGTTGACCTATTTTGAATCGTACGGCAAGCGGGGAGAGCATAGTGACAGCGTAAACACCGCGGGATGAGCGTAACAAGGTCTTTCTGAGCGTAGTAACATCGGCACAAGAACGGGAAGTAAACTTAAACACCGACGTGGTCCCGCTGCTGCGATGCTGCGACGCTCTTCCCTGATCAAAGCACGATCTTCCCGCTTTAACGCCGCTCTCACTACGTTCTCTACTCTCGTATAGAATCAAGGCCCGTTCCTACGACGCTCTCAGTACGCTTAATTCCCGCTTTAGTTACGCTGTTTCCGCTTTAGCTACGCTGTTCCTACGCCTTCCCAGACTCAATTAATCAAGTCTCCCGCTCTCTCCGCTCTAAAAGGGACGCAGCCGATACGCTGGAAAAAATCACAATCAAAATGTCTGCCAGAAGAAGAACAAAGAGATCGAGAGGCAAGACTGTTGAGGAGGAAGAGGAGATTGTCGCTGCACCTGTCGAGGCAGAATATGAAGAAGGAGCTCAAATTTTCGAAGAAGAAGAGATGAAGAAAAAGAAGAGAAGAAAGCAGCGAAGCAGTTACACAAAGGGCGAAGAAAGAGAGATTGCACGTGATGCTCAAAGAGCAGGAAGAAGAGGACATAGTAGAATTTTGAAGAACATGAAATCATCTACAACTGGAGGAAGACGGACTAGAAAAGCAAGGATATCAAGAAAAAGCCTTAGAAAGATCAGCACGCCTCTGATTAATAATGCATTGCTGCAGAAGAACCGTGATTTGAGGAGCCCGTCTTCGAGGTCCACAGTATATTTCTTAGGTTCTGCATGCTAATAAGTTGACTGACTGCGGATCGACAGTCGAATCGGGGTACATCGGGGCACATCGGGCACTTTTCAGCTCTCTGTAAATGGGGTAACAGCGTGATAAGATCGTATAGATCGTTCAGAGCGTAGATACAGAGTTTATCGATCGGATGTCATCGGCAACATCGCGCTGACAGCGTATAGCTACATCGTTCTAAAGCGTAACTGCAGCTGCAGAGATTGTAATGTCTCATATCCGATCATCGTAGTAAGAGCGTAGCAAGCACGTGGTAGTCGTAACTGCAGCGTTCTAACATCGTACTGTCTCCAGATCGGCTCAGGTTTTATCCGATCCTTCCCGATCTGAGAAAATTATATCGTAGCGAGAACGGCATAGTGGAACAGGGGCAGCCCTACATAAGGTGCAGTAAGATTGCTGATAACTGTTTAGATACAGACACTATATTAATCACTTGAAAGTTTTGACAGAATCACATTTGTTGTTTAGAAGAAGTGTTACCAGATATATACATGTATGACTGGTTTAGGCAGAGTAATGGAAATGGACATTGAGAGAAAATTCTTCACAGACTGAGAATGATGAATTGTGTTTTTTGCAAGTGACGTCACATCCAGAAGAGGGCCCTGTTGCATAAAATTGATGGTGACTGCAATCAATGGTAATTACCATAGCAACACTATTCCACAGCCAATCAAAGCCAAGAAATCACCGATTGTTACCATTGATTGCACAGTTACAATTAATTGTTAAGTTACCACAATTTATGCAACAGGGCCATGGTCTTCCTGAGATGACAAATGATATGAAGGGATGCCAAGCTCCCTCCCTCTTCATGGAAAGTTGATAAGACATCACAAGAAACGTTACAAATGCGAGCTGCATGCTACCTTGAATCAATCGGTTGCCAAATTACCGTTTGTTGCTTGTTTTGTTTTGTTTTGTTTTGTTTTTAACAAAACGAGTTCACATGCTCAGTAAAATATACTGATTACATTTACATGAAACTGTATGAGGTCAATAATTATGGCCAAATCTGTGGCTTGGTGAAAGTCGGGGTCGCGCCTGTATCGGAGAGAAAATTTTCGATGGTCTTCATCACGACCGGATTGAGGGACAGTTAATGTGTGCTGCGATCTACGACGGCCCAATGCCATGGGCAAGCTGAAACCGCGCCAGGGAAAAAGAGCGTACACATCACTGATGTATCTCTGCTCCAGCTCTGCTCCAGAGACCGGTGATGCACACGAGCACACGAGCATTGCAGTGGGTTCCCTTTTCGAGCGGCAGGCGTGTGTAGCAACTTACCGGACACGGGACGAGCAAATACTGCAAGTGATGTAGCACAAACAAATATTGTATTCTTCTAATTCATTCATTCATTCATGTTTTTATTTTCATTTCCAATCAATATACATTAAAATAGGTCATACTTGTCAAGTGCAACATGATAAATAAACTATAGACAGTCTCACAACGTGCAACATGTCATAATTACGTGTATTATGATAGGCCTGTGATGCTGCGTGGTCATCTTGAATTGAAATCAAAAGGCACACAAAAGTTCTCAGAAATGTTATTTTCTGACAAATTTTCCACCACCCGAGAGCAAGATTTAGAAAAAGAAACAAATCTTTCTGGGAATGAAGTTTCCCAAATGTACACAAGCCAAAATACCAAGTTTGGATATCATGCACCGAGATCATCTAGTTGAAATTGATTCCGCTATGACAGGAATATGAGTGGCACAGGCCCAAAGAAAGAAACGCTCGTCCTCTCACAGAGGAATCTATAATTCTAACTAGAGGCTCCTAATAGTGCATTATATATTTGTTTTATATCCTCAAACATATCTTGAAAAATCACAAAATTGTTTTCACTTGCCAATATCAGTGCTCATTCAAGCATGAATTATTTTTAGACTTTGGTGTCATAGAATATGAAAGTTGAGTCCATAAGCTATCCATACATCTAAACATTTTCCCCCAGAATCATATACTTCTTATTCGGCAGCCATTCCAAAAGTGTATAGTTTTGTTTTGTTTTGTTTTGTTTTGTTTTGTTGGTTTTTTTTTAGACACACGGTATACACTAGATATACCTGTTTTTAATCGCAACATTTTTTTTTCTTTGATTTGCAACTAATGCGATTACAGCGCAACGACTACTTTGCATTATTGAACATGCATATCAGCCTCGGGAAATAACACAATGTACCCCTATCCTGAATAAAATTAAGTGTAAAACAAAAGTAATTTTCATTATACACGTTCAGCAATTTCTACCTTATGACACAAAACGAAGCTCGTCTGGACTGGAGCAAATTGTAAAACTAAAAATCATTGTATTCTTGAATACATTTAACTTGGACACGACGATCTAATAGATACTGATGTACTTAAAATGATACAATACATTTATATATATATATATATATATATATATATATATATATATATGAAGCTATCATCATTTACATTGTCTCGACTATACCGTGTGTCTCCAAAAAAAAAAAAAAAAAACTATACACTTTTGAAATGGCTCCCAAATAAGAAAAACATTATTCTGGGGGAAAAGGTTTATATGTATGGATAGCTTATGGACTCAACTTTCATATTATGACACCAAAAAGTCTAAAAATAATTCATGCTTGAATGAGCACTGCTCACTTTTGTAAATGGTATGAAATTAGGCTGCGCAGGAATTAGCCTTCCAATTTTGCGAGAGATGAGTCCGTTGGAGCTTACAAAACTGAAATTGATATGATAGGTAAGGATTATGTAACATTTAATATTCAACAATGGATTGTCAAAAAAAAAAAGAATGTCAAAGATGTCAGCTATTTGTTCTTCAGGTCAAATGGGTAACCTGAATAATAATTAGCCATAGCTGTGACATTCCTTTTTCAACAAAATGTATTTGTATAACCAGATGGGGATTATGTAAATTCATTATTCAAATACATATTTGTTGAAAAAGGAATGTCACAGCTACTGGCTACTTATCATTCAGGTTACCCATTGACCTGAAGAATAAGTAGCTGACATCTTTGACATTCTTTTTTTTTTTTTTTGACAATCCATAATTGAATATTCAGTGTTACATAATCCCTACCTATCATATCAACTTCAGTTTTGTAAGCTCCAATGGATTCACCTCTCGCAAAATTGGAAGGCTAATTCCTGCGCAGCCTAATTTTCATACCCTTTACAAAAGTGAGCAGTGCTCATTCAAGCGTGAATTATTTTTAGACTGTTTGGTGTCATATGAAAGTTGAGTCCAAATGCTATCCATACATATAAACCTTTTCCCCCAGAATCATATATTTCTTATTTGGGAGCCATTTCAAAAGTTTATAGTTGGTTTTTTTAGACACACCGTATATATATATATATATATATATATATATATATATATATATATATATATATATTAGATAGATAGATAGATAGATAGATAGATAGATAGATAGATAGATACAGTGTATAAATGCGATAAATACTGAAAATCAAAATCAGTGTGCTCCTCCATCGACCGACCCAAAACTGGACCATTCCAAAGGACTATCTACTAAAAAGATAAGTTTTTAGCAGAGTCCTGATCAATGGAAGTGGCTAGATGTATATAGGCAGGTAGAGAATTCCAGAAAGAAGGGGCAATTGTAGAAAAAGCACGATCACCATATTTTGTGGAAGTGCGAAGTCCAGGAGTCAACTGCATTGTAGAGGATGAACGGAGGGATCTTGACGAAGTAGTGGAACATAAAGAAACGAGATCTGTGAGATACTTAGCAAAGACTTGGATACCTTTGTACTGTTTTTTTTTTGTTTTTTTTTTTTGCGAAGCGTCTACATGGGCACATCGAGCAGTTTTATGGATTAATGAAGTTTAATTTTAAAATCTTCCGTTTGCATTATTAATATTCCAACAGCAAATTGTGTTAGGGTACTAACCTTGATCGGTATTGTGATGTTTCCCATTCAACGATTGCATGTTCATTTGATTGTGTGTGCGCATATCAATCTCCTAATTGTTTTATTTAACATTTGATATGTTTTCTGTTCAGTCTATATGCCATACGTGATTCACAATTATTTTCAAGTTGGTGAATAAATTATTTGGTTCCTTTCTTTCAACGAATTATCCCGTTGCAGCATGCTAAACCAGAGAGGTCACCACCCTGGCTAATGAGGATAGTATGGCCTTCAACTGCTATCTCCACCATTTTTGTTTTGTTTTATTTTCGTCGAGCATTCATTATCGAACTAATGATATTAGTCGCCAGTTATTGGCGACTTAAATTTCAGGCCGCCATCTTGGGTTGAAAAAGAGACAGGCTTCTAGCCCGAGCGACGTTGTGCGCTCCACTCGCCACAGTTCCGACCGAATGCTTACCCACGTCTTGGTTAGCCAACTGCATGTTTTTTGTTTCCCTAATTACCGAAGAAGTATAATTGAAGGCAGATGGATAGTTAATGACAATAACAGACAGTCCGGTCTTCGTTTCTGATTTCCATCATTGCTGGTGAGGCTCGCTCAATATTCGCATGTCACGGCTCCCCGGTTTCGCTCATACCCGCGGCGATTGTAACGTCACGCTACCGAGCAGTCGCCCGTGGGTTGGGTTGGGGAAGTTTAGACCCATTGAGCTATGAAGCACAGAGGGGGGAAATAACCCAAGACACATCATTTTTACATAAAAGATAGCTGTTTCAAAATATATGTTAGCATGATGTTATACTTCATTACTTAAATTATTCAAATATTTAAATCTTACTCGATCCCCAAAGCCCTGGGACGGTCTCCACACACACACACACGCACATTATATGTTTTTGTGCGTGTAAGCCTGTCTATTTTATTTTTATCTATACATATCCTATAATGTACATATACAATACCTCCATCCATCCATACATGCATGCGTAGCCTACCTGATCAAAATCGCAAACCCCCACCCCCACCCCCACCCCTAGCAAATCCGATGAGAGAATACAATAAAAGCGCAGTAATGATGGGGAACACAGGCGCACATGGTGCGCGCGCATGGATGACGAGCACGACCACTCGTTCGTCGAAAGCCACCGCACAAACCCAAGGACATCAAATCTGTACGTTTTAACAGAAAATTTGGGGGGAATGTGGTAAAGTGGGTCTTTCTTCAGATTACTAAGATCTACAAGACCTATTGTCGAATCTCATCTACAGAAGGGTGTGTACAGTTTTTTCTGTCAAGTCAAGATAAATTAGCAATAAGCAAAAATGAAAGAAAAATCATCTCCGATTTTCTGGTCCGGGTGAAATCGGATGTAATGCAGAGAGAGAGGAAAATCTGCCTCGCATTCCCCTCTCCCTGTTATCGCCATTAGCCTATTCGTAATCTTTGATGGAATGCTGGACCGTGAAAACGCATGTGCCATATTTGGTCATACAGCCGAGTAGGCAAAATCAACTCCGCTCCCCTCACCCCTCCCCGATTTTTTTTCCCCTAATCTACACCTTACTCTCCCTCACCACCACCACCCTATCCGTGGCATCCCACCGCTGCTATTTTCCACGCATCACTCTCTTCATACCCCACCCCCCATACACAAACATCCAAATACACACAACACACACATACACACACACGCACACACACACACACAACACACACACACATATATATATATATATATATATATATATATATATATATATATATATATATATATACATGCGACTATCGAAGTTGCGATCGCGATTGCCAATGGATATAACCTGTTTCGGGAAGGGGTGGGACAACTTCGTGCAAAAGTACTGGTAATAGCCTGGATATGTGCGTATGGGTGGGGTAAAAACGGGGGGGGGGGGATATACACTTGTAGTTGTGCTGTGCTCTTATTTTGGAGATCGCGTATTCATCCATGAAGCTTGCTTGCAATGAAGACATGTGTTGTTGTTTTTCCCTGTAGTCTTCAGTCAAAGTGAAACATAATAATTATCTCGGTACTCCATCAAATTGTATAAAGTTCTGTTCATGTTTATCATGAAGAATGCGTACATTTCATGAGGGTGAAACTGTCATTTCATCGAGTAATTAAAAACGGGCAAGAAATACCTTACAAAATGGGTCATAACCACATGCATTGTAATTAAATGAAATGAATCTACGTATAAACTCGATCATTGTCGGAAGACGCAACGAGTGGTGTATGCGCACGCCGGTGAAATGCAGTCAATGCGTCCTTGGGCATTATCATTATCATTATCATTATCATTATCATTATCATTATCATTATCATTATCATGAACTTATACATTATTATTGTATGGCCTACAGGTATGGTGATGAAAATAAAAAAGGACAGCAGTAAGTCGCATTCGTTACCCCCATCTTGCGAATCCTCCACCCCCTCCCCCAAGAAAAGGGGTTGTTGTTAGGTTTTCAGACAGGGTCATGATTTTGATCAGAAGAGTAGAGATTCACTTTCTTTTCTTGGTGTCACCATTCATGAGTATACATTTAGCAGAAACATTGTAGCCGTTAGTGCTGCACAAAATGATATGCCCGGTTATATTATACGCAATGCAGTATACCTGCTACAAAGTCAAAGAACCCGTGCTAAGGAGCACTGAAGCCCATATAAAATTTGATTTTCGGGGTAGCGAGTTAGGTGGATTAGCACCAGCAACATTTACTGTGCCCCACCCCTTTTTGCAGAACAATGGCCACGTTTACATTGCTTGTTTGTGCACCGCATAATGCTGTCAGATTCGCCCAATATTGTGCATGGCGACGACTCATGGGAAAAAAAAGGAAAACAAATAATGAACTAGCAAAAGATTCTCACATACTAGGCATATTAACGTGTTGAGAATGCATGATTTCATCAAGGAGCATGGCATTGTGTTAGAAGTCCCGTGGTCTCATTGGCATGTCGGATTTTTTTCTTCTTCAGATAGTTCAGTTCAGTGTGAAAAAACTTCTTCTGTCTGGTAAAACAAAGCAAATACAAAACAAAATCACTATTATTTTTTTAATCTCTTGAACATACAAGTGTTAATACTTTACATAAGACATAACTTGAAAGACAATATAGATTTCGTACATTATACAATTGCATTCACACGTACAAAATAGTGAGATGACGAGCGCAATCCAAATCTCGAGATTTTTTTTGACGAGCGTTCACACGCTCAGAAAATAGCGGGATAGTAGTGATCATGATCTAAATCTAAAGATTTTCTGCCAGCGTTCATTCAGACAAAAATAAAAATAAAAATAGCTCGCTAATTGCTGATCAATAAATCTATTGTTCTTGCGCCTCACAAAGGTGTAGCCGCACACTGTTGTGATGTGCGTTTTGAATGATGGGATATAAAATCTCGAGCTTTTATTTTGGTCGAGCGTTCACACCGTCGCCGCAGGGCAAATAAGCGCGCTAATTCAGAAATATGCGCAAGATTTTTTTATTTTTTATTTTTTTTTTGATTTAGCATCGCGCTGCTGTTCGCGTTAATTACGTGGGTGTTTGTTTGTGTGTTTTTTTAATTCTTTTTTTTTTGGGGGGGGGGGTGTCCACACGTGCAAAACACTCGAGCTTGCGATCGCGATAGGTTTTTGTTTTGTTTTGTTTTTTGTTTTGTTTTTGTAACCCGCTAATTTGTGTGTAGGCTCCATGTTAGTTCCCAAGTATAAGCAAGTCAGTGTCCACTGAAGTGATGTTTGTTGTAGCTGTGTTTTACAGAAAGAAGAGAGAGAAAAAATGGGGCCCTATACAACAAATAATTTGCCCCAGACAATACTGACATAAATCAAACATAATAAATTCTAAAGGTATATACCATAGATGTCTCCACGAGGGGGCTCATATTAATTGAGTCATATCGTCTCCACGAGGGAGCTCATCTTGGAAGTCTCCGCATCAAGGGAGCTCATAAAGTACCCACGAGGGAGCTAATATCGGAAGTCTCCGCAAGGGAGCTCATACAAAATAACCCCACAAAGGAGCTCATGCAAATATTAATTATTAGAGTGATATTATTCAGTGCCAAGAGTAATAGTCATGTCTTTATAAAAGAAGACTATAAGGTGACAATATCTATGTTGATGAATTACCTCACTTCCTTCACTCAAACTCGAATGGTTTTTCTATACAACACACGCGCGCATGTATACCGCTCACTAACTCACCAACGCACATACTTTTTTTTTTAATTCTTTATTCGAATTTTATTCAATTTCATATCACAGAATTCACTTTCAGAGAAACAAAAACAAAACATCATGCAAAGACAAACTGCATTATACACAACATTGTACAAAATAATGTAAATCTTACACTATAAAGACAAAATGCAGTGTCACAAACATTGGGTATAATAATGTCAAACTTACATTGTAACTCTTTTTATAACCTAAGACACGAAATCCGCTTTTTTTTTTAAACACACATATATTCTCGCAAAATGCCCGCAAAATGGGGACATGATAGTTTGCTCAAAACAAACGGGGTATATTCCATTGCTTCTCAAAAGAAAAAAGAAATCGAGGCCATTTGCGAGAGAAACACACCCCCATGCACACACACACACACACACACACACACACACACACACCACACAAACGTCAACATGCAACCCCCACCTGTCCCTATGCCTTCAGCCATTCACTCTTGAATAACTCTGACCGTGCTCTGACTGACGTGTAAATTGTCATTTTTTCTCATACAATAAAATACATCCTAATCATAATGTGGAAGTGATGTGAAAGTGGTAGAAGCAATAGAGAAGAAGAAGGAAAAAACAAGACAACCCGACAACGATGTGAAAATAACTCGCAGATACGGCAAAATCAAGACAGAAAAAGAAAATCACATTTCATCCTCGGCATCATGCATGATATATTCCCACTTTAACAAATGCATTCCAACTGTTCCTCTTTTAATCACTATCTTATTTTCTTCTTCTTTATACACATCCTGAAATAATTTTTAACATAATTAAACTTTGGTACAACAAACCTCCCCTTCTGATCTCGATATATATGAAATACATTTAATCATCAATATAATTGTATTCCATCCTTTGATTTTTAACGAGTTTCCGGATATGCCTGTATAAACAACTTCCCAATTCATATCTCCCATTTTTTCTAAATTCAATTTCTGAATAATAATTTGCCACAATTCCTGCACTTTAATACACTCCCGAAATAAATATGAATATGTATCAGTGCTTTTACTGCAGAAAGAACAAAGATCATCCTAAACAAACCCAATTCTCAACTGATTAACTTTTATGTAAAGTGCACCATGAAGAAGACTGAAATTCACTAAGCTTTGGGATAAGAGTTGTGACTCTGGGTCGGACAAAAAAAATATCTTAGGTTACTTTTGGTGAGAAGGCGAAATTGCTCTGTCGATCTCGTACTTCCAATGTACAATGTATATCATTGCTGTAAATCAGTTTTAAAAAATGCTTGTAAATCTTTCGCGAAGGTATATGTCACCAATCCTAATCACTTTTCCATATAATTTTAACCAAATATCATTAACCTGAAAAGGTTTGGTACTAACAGACAACAAACTAAACCATCCACTTTTCAAAATTACATCACAAATCCTCGAAACACATACACTCAAAACACAAACACACACACACACACACACACACACACACACACACACACACACATCCAACCACGCACACACATACTAATATCAGGGGTCAACCCAAAAAGATATACAGTATTTAGAATAAGGCATACACACAGTTATATGTATTATAAAATAGAGAAAAATACTGTAGCAATCATTGTTTAAAGGGAAAGAAAAATATAAATAAACAATGTATATAACAAAGAGGTTTAAAGATTATAACATTGATTCGGGGAAAAACCAGAGGCGTTGATACAGCAAAGTAGTTTTGCAGCAGAACATCGGAGAAACATTGTACAAATATACCGGTGGTTTCAATGATGTATGAGTGCCTGCGGGCCTCAAGCCGAAGGAGAAAGTGGAAAATCAGTGCCAGAAAGTAGGAGACATATACACAAAGAAAAAATATATAAATATATATAAGTATAACGTCGAAGAAATCCCCTGTCCTTACGAGGACATCGTATGCAAGGAACGTATAGCCTAGAAAAATATGTTTTACATAATATTATAGACCAATTGAGGTAGATGCCGGGATCTGCAGCAGCGAGGGACTCCCAAAACCTGCGTACTGTAGATTTCGGCACCTCGGCGAGGTGGAAAGTGGCAAGTGGTGTTTATAAGCTTCTGTTTTCAATAATAAAGGCTAAACAAAGGAATAGGCATATGTATATATATATATATATATATATATATATATATATATTATAGATATGTATACATGTATATATGTGTTATATATATATATATATATATATATATATATATATCCATAAGTACGTATCATATTGTGCTGCAAGTGATAATTTCCGTATATAAGATATAGAATATAAAAGTGAATTTAAACTTTTACAGGGATAACTATCAATGACAATCATGAATCAAATTGGTTTCGTTTGTTTGTTTCATTGTGGTACTGATAAATATATCTATCACTATGTGACGAATTTTTTTTCTTTAGCAATTAGCCTTTTCGCAACATGAACTCTTTGCTAGATACAATTCGACTAATTAGGTTAGGCTCGAGCGGAGTAATGTCTATCCATGGAGCTACCTCCATGGTTTATCTTTGGTTTCTTAGCGATTCGTCGCCTTTCACAATTCCAGTGTCCGCGACTTCGAACTTTTAGATCTAAATAAATGTGTTGTGATATTATGTTGTGATAGCTTAGTTCAGTACACGCCCCCTTACTGTGTGAAGGAGTCATCATCGAAACGTGGTGTTTTCGGGAATCGTCATCTGCAAAATCAACCATATCCAGGCTCGTTTGTTTACACTTTGGATGCCGATTCCTTGTGCCATGCATGGCTCACACGGTTCGCTTTGTTATGCAATAGCAGTGTACTGGTACTGTAGTTGCTTTTGAAACCAAGGCAGTAAAGTTCAGACTTCCGGCGACCTCTTCTGGAAAGGGGGCTGTGATTGGTCATTTAGTACCCCCCAATGATTGACATACGTCCCCCTGCAGTTGATAGTGCTTACAGTGCAGACGACTGCCTGCCCTGTGTAATGTACATGACGTACATACATGAGAATCCACGCTGAACCCATGGAAGATCCAGTGTTCCGAGTATCGGAAGCTGCACGTTGTAGAGCTACAGTCCGTGGGAGTTTAGGTGGCCAAAAAGTTACGCATGGAAAAAGAATATGGAGCTTTTGATCGCAAACAACGAATTTTGCTTCATTTGAGCAACAACTGGATTATTTTGTTTCTTGGATGATATATTTTCGCGTAAAGTTGTTGATGCATGGACTTTATCATCTGATGTTCACGGAATTCAACCCCTGATTTCGATACGTCTCTTCGCTCTTCTCGAGTATATCCCCTCGGAAATATATACCCGTACGCGTGTAGCAAGATATAAGTGGAGAGATCAGATATTTAATCATGGGAGAAGTCATGGCTGCGGAGAAGGCTTCGTGGCCACAAATATTTGATATGAACCTCAACGCAACTTCAGCCATCTATTCCCCACAAACGAGGCAGATTTTGACCAGTAACGGGGTGTATTGGTCTGGTGACAGTAATAACTTCGCCACTACGAATGGAGCCCTGACCGAAGCGCAATTCAGGAGCGAGCTCGCGGGCGCAGCCCGCACGGCTGTGACGAGTAACAGCCGTCATGCCCACACACTCGAACAGTTCAGTCTTGGACTGACGGGAAACTGGCCGGAAAAATACATCAACGAGGTACATGCCAATTGTGTCTGAACTGAAAGTCTGTACTGAGTTTGATTCCCCATTCATTGTATTCTTATATTTTATGAATTCAAGTATATTAGAAAAATAAAAGGCAATAAGAGTCATTGTAAAAGTATGGGGGATCTGTGGCATATACAAATCATACAAAAATTATGCCGATTTAATTTCTGACGTGCATGGTGAACGGCGGCAACGAATTTCGAGACGCGATGAACGTCTTCCAAGTGTAAATTCGTTAAAAGTTGTTGATATATCAAAGGGATATAAATTCAAACAATAATTATGTATGATTGACTGTTACTCGCAGAACAAGAAATGATCAGTCTTAGCCTTCTGTTTAGCACATACTTGGTAAAAGAGTTCGTTTATCGTTGTTGACGTCGAACGTCACGGAGGTTTTCGTACAGGCAGAACTGAAGACGGGCGAATTATGGTATGTGCGTGTTGTGTGCAATATTCTGTCTCTGACATCAGCTCAGTGTCGTGACCTTTGAACTTAACGTGCTTATCGAGCGTTGGAAATAGTCGAAA
The DNA here is from genome assembly GCF_040938485.1 of Diadema antillarum. Classification (NCBI taxonomy): domain Eukaryota; kingdom Metazoa; phylum Echinodermata; class Echinoidea; order Diadematoida; family Diadematidae; genus Diadema; species Diadema antillarum. Next base: position 325,963 of record NW_027270948.1, read on the forward strand.
GCCATCTATACTAGATAAAAATATATAAACCCAAGATAGTGTTTACGGTGCATATTTACTGGAGAAATAGTCAATCACACATTACTGCATATATCACACGATTGTTTTATTCTACCACTCCACTCACTACTTCAAAACGATTGAAATCTGACCTGTTGTATGACTACGAGTTTATACTCTTGGCTCTTCATGTTTCTGTCGGTGTTCGATAAAATCCATGCACAATTGCAACTTGTATTGTACATACGAATTCATATACATTGTACAACCTACGTTAACTAGGTGACGAACACTGACGCTACATTGCTGTCATGATAATAGTGATTTAGGTTCACAATTTTTAAAGAAATAAGGCACCACAATTCACAACAGAAGCAAGAATCTTTAATTTAATGGTTCTAGTATAGATCGACGACAACGAAAGCATCGAAGCGATGCTGTTTCTGTCCGGCCAATCGCTTAACTGGGCCCTGGGGGAACGGCCAACAACATGATAGTACGCTGTATATGACTTTTATGCTTAAACAGTGTGAATCATATCATTTCTATAGCAATGCTTGTTAATTTTTCTTCTTTTTTGTGTTTTTCGACGTCCAGGAAAAATTACTGGAATTTGTGCATGCACTAGACATGAAGCAACGCCATAGCGACTAACATAAGATACCAGTATTATTATTGGAAGAATGTAGGCCTATTAACACAGGACGGGAAGGGCCATGTTGGTTGACTGGAAGCTAAATAAATTTGGTAGTTCAGGGCAATCCTCACAATTCTCTACACCTCACCGTGCAAGTGTAGAGGATGACGAGAGCCAAGTTGTCACGGTATATTAAATATTTTGGTCATGCAATATACTTGACCGACAAGTATGTCTAATTCCGCGAAAAACTTCTCATTTATAGTAATGGCATTTGCTGGGTCAGTATGAAAAACAGACCCAGCAAATGTCATTACTATAAATGAGAAGTTTTTCGCGGAATTAGACATATTTGTCGGTCAAACAATATACAGTACCAGTACTCTTCAGGTAACAAATCTCCAAATAACATTTTCTGTAAATACTTTTAGTGAGGTGATAGCCGTTGTTAACTTGTACGTGTAATTTTAATCTCGGAACAGAATTCGGAAGGGAGAAAAAGAAAATCTTTAGCGAAAGTATTGTGGTCCGCTGATTTAACAACAGATTTCATTCGAATATGATCGGATCGCTGTCGTGTTCGCAGGCCGAGAGTTTCCCGTACCCTCTTTTCTCGTCAAGCCTGCGAGTCAATGCAGCTATAAGCAAGCTCTGCACTGCGCACGCCACGTGTGTGCCCTCTGGCGTGTGACGCGCGCGTTCCCTTATGATGGATATTCCTATTCAAGTGCTGCAATGCCGCTTTTATTGTCCGAGAATTATCCGCCTTTTGTTGACACAATTGTCTGCACAAAAGCCCTAATCGCTCGTGTAAACTAACTTTTGACCCTGACACAAAACATGTGTACTCAACTCAAGAGTAGCAACCTGCCGATATATCCGCTATTATGCTATTATATCGACCAAAATACTGGTGGAACCGCTGACTTGAGAAGGCCAGAATGCTATGTGGAGAGAGGCCGAGCCCTAGGGTTTCCAACTCTTTAGTTGTACGCAGCGAAGTTGGTGTTCTCTTGGAAGTGTCGTCGGTTGATGGTAAAATGCACGGGAAACATTTCAGAGGCACTTTCTTTTTGTTGATTGAACTTTTAAGACCTCAGAAAAGCTGAAAATGTGTAGAAACACTCTCCGCGACGATGAGCTTTTATATTTGCCTTTCCAATTTGATGGAGATTTTGAGGTTTTTTAAATAAGGAAAAGAACTTTAAAGATTACAAACTGATAACTGGAGCAAAACGAGGTTTTCAAAATGAGGAAAAGAACTTAAAATTACAGACTGTGATATTATTGGGTCAAACGAAGTATATGGTTTCGTCATTGAAATGACTACCCACATTAACGGTGATTAAACGGAGTTTCAAGTGACAATTCACAAACCCGTTTGCTTCCATTAAAAAACCATAAGACAAAAATAAGAACTATCGTGAGAAAACGCAGGTATCCTACGTTTGGAATACGCTCTACGTCGTGAAATGGAAAGAAATTATCACAATCTGTCTGATATTGGAGTTGTGCACATCAATACCATACGCGTTTAGTTATCACGCTTGTAAAGGAAACGGAGGATGCAAATAAAAGTTTACCACATATCCTAATTCCTATCACCTTTTCTTCGCTGAGGCAGGGCCCAGGGGTGGGGTCGATTATTATTGAAATGTGTGTCATGTAGTATACCAAAGACCCAAAGTAGAAAGTAACTTGGCCTCAAATTCTGCTTATTCCTACTTCTTGATAGACTCAGCAATCATAGGCGCCGGAAGTGGGGGGGCAGGGGGGGCGGCCGCCCCCCCAATCCAAAAAGTGGGGGGGCAAAACGCATTTTTGCCCCCCCAAAAAGCCCCCCCCAAAAAAAAAAAAAAAAAATAATAATAATAATAATAATGATAAAAATAAATGAATAAACAAAGAAAATAAAATATATATGTATATATATGAATAAAAGGAAAAAAATATGGCTACAAACGGCAGCTTTTGGACTGTAAAATGTCAAAATTTTCAAGCTCGCTCGCTTCGCTCGCTCGCATCCAGCAGTTGAGCCCGGTGCGCCTCCCCCTTAATTTCTAAAGCGAAAAACATAGCTACGACGGCAATCATTGGACTCTAGAATGTCAAAATATTCAAGCTCGCTCGCATTGAATCGTTATGCCATTCTCCTAATGTTGCTGACAGTAATTGCCAGTAGTTGCGCCCGATGCCCCCACCCCTTAATTTCCAAAGCGAAAGATAAATATAGCTACAAACGGGAGTTTTTGGACTGTCACATGTCAAAATTTTCAAGCTAGCTCGCTTCGTTCCCTCGCATTGAATCGTTATGCCACTCTCCTAACGTTGCTGCCAGTAATTGCCAGCAGTTGCGCCCGATGCCCCCCCCCCCCTTAATTTCCAAAGCGAAAGATATAGCTACAAACGGGAGTTTTTGGACTGTAACATGTCAAAATTTTCAAGCTCGCTCGCTTCGCTCGCTCGCATTGAATCGTTATGCCACTCTCCTATGTAACGTTGCTGCCAGTAATTGCCAGCAGTTGCGCCCGATGCCCCCCCCCCCCCCCGTAATTTCCAAAGCGAAATATATAGCTACAAACGGGAGTTTTGGGACTGTAAAATGTCAAAATTCTCAAGCTCGCTCGCTTTGCTCGCTCGCATTGAATCCTCATGCCATTCTCCTAATGTTGCTGCCAGTAATTGCCAGCAGTTGCGCCCGATACACCGCCCCATTAATTTCCAAAGTGAAAGATATAGCTACAAACCCCAGTTTGGGGACTGTAGAATGTCAAAATTTTCAAGCTTGCTCGCTTCGCTCGCTCGCATTGAATCTTTATCCCATTCTCCTAATGTTGCTGCCAATAATTGCCAGCAGTTGCGCACGATGCGCCCCCATTTATTTCCAAAGCGAAATATATAGCTACAATTAAAACTCCAGTTTTGGAACTGTAGAATATCAAAATTTTCAAGCTCGCTCGCTTCAGTCGCTCGCTCGCATTTTATTGTTATGCCATTCACCTTATGTTGCTGACAGTATATAATTTGTCGATCGTTTCACACCGTCATTCCATAAACTTACAATGTTCCTCAATGACTGCGTTGTTGAATGTATCACATTCCGTAATGTATTGTAGTCTCATTATTGCTCACGCACACACGCACAAACATACAGACCGTCAAAATTACTTTATGGTTCCTCCCATGTTTCGACCCACCGTACACCACTTTACATATATATATATATATATATATTATATATATATATATATATATATATATACATATATATATATATATATATATATATATATATATATATATATATATAATATATGTGTGTGCGTGTGTGTGTGTGTGTATGTGTATATTGTGTAACATATGCATGGTCTAATCTTGAGCCCCCTCCAATGTTTGCCCCCCCAATCCAAAACTGCTTCCGGCGCGCCTGTCAGCAATCCAGGCCTGATTATGAGGTTGTCAAATTTTCAGTTCAAACCGACTCATCTTGGAAAACCAATTGAAAGGCATCTGTCGATTAAAGTAAAAGCTAAAAGCAAGGGCTTAATAGGCGGAGTTCCTTATTTCAGAAGCTGGTGTACACAGAGAAGTGATTATTAGTTTCCCACGAAATTGGCAAGTCAGCTGTCTTTTAACTCTGGTTATTTTGTCTGATACCAGTGAGACTTGCGTCCTTTAGTATTAAATTGTTTGGGGATTTGGGGATAGACTGTCACTACTTCCGACTCCAAGTTTTGCTCCAGTGTTCAGTTTCTTTTAATTCTTTTGTCTCGGCTATTCTGTCACGCAGTCAGTGATTTTGGATTTTAACAAAAACAAAACAAAACAAAACAAAAACTCGGGCATAGGCGATGTCGAGCATGAAGCAAGAGTGAAGTCAAGGGAAGTTGTCTAGTCACTCAGGCGATTTCCTCCAGAGATTTTGTCAACTTTCCAGGGAGTACCTGTGGCTGTCAATTGGAGACGGTAACGCGTGGAGCGTTGTGTTTTCTTTCTTTCGGACTTGCAGAGACTATTTTTTTTTCTCGATAATCTGTTGTGACGTTATTTAAATAAATATGATATTCGTTGCAAATTCAAGAAATGATGAGTTAAACCTGCGATGTACACGTAGCAGCGCCGAGTGTGCGCGTCAATGAAGTACATTGTGTGGTATATTAACAACTGAAAGGACATGAGCACCTCACGTATTAACCTGAAACTTAAATGTGAGCGGAATGTAGGCCTATAATAAGTCACATTTCGTTTTGTGGATCACTGCCCATTATTCAAATTAGTGTGGAATGTATAGATCACCATCGGGAGAACGGGGCGTTGCTGTTTATTCTTGCAAAATAGGACGAAAGTTGCCTTTGCTGTAGACCGTTTTGGTCATTGTTGAAAGCTCAGCAGTACAGAGCCGACTTGAGAGGTCATGACCTCCAGATGGTTTGTTGTGAAGACGGCGAAGCATTTTTCCTGGCTCCAATTACGAGTGAAGAGTAGTCTCCAGCTTCATCTAATGCCACGTTGGCTTGGAAAAGAACTCGCTAAACCATTGAGCTACAATCAACACAATGATCTAACAGTAACACAGTCACGTTCGGATTTCGGAACGTACATGTATTTGAATTTGTTTGTAAAATCAATGTATATAGACCGCATTAAATACTGACTGAAATTTATCGATTATTCCGTTACGGAGTTTCGGATAGATAAGAAGACTTGAATGAAGACTATCTGAACTGCTGCGTTGGCTGTCGTCTATGCAACATACAGCCACATCGGTACTCCATGAGACGGTGCTTGGCCTCGCTATCCCGCCGTTGTCAGTGCTCAGGCGACTCGACCAGCAAGATGGATGCCGAGATTATTCTCCCGTAAAACTCTTTCGCCTCAAGATTGTCCCGACATGGAAAATCCAATAGAACAAGGAAAGTCGAAAAAAGAAGAAGATAAAGACCCCGAAATTACAGACGCAATCATTTTCTTCATTACTGACAGATATACTTGTCCTGTAGTTATTATCACCGTTATTGTTATATTAATGTTGGTATGTAATTATCATCATTATTACTTCAATACTATGCCATAATAATAATTATTATTATTAATAATATCATTTTTATTTATCAATAAATTCGAACAATTCGAGTACGTACGCCCATGATTTTTTTATCATGGCTACTACTAAAACACTGATCAATTCAGAGCTTATGTACGTCGATGTACAGGGCAATTTGTCAACCAGTTAAAGTAAAAACACCTCGAATTCCATGAATTTGAAAAATTTGAACAAGTTTTCAGTTTTCAAGTCAGAGCTTACTAGATCCAATATATTATATCGTTGGTCATGTAGAATTGGTGACATCTTTCTGCTTTATTTCTGGAAATGCATGGTAATTTTGTTTGAGATTGTAACCTTGGCTTTATATCTAATTTGGTATTTTCTTCGAGATCTTGTTTGTTTATTTGATTTTTTTTTGTGTGTGTAAGGCGTGAGAAAAAGCTTGTCAAGCGTGTGACCGTTAGAAACGGGTGCTGTTCGTTATTCTGGAGGTTCGCTATTCCGGAGGTTCGTTATTCCGAAAGTTCGTTAATCCGAAACACACAAATTCCCTGTACCTTGAGGTTCGTTAATCCGAAAATGAAAAAGGGTTCGTTAATCCGAACATTAGTGGCGTTATTCCGAAGGTTCGTTTTTCCGAAGATTTGTTAATCCGAAAATGAAATTCGGAATAACGAACCTTTGGAATAACGAATCTTCGGACTGAAGAGCCTTCGGAATAACGAGCTGTAACCGTTAGAAACATCCTTACGCCGCGCCATGAGTCTCATGCCCTCACGCCTAGCCTAAATCTCTGAGAATTGATAGGCCCGTCTTAACAACGACCTGGGTGACATTATTTTGAGCACAATTGCGAGCGTGTTTTGGTCATTTTGATGTCAAAGTCAGCAAAACATCTCATAATTGTGTCAAGTTGTTCTTAAAATAATTATGATGAACACCAATAAGTGTGGATTACAGTTCATTTATTCCGAAGGATAGTTATTCCGAAGGTTTGTTATTAATCCGAAAATGAATTTGGATGCATAATACCGAAGGTTTCGTTAGTAAGCACCGTCTGTTCGTTTTCATTTTCAGATTAATAAAGTTAACCTTCGGAATAACGATACTTATTTGAAAGCGAACCTTTGAAATAACGAACCCTATTTCATTTTTCGGATTAACGACCCCCCCCCCCCTTTTTTTTTTCCATTGTCGGACTAACGAACATCTAGGTAGGCCTATAGGGAATTTGCATGTTTCGAGATAACGAACCTTCGGAATAAACGAACCTTCATGAGTTTCATTTTCGGACTAACGAACCTTCGGAATATTAAACGGCAGGTGAGAAGGAACATCGCCCTACAAATTTGGTGTATTTAGAAGTGTTGAAAGTTCAATGCGATCACCCGTATGCTGTTAGTCTTAGAAACACAGAAGAAAATAAAGATTGTATGATTGTACATAACAGACATTCAAAACGTCGTTTAAGATAATTTTATAAATGAATCCTCCATCAGTGCCGCTGTACATGTATGTATCTCTCATATAGTGGTATCAGATTGCAAGGAATTTTCTTGCATTTATAATGTCTCCAGCGATTGTGGGTATAATGTAAAGTGTTGTGGGTTTCGTACGGCCGGTATTAGATTGTGATATTATGACGGTTCGCGATTGGAAAGCCAAATGAAGATGTAAGTGTAGAGCGGCAAACACTGTCTGATGCTGTATACGCAAAGTTCCACTTTTCAAGATTGTTACGTTGTATAGGGAGATTGTCACTGAGCGTATCGGTTTCTCACGGCTTTCAGAGTGAGAGAGAGAGAGAGAAAGAGGATCTGCGAGTAATGTCCAACAACGAAGATGACCTGCAGAAAGGACACTTTTCTGTCTGAAATTAGCGCTCAAAACATTTTTTTTTTTCTCTCCTTGTAACACCGTGTTACACGCATATTGATCCGTTGTAAATTCCTCCCATTCAGCAGGGAAAATCACAAACGTGGCGCAAACATCTTGTCGGAAGTTTCTCACAATAACCGTACCTGAGATGGTAACATCAGGGAGGGGTCAAGCCGCGCATGAACAAACTCTTCAACCGTTTGTGATTCGTGAGAAAACCAGAAAGTGATGAAGTGGGGCGGAGCTTCGTGTATCGGAATGTGATCCCCCCCCCCCGCCTTATTAGTAATGACTGCGGTAATGCTATAATGAATGAAAACAGGGTGTGAACCCTCCATGGCATGTAAGAATTTCTTTGAAAATGAAACAGTGATGATGGCGGATTTCTCACGGTAAATCATTATGACATTGTGATAAACAGACAGCATTGAAATGGGTGGGGATGCAAAGGTGTATTGGCCATTCACTGAGGTCTTTGTGTGTGTGTGTGTGTGTGTGTGTGTGTGTGCATGTATGTGCGCGCGCGTGCGAAGTCAGGGGTCCTAATGGTCAAGGTCAAAGTATGTGAATACACTACTTCAGTGACATGTCTGTAGGATCAGTTATGGGAATATGATATGCTGGTAATTAGATGAACAGATGATTGAGTACAGCTGGATGAAAGTGGTATTCATGTATTCAGAATGAACTTGAAATTTTTACCTGATAAGAAAATATGATGTAGGCAGTTGATAGATTTCTCCTTCAGGGAAGGTTTGCCAAACTAAAAATGAAGAGTTTGCTCACAAAGTGTGCTAATGAAAACCATTTCAACCATTGTAAAATAGGATACAGCTCGTTATTCCGAAGGTTCGTTATTCCGAAGGTTCTTTAGTCCGAAGGTTCGTTAATTCGAAAATGTGATGAGGTTTATTTTTCCGAAGGTTTATTAATCCGAAAGTGAAATAAGTTGCGCTATTCCGAAGGTTCGTTAATCCGAAAATGAAACAAAGCTTGTTGTTCCGAAGGTTCGTTACAGACCCTATATCACTTCGGATCAACGAACCTTCGGAATAACGAACCCTATTTCATTTTTGGATTAACGAACCTTAGGAATAACGAACCCTATTTCATTTTCGGATTAACGAACCTTCGGAATAACGCCCCAAATGTTCGGATTATTAACGAACCCTTTTTCATTTTCGGATTAACGAACCTCTAGGTATAGGGAATTTGTGTGTATCGGATTAACGAACCTTTGGAATAACGAACCTTCAGAATAACGAACCTTCGGAATAACGAACAGCACCTGTAATATAAGCCCTTTATTGGAAACAGCAAAATAATATCTTTCCTGTGAAACCTCATTTATAACATAACAAGGAATAATTTGAAGCTGTGATTACAAATATCCCTTGCTTTTGCATTACTATATATATATATATATATATATATATGTATATTGCAGTTTTAATTAATAACTTAACAGGAATGGAGTTAGCTTGTTTTGTGTTCAAACTCTTCAAAAATACAAGCAGATTGCATGGTTGCTCTTAAAGAATATTTTACTTGAGTTGGAATATAATCTTTTTCTTCAGATTAATAAAGCAACAGTGCTTATTTCAAAGAAATGAAAAAGAAACCAACGAAGATGATTCTTTCCATTTATAACTAATCTTAAATCAGGATATGTCAATTGGGAAAAAAAATATGTGAAGTTTTTATGCCTCTGGCTGAAGGCCAACGTTTTAGACTTTACCTCCAAGAAAAAGCTATTAATTCAAGGAAGAAGGTTACAGCATAGGGAAAACTGTTTTAAAAGGTGTCTTTACATGGATCTTGGCAAAATGCAACAAACAGCATTGAAGGGTCTAATCAAATGTGAAATGTGCTGGGCAACACATTTATCATGTGACTGTAATATCTACACAATCTTAATTGTAGCTTTTAGCCCAAAGAAACCCAATGAAACACATTCTTGTTGCTCTGCTTTGAGAAGTAAATTTTCTCCTAGTATAGATTTAAAAAAAAAACTTTTGCTGGATTTAATCGTATACACATGTAAATAATCTCAATTTGAATAAAAGAGATACTCTGTGAATTCATATTACATAACTTTCAAGTAAAAGTAATATGAGACCATATTACCTGTTAATTTTTTCTTCTGGTGTCCATAAAGAGGGTCATTAACATTTTCCTTAATTCTCAATTCCTTATTATCCTTTGTGTTTTTTATACTGTGGAAATTCAGTCCAACTTTGTCTGTAGTGAATATTCCCCTGTAATCATACCACCCATTTAAACATAACTCTCTAATGGTGTTTCTTCTGTTTGTTTTTTCTTCTTCTCCAGAATCTGCCCTATGGTCACACACCCCACCACTATCATCGCGAGGAGAGGCACATCCCAGTCACAGCCACAACAGTGAGTAGATGCTTGGTGCAAACATTTAAATCACGGTCTCTCTTTACCAGCCCCTGGAGGCATACCTCCTCCACAGCTCTGGATCATGACTAGTGTCAAAGGTCATTGAAGTGGCACTGACCTGACTGCGTTAAATGTAATAATGTTGTCAAGAGTTGCTGTGATGAAAGTGTCTTTCTGTGTGGTTATAACTCTCTCTTGCTGACCTTATAATCAATGCTTGATGTTGTACCATGGAGGTACTAAATAAGTTCACAAACACCCCCTTTGATATACCAGTGGATGATTTATGAAGGCAATAATTCCTGATATAATATATACATACCAGAGAGGAAATCGAGGAGTTGCGCGTGATCAGATGAAATGGTATAAGTACATGTACAATACAGATCTTTGTTTATGCAGGAAGGTGAGAAGATGAGAACCTTATCAGTCATGGCACTTTGTGTAGGCCTACTTGTATCGTGTGTGCGTTTGTGTGTCTCTGTAGAAGCTAAAGAAAACCTGTTAGTCATATTCTTTTCTGCATTCTGAAATTTGCAAAGTTTGAAGGTCAAATTTTTTCTCTGGTCACTCAGTGATTGTGGTATACTGTATACTATAAAACAAGAAATATCCGTGGCATGAAATTTTTGTGAATTTACAATACTGGTACTGTAAAACATGATATATTCGCGGCATGAATTTTTTGCGAATTGGAGCCGATGGCCTTTTTTACGGCATGAAATTTTCGCGAACTGCCACTGGCATTCAGTGCATATAGTGTACAAACGAACTTTCGCGTGCATTTTAATTTCGCAAATCTTCACGCTCGCGAAATTCGCGAAATTAAAATGCACGCGAACATTTCTCGTTTTACAGTATTCAATGTGCATTAAAGTGTAGACAAGAACTTTTGTGTGTGTGTTAATTGTGCGGAATTAATGAAATTAAAATGCACATGAAAATTTGGTTTTTGATACTGTATTCATATAGGCCTAACTTATGCAGAGGTAGTTTGATTATGCAGCTGTCTCCATTGAATTCTTGTGCTCTGAATGGAAAGATAAGGAAAAGGCAGGTGCAACAATCTCATGTGCTTACTGGTGTGAGATACTGATTGATAAAAGAAATTTATGTCTGGGCATACAAGTGAAATGAATTATACAATCCTTCAAAATATACTGTATTACACTTAACTTTTTTTTTCTCAACAAGGCATGTGGGATGCCATCAATTTCATTTTTGCAGAAGATCCATTTGGTATTAAATTTCCTTGAAACAATCGGGGAGAGAAGAAAATGTTAAGAGCACATAAGCACATGAGTATAACCATCATATTGTATTGTCTATAAATATCTTTATGCACTAATATGAGTGAAATATTTATAGATATGCAAAAAAGATATTTCAACTCCAGTGAATAAATCCCTTATGTTCCTGACTCCTCTTTCAAGAGGAAGGCATTACCTTTATGCAAACCTTTGGTTTGGTTTTATATTTTGCAAAAACAAATCAACCCCCAAGATTGTTGATGTAGCAGAGTTAACTGCTCATTAAAAAGGCACACTCAAGACATTAAAGTACAATAGCTGTTCCACTCTTTTTTTCTGCAACTACCAGAAAAAAAGAGTGGAACGGCTTTCTTTCCTTTCCTCTCTAGTAAAAGAGACAGTGTAGTGTGTGTTTGAGCAAATGATCAGAAAATCAATGAAGACCAGAATTCATGAGATTGCATTTCTTTCATACCACACTAAGTATATGAAAAAAAAGGCATTCTTCTGTTTTAACCTCAGTTGATATTGTTTAATCTGGTCGGTCAGATTACGTTAGATTTTTAGATTTTTCACATTGAACTTTCCAGAACTGAATGTTCTAAGCAGATTTTTCATCCACATTCGATCATTGAAATGAAATGGACCTTTAAGGTACTTTTAAGTGATGTTTGAATGGCATTTGATCTTGCAAGGCCCATTCACACTTATACAGCTGTAGCTGTACATTTTCAGTGAAATACTGCAGTATCTCATAATGTGAACGCAAATAGACTGCAAAAGACCTCATGAATGTACGTCGCCAATGCCATGGTATTTCGGATGGTAATTCAAGTGGGTGCTGTTCATTATTCCGAAGGTTCGCTATTCCGAAGGTTCATTATTCCAAAGGTTCGTTAACCCGAAACACACAAATTCCCTATACCTAAGAGGTTCGTTAATCCGCAAAATGAATAAAGGTTCATTGATCCAAACATTTGTGGCGTTATTCCGAAGATTTGTTAATCCGAAAATGAAATTCGGAATAACGAACTTTCGCAATAACGAATCTTCGAACTGAAGAGCTTTCAGAATAACGAACCTTTGGAATAACGAGCTGTAACCATTCAAACTTGGTGCAAAATATTCGTTCGAGCTTTTAGCGTGAATCACATGAAATACCATCCACCACATTCAGGTGTATGAATCTCTCACATGACCTAACACAATACCTGTCTTCTCCCTGTAGGAGATATGCGTGCATTTTGTGTAGTAGGCCTACTTGCAGTACATTGGAGAGTTGTAATTTGGGCCAAAGTGCCACGGTATTTTTTGAATAAGAACGATACCAACTGAAATACTTGCAGTACATGTAATACTGTGGTATTTCACCAATGTGATACTGTAACAGTTGATATTTTCGCGCGACAAATTTTTCGCCGAATCAAGACATCAACTACTGGAACATATGGCACGTAAAACTATTCGCATGCTTTTATTTTGGCGCTAGCGTCTGGTTGAGCGAAATGCGCGAAAATTTCAACACCGCGAAAATTTCCACTTTTACAGTAGGTGAAAACAAATTACCATGGCATTTAATTACCATTCTAATGCAAATACACTTTGCCTGTGTTTTTCCTACTTTTAATTGGTTTTCCCCAGCAGAGACTGAGAGGTGCTGTCTATTTCTGCCTGGGATTTCTTTTTTCTGATCCGTTCATCTTTCTTTCTGTCCACCATTGATAGTAGAAGAAGAAACATAAAATTCAAGCTGGCAGAATTCATTATACTCTTTAGCCATTTGCAATCAATCACAACTCTTATTTGAAATGGCTGGAGTGTTACTTTGATGTTGTGCAGTGGCCTATTGTGAAGGCCGGCTATTCTGTGGAACCAGAAACTCGCATCTGCAGATCTGAAGATGTTTTATGGGAAGGTTCACTTTTGTATGCATTTCTAAAAAGTTTGTTGCTCCTGTTTTACATCGAAAAAGATGGATATTCATGTTATGAATAGAATGTGCATAAATCAAGACATAAAAATCTTCTGTACTGAGCAAAAAGTGTATTTTTGCTGTATTCTACAAGTGGGTTGAAGTACTGAACATTTTTATGCAATGCATAGCAATCTTATGAGTAGTTTTGTGATTTCCAGTTGAAATGGCAGAAGATGATAGCTACATGAGCTTCCTAGAGGTTTTCTTCAATATAGTAAAATTACTCTTTGAATGTTCATATGTTATAAATAAATTGATAAAGGTTGTAATAATGAATGATGGTAGCAGGCAACATCTTTATCACATTGTTTAGAACAATTGTGTCCCTTTCAGTCTTGTGGTATGTGGGGAGCCGTGATAATATAGACTGGTAGTAGCAGCAGGAGCTGAGGAAGAATTTTTTCACTTGGTCTTTCAGATACAGTGATATGATGATCATTTTGCTTCATTCTCTTTGTCTACATGTGGAGAGGAGGATGGGAATGATGTGTAAAAACCGTCTCCTTTTGCAGGTGTTTGGAATTCAAACGTGATGATTAAAGTGTGCTGACGACATTATTTTTAAAAACAATATAATGTTTCTCTTTTTAATAAAGAGGAACTGTAATTAATTCAAATTCATGCCAAATGCTGGTGTTCAACAAAACATGCAGATGTACAATATAAATACTCAGTATTATATTGATATCATAGATCTACATGTATTAAGAGATATACAGTGTGCATGTATGATATAGGATTTACATACATGTATACAGGCCTACATTCCCTGTAGAAGATACTCATTAATCAATAACAGCTCCAAGTTTTATATCTCGCTATGAAGTATTGAAGTTTTACGTTGTACTATAATGTATACATTCTATGTCAAGGTGAATAAAAATATTATTTCATGTGTTCCATGTTCTACAAGCTTGGCTTTTCAGTGGAACACTCTTTTCCATCGTTATGATTACTTCTTTTTTTTCTTTTCTTTTTTTACTATGACAAAGTGTGCATTGTTCCTTTTTTTGTTATAATATCATTTGTGCATATGTTTTATATTGTGTTCAATGAACCGTTCTTATCAGTTTGATGAAAGTCAAATTGTCACATGTACCACTTTGGATCATTTTTTAATGGAAATGAACAAACTGTTGAATTTAATTGATATTGAAAATAGAATGTACATTGTAGCACTGTCAACGTGTCATTCTCATTCTAGATTGATGCAGGGGCGGATCCAGGGATTCCGTAAAGAGGGGGCGCGTTTACAAAATTAAAGGGGGGCGCATGCACCCCTCCCCCCATTTTTTCTTTTTATTTCTTTTGTTTCAACAAAAAATAAAGGGGGGGGGGGGGGGGCTTGCGCTGGTTGCGGTCCTCCCTGGATCCGCCACTGTTGATGTGGAGGCAGAAACTTCCAGATGTTACCAGATTGAGTCCAGGTGGAATGTCATACATTGTAAGTCTTAAAAGAAGAAATGCTGAAACGTGAAGTGATGGTGCAGCTTTTTATGGCATCATGACACGTATTGATTGTCTACTCACAATCCTTGTTTGATTTTTGAGGAAAAAATAATGTTTTTCCTTGATGTTGCATGTACATGCATGTAAAATGATTAGTAGCTTCAGGTCCTTGAAATCATGAGCAAATATTATTGTATTCATGTGTAAGAGAAACATTGATTTAGTTGAAATACAATGTATGATGATAGGCCTATCTATATACAGTATGTTTCTTTCAGAGAGATACGCAGAAGATGATTGAAATTATGGTAACATTTTTTATGGCATCAAGACACATATTGATTTTCTACTCACAATCCTTGTTGAATTTTTGAGATACAAAATGTGATTTCACATGTACATGTATTTTATATGCTTCATATCTTCAGGTCCTTGAATTCATGAGCAAATATTAGTGTATTTATGTGTACCTTAAAAATCATGATTTAATTGAAATACATGTATGTATTGATGAATGTATTTATAGGTTTCTCTCAAAGGGAATACGCAAAAGAACTGGATAGTAGTCTTATGTACCTTATACGGCAGTCAAGAAGACGTTCATGATGAAGTTTCTCTCTGGAAATATTATCTTTTCTCTCTAGATTGTTTTGAGTTTTCTTTTTTGTTGTCTTTTGTGTTAAAAGTTCAGAGCTTAATGCACATTGAGCCATGGTCATACAGTATATTGTACGTAACAGAAAGATGATTACTTTCTGCATTACTTCATCATTGATCATCAGCTCCCTTGTAATGTGCCCAAATTTACATGTAATTTCAGCGCTCAGTTTCTCTCAATTTTGGCCTTGGGGAGGCACAAAATGATACAAAGTATTTACATGATGATTCTCAAGTTATAAAATGATGTAATTGATAAGTTTTCTTTGCTGTTTTGGCTATGAAGTGAAGAAGAAAGAGAAGAAAAACCTTTGCAAGACATTTTCCTGTTTGTTTTTTGCAATGCAAAATGACATGTAGTTCTCTGAGAAGTTCCTGTTATCACTCATATTTGTGGAATTCTACCTCTGCTTCAGCTTTCATTAAGTGGTGTGGCATTTGCGTGAATACTAAGCTGTGATCATTTTTTTATGATTTTGTTGAAAGTGTGCATAATTAGCAATGATTTTAAGCTATCATCATGGAGCTATGACAGACTATGTTTACAGTCATGAATTTACTGGACTTGTACACTTCAGTGTGCTGCTGACCACAATGCTTGCATTCCGAGTGAACCCAAACTCACTGCTTGGTCAGCAAAATGTGTTGGTACTTGTCCATAAAATTTGTTCGGTCCTTGCAGAATTGCATATTGCCCTTACCAAAAAGTGAGAAAGATATCTCTTGTTATTCTTGGCAGTTTCGGGCTTCTATCATTCAAATTGCCAACACATGCTGGCCACGAAGTGATAAAATGGAAGGTGCATTTTTATGATATTACGTAAGACCAGTACGAAATGTAAAGTCGTTCATATACTGACTCATTTCACTCAGACGAGACAGATGATACATTTCCTAGCCCGCCATAAGAATCTACCCACAATTCATGGTGTGTTACACAGGTAGGCAGGCGCTGGCGTTGTGCTTCATTGCTAACAGCTACTGCACAAAAATAGCCAACACACTCTTGCTGGGTGTTATCATTTTTTTTCCTAACATGCCAGTGCAACAACTTCGGAGACACAGTGTAGTGAGGGTGATAGACTGCTATCTGAAGGGTTGAGTCAGGTTTGAACCCAGCATGGTTTTTGGCCTGCCAGAGAATTGTCTCATCTAATATGCTGCTTCCTCAATAACAGAAGTCTGTAGCCATATACGCCTACACCCTGAACAATAGCAGTAGGCTTTTGACTTGTACACAGAGGTGTAACTCCAGCTTGTTGATACACGTATTGGATGAATTCAAAGACATCGCTGATTTGGTCCTTGTATTTTTCATCCAATCCAAATTATATGCCCTTTAGTGTGATTCATTCATACTTTTCTTGTTTGCTGATGTATGGTAGTCACCATCCAGCATGTCTTCCCAGAGCAAACTTTATTTTACAATCTTAACTGTTCCATACTGTCTACTATCTTAATCCTATTGGATATTGTAGAGATTGTACTTTGACCGAAGTGTTTGTGGCTTACTGTGCTCTTATTTTAAAAAATCTACACTAGGTTACTTGAAATAGAATTGGATGTTTAGTGTAATCAGGGAGGTGGGATATCCTCCCTGGTATTATTCAGGAGAAATAGTTAACTTGAATTTTATTGATACAAGAATGATGCTGTTCTTCCATTCTTATTGAACAATCAAGGGAGTGTCCACTTCATAATTACTGTACTACCAGCTTAGTGTCTTTGCATTTTATTTGCCTGATTTGGGGCCAAGGAGCATTTGAGTTTGTATGCACACATGCAAATACTAAGTTGTATTTCTTCACAGGGACTCACAAATGTGGTTTAGTGGTATATTACATGTTTGATATTGTTATGCCAAAAATTTGCATGCAGTGCGATGGACATAAATTCTGATTTCTTGTAGAAACACTAGATTACATGTAATGTGTACTGGATACATCAAGTCTACAATTTTATATTGTGTTCCACAATTTGTATGAGATCACACAGATTACTGGAAATAATTGGATAATATCTGGAATTATTAAACTCTCAGTTCAGCATACAGCTGGTTGTCATACACACAACACATAGGCCTACATGTACAATGTAAGCCCATATGATTACATCTAAATACTATAAAAAAGCTAAACATATTCAGAGGTACCAGGAGATGTTAAAGCTAGTATCTGAAACATCTGATAGTAAAGAAGGATGAAGAACAAAAAAAAAATGGATTTAATGTGAGTTAAATGTACATATAAATCAGTATTTGTTGTGTGCGTACATTGTATGTACGTGTACATTGTCAGTACACTTTTATAAAAGCTTCAAACACATTTGCAATACCTGTGATGTGTGTTGTAATATGAGCTCTGAAAGAAAAAAAGCATCAGCCCTTGTTAAGTAAGCACTCTTCAGTGAAAGGATACCGACTTTTTGATGATGGCTAACAGACCAGAAAGCCTGGATATTGAGTTCAGGCCTTGACGATATTCTCCACTTGACTTTATTTCTAGCCAAGCAGTTGACATTCGAGCGTACCATGACCAGAGCAGCTGCTGTGTGATGTACAGTGGTGTGCCACTTCATGTGTGGCACGTGTATGGAGTACACAAACCTGTTCAAGTGATTGGATTGAAGCTCCATTCTTCCTCTTGCCATGACCATATTATTATGTATTTTGTGTACTCCTGCAAGTTTTTTACTTTCTCTGCCAGATATGCAACAAAGTTACAATACTTGCCATACAATTAATTAGGGGGAAAAGTCAGCTACTTATACATTGTACCTCTCTGTTTTCAATGTTATTACATCACTTGTAAAATTATTTTTACTGTCTATATGTGGTGAGTGTCAATGATATAACAATGTTTTCTGGCCAATAATCTTTATTATGATGTAAATTTATGTAAGTAATGATGATATGTCTTTACACTACCACTTATGAAGAAGAAAATTATATCATCAGCTGAGAACTAGAAGGGCACTGTTGCATTCAAAGATATGAGCATAGTAAGAAAAAAATGAAACAATCAGTTTTCATGAAATACTACAGTGTGCAAAAATCAAAAGTGGGTAGATTTTATAAGCATTGTTCCAAATATTGGGTAAAATAGTGCCCTTGTGGTTCTAATTTTGAACATCATACTGAAAATGATGGTTATTTAAAATTGACAGCATAATGAAGAGGAGATCAAGCTCTACAACATGATACCAATAATTCAATACCCTCAAAAATTGCGATAACGCCCTTCTGGTTCTTAGCCAACGATATATTCCTTCATGCTCTCAGTGCAGACCTTAACATCAGTAAATGAAAAGAATCCATTAACTTTGTGTAAATATCATGGTATATGGCCAGAAGGACTATTTCACTGTCTGAGGTGACTAGAGCTATTGTGATAGTTCATCTTCTTTTAATTTTCAAATGCATTGGCTGTATTTTTCTCCTTCAGTTTTGTCAAAAGCAGGTTTATTTGAATACATTCTTGGAAAAAGTTGTAATTTAGTCTTGTGATGAAAAGTCGTATTTGCAAGTTGAAACTGTTCTGTGAATGGGGAATGAAGATCTCTGTACCAACACTACCTTTCAATTGTCATTTTAATGCTTGTGTATAGTGTTAGAACAAAAATCCCCCTTTTTCAAGAAAGTCAGGATGAATACTTGAGATGATAAATTTATGGGTAAATTACTCAAAATTTGTGTAGCTTTGGGTTTGTTTTAGAGCCACTCAAGGGAAAGCACATATATTATTTGACAAGAACACATGATGTATAATGTTTATGTAAATTAGATATATACATACATACATACATACATACATACATACATATATGTATATGCCACTATTGCTTTATTTGTTATGCTTGTGCATTTACTTTTCATCATGTATTTGAGGGGTTTCTATGTTCAGGACACAAGGTATTGGAAGGGGGCAAAGGTACTTGTACGTGCTGTGTGCATGAGTGTTTTGTTCACAGAGGAGGAGTCTTTTCTGAACTGTTTCTTCACTGTGGTTTTATTCCTCCTTATGCCTTGGATGGATTTCTTGACAGAGATGATTGTTTATTTTTATACAAATTGGAGGTCATTGGTTGAGTAGGTCAAACTGCTAGGGAGGCAAGAAGGTATGTGAGGTCATGAGGTTAGGTAACCGTACTCCAAACTTCACCTCAACTAAATCTTCATATTTTGCCCTAAATAAAATCAATGTACAGTGTAAGAAGCACAAAAAATACAGATCAGAGTGTAATGATTTTTCGTACATGTCGTGAAGTTTGTAATGGCATTTTGCAAAGAGAGCACTCATAGCTGAAAATTTATATTTATTTTGTCATATGGGCATCACACACTCCTTCCTCCATCCACACACAAAACTTACAGATGCAGTTGTAGCTGCCCAGGCTAGTGTGATGTCATAGCTGTAGCTACAACCAAGGAGGTACCACAAGCTTGCCTAGTACCTCCTTGCTACAACTGTCATGGTGATTGTGCATGCACATCAGTGTGGCAAAAAAATATGATGATGCACTCAACTGAAGGAACCATCTAGTTCATGCAAACATTGCTTTTAGTTGGTTCTGTCTGACATGTATTTCAGTCTTTTATTCATTATGGACTCACAGCTTTGGTTTTGTCATTTATTTAGATATAAACTTTTTATTGCAACTGATTGACTAATTGCCCTGCATCAACATAAAACTTTTTATTATTTACATGCTCTTTCATAATAGCATCTACTTTTATGATTATTTTCTACATTGTACAGTCTGGCCTCTCCTATCCGGCCTTCCTTTATCAGGATCTCTCTATCATCTGGACGCAGTCTCAGCGTGATTTTTTTTTTTTCAATCTAATAATTATGGGGGAAAGGGGAATTCCAAACTCGGACAAAATTCCTGCACAAACTCACATGAATTACATATCATTCCCAACATATTTGATATACATTCACATCTAATTTTCATCTAGATAACATGCATTCAAACATTTGCTACCCCCAAATCACAGCAAGAAAATGGACAGAAAATTTTTTGATATATCAGGGCACAGTTCAGGTGATCATTCATTGAGCAAAATCAGCAAATTATCCAAAAATTCTGAAAGCAGACCAGCTGATGAGGACGTGACATGTTCATGCAAAAGTACTAGTGTCCATGTACAATTGTAGCTTCCATTGGGTAGGCAGCTGCATGTATTAAAGGACAAGTTCACGTTCATTAACATAAGGATTGAGAGAATGTAGCAATATTAGTAGAACACATCATTGAAAGTTTGACGAAAATCGGACAATCCGTTCAAAAGTTATGAATTTTTGAAGTTTTTGTGCAGTAACCGCTGGATGAGAAGATTACTGCAGTGTGTGAATAACTTAGATGTCACATGCGTACAACAATGTAAGGAAAATATAAAGAGAATTTCACAAAATTTCATCTTTTGAAAAAAGTACACATTCCCCCGACTCGTTACCGACAAATGTTATGGGTAATATTATTCCCCCTGCCTTTAGAAAGAGGCAAGTCAAGTGCTCTTTTATTATGCGAAAAAAGTGAAAATATGTTGAATTTTCTTTATACTGTTGTACGCATATGACTCACAAGCTGTAGTAGTCTCCTCATCCAGCGGTTCCAACACAAAAATTTTAAAAATTCATAACTTTTGCATCGATTGTCCAATTTTCCTCAAACTTTCACTGATGTGTTCTACTAATATTGCTGCATTCTCTCAATCCTTATGTTTATGAAGGTGAACTTGTCCTTTAAAAACTGAGTCTCCCATATCCATCCAGCCAACCCTTATCCAGATGAGTGCCGGTCCTAACATGTCCATATGGGAGAGGTCGGATTGTATGTCTTTGTAAAATCTTATTTTGATTTTGATGCTGTTCTGTGCACTGTATTTTGTTTTATTGTAAGATATGAGAAATCAAAACAATTCATTTTAATAAAAAAAATGTTAAAGTTCTTACTTGGCCACTTTTAATGTCATTGTGGAAAACAAATCCAAACATGATTTTTTTTTTTGGTAAACTGTGGCAATATTTATACCCCTGCCACACATAGTGTGAAGGGGGTATATAGGAATCACCGTGATGTTGGTCAGGCGGGCGGGCGGTCTGTTGCAAAATCTTGCGTCGCGAACTCCTCCTACAGTTTTGAAGCAACTTAAATGAAACTTAGGGTAAATGATGATATTGAGGTATAGATGTGCAAGACATGTTTTTTGTGTTTGTCGGACAATGCGTTGCCATGGTAACCATAATTTTACCAAAACCTTGTGGATTGAATAGCTTCCATAGTATTTAAGCAATCAATTTCAAAATTGGTATCTATGATGATCTATAGGTGTAGTTATGCAAGAAACTCTTTGTGTTTGTACTTGACAAAGTTGCCATGGTAACTGCATATTTTCTTCAAAATCTTGTGGAGTGAACAACTTCCAGTTTTGAAGCAATTGAAATCAAATTTGGTAGGCATTATGGCCTTGAGGCATAGACGTGGAACACATAATTTTTGTGTTTGTTGGACAAAGCATTGCCATGGTAACCATAATTTTACCAAAACCTTGTGAATTGAATAACTTCCACATCATTCAAGCAATTAAGGTCAAATTTAGTATGTATGATGATCGGGAGGTGTAGTTATGCAAGACACCAATGTGTTGATATAAGAAAAATGTGTTGCCATGGTAACCACACATTTTTGTATCAAATTGAACCATTTAATAATCTATAGAGGTGAAATTTGGTGTGTATGATGCTCTTTAAGTGTAGTTTTGCAAAATGTCCTTTTTATTTGTATCGGATAATGCGTTGCCATGGTAACCGTTTTTTTTTTTAATCCTGTGGAGTGAACTTCTTCCACAGTTTTCAAGCAATTGAAACCAAATTTGGTAGGCCCTGAGGTATAGATGTGGAACACATAATTTTTGTGTTTGTCACACAAACTGTTGCCATGGTAACCACAATTTTACCAAAACCTTGCAGATCGAATAATTTTTCCATCATTCAAGCAATTAGAGTCAAATTAATTAGTATGTATCATGATCTAGAAGATTAGTTTTGCAAGACACCAATGTGTTAGTTTAAAGGACAAGTTCACCTTCATAAACATAAAGATTGAGAAAATGTAACAATATTAGTAGAACACATCAGTGAAAGTTTGAGGAAAATCGGACAATCGATGCAAAAGTTATGAATTTTTTAATTTTTTGTGTTGGAACCGCTGGATGAGGAGACTACTACAGCTTGTGAGTCATATGCGTACAACAGTATAAAGAAAATGTAAAAGAAAATTCAACATATTTTCACTTTTTTCGCATAATAAAAGAGCACTTGACTTGCCTCTTTCTAAAGGTAGGGGGAATAATATTACCCATAACATTTGTCGGTAAGGAGTCAGGGGAAAGTGTACTTTTTTCAAAAGATGGAATTTTGTGAAATTCTCCTTATATTTTCGTTATATCGTTGTACGCATGTGACATCTAAGTTATTCATGCACTGCAGTAGTCTTCTCATCCAGCGGGTACTGCACAAAAACTTCAAAAATTCATAACTTTTGAACCGATGGTCTGATTTTCCTCAAACTTTCAATGATGTGTTCTACTAATGTTGCTACATTCTCTTAATCCTTATGTTTATAAAGGTGAACTTGTCCTTTAAGGAAAATGTGTTGCCATGGTAACCACTCATTTTTGTATCAAAATAAACCATTCAAGCTATGAAGGTCAAATTTGGTGTGTATGATGGTCTTAAAGTGTAGTGATGCTGGGGGAAAGCATGTTTTCATTTGCTGTAAGTTTTATACTCAGTGTCAACTGTGTGATTATACAGTAACCTAAAATTATTCTGTTTCCAATTCGACAAATGCACAAACTTGGTATTAACGTCATTACCCTCATGACATCACATACCATAAAGCAACACTAGGGGCGGGGGTATTAATTACCTTCAGTGATAATTCTAGTTCCTAGTGAGAAAGGGCCTTTGATTTACTAACATTTCTGGTGTGTGTCTGTGCCTTCTCCAGCAAACCAAGCTCATTACATCACCCTATGGAAGCGTGGGAGATCTGGCAGACCAGTTCAACGATCTCTCCCTCGTACCAGTGAATGACAGAAAGCCTGGAAAGAGGCCGCCCCCTACTTACCTGTGCCATCTTTGCTTTAACAAGGGACATTACATCAAGGACTGCCCAGAGGTGAGTCTTTTCCTTTTCCTATGAACTGAACAGGCTGTCATTTTTTTTCTGTCGATTTTCTATAAAGAAGACCCCCCCCCCCCCCCAAAAAAAAAAAAAAAAAAAAAAAAAAAAAAAAAAAAAAAGATCCATTTGACAGGCTTTAAGGGGTGGTACAGTTTCTGGTAATATGGGGTTTGAGGTGTCCAAAGGTTTTTTTATGGTGATTTTTTTCCAGGTAATGAGAAACCTCGTATGAAATATGAAAGAGCATATAATTCTAAGAGGAATTCTAAGTTTATTTGATGAAAATTGATTTTGAAATGACTGATATATCAAAAACAAGGGATTGTAATAAAAGGTTGGACTCACCTTTTATTAGGATCCCTTTGTTTTACTTTGTTTTTGGATATTCCAGCCATTTCAAGACTGATTTTTATCAAATAAACTTTGAATGTCTCTAAGAATTGTAGGCTTCTTGAGCATTTCATAAAGTGATTTCTAAATATCTTGCAAAAAGTGAAAAGCTGAATTCTTACCTCAACCAATACTATACCAGCCCTTTAATGGTGAAAAGAGGTTATTGCATAGGCCCTTTAATGGTGAAAAGAGGTTATTGCATAGGCCCTTTAATGGTGAAAAGAGGTTATTGCATAGCAGTCAAATAAAGCAATCATTAACAATCAAGACAAGTACAAAACTGGTGTGTAATAGGGCCTTATTGTTACCGGTACAGTTCTTATCTGCATTTTGGAGCATTGTTTATGAGGGAGAATTGAATTAGAAAGATGATCATCCTAAAATGATGCTGACCAGTTAAGTGCCATATTTGACCATAATGGTAGTTTTATGTACAGTATTGTGAGCATGTAGGTCCTATATAATGATATAAGTCTTGAGAGAGAAGAGTGATATTTTATAATTATTTGTACCTGTAGCAAAGCTGCCAAGTCTTTCTTATTCCCTTCCTTAAATATCTGTACTGACAGGAAAATATAAAATCCTCCCTGATTTGGAAACTATTTCCACCTTATACATGCATGTATTATAAACACATGTATCTTCCTGGGTGCTCTGCAGAATTTCCCTGATTTTGATGCATTGGTATTGGCCGTAGACGTTTACAATGCACCACAAATCAATGGAGGATTTGCTGGGCAGATTTTGTTTTTTCATCTCGAGAGGAAGAAAGTGTAAATCAGGAATGATTTTCCTCATGACTGGCATTTTTTGACAATGGCGTTAGTTGATAGCAAGAGTTCATGGTAGACATGATCAGTGAAACAGGTGCATCTGTGAGATTGCTCTTCAGTCTTTCACTGAGGTGTGCCAAGAATATACCACACCATTCCTGGCATTCATAGTGCATGACATTGGTTTCATTGAGCACAGTTAACTGTTTATCAGCAGAAATGGCTGGCAATCAAAACTTCATGGGAACAAATCTCGAGCCTTTTTTTTTTTTTGCGTACTTTGTAGTTTTTGATGTCTGTTGGAAGGGACTGGATTGATAATTTTTTAAAGTATAGTGGTGCTGCATGTATAATGGCCTTCAGTTGTGATTATTTGGAACGTTTCTTATTTTGGGAAATTACATACTATACTGTGTCTGTAAGGATGGCGAGAAGACAGCAAATCAGGATGTACACGTAGGCCCTAAAGCAAACCTGTCACTGTATAGACAATTTGAGTAGTGACATAGTGAGGTGTTTTCAGTGTCATAGCTCTATCAAAGAGGCTGCAGAGAACCTCCTTTGAAACCTCATCAGGGATTTGTTTGTGTTCTTCTTTATTGATTGATACATGTAAGTTTGTTGATTTTATTTATTCATATGTTTATTTAATTATTGAACACCATTATCAATATTCAAATATAGACCAAAATGACAGTATCGATGATTGTTTTTGCTATCATTGCTGAGGCAGTTATTAACAATCACCATCATTACAATTGATAGTACTTTGCCCACTGTGCTGATGAGGCATACATGCTCTATGAGAGTAGATAAGCAGACACAAAGAGAAGTACAGGAGAAAAATGGTCACTGTTGCTCTTGAGAATATGAATTCACATGTGCAGTTTACAGGTAATTTCAAAACCAGAAAGGCAACAAATATTGCCACGGCTGAATGGAGCAAGGTTAGGAGTTTGATATTTAGGCCATGTTGCATGAGGTAGGCCTAAAAAACAGTCCTCCTTCCAATGAGCTTACCAGTGTGTGACCGAGATTTGGAAGGAGAAAACAGCAGTAGGTAATTGACCGTGATTCTGGTAAAATCAGACCTGCATGATTTCTGTACTGAGATCTACCACTCCAGACAGGTGAACAGTGCAGAAATGGAAATGAGAGCAGAGGGAACCTACTGAGATGGGTACTGTAGTGGATGGATGCCTGAGAAAAGGATAAATGTTTTTTGGGGAAAAAAAAGAAAGAAGATGTACAACTTGTATATCTGACTTGCATTTATGTGTGTGTGTTTGTGAAACTGTTTTGAACATACCCAGATGTAAGCCTGTAACGCAAGAATGTGTGTGTGTGTTTCGGTTATTTGTGCAAGCAGCATTTTGGGTGTTTTTGTTCTTGTGTGTCATCATTAGTTGCACATATTGTGTTTGTGCAGTATGTCAGTGCGTATGGTCATTTCCAAGCATTCATTATTCACTGAAAAAAAAAAAGAATATTAGGCAATATTTCAACATTGCGTCATCTCTGTGCTCTTCATTTTGCCAAGGAGTTAAAACTCCATGATTTCACTCTTCAGTGTTCATTGCTTACAAATTGTGACAGTCCAATAATACCTAAATGCAGGCAAGCAGGATTTGTGCAAATTGTGACATACCCATTAGGGCATTGCAAGGACTTAAGTATCCAAGTATAGGGACCAGTGCATTAAGTTTGTCCACAACATCAACAATGATACCAACAAGTAATGACTAAAAACTAGTCTTCAAGTTTACAATGTCAACAACAAATAGGATATGAGATATAAATGAGAATACATGTGAATACTAGGAAACAAAAGAATACAAGGAACATGACATGCATGTATTTATGAATGATATGAACAATTATTGAAAGTCAATGAATTTACGAATGAAATGGTAATGTGAAATGCTATTTTTAAAAGGAACAAGTGCTAGTCAAGTCTGGTTCATTCTATCTTTGGGGCAAGATTTAGAAGAAAAGATAGATAATACTGTAATTTATTCTTTGAACTAAGGTTATATGGACAAAAGCTAAACACAGAACAAACACACACTAAGTAAAAAAAATGTAACTCTTAAAAATCGATGTAAAACATTAAGTGGATGAGCCATATGTTTTTCTTTATCATTTACATTTCATACAAATTATTCAAATTCATTACAACATAATCTCTAAACATTTTTTGTTAGAAATGTCTATGTGGTACTTAACTTTTTTGGCTTTTCGATGCATGGAACATTCCTAAAAGTTTTATTAAATGCAGAGCAAAGAACTCATCAAGTGAAGTAAAATATTGTAGTTTGTTTATCAGTACAGGTGGTAGGGTGTATGTCACAAAGTGTGCTCAAGTTGTCAGTAGTTGTCACCCATTGTGATAAGTGCTTCTGGCATGAGTGAGAAGGCAGGTGCATGAAATATGATATTGTCAAAGAAGGAAGACATTCACTGTCAGTGGTAGGAGAGCTTGGATGGTGAAAACATGTAGGATCCCAAACAGACCTTGGGAGGATGTCAAAGCAAGTCCTGACATTAATGGCCAAACAAACCTGAACTCATAATACAAAAGGGTGGAGGTGGAAACGAGGCAGGAAATCAATCGTCCTGAGAAATTTCCTGTGTCTCTGGCTGGGTATGAACCTTTGTTCATAAGGCGTACAGAGTGAGGCTGGCTGCTTGATGATATTGCCTGAGATCTATGCAAGTTTAATGGTGTTTAAGGACAGATTCTTCACTAAAACCTGTTCATTTATTCATATCATTGGGGATAAAAGAAAGAAAGTTAGCCTCATTTTGAGTAGATATTTTGATCTCTTTAATGTGGGAAGATTGCCTCTAGAGTAAGGGGGTAATTAGCCATTCCTTAAATAGGCTGTGTAAACTCCATTAGTCTTGTGTAAGCACATTTGTTTGATTTCATAGACATGAAGTGATGTCTCATGAGGAAATGAAGATGTTATTCAATCTTTGCTCAAATAAATAAATAGAAAATCTGTGACATTTTTAAAAAGGCTCTGTTGTCATTCTGTATAATTATTAAAGTATTAAAGTATGATTTCTTAGTGGGTGCTAAACACATACTCACAAGACTCGTGGACACATTTGTATCCACAAGAAAGAGATTTCCACTTGAATAAGCAGTCAGTCACCTTGGCGTGTGTGTGTTGGACCCTGTTTTCATGAAACAATTGTAGGACTTAGCCTTACGTGTATACCTCCATGAAAAAGCGCATAAGAGACTGAGCCAGTATTTCATAGTGAAAAGGATGTACGTTGCAGTGACAATAGCTGTGTAAACTCTGAGTGGCAGGTAACTGGGAGAATTTCAAATATATTCCACCTGAAACTGTCAAAGGATGCAGTACTTAGTGAAGATGGGTGATGCTCCTCTATTTACCTTAGAATTTAGTTGCATTTGTAATAATAATTACAAGAGGAGAGCTGTTATGTTTTCCAAACAACGCTCATATTTAGTCACACACATGAGTTTGCATACTGCATGAAACTGATATTGGATATGGAAATTATCAGTCATAAACTGTGGAAATGTCTCAATTATTTTGTCCCAAATGTCATATACATATACATGTAGCATTTGAACTACTTTGTACAGTTTTTCTTCACTTGAAACTTCCTTCATCATATGGATACAGTGACTGATGGGACAATAGCTTACATAGGGGCTTACATCTCCATAGAGGTCAAATATCACGAATGGAACAAGCAAGTGGGGGGGGGGGGTGGTAGTGGGGAATATGGGTTGAGATGCTCAATCTCAAGTGGATCAGGTCATTAAAGATATTGATGATGGGTTTGGTATTACTCATGAGGAAAACAAACCAGATTCCAAGTTACCACAAGTCTAGTCCTTGTCAGGAAACCTTCAGAGACATCACATTCCATCACAGTCTGCCTCTCAATCCAGGAAACAAACACCAGACCTGCTCTATGGTGGATATGAAAGCCATGATTTTCATGGAAATATTTGAAGAGGAGTATTCCGCCTTTGTGTCAATGTTCTGAAACGTGTAGGACCTACATCTCTCACTAGTGCTGTTCTCATGCACTAAAAAAAAGCATATTTTTAGGCTGTGATCCTGATTGAGAACCAAATTTAGGAATTTTACATTGAGAACGGAATATAGGTCCTACATGTTTGTTTGTTGGGTTTTTTTCCGCGAGACTTGGGTTGGGATTTAAATCACACAAATTAGTGCCATTTTTTTGCTAAAAGATACAGAGTTGTCAGTGAGAATGGTGACTGCAAGAAAATTTCGAGATTTTATATCCCACAATGCACTGAATGTGTAGCTCCTTGCTGCTTTTACCATGCTGTGATGTGGTGCTCTGCAGTTTGTTAAATCGGCCTTGAAGTTGAGACAGATAGTAAGCATACCATTCATAACATGCTTCTCCACTCACAAATGATCAGGACCCCTCATTTTTTTTTTTTTTTTTTGAACAGTGAGAAAGTTGAATCAAAAAGATGTGATCCTGATCTCAACCCAACTTTCAAAATTCTTGCAATGAGACTGGTACTATTGTTCAAGAATGCTTGAAAGGAGAAAATACAAATACAGTAAACCTTACCTATATATCAAATTGATTTGGACTGAAGAAATTGCTTGACGGGGAGAAAATTTGACTTTTGTAGGAATTAAATCTATAGAATATAACAAGAAGAGGACTTGAAAAGACCTTCCACTTGAGCGATCATGAGACTTATGTGAAGTCGACTTAAGCAAGGTTGACAGTACCTGAATTCATGACATTTGAATGAAGAGACAACCTGTCATGTAGAGTGGGAAATTTGCTACTGCAAGGATAGTAGGAAATCATAAATGTGAGATATTGTAAAAAAACATAAAGATTCTCTGGCGATAAACATTGTTACAAGACCTCTGTAACCAATTCCAAGTTGTGGAAAATGCCTTAGTTCATCGTTTATTGATAACCAAGTGCTTAGGATGTCTAATTGGTTAGATGTGCTTATTTCAGCATTATTATCTCAATTCAGCTACGTTTAAGTTGTACTAGAAAAACTGCAATGACAAATTTCAAATTTTACATGAGAACTACATTATACTCAGACCTGGTAAACCCCAATACCATTACTCTAGGGTATCAAAACGAACATCAATTTAACATACCAGTACCACCGGTGACCACTAGATCCCAAGTGAGACACAGAGAATGCTCTGATATTTGTTTCCTTTATATATTCTTATAAAGACAGTACAACATGTGTATGTGGAAAGTCATAGTGGAAAGTCATACTTTGATAATGAATCCCCCAGAGTCAAAATGGGGTCACTGGTTTACATCATGATGCTATGTGAGGGAGAGTGTAGGTAGACTGGAGTGGTACAAAAGGGCAGATTTCCCTCACACCTCTCAGCTATCTCCTCCTAGGGGAGTGTGTTAATGATGAGAGGTCATTAGAGGTCATTTGGGAGAGCCAGTGATGAATGGCGGTTGTCTTTGTTTCCATCTGTGCCTTTCTTTCAGTCACAGCAGGAACAGATGACTTCATTCTTTCAAAATTTTGTCTTTTGAGTGTGTATGTGTGTGTCATGGGCATTCTCTTCCCTATCTTTCTCCACTTTTCCATCAAAGCAAATAGATTCAAGAAGATGAACCTACTGGTAAGATATTCATTTTGGTATTGGAGGGTCAACTCTTGTTCTTCTGAATTGCCCCTTAGTTTCTGAGTAACTGTGAACCTCCTCTGAAAGCACATTGCTATTTGTGGTAGCAGACCATAATATTCAACCCAAACTCTACTGAAGTTAGAACAGTTATGCTGTATACAAAATAATGTAGCTGTTGGTAATTTAAAGAAATCTTGTTTGAGGGTACATTTGGCAAGTTACCTTGCCAACATTACCTTTTCCTCTAAAAGTGGTGAATGAATGATGATATATATATATTTTATATAGTGTATGCAGGTTATCTTCAAAATGTGGGAGAACTGCCAGTTATTCAGTGACATTTCATAATTGGATAATGTCTAATTTGACAATCAATTAGTAATAATGTTGCTCCTTAACATAAAGTAGTCTTGTCTTAATATTGCTCATTTTTTAGAGACCAAAAGGATGAATATGGGAATGTCTAAATGTTTCCTGAACTTCGGATGATTTGAGTGGAATGTAAACTAATATTTACAGATGAAACCATTTCAAATTCTGTGATGTCCAGGGCTCATTTGACCCAAAGCTGTTCAAACTGTCACCCTCGAAGGATGCTGATAACATTATTTAACCCAGTCCCAGTAAGGAGATGGTAAATCTTCATAATTGTATAGAATTTACCAGATCCTCATAGGCGATAAGATTATTGGTGATTAATTTTCACAAGCTTGGTTAGTCTGTAGGCTCTGTGGGCAATGTGTGAGACAAGTATCACGTCAATTCATTTATTTATTCATTAAGTCTTCTTTAAAAGCAGGGTAGTCCCATTCAGTGCCACAAAGGCCTGCTTTACAAGGGAGCCCTGCATTAATATACATTACATTACATGTGCACACAATAAAAATAAGAACAAATCAAACATAGATAAGACACAGCTAAAGAACAATCGGTTCGTAAGAACATAAAACACATAAGAAAGAACATAAACGAGCGGAGAAAATAGATATCTGAATGATTCATAGCTAGTGCAAAGGGTTCATATCAAATGAGAGATTGATGTTGGCGTACATGATTCTTAAATATTTACAATGAGGAGGCTGTTTGAATAAAAATGGGTAACTCATTAAATGATTTGCTTGCAGCATATGTGAAGGAGCATTTCTTATATTCAGTTCTAGGTTTGGGTATATGTAATTGACAAGAAAGGGCATATCGAGTGGTATACATGTAAGTAGTAGAGCGTTTGGTCACAAGTTTGATTACGTACGGTGGGGCTAAATTGTGTAACAATTTGTACACCATTAGATGTGGCATGGGAATATATACATGTACATTGTAATTTGCAAGGTCAAACACTTTACAGTTTCTGCTCATTCTGCTAAAGAACAGCATAACAAATGGTAAGCAGAACCAGTGTTTCTTGCTCAGCACTTTACAAGCTTCAAGTGACATCTCTTTCCAACAGATGCTTGCTGTCTGAGAAGCGAATGTGATATGATACTGGCAATGGCATTTGGATTCTTGTCGCTCATTTCCCTCCCCCGACCCTCTTCCTCATGTAAACGGAGACGTTTGCCAAGCTCTCTCAGGAAGATTCCTCTATGACACTATTTATCTTTGGCTGTTGTCATAACTTTTCAGTAATCAGATGATAATTGTCGCTCAGCTACAGAGAAATCCTGGTCTGTCATGATGAAGCCAGACTGTATAATTATCACTCAGAGAGCGTGTAATGGATGAAGGATATCTTGTTAAATTTGCCAATGATAACAACCTTGAAGGCAGAATTCAAAGAACTATACAAGGTTAAGGTATAGGCCTAAATGGTGTACAAGGCTAAACTTTTTAATCTTTTGGCTGTAGATTAAAAGGGAGGTTACAAGAGAAATAGAGAGTAGAAAAGCAAGCAAACATGTTCTTATCTATTGATTTCATAGGAGTTTTTGCTCAGTATTTTCAGCATACTTCAATAATTTCCTCTTGTCCTAGTTCAAGTTCAGGCAGCTCTGTGGTTTCTTTTCTTTCCTTTTTGGATGATGATCAAATATTCCTGGATGCCACAACAGGATCAATAGGCAATGTATATGATGTGTTTTGTTTCCATACATCACTGGCAATAACTGTTCATAATATGATAATTTGTTTGTTATCATCAGCTGATAGTAGCAAACATGTTGTATGCCACTTTTCTGTCAGTGACTGAATGTCTTCATATTTATTACTTATTTCCTCATACATCCTCTTACTAAGGAGGGGCTGACACTGACAAGATTCCAAAGTCTTTTTTTATAGGAAATTGTTGCTGTCTTCATTAATTCTATGGATGTTTGTTTAATATGTTAACGAGTCATCAAACAAATGCTTTATGTAGATCATGAAAAAAATTCTTGGTTGTATGGCTGAGTCATCACATGATGAGTAAGACTTTTTATACGTGTATCTTTGTACTTAAAGGGGAATTCTGGATCAGGTGAAAGCTAGTCTGAAAAGAAAGAGTACACTTTTACAAGCACAACAGTGAAAATGTGTTAAAGATATGATATGAAGAAGGAAAGTTATGAAAGTGTGAAATTCTGCTTATATTCATAAAGCTGTTGTTGAACAGCCAATATGAATTTTTACATGAAATACTGAAATTTCCAGCTTTTTTGATCCAACGCTATTATGCCTTAGCCTCAACTCCTGACTGATCATAACTTTGAAGTTATTCAACTAAGAATAACATTATGTTTTGCACTTTTATAACAAAACAAAATAAAATCTTTATTTTTTTGTACATGGTAAAGGAAAAATTATGAGATGACAACATCATCAGCTTACTGACTTCTGTGTAATAACAATTTTACAAAATTTAACGAATCTTTAAAATGTCATAACTTCCCTACTTTTAATCTCATTTAATTCCAATTTCCACTCTTTTGCTTGTAAAATAATAATCTTTCTTTTCCAAAAAGGTTTACCTGGTTTAGAATTCCCCTTTTAAAGTCCAAGTGTTTCAAGGTAATTTAGTTCTTGCATATCATCCAAAGTCACAAGAACTTACAGTCATTCATGAAAATTCAGGAAAAAGTAGATATGGGGAATTTTCAGTAGGGGATGAAGTAAAAAGCACTAAATCATTCCAGAAAGTGTTTCATTCATTTTACAGATATGACAAGGACAGTGTGTCAACAAATATGAATAAACAGTAGGCTAAGTTGTCTTACCTCAATTGATATTAGTCCAATGCAATCCAGAGGGCCCCATTGTTGTGTTGATCCCCGTTTCAAGTGCTTATTGGCAGCATCCAATTCTGCGGGGGAGGTCCTCATTGAAAGGTGGACCTGGAAATTGCTTCTGTTCAGGATTTACCTGGTCTCGTCCAACATCATTTAGTAGAGTTGTGTGTTCAGTCTCCATTCACTCAATGTTCAGAGCTACATTCTTCAACTCTATCAAGAAAACTGAATACAATATTGTGTAAGGGTTGTACAGTGTATAGCTTGCTTCCACAGTCTGATGGTCTACCTTTAAATTTTGTTTCCAGTCTAGAGGAAATTTGCTGTTAGCATTGTGACTCAGACAAGTGCAAAACAAGTTATCGAGGCCACACTGATTTTTAAAGAAAATTGTAACAGAGGAAAAGAAAAAAAAATCTTTTTTGATGAACATGGAGAAATAAAGTTTGATTTTTGTTTTTCTCCAAAACTGAACATTGATTGCACATTTATGCCCTATGTAAGATCATAGTCTGTTAGATGTCAGAGAATTGCATGTATGTCCCATGCAGACAGACTACAAACATAGTGAATGTTAACCTACAGTAAGTTTCGGTTATGTTGCTTTGTGGTGGCTTGTATAAGATCTGTGGTGACTAAAACTGTTGAAGAAATCATTTTCCCATATACTCTTTCTACTCCAGATAGTTGGCATGACTGGCTATAGGATGGGTATCTTGTTTATAGTGATATTTTACTAGTCATGCACACAAAGATTTAAAAAAAAAACACCACACACCGGGTTCTTGTAGTGACATTGAAATTTCTGACTTCTAACTTTAGTGGACAAAAAAAAAAAGAAGAAACACATGCGATAACAGCAAATAGTAGATAATGGTTGATAGTGTTGGCAAGGCACAAAAGTATTGGTAATGAATACCTTTAGGGTTACCTAGTAGGTTATTGATATTATATATACCATGAATTTTCAAGAAGGGTTACATGTACCTTACATTGCATACTCATGTGCTCATGCATTTCTGATATCAGTTTTGTCACTGACATATATGAGAGTCACCTTCACATTCTGTAGAGTGCGAAAAAAAAAAGGAAGCAGGACATTTGAGATTGACAGAAATTCACTCTCCATACCATATATAGATGTATTTTGTGAAATAACAGAATATCTAATTATGTTGTACTCCTGAAAGTATGGTGAATATTGCCTCATGTGAAAGATGCAAATTCAACCTCCGTTCCTATGCATTGGAACAAAACGATAACATTTGGTGATAATAGATGTTATAAAATATATGAACCACATCATGGCATGGCATGGGGCCTTTTTAGTTATTGACAGGAGATTGTGAGATAACCAAAATTATGATGTGAACAAATGTGTGTTTTTGGTTTGATACCATTGTACCATGTTCGCTCGAAGTAAAATCCCATGCTCTAGAAATAGAATGTCAATTGTCATGATTTCTCGTAGTTGTAGACTGGAAATCCCAGACAGACAAACATGCTTAAGAGGGATAAAGAATGTTCCTGGTAAGATAACTCCATGTGAATCTTCTGAGCTCTGAATACAAGATATTCTTTGTCAATGGTGCTAGTAGATGAGATTGTATTGGAGTAGCGTAAGGAGTGGAATCATCTCGATGTGATATCATGCATAGTGCATATCAGATGTCATTGCTCTCATTCCATGTCATCTGAGTCACCACGGCGACCATCTTCCATCTACCCTGCTCCTATTCTCCATGTAAAAACACTCTCTCCACCAACCAAGTCTCTCTGGCTCCACTTGCCATGTGTGCACTATGGAGGGTAGAGATGAACCGCGAATGGCATGGTACACTCAAGAGCAGATTCTGGCCACAGCACAGTATCCAGTATTCAACTACACTGTAGATGGGTTTACATGTTATCCTATCTAGTGTTATTTGCTGTGTCTTTTAACCTTCATTTTGACATAACAATTTAGGTCTGTGTGTGCATCAGTACATATGCACATAGAATACAGTACCAGTATACAAATGTATGTGGATGCACAATTTTGACATTTGTGATTAATGAACCCTCCAATCATAGCAAGGGTAGCATTTAGTTGCTCCCTACACTTACAGGTCAAGTGAAGAGTGTACTACTGACTACTGTGTATGCTTAGGATATCTCAATATGCAAGGCTGCCATTTGACCAGAACTGATTATGTAATGACATGTTCCTATCCTAAGTGAGAATATGGATGAAATTTCATAATTTGTGTCAAATCATTTGCAGTTCTTGTTAATTGGTCTCATTTTGATCAGAGAAAGAAAGATGGGAAAAACAAACATGATGGAGCAAGAAAAGAAAACAAAGATCTTTCCCGAGACAGAGTGTTCATGTATGTACACATTTTGGTGTAGACAGAAATTAATCATTTTGATGCACTGATGTAGCTCTGTTACTACAATTTTTACACCTGTTCCATTTCATTACTTTCTGTTCAGCTCATGCACAGAATAGTCCAAGTATTTATAGTATAATTGATTCATACTGTTTTCAAGGAGAAGCCATATTGAACTGCTTACAAAGTGGACCCAAATAAGATCTGAATTGTTTATCAAATGGTCACACAATTTGACATATATTAATGAATAATTAGCATACAGAGAAAAACAGTAAGGATGAGTTTCATTTTGTCAACATTTTGATGTGTCATTGAACAGAGTGCCTATTCATTTTGTACCTGAGGAGTTGTTATTTAAAAGACACCAAAAATGACAATCCTATGAACCCTCTACTTTTAATTGACCTAGTTTGGCACTCTGCCCCCTAATTACAGACTGTCGATTGACAGCCATGTACAATTACAGCGACGGAGGGTAGATGGCGAGTAACAAACATGCATTTCCCATTCAGTGTGTGTCAGATGGTGATGCTGATTGAGAGATTTGATTAAGAGTCCTTGATGGGTGGATTATTTTCTTGTTTATTTGTTTTAGGAACTGCCTGTGTGAGCGTGTCCGTCAGTTGGATGAATAAAATGTGATGAGTTGGAAAGGAATAAAGAGAGGACAATGTGAAAAGACTTATAGTTGAAGAGATTAATTATGTGATTACAGGAGTGATTGGACTCTTTAGTACTGATGTCGCTGTGGATTAGGACTGAGTGGTCATGACATATCCAGCAGTCATCCCCTGGTTTGAGAGTGCCAGTAGAACTTCAAGAGTTAATTGAATGCAAAGGCTTTATGATGTAGCTATTTATACAGCAATTTTAGGAACAAACTCTTTTAACAATAACATCCTGGATTAAATGATTAATCACCTATTTGTATGAGACTGGTAGACTAGGATTTATGAAAATGAGTAGGCTGGATTGATTGGTGTGGTTAGTTTTGAAAAATTGAACACCAGAGTGTTTGAGTAAACTGTTTTATTAGCTCCTAGCGGTTTCTGGGGGTATACATGCTATAGGTATTTCACGGATTATTATTATTATTTTTTTTTACATTTATTAGAATACATTGTACATACATTCATGAATACTGATGAATTTTGCATGACATGCTTAGCGAGAGAAAATGGAAAATATTGGATTGCCAGACAATCTACACTGCATACAAACTATGCAAATACAATGTAGATATCATTACAAAATGGTTTGTATGTCTTGATAAGATGTCACAGTAGATAATTGCAATGGATGGAAGGCAATGACACAGTTACCACACAGGATGCAGCAAAGAGAGGTACGGACTGTAGATTTCTATGTCTACCATCATCATGTAAAGATAAGGCTGTAATTGTAACTTGTACATCAAAATTAGAATTCAAGTTTGTGTGTTCCTTTTGCAACCCTAAAAATAAGATTCCTTTTACAAGCTGGTTTGTTGTAAAGATACAACCGTAGGTGTGTAATTCAGACCTTTCCGTAGAATGATAAAACTGGGAACTTCTTTATGATGGAGGGGGAAACAATACTACAGACTTCTAGTGAATTATTTCAGACTTTCAAGAAACTTACTTACAGATGCTACCAAAGGGGAGCGTATTCTTGAGTGACTTGGGGTTAGTTTTTATTTTTGTTTAACTCCAAGGCATATTACCAAATGATTTCATACACAATGTCAGCAGACATTATTCTTTAGCCATGCAAAATTATGTGATGTTAGTCAAAGGAGCATACAACCTTCAAGGAGAAAAGCTGAATAATCAGTGTAAGGAAAGCCTGAAGTAAATGCAGTAACTTCTAGGAGTGAAGAAGGGTAGAAGATGGAAATATGGTGTCAATTATTACTACTTGCTGCAATGACATGGGCTGCATTTATCTAACTCAAGAGAGAGAATAATGTTTAAAAATGTGTTTCAAATGGCATTTATAAACATGGTTCGAAATGCGATTCTTGGGGTGCCGCATTTATCTTACCATCATATAATCATTTGAGTGTTGTCACTGTACAGCTGCTTTGTGCCGTTCGACCTGGGAAGAAGAGGTCAACTGCGCTCCACCAAACATGCCTTGATTATTCTTGCACAAGCACTGTGTAGAGAACACAAATGGTGCATACTTTTAATTGGAAATTACCTAGGCACCTTGGAGATATAAATGCATTTCAAAATGGCATTGCCACTATCTACTTGCAGAAAGGCAATCGTGGTCTCTGACTCACTTCAAATTTTCTTTTGGATGCCATTTCAAATCAGTTATTCTGAAGGCATTTGAAAACACAAACACAGTTGCGTTTATCTATCACCTGAAAATGCCACCGAGAAAAATATGTTTAGGATGTGATAGCTCAGAAAATTTGTAGATAAACACACCCATAGAGCCTTTGAGTCATTGTACCTCAATTTTCTCACCACAAGACAGACAAGCCCTAGCTGATGAAATTTCCCACAAGTTTTTTTTTTTTTGTGTGCGTGTCTTCCTCCAAGAGAAGAGAAAACAGGTTTTGTTTTGTTGACAGTAGCAAGTAAATTTGCAAGTGTGTAACCAAGTTTGTTTGATTTGTGATGTCCAGGAAACTGTTCATCCACACCCCTGGTTGTTCCTTCCCCCTCCTTTGTCTCTGCCCCCTCCCCCCCCCCCCCCACCCCACCCCATTTTCCTCCTGATCACACTTATCTTCTACTCAGAAGGTCCTTTCAATTTGCATTATACCCACCTCATTCAGTGATCCTAGAGTAAACCTAGCTCATATCCAGCCCTCATCTGATCACTCCTACCTGATAATGTGAGTCTTTCCTACTCTCCCCCTCTCTCCATGCTTTCTATTGGTAGAGTGGGGAAAAAAATCATAAAAACAACCAAGGTAGATAAACTTCATGGAGGTAATAAATCTAAAAAAAAAAGAAAATCAGGGGTGTCTGTAGTTACTAGCCATATTCACACACAGAAGGTATCAGGTTTTGCGACCCCCCCCCCCCCCAAAAAAAAAGCTTTATATTTGCCAATGATCATTCATGAAAAAACAAACAAACAAACAAACAAACAAACAAACAAACAAACAACCAAACAACCAAACAACCAACAACAACAAATTAGTAGGCTGCAA
The DNA here is from genome assembly GCF_040938485.1 of Diadema antillarum. Lineage (NCBI taxonomy): Eukaryota > Metazoa > Echinodermata > Echinoidea > Diadematoida > Diadematidae > Diadema > Diadema antillarum. The sequence goes on from NW_027270948.1 coordinate 365,010, forward strand.
ATGAGGCACTTTAAATATCCAGACAGCGCATGCTTGAACAATGACCAGGGCATGATCTGGGGCACCCAAGTTTGTGAACATACATTGTAGTGTGGTGAGTTGCATTATAGGATTAAGAAATCGGACATTTCTTTGTGTGCCGTCCACACGTGCCACATGAGCCAAATTGTGGCAAGAGTTTTTTAGAGGTTTATTTTTAACAATTAAGCTGGACCGATATTCGCATTATGATGCTAAGCACAAGAGTAAGCAATTTTTTTTCCATGTCCACCCAAAAGAATTAATGGATATTGTCACGTTGCAAAATTCCTCATCAGTAGCATTGCTTAAAATTATTATGATCAAAAGAAAAATGTGAATGAGACCTCAAAAACCCTCAAGATGATCAAAGGAGTGAAAATAAAGCAAAAATGAAAATGAATACCCATCACCAGATGTTATATTTCGTATAAATCTGCTGATTAGACTTTCTCCATAGACCAAGGCAGCTATTGGTGTGAATGTACTGGATTGTATAGGATTGACTGAAATGTCCAGACCTCAACCATGGTGATTAACTGGTTCTGAAAAGTGATGAATTGAAACTTTCATGAGCTTGAAGTAATGCAAATAGCAGGGGAGAAATCAGCTTCTTGTATCAGTGTCGGTGAATCATCAGTTTGTGTAATGGGTCTGTTCAGTGTATTTCAAGTTTTTATGTGAAGTACAAAACTGAAATGGAAAGGGGAAAATGACACAGTACACAAATAAACTGAGGTGTAATATCGTCGATGGTGTCAAGAAGTGGCAAATGTTCACATTTTGGTCCATTCTTCAAATTTCACTCCTTCCTATTTGTTTGAATCTTCATATCAAACTCTTTATCTTTCACAAATATATCAGATCACAAAAATCACAAAAACACAATAGTGGCATGCTCAAAAGGCCCAAATGTTTATTTGTGTGACCGTGAGGTGGCGAATGTGCTTCTTTGCCACTTTGTAAAACCTGTTATTCAAATGATAACACAGCACCATATGAATACCAGTCCGACATATCAAATTGGATACCGCGAAATCTGGTGCTTGCAAGATTTATGAACTGACTAATACATGTATATCATAGAGGGGATGAGGACTGGGAAACTCAGGATCTTGTGTCATAATTTGTAGTCTTCATTTACTCCATGTACGCAGTGGGTTTATGTGATTTTATCATAGTCAGTTCATTCAGATGAGGTGATGTTTTTATGCATTTTCTGTGAATATGGCAGTTGAAATGAATGATAAGTCTCAAATTATTATGTCTGATATCCAAGCAATACTCGTTCCCATGCGATCGGGAGTTTGTTTCTTTATATCTGTTATTCTTTGCTTTCCTATCCTGAATTATCATTGAATATGCTTTATATATTTGAATACATACTTTAATTAAATATGAATTGTGATTAAATATACATATAGACATACACACATACACACACACTCATATTAAAGGACAAGTTCACCTTCATAAACATAAGGATTGAGAGAATGTAGCAATATTAGTAGAACACATCATTGAAAGTTTGAGGAAAATCAGACAATCCGTTCAAAAGTTATGAATTTTTGAAGTTTTTTTTTGCAGTACCCGCTGGATGAGAAGACTACTGCAGTGTATGAATAACTTAGATGTCACATGCGTACAACAATATAAGGAAAATATAAAGAGAATTTCACAAAATTCCATCTTTTGAAAAAAGTACACATTCCCCTGACTCGTTACCGATAAATGTTATGGGTAATATTATTCCCCCTGCCTTTAGAAAAAGGCAAGTCAGTTGCTCTTTTATTATGCGAAAAAAGTGAAAATATGTTGAATTTTCTTTTATATTTTCTTTATACTGTTGTACGCATATGACTCACAAGCTGTAGTAGTCTCCTCATCCAGCGGTTCCAACACAAAAATTAAAAAATTCATAACTTTTGCATCGATTGTCCAATTTTCCTCAAACTTTCACTGATGTGTTCTACTAATATTGTTGCATTTTCTCAATCCTTATGTTTATGAAGGTGAACTTGTCCTTTAAGAAAATGATTGTTTCATTATCATCTAAAAAAAAAATGTATCTAATATTGCATGAATATAACTTCTTAAAAATGGTTGTACAATCATCAAAATCTAACTTAGATGTTTAATTGTAATAAATACTTAATGTAGGTTACTAGTGAATCCCTGTATAGGTTATATTTGTTGCAATCAAAGTCCATGTCATGTAGATGACTTATATGAAAATGATATAATAATTTGAATATGTATTTAGTATAAAATGTTGAAAACCAATGTCTGTAATGTTTTGTAGAGGCCATTGTATTGATAAGTTCTGGATAAGTGGAATGAGTAACATTTAGTTAACATATCTATATTATCAATTTAGAGTATGTATTAAATCTGTTGTAATAATTCGAGGACAGGTTAGGAGTGACTTTATTGAGCATATTTCTCAACTTATAAAAAGAATGAAAATATAGTGAAGTAGAAAGATAGAGAAATTATGCCTTTAGATTTCATGCAGTTTTTTTTTTCTTTCTCATTTCAATCTTCCTTGTTGATTCTTAAGTCCCTTTTGTCCTCTGGATATACGTAACTGTATCAGTGTTTGTAGGTTGATTATTCTGTCTTACGTTCTTCATGACACTGGAAATAACAATGAAATAATACAAGTATTTTATATAATGTCCTGATATTTGATGTCAGTTCAAGATGATCTGAGCACTGTCTAGCTGTAGTAGATCTTACTTATGTTATTAAATGCCTGAGTGTGAACCAGTTTGCATCATTATTTGTTGCCAGGGAGGATACTGTCAGATAAACTTCTGTGTCGACAAGAAAACTATTTGTCAGGCTTTTCATAACGTTTAAAGACATTCTAAAACTTTCTTATTGTCATTGTCCGAGTTATGCGTGTGTTTATGTATGTGTGTATGAATAAATCACGTACAGTAGATATGCCAGTAACTATGTAAGCACAAACATATATGCTGAATGTGTATTTGTTTTTTTTTTTAAATATATATATATATCGATATACGGGGTATCAATTTGTTTGTAAGGCCATGGTAAGGCTAAAGGCTACATATATTTTTACAGATTTCACTTTCTAGCATATATGTAGCTGTAGTCATCTGGAAAAAAGTTGTACTAGTGAATACTACAGATAGGTGGTGTACTACTTGCCAAATCTGGCAGTCTGTAGACAGACAAACAATTTCCCTGTAATGGAAGGAGGTTCAGTGACAAACACCCTGAGATCATTTGATCTGGTTGTGAGATAGTAATGGCAGGGCTTGGTGAAGACTCTCATGGGTGTTATGATTGGAATTTAGCTCTCAGGAAGTGGTCAGGTGCAAATAAAGCATGCCAGGGGCAGAGTGGAAAAAGGAAACATTGGTGGTGTATAAGCAGGAACTGTGAGAAAATAAACAGCTGTAAATAAGAGGCAGCTTTGCCCTCACACATACTGTTATTCTATCAGGGGAGTTACATAATCAGAGGGAACAGGGGAAGGTTACCTTGAAATGGAATTTAAAGCTGCACCTAGTTTTAGCATTCTTTATCATTAAACTGGAAGCTCACTGCTTCACTCAGCAGGAAGTTGATTAAAATTGATGAAAGGTGATAAGCAATACCAGGTAATAATACTAGTTACGTTCAGACGGGAGCCCTTAACCTCGAAGTTAGGAAACTTCGAGGTTAGAGCTTGTAGTTAGGGACCGTGAAGACGCACTCGTAGTTAGCAAACCTCGAGGTTTGCTCGATGTTTCGAACCACGAGAAATCTTATGGTTAGCGCTCTAACCACGAGCCGCGGGGGGTCCCCACTCGTAGTTAAGCACCGTGTGGACACAAAAAACAACGAACTCGAAGTTAAGAGTGACCTCGCCGTAAACTCCAGCCCCCACAATTTCCCTCTGCTTCCGGGTCAACCTCCCAAACGTCCACCACAAATACACTACACGTGAAAAACCTATGACGCACGACACAACAACATCATCTTTTCTTCCCATGCGCTTGATCTCTGAAACTGAACACGTCGAACTCGCTACTGTATTCTATATTCTTCTCCGACGCTAAAAAAAATGTTTTCGACGAATATCTTCATAAAGGCATAAAGTCATCAGTGCAGTGCTATCTCTGCATACCATGACAGAGAAAAAGAGTACCTGTAAGCGAGTCCGACAGGGTTGGACTAAAGAAGAAATAGACGCCTTGTTATCAGTGTGGGCTGAAACTTCCGGTTTTGTGGTTTTAACATCGAGTGGGACCCACTCGTAGTTACGGGGGCAGAAGCTTAACCTCGAGGTTTCGTAACCTCGAGGTTAAGATTCGTCGTGTGGACACACGTCGTAGTTACGGGGCAAGAGCTAAACCTCGAGGTTTCCTAACCTCGAGGTTAGGGCCTGCCGTCTGAACATAACTACTAGTTATGTTCAGACGGCAGGCCCTAACCTCGAGGTTAGGAAACCTCGAGGTTTAGCTCTTGCCCCCTAACTACGACGTGTGTCCACACGACGAATCTTAACCTCGAGGTTACGAAACCTCGAGGTTAAGCTTCTGCCCCCCGTAACTACGAGTGGGTCCCACTCGATGTTAAAACCACAAAACCGGAAGTTTCAGCCCACACTGATAACAAGGCGTCTATTTCTTCTTTAGTCCAACCCTGTCGGACTCGCTTACAGGTACTCTTTTTCTCTGTCATGGTATGCAGCGATAGCACTGCACTGATGACTTTATGCCTTTATGAAGATATTCGTCGAAAACATTTTTTTTTAGCGTCGGAGAAGAATATAGAATACAGTAGCGAGTTCGACGTGTTCAGTTTCAGAGATCAAGCGCATGGGAAGAAAAGATGATGTTGTTGTGTCGTGCGTCATAGGTTTTTCACGTGTAGTGTATTTGTGGTGGACGTTTGGGAGGTTGACCCGGAAGCAGAGGGAAATTGTGGGGGCTGGAGTTTACGGCGAGGTCACTCTTAACTTCGAGTTCGTTGTTTTTTGTGTCCACACGGTGCTTAACTACGAGTGGGGACCCCCCGCGGCTCGTGGTTAGAGCGCTAACCATAAGATTTCTCGTGGTTCGAAACATCGAGCAAACCTCGAGGTTTGCTAACTACGAGTGCGTCTTCACGGTCCCTAACTACAAGCTCTAACCTCGAAGTTTCCTAACTTCGAAGTTAAGGGCTCCCGTCTGAACGTAACTACTGTCTTCATTGTACCAGGTAATAATACTGTCTTCATTGTACCAGGATCCTGTTGCATAAAAGTTGAGATCATACAAATATAAGTCAGAAAATCAAACATAAGTCTGTGAATACTCAGTTCTGATTGGCTGATACCTGACTTATTTTTGACTTTGTGACTTATATGTGATTGCATCCTTTTACGCAACAGGACCCAGGTCATTTATTATGATTATTGGCTGATTGGTCTCATTCTTTGCATCCATGATGGGTATGGCATATAAGCTTGGCTGTTGCTTGTGTGTCTGTGCTATGAAATCACAACAAACATTGGAGGGAACTTCTGTAATGTTAGAGAAGCAAAGGTGATGTATTCTAAACCAGTGACTGTGCTGGTGTGATGACGATAATAATGATGATGAAAATAGATCTTGAACCTATTTGTTATGATTCTGAAAAAAAAAAAAAAAATCTGATTTTCTGTATGCTTGAGTAATGTCGTGATTAATCTTCAGGCATTGAAACAATCTAAAAGACATGAACCTTTCCCGGGTTAGTATGAATGTACAATATGATATTATATTGCCTCTGCCAAGAAGGTTATGTTCATGTTGGCATTGATTTGTTTGACTGCAAAATTGTTTGCAAAATAACTCAAAAAGTTGTGAAAAGATTTGGATGAAACTTACAGAAAAAGTTGATAATGACACAAGGAACAGATGATCAAAGTTTGATAGTGATTCGAGAATTTGTTTGAATTTTTAAAAGATTTTGTTATCTTTTGGCAAATATAGGGTCATGGAACTTGGGAGTTCAAGCTGCGCGTATTTGAGGTTTACATACGCGCACTAAAGCATGTGCTCTGCCTGAGGCGCCGCGCAGCATGCAGGAGGCTGATTTGAGGTAAACACAAGGCTTCTTGGTATGGGAAATTGGGCGATTATCAGCATACGTGTATGGGTGGTAATGAGCTGCTTGGCGGAGGTCTGCGCTCTCTGAGTACTTTTCTAGCTGTATGTAAATGGTATATGGAAAATACTGCCATTAGATTGCCTTATTAGGAAATTAAACCATGAAGTTTAGTTATAAACCATGAAACAGGACAATTAATTGATCTTTTAGATGAAAATCAGTCTTTTAGTCAGCCAAAGTAAAGTAACCAAAGAAAAGGTGTTGCCAAATTCTGACAATGATGAGATTATTGAATCATGAAATCGTGTGCATGCAATCTTGTATTCTACTGCATAACATATCCAGTAGAGAAATATTGGAAGAACACATCTGTGACAATTAGGAAAATGGGACAATCTGTTGCAAAGTTACTAAATGTTATAGCTTTTGTTAAATTAATGTTCCCTATATTTTGCTGGACAAAAAGGCAGCAATAGTCTATGATTTCACAGTAGGGGAACAATACCAAGAATACAGGCTACAAAGTTTCACTTTATATGAAAAGTACATAGGCCCTATAAGCCAGTTCGTAATTAGCTCATGTGCACGTTGGTACAAATGACCTATTTTCTTAGTTGGTTAGGCACTTCACAATCACTTATATTCAAAGCAATATAATGCGCACCCATAAGTTTGCCCGACGTAACAATTTATGGAATTCGTGTTAAACAAAAAATGATCTTGCATAGCGAGACCAGGTGACCAGAATGGTCGTCAAACAACCCTCGGGGGGGAAGCATCCATTTCTTTGTTTTGTATTGAATGTATTAAAACATGTTTATCTTTGTATTGCCAAATACCAGGTTTGCAGTCAGGTGAATGTAATGGCAAGTATCATGTACGAGGATTGCATGAATATTCATTATAGGACAGATGCTTATCTCCCTGAATTTAAGAACCATCTTGCGTTTTGGTTCCAATGACCTTTTTCTGCTCATGCGCAAAGTAGAACTACGAACTGGCTTATTCACTTACCTGGCTTTTATTCCCCCGGGTTCTGACTGATAAAGAAGATACAAAAAGTCATAAGTTCTTTCATTATGCTAGAAATTGGAAAATATGTGGAATTCTCTTCATATTTTCCTTTACCGTTCCCCTACTGTAATGTCACATGTGTGTTTGTTTTTTGTAGTGATGATGGCACAAATCCATAACTTCTGAATGGATGGATCAATTTTTCTCCAACTTCACGGATGTGTCCTGCTTAGGCCTACGTAGGCCTACGTATGTAGGCCTTCATGCAAGTTTGCGATCACTGAACCCACATATTTGGGGTAAAATTCCCTCAAAGTGAGCAGTCTGCAAATAAAACATACCACTTCTTGAAGTCAAATTTATACAGCTTTTTGTCTCACCTTACCTGCATGAATATGAAAGAGCACATTTCTCAATAAACTGTGGTATGAGGAATATTGTTGTTACAATGATGATGAGATATAATCATTAAATGCATCGTTTACCAGTTGAAGATGAAACAAAAACCCAGTTTTGGTGCTTGAAAATAGTTCTGGAATGTGAGTTAGGGATAGAAGCAACCAGCATAAAAAGTTAATCAGTAGGCCTATATAATGTTAAGTATGGTTAGATATACAAAATGTGAACAATAGTTAAAATAAGATACAGTTAAGATACAGTTGTGGTTTAGTGAGAAAAATAGTGATATCTCCTTATATTTCAGGCTTTACTGCTAAATTTTTATATGGTATGATGTTTTGTGATTTAAGTGACCTACACGTATGCATCAAATGTGATAACTCAAACATTTTTAAAATCACTGCTCCCAAAGGTAAACAGTACCTTTAAGCAGTAACCAGTTTACCGATCTGTGACTGCAGGGCGTTTATCCAACATGAACTTTGGTTTTTATCATGATAGAAGCAGTAGATGGATATTTCTCACTAGGGCTGAATAGGTTTAATAGTAGGCCTATGTATAAGTAGTTGAAGTTAGGAAAAAAAAAACAACAGAAGTAATGTATTATCCATGCCTATGGACAACCAGTGAATGAAGATAGAATCAATGTCTGTTTAGTTTTTGTTTACTTGATATAGGCCTGCACACTACGTCTTATGGCATAAAATGCTTGTTCAAGAGAACAACATTCTCAAGCAACTTTAAAATGGCTAAACAGGAAGGGGTCCCTTATAGAAAGTAAAAGTCCCATTGTAAATAGTTTTGCTGTAGATTAATTATTGTGTAATTAAATTGTATTCCTATTCTCTTTCTAGTAAAGACAGTATCCTTCCATGTCAAAAACAGCTAACACAAGTCAAACTGAAAAAAAAAAAATCGCATGACAGATCTACTGTAGATGTCCGCTTTGTTGCAAGACATTGTTAGATTGTGTTCAATTTGTCATAGTGAAACTAGAAATCTTGTATTATCCATGACTATGGACAACCAATGATTTAAGATCCATTCAATCAGGCTAACCTTCCCATTCGAGTCTCCCTGTGCTACTGGGTAGCACAGGGATTCATAGGTGATCCAATTCATTCGCTGCCTACTGGAGTAAATTCGAAAACCACAAAAAGCACCAATCAGTGAATACCTGCACCTGCCAAAGCATACGCTAAATTTGTAATGGTTGCCTCCAGGAGATTATTCACCTGTGTATAATGTACCAGGTATGTAGACACAAAGAGATCAGTTATATGCTGTGCACAATTTGTAGAGGGAATTCTCTAATATGTGCCAACAGGTCAGCCTTCCCACTCCATAAATCTCCATGCTACCAGGCAAGTAAGATGAAAGTCATGGAATGCCACACTTCTTCCTATTCAACCAGACATTAAAATATCATTTATTGTCTAACATTGTTGTGACTCAATTTCAGAAACTTTTGATTGTACTGACTGAGCTGTGTGTGATGATGTTAAAACACATTAAAAAGAAATGCTCCAGCATATAAAAGTTTTAGGAGAAAATATTATGCAGTCACTATCAAAATGTGTATGACTGAATATCATCGTGCCAATAAACTTGTCTTTTCAATGATACAACACAGCTATCTTTGGGCAATATCGAGTATGGTCAATCTTATCTCGCACAACCATGCAGGTCCGATTTTTCAAAGTGAAAAAATTGTTGAGCAGTACCTTTAATGTCGATATTTTTCTAGAAAATTGCCAGGTTTTCTGAAGACAGCCAGTTCCCTTTCCAGTTTCATATAAGATCTGCCCATCATATTTCTCTCACATTACCATCCCTTGGGCAAAGGTGTAAAACTGATGACAAAAAAACTTTCCTGTATAGGGTGGGCTACTGGGTCTTTTCTGAGCAGATGATGCGCAGCAGAAGTCTTTGTATAGCAACCAGATGGAACCTTTCAGTGACCTACCTCCCCAGGAATTTCCCATTACCATGGCAACTAAACTGTCCGTGGTTTACTGTAGCTCTTTCCAAAGCTTCAAATTTCCAGAGCAAAAGTTCCTGCCACTTGTGATGAAGGAAGGAGAATGAGCCCTATGAAACAATTTTATTACTCCCTCTCTCCTTGGTAGACCACAAAAAAGAGAGTTTGTTTGTTTGTTTGTGTTTTTTATTGGCAAAAATCTTGAGTTCCAAATATGGAGGGGGCAGGATATTGTACCAAGGGTGGATGGCCTTTCTCAGTTCATCAAGCTGTAAAATGCCCAGAGAACAGCCACTCTGTTATAAGAATTACAAAGGATTCTTGTTACAGCAATTCCTTGGGACTGGGGAAATCACTGTTCTCTTGCATCACGTTTTGATATTCCAAGGTCCAAGTAACAATTTCATACCAAGAACCTAGACATAGGGCAAGAAAGGTTATGTTGTTTTAAGGGAGTAAATGGTCTTGATATTTGGTGCAATGAATTGTAGTGTACCCCCCCCCCCAAAAAAAAAAAAAAATAATAATAATAATAATAATAAAAAATAAAAATAAAAATAAAGAATAAAAAAATAAAAAAAATAATGATAATAAATGAATAAATAAATGAATAGATAGATAAATAAATAAATAAATAAATAAATAAATGAAATGTAAACATTGAGGCAAGAAAAAGAACGTTTGTAATGATGAGACTTTATTAAAGCACTTATCAAGTGTCCTAGTAACACAAGTCCTTTGTGTTCTGCAGGAGGTCCTAAAAATGATGGACCTCAAATGGACCATGTACTGGTAGACACCTTTGTTGAGTAAACTTGTTTGGATGACCAGCCAAAGAGACATGCCCTGATGCTGATGAATGAGGCTTGTGTGTGTAGGGTGCTGCTAACACAAGTCACATCATAATCACTATAGAATGATGTGATAGGAGTAGGATGACAGCGTGAAGTGATTCATCTTCTCAAAGAGAGAGAGAGAGATGAATGTCAAATGACAGTTGTATGCATTAACATGAATTTTTGTAAGTTCATGCAGAAAGATCTGCCCATGTGCATAGGCCTACAGTACATACGAGGTACATTGAGAAGCTGCAGGTACAATGTACCAGTACCAATGTTTGCAGTTTGGAGATTTAAAGTATCATTTTTTTGCTGATGTGTAAATGGCTGGGACTTCACCCTAATCAGGCTGGGCTTTTTTGGCCATGCTAAAACCGGAGGGGGATGAATTCTGCCCCCCCCCCCCCCCCCCCCGATCTCAGCCATCAGTGGAGCAATTGCAACGAAATTTGACATGCGTGACACCCCTGTCAAAGTTTACAAGATTGTGTCATAAGATTGTTTGAAACAACCAATTTTTAATTTTGATTAATTGATTATGCAAATTAAGCTCAAGATCATATTTTAGCCTAATTAAAAGCATTGAGAGTCTACTTTTTGGTCTTTAAATCTGTTTTAGCATATTTAACAATTGTACATCACAAAAACTTCCAAAACTCATTTAAATTCTTATGTATTTTATTGTTTTCAGAATTTCTTATGTATTTCTTGGTTTTTCAACTTTTGTTTTTTCTTTTTTTATTGGAAATTGTCACTGACCACTTTTCTACCATAGTTAGCATAAAATCAATCAATGAAAGTGATTAATTGTAAAAACTGTCAGGTTTTTATGACTTTCATGACAGAGCACTGTTTTCTATAGGAAATGTACACAAAATCACAAAATTGTGCCCATTTTGGGGTGACATGCCGTTACAAAAATGGGCATGGCTTCGAGAGGTATGTGCGGACGTTGCAAATTTGGTCTCAAAACTTGTGTGAGACTTGAACGAAGAAAGTCAAGAAGCCTCACGACGAGGCCTTCTTGCGTTACAGAATTATAGCGCGAAACATGGCCCTGTTAGAGTTAAATCTATGATTGTATCACTATCCAAACACTAATGATTCTTCACATAGTTTGAAAAGTCTAATTTGGCATGGTCCTATATGTTACTAGGTGTTCTGATATTGTGTAAATGAGAAATTTAGAGAAAGTTTGTGTTGAAAAGGAATGTTAAAATTCTTCAAATAGTGAAAATCTTTGAGTGCTTGGAGTGACCATACTCAATATTTCCGAAAGACTATAGACATTTGCTCATAGATCTCTTGATAGTGACAACATAATTCTTCGAACATTTGTGTGCTGGAATACTGTATCATAGTACATTTTGACACCACAATTGCAGCTCATGCGAACAGCAAAGTCACACAATGCCTGAAATTGAGCCACAGGTTTAAAGAGGCAAAGCAACTTACAGTTGTAGGCCTACATGGAATTGAGTTCATGCACAATGTAGGTACAGTTGCACCTCTCTTATCCGGCCTCCCTTTATCCGGATCTCTCTATTATACGGACGCATTCTCGCCGTGATTTTTTTTTTTTTTTAATAATTACGGGAGGAAAGGGGGATTCCCAACTCCTTGAGAACTCCTACACAAAAACACATGAATTACATATTACTTCCAACATGATTAACATACATTACATCAAATTTCCTTCCAAATTGCTTACCATCAGATTTTAACATCCCAAACATCCCCAAATCATCGCAAGAACATGGACAGATTATGCGCTTGAGTCCTCTCACATGTAACAATGAAAAGGTTGCAGTATACACATTACTACATGTGGTACTACAATGGGCTACATCAGTGCATGTGTATGTATATGCACATGTATAAAGCATTGAGTCTCCCGTATCCGGCCAAATCCCTTATCCGGATGAGCCCCGGTCCCGACTTGTCCGGATATGAGAGGTTCAACTGTACTTTGTGCTAAATTACTGGTACAACAAATTCTCTTCACTTTAACAGATTATCATGCATTGGCTTTGTATGTGACAATATGTGGGAATTTAGTTCAATCTTATTGTCAAGGAGAAAGAGTGTAGATATTTTAATGTTGCAGAATAAACAACTGCTCTGCAATATATAAATATCAGTTATTTTCACAATGACTTTCCAGAACAGAGGAGCAGAGAAGGTATTGAAGTGGCTTGTGTGTAATTACAGGCACAGGGATTTTTTGTTTTGTTTTTGTTTCACTGTGCATTCTATCTATCAGCTATACCACACATATTGTTCCTATACCAGGTCATAAGAAGTGGAATATGGCAATGTCATTATGAAGTATAGTTTGAGCAGGAATTCAAGTGGAAGGAACTTCCTCTGTCATGGAAAATGCACTTCGGTTGTTGCAATTATTGTAAAGCAGTATTTCATTTGCCATATTGACATTTATTTGTCCTTTATTTTCAGTGATGAATGTTCTAATTTAAGTACCTCAGTGAGTCTGAGATTGTTTGAATATATCACTCATGCTCTGTCAGAAAGTAAGAAATTTTTAAATGCAAATATACATGTGGTAAGGTAGTATTACATACTGAGAGTTGTTTGAATAAACAAAAAAAAGGGGGGGTTGCAGTGCTGAACCTTTGAATTCCAATATGGTTATAAAGGGCAGAAGAATGAATTCCATTTACCGGAGTGATTGACATTAGAACTTGTCCATGCAGTAGGAACAAGATTGAAGTTCCAGATATCATTCAGACTACCTTTGACTGGAAATGAGTTGTCAGACTCATCAGCATTGTAGTTTAGAAAGTTTCTTTTTTTTTTCTCTTTTTTCCTTAGGACAACAAACTTTTAATTTAAAGGTGATGTGTTTATTGAAGCAAAATTGGAATTCTTCAAAAACTTCAAAAATCATCCTTCCCATTAAAATCCTTTGAACTTTTTTTGGTACTTTATTCAAATTAAACATGTATTATCGTATTTTAGCTATTTTAATAGCATGGGGGAACAGGGCATATCTTCTTTTGAGAGTACAGCATTGGTTCCTTCATTTATTTGTATACAATACAGCCTTGTGTTATTTGCTTGCTCATGTATCATTGCAACTACATTTGTTATTACTTTTTGTGTTTCAAATTGTAATTTCGTAATTTGATATTATTTTGTTCAGTGATATGTATTGTAATTTCTTGTGAAATATGAGAAATCAATTCAATTCAATTCAATTTAAAGAAAGGGCCAACAGATTACTGTAAAATGAGGAATGTTCGCGTGCATTTTAATTTCGCTAATTTCGCAAGTGGCAATATTCGCGAAATTAAAATGCACGTGAAAGCAATTGCCTACACAGTATGCATTGGATGCCAGTGGCAAGTCGCAAAATTTTCATGCCGCAAATATATCGTGTTTTACAGTATGTTTAATTGGAATTAGTAGCAGATGAATAAAAAGAAAAGGAAATGCAGTTTCATTGTAAAAAAAAAACAGTGTTGTTTCAGTGGGAATGATATTTTATTAAGTAGCATGGAGCTGTGATATTACTATATGAAGGCCTACATTGTACAATCTTACAGGCAACTGTTAACAGGATATTTGTTATACTGTATACTCTCGTTTAAAGGGGATGGCTAGTAACCGATCAGTGGGAATCAGTGGGAATGCTGAGGGATGATTGTTCCAATCCTTGTGGGATTCATTTAAGAGTACATTATATATCTACTGTTGTGTGAAAATTATTTGCTTCAGAACGGTCTCATATTCAAGTAATGTGCAGATTAATGCCCCATCACTGACCAGGGACGCTTACCTGGAAACATTTAACTGCACATTACTTGAATATGAGACCATTCTGAAGCAATTAATTTTCACACAAGAATAGATACATAATGTTCTCTTCAATGAATCCCACAAGGATTGGAACAATCATCCCCCAGCATTCCCACTGATTCCCACTGATCAGTTACTAGCCATCCCCTTTAATGGACACAGTTTTAACAAAATGCTCAAAACAATGAAGTAAAAATTCAGGCCCTAAACTATCATGTGTGTATTCTTATATACTTCTCTGTTCTGCTATTTCATTATATCAACAACAACAACAAAAAAGATGAAACTGCCAGTCCAAATGATTTCATTAACTTCCCTATCTCAAGCTGTTCTAAAGGTATTTACTTGTCTGGCTTTATGTTCAGTCAGATACCTTTCATTTGAGCCAAATGATTCAGAAATATGTATCTGCTGTATGAACCATAATTTTATTTTGTTTGGTGTACATCATGACTAAAGTACTTGTTACAAGTTACTATATTTGACAACTTAACATAAGGGAGAGATGAAAAGCAATGTTAGTATATTTACAAAAGTTATTCGAGAGACTTTTTGTTTCAGTGAAAGTTTTGCTGCAGTGAAACAAGACTAGAATGAGAGACAGTATGCAGAAGGAAACAGCCGTGTGAACACTAAATGATGTTGCTGTATTATTCCACTGCCTACCCCCCCCCCTTCCCCCCCCCCCCTTTGAAGTCATATATTATATTGAGGTTGACATCTTGATTTGGGGGCTTCATCTTCAGGACAGGTGCATCGGCCATGTTTTGCTTCTGTTGGGGCAAATCAGTGCTAAGACCCGCTGGATTACTGAGGAACTCATCAGTAGTAGTTTAAATGCATTCAGTACACAGAGAAGGCAATATAAATCAAAAGGGCAGTTTCCTCTACCAGTTGTTATTGGTAGACATGTGTGTTGTTCTGTCTGGAAATACATGGATCAGGAGTAATCCTTATCAACAGTTGAATGAGAAACAGGAATATTCTCTGTGTGCCCTGGAGAATCAGTGATATAAATAATACCTCTGAAATGTACAAGTAGATCACCCTCGAGGTACTGTAGTTTATCATTGTATTCTAACTATGCTATTTGCTGGTGTAGTGTAATGACGATACCACCAAAAAAAAAACAAAAACAAAAACAAAAAAAAAGAAATGACATGATAAAACTCTACACAGCTTTGCCCAAGTGATAAAGTCATCAAATTGTGATTTTCTCCCAGACAAAAAGTATTGTTTCTGTTATTGTTTAAGTACATGTTTTGATTCATTATGTGTGAATATAGGCCTATATAGTCATGCTGTTTTTCATACAAGACAGTCATCATACTCAAACTAATTCTGTGGAATAGACACAATTCACCTAGCCAACATTTGGATGATCTTTGTATGTATAAGAAAGTCCAGACAGAACCAAATATCATAACTTTCATTCCTTGTTGAGCAGACATATTATTGACCTGCTAAAAATTCAGGAAAGTTTCAGGGAAGTTAAAAGACATTGAATGATCCAAATATTAAAGAGTGATACATAATCAAAAGGAAATCTTATGAAGATGAGAAAAGCTAGACATATTTCAGCAGTTCAGCAAGTCAAATGTCAATTTTATCCTTTTAATACTGTGTCTTTGTAAATTCGTACACCATCGTGTGTGTGTGTGTACTTAGACAGGACTGCACATACTGTAGGGCTAAGTGAATGATTTTATTTTCAAGACTGAAACATTGCTGGAATACATTTCTTATGAACACACCCACACACCAATCATAGTTATTCCAGGATGACGATATGTTAGGTAGATTGTGGATCACATACAAATACATTTTAAGTCAGTCCAAATTTGTATGGTTACGATGCTGTTCTAACCATGCATGTAGGCCTATACAATTGAAAAGATAGGGTATTTCTATTAATACCAATGTCTGAAACCAATTTCCCTTCTGTTGGTTTGTGAGTAGGCCTAAGTGATAGAAGTGTACTTAGCAACAGTTTAAGGTCTTTCACATTCAGAAGTGTTTGTGTGTGTGTATGTGTGTGTGCTGTGTTTCTGTCAATGACAATAGTAATGCCATTACAGAACCCACGTCCTGCGATATTCTTTCTGTACAGTCAGTGTGATAATATACAGATGTTAGTAACAACTGGTCTTGCTCTGCCATGTGTGCCACCAACAGGGTCATCTTTAATGAAGGTAACAGAAGCTGCCATGTCCTGGTCTGTTGTTACACAATGATAAGATGGGAAACACATGTTGTCATATCTCTATTCATCACCTTTGTCAGTGCAGCACACAGATGCTGGTGGGCACGTATTGGAGCAGTAGTCATGTGGGGTCGGAGGTCACCAGTCATCTTTCTACATGGAGGCATCGTATTCGTATGTTGTGTGCATGGAGCTGAGGGGCTGTGAGAGTGAAAGCTGAATGCTTGTGTCATTTTCTCTCAAAAAAATATGTCACCCTGAATTTAGAGACTGTGATTTCTCTCAGTTGTTACAATGCACAATTGCAATGACTTGATACTGACTGAATTATGATAAAGCAGAAAGCTAGGTGTTCAAGATTAAAAAAAAAAAAAATGACAGGAACTAAAGGTGATATTTTTAGTGGCTGATCAGTGACTTTCAAAATTTGTGGAACAACTTGGTCCTTGAAAGTTCTCCTGGCATCAGTAAAATACAAGTCATGAGTCATATTAAGTATAGTTAGCATACAGGTCACACATATCATGTGTTGTTACTATTTTTAGTATGTTCCTGTGTGAAATCTCTGCACCCTGGTTTAAGGTCAAAATATACAGCCTGTCTGCATTTACAATGGTACTAGTGTCAAACTAACAAGTGCCATAGGGGAAGTGCTGGTAAATATCCCTTTCTGGGGATGTCAAACTCAGTAAAGTGGCACTAAATAAATGGTGAATGCACTGTAGGGATTCTAATACCCTGACTTTCTTGGCCAGATGAAGCACTATGTCTATATAGGCCTACTGTAATACGAGGAATGTTTGCGTGCATTTTAATTTTGTGAATTTTGCAAGAGCCAAGATTCGCGAAATTAAAGTGCACAGGAAAATTCATGTCTACACTGTATGCCTTTGCATTGAATGCCAGAGGCATTCCACAAAAACTTCATGCCATGACAAAGGCCGTTGGCCCCAATTCGCAAAAATTTCACGCTGCGAAAATATCCTGTTTACAGTACACTCAGTGCAAGATGCATCATCAGTCATTATACCTACTAGGCATCTGCCTTTCACCGAGAGATTACTTTTACCAGGTTGACCTGGAAACATGCCAATAATTATGAAGACATATCCTAGTTATTGTTTTCAGGTTTTGTAAAACGCAATCCCTCATGAAGGTCAATAAGGTTAGTTGTGATATTTATGGGTAATAGGTAACTTGTTTCTTATTTCACAAATGCAAGAAACTAATTTTTCTACTCTGGATTACCTGATCAATGCCTAAATTTAATATTGCATTAACATCATCATGGAAATGTGTCCTAAGCACTTCAAATCTTGACCCATAATCCTTGCTGAAGAAGGCAACTGTGACAGCTGAAAATTTTAGACAATAGGATGCATTGTCTATTATGCTAACACATCTTTATGCCTCTGCCATGAAGTGTCACCAGAGGCATTACATGTACCTGGTATGCTTTCTTCTTATCTGTGTGTCCATCTGTTATCAAATTCAAAAAGGTAATCTGTAGACCTATTTGGAGAATTATGTGATATAGCAGAGGCATGCCAGTTGCCATAGCGCCATTTCTTGGGGTTTTTTTTCCTAATATAAAAATACTAATTTTCCTTCCTTAACACTTAGAAAAAAATACTTTTATTGTACTGCTTATAATCAGACTTGAATTTTTGCATTACAACTGGTAGGCCTACATGTCATATTACCATGATTCAAAGTGTCAAATCTCTCTAGAAATCTCATCTTTTAGCTTTCAGAATTTGCTGATCAGTTTTTTATTTAATTTAATCTTTTTATTTGTGCTATATCTTTGAAGAAACGACTTCTTGACTATTATTACTTGTCCTTATGACTGCAAGGATGACTCGTTATTGCAGATTAACATCAATTATGTATAATTCCATCATAATGAAATGAAGTCAGTTGAAACTATCATATTTGAGTCAGTATTTGCATGCTTTGAAATATTTAAGGTTTGTGACAAGCAGATGTTAAAACAAAGAAAAAGAAACATCCCAAAGCACATAGCTTCATTATGTATGACTTGTTCCATGGTTTTGGGTGTAACATACAGATGGAAGTTGACTAGAAACATTTTGCGGGAAGATAAAAATACACCGGACGAACAAAGGCTCTCTTGTTGGATTCCCGGCAGAGGCAGTTCAGCATTAGGCCCTATAGCAAGAATGGAATGCCGATGAGTGTATTCACAGATACAGATATCAGCTCAGGCAGGCTTTTCCCCATGGGTGACTGTGCTGTGTAGAGTGGGGTTGGGGTCCTGCATGTAGATGTTATTTTTCAGGGAGGGAAATTATCAATTAGGGTTGATGGGGTCATTCTCCGGTTCAAAGGATCAAAACATTTCTTGTTTTGAAAACCAAATTCCCACTTTTTAACGTGACTGCACATTACCAGTAGCATGCTTGAAAACAATGGGATGTGAGCAAATTTAAGTCAGATAAGACTATTGTGAGATTTATGCAGATCAAGTTTTGTGTAGTTTTTAGGGTTAATGGGTATTAAAAGTATGTGATTGTGCTCAATTGTAATGATATATATATATGGCAACAGTGAATGATTTTCTCCAAGTGTTTGTTGCACAGTTACAATCTCATTTTCTCTATCATTTCTTTAAAGGTAATTCTCTGTGAGTTTCTGATATATGATTCCAGAGTTCTGGGAATTCCCACTGCTGCAACAGATATCTCTTCTGCTGGTCATGTTCTTGGTTTATTACTCCCCAGGGGAAAAAAATATGTATGTAGACACTTCTGTTTAGTCAAGGCCATCATTGGTTTTCAGTGGATGAACATCACTTGCCATCATGACTTTATTTTACTTTTTTTTTAGATGTCATTATAGTACTGAAGTTATATGCTCTTTTTAAAGTTTCAGAACCTCTACTTCATGATGTACAAAAAAGAAACTAGCACACAACAAATTAACTTATATTTGGTTTGGTTTATTTCTGCATTCTTTTCGATCAAATACAAATTCAGTACAAATTTCAAAGACACAGAACAACGAATGCAACGAATATAATGATAACAAAACATTACACAAATAGATAAGCATAAGCAATAGTATTATGCAATAAACATATATACAAAACACATACATGAGATGAATATATAACAGATATTTTTCCACTAAATATGAGAGATAACTGAATGCAGGAGACCACCATTGTGAGCTGGAAATGGATGGTGGGGCCACATTTTTCTCTGTGTTGAGTATGAAAGAATTTGTACCAGGTACTCTGTCACATGAGAATTTGTATGTAAGATGCATTAGGGTTTTTGTGGATTTTTTTTTTTCTCGTGAACAGATCAGATTGTCAGTGATAATTTGGAATAAAGTCACTCTTACGTTCTTATGGTAATGTGAAAGCTGTTTCTTAGTAATATAACTTATTGTGCAATTATCTCCAGATATTTTGGTTTGAAATACTTGCAAAAAAAAATTGCATTTGTTCAAAATGTTATCAGTGGCATTGTTAGAATTAAGGCCTTTTACATTTAAACCATTTCATTTAACAAGTATGTTGCTGCATATTGTGCATTGGTAAGTTGTATATGTATGTTTGTCAACTTATGCATGCATCATCTTGGATCTATGCCTGTGGTCGAATGTGTATCTCTTCTGTAGACAGCAAGACGTGCAGTTACTGCTCATCCATAACCCTGAACTTTAGCCCTGAAGCTGCAACAGGGAGCATTGCCTCATGGACTAGCCACCATATGGTACTGTGATACACTTGACTAAACTTTGTTGGCTTGTGGTACAGCGGTGATTGAGTGTGAGCAGTGTGTGGGTGACTGCTGACTGGACCAGATTTACAGTGTGTGGAGATGGGATGAGAAAACCTCATGGCTACATTCCTTGTTATTGTTTTATTGTTATATCTTTTGTTTTCTTTCTAGCTCACAATGTCTGCGAAGTTCTGATGTTGGCACTGCATCGCATCGCATTTTGCCTTGGCTATACTTTCTGACAAGCAAGGTCTCCATTGCTCATGCCCCCCTTTTTGTCCCCCCACCCCACCCCCCCCCCCTCCCCCAATTGAGGAAGTCGCATAATCGTAATTGTTCACAGACTGCAATCTTATGTGACTTCTATCAGGGAGAGTTTGACATGATTTGATTTTGGGAAGATAAGGGGAAAGATAAGGGATTTGCTGATGCATGAACAAATACTGTATATGCTGTTATTTTCGCGTACAGATATTTTCGCGAATGACAAGGTCATAGACATTTTCGCGAGATGTTGTTTTCGCGAACTGACGCCGACGCTAACGTAAATGCGCTATTACCCTAGCGCATGGAGACATTTTCGCGTGTTGTTAAATTTGAGATCCAACTGAGATTTGCGAAATTTGCAAAAATTAAACCCTCAGGAAAATAACAGCTTATACAGTATTGTATTGGTCATTTGCTGTGCTGGCAAGGAAGGAGGGAGGGATGCGTCCGTGAGTGAAAGCTGCCGCATAACTTGCATTGTGCAGATACTGTGCTAGAAGTCAATCCCAGTAGGGTAATTCCGAAGAGCTGATGAATGATATGGGTACAGAGGTCACAAGGTATTGGCTCTACGCTCAACAGTAGAGGGGGTACCTCCATTTCCTGGATATCTTATAGTTGTAAAACTGTCCAATAACTGGTCATGTATGCAGAAGGTCTTGTCATTTCACAGCTTGATTGAATTGACATCATTTTCCCCTGTTTCTCTTTTCTGTTTCTATATTTTTCCTGAAGGCAAGACCAAAAGGAGAAGGACTCACCCCATACCAGGGCAAAAAACGGTGCTTTGGGGAGTACAAGTGTCCAAAATGCAAACGCAAGTGGATGAGTGGGAACAGCTGGGCCAACATGGGGCAGGAGTGTATCAAGTGCCATATCAATGTCTACCCACACAAGCAGGTAACATGGCAAGCACTGTGAAGGGACTCGGTGTCCTTCTCCAGTCGCCAATATTTTGCAGCTGCAGAAAAGAGGGAAAATGGAGAGTTTATGATGTTTTCTTTGTAGAATTCAGGACTGTAAGGAATTATACTATCATGTTGAATTGACAAAATCCTCCTCATTGATGTCACAGAGTGTGATATATTTTCTCTCTTGTATATTCTATGATTCACTTGTCATGCATGACTGAGAGGATCTTTGGGAATGAGTGACATATCAAGTTCAATCTTCCTTTGTTCACTTCGTTGTTCTTAAATTCCCACGTAAGACTTTGTACATGACTTGCCAGGTTCTCACAGACACAGGATGGAGTATATTCTGTTAGATTATTTGACTCTTTCTATTCTCAAATGCCAGATTATTCAACACTATTGAATATTGTTTGAATATCTTCATCATTCAAATTAGCTTATCTTTTCATCAAAATAAATGGTTACATGTGGAAAATGAAGGGGTGCAGAGGGATATTCCATGCATGCTCTTGCCACAAAGGGTGCCAGAGGCATTATTGTGGAATAGCACAGAGTAGCAAAATTGGAAAGCATACATATACAGATTCAGGAATTCCGTAAAGGGGAGGCGCCTTTACAAAATTAAAGGGGGCACATGTACCCCCCCCCCCCAATTTTTTTTTCTTTTTATTTCTTTTGTTTTAACAAAGAATAAAGAGGGGCCCTTTACCTGGTGCGCCCCCCTCTGGATCCGCCTCTGAAATAAAAGAAGAATCACTCAACCAATGTTGGGTAGAAGTTGAAATAAATACCTTATACATGTAGGCCTATACTTTGTTGTTTAGATTAAATGGTAAAGAATCATTTTTTTTTATCCTTGTTGATTTGTTAGTGTTTCTGTCAAAATGGACCTTCTAAGATTCTTTATCACAATGGCTTGTAATCTATATTTTCAAAAGTGTTAATTAACTTTATTTCCTGTTGACATGTTGTGGTGTTTTCTTGCAGCTTAAAATATACTTACATGTGTAACTCCTTTCACTATGTCTTGTGCACTGGCTGAAAGTTGACTGTGTTCAATATTATTCATTGCATGATTGTATGGAAGATGTTTGTGTTATACTCAATCCTTCATATCTAGAACTTGTTTGTGCTTTGTTATATAACTGTTGCTATATACTTTGCATGAGTGATGTGCAAATTTCATGTTGTCCAATTGCAACATGTGGCACCACAACTGAATTGCACTTTGTAGACCTAACTTCACATCTTCAAAGATGTGTATCTTGGATATGAATCATCAATTAATTAAAATTATTTTTTAATCATACAGTTGAAATGCTCATAGGTCAGAAGGTAAGGGCTTCTTGTCCCTGTGTGTTCTTTATAAAAATGTTGATGTAAAGAAAATAAAGAGAGATAGATGATCTCTGTCATGGAATATATTACACTTGGAACAGCTTCAAAAATAGCGTGCAAAGCTCTTTTTGCTCCTTGTGGAGGGCAATTTCTGATTGAAGAGGGGGCAGTGAATGAGACTCCCAGTTCCAAATTTGTTATTGTTAAACCATTTATATGAAACACTAAATTCAAATGAAAACTGCTTGAAGTTTTGTTGTAACCAAGTTTTCACGTGTGCCATCAGAGATATTGATTTTTTGTCATGGAAGGTCATTGGAATAAGGAACAAATAAACCAGGATTTCATGTTGTATGTACACTGCCATATTCTTCCATCTTGCATGAATTATTGTGTGTATAGTTTTAGTGCTTATAGTGCCTCATATATATTCTCCCTTGTTTTCTGCTTTCCCCCTCTCTTTGTTTTTTTAAACCCTTGCAGCGCCCTCTAGAGAAACTAGATGGATTGGATGTGTCTGCATACGACCACCTGAAGATAAAGGTATAGAGGTTATGCACAAACTTTATTTCTCTCATCCGTTCATGAAACGCTCAAATATGAATCAGGGCACAAGCATTCCTGAGTGGTTGAAGGGGGAATTTTCACAGGATACTGTTAGAAAGGTACGAGATTTGTAAGAAGAAAATCATTGTTTTTGTAATAGTAAGTCTGAATTTAGAATCTTTTATTTATTTGTATTAGGCACATGGCATAGTCTGTAGATTCGAAAGCAGTAATAGTATCAATCCAGTTTGATTAAGATTCTTTGGAGCATTTTACCTAGAATATCATGTAAATTGAAGCTCGGCTGAGAATATAGCCTAAAGTTTGGTTGAATGCAAGACATTTTGGGTAACTAGTTTCACTGGTTTTATCTTGGTGACCAGAAAATGCACTTTCAGATGTAATGATGTAAATGGGGCTGATTTGGTATAAATGGGGCTGTTTTGGTCTCTGCCATGAAAAAATTAAGTACTGTTTCTTATTCAGCTGTAGATCACATTATCAAGAATTGATTTAAAGGGTCATTTCATTTTCTTTTTTCTAGTGTGTCACAAAAAGGTGATAACATGTTTAAATTTACCATCTGTTACATCAAACCAAATTTAAGGCTCCTAAATGAATGTTATGAACATTTTTCTGGCAATCTTGCAAAAATGTTGAAAATAAAATGAGGAGGCTAAAATGTGGGAAAGGAATGACTGTTATAACAACTTTTCGGAAATCATGATTGTTTGCCAAATTAGCCTCCTGAACTAATTGCTCCAAAGTTTCAGAGTACCACTCAGGAGGGCTGTATGAAGGCAAAAAACCCCCAATCAAACAAGCAAAGTACGTCGAACCCCCGATCTTGTTTCCTGTTTGAAGCAGGGTCCCCTTCTCTCTGGATTGGTAAGCAAGACAGATTGTCTTCTTTCCTAACATTTCACTGGTATCATAACAAAATCAAATACAAAGGGATGGAATTCAAACAACTAGAGAAATCAGAATGTAATCATGTTACAACATACCTTACCTCACTGAAAATGTGTGATGGTAGGCCATGTTGATCATAGTGCATAACCTCTATGTTTAGTTTGTAGAATTTTTTTTTTCATTGATATCATTATATGAAAAGTCATTGCCTATTTAGTTGTTTTTAATGTTTGTTTTTACATTTTTTAATTTCTGTGTTCATTGGCTCGGAAATGTGAATTTCATGTCCCTGGCATGTGAGGCAATATAAACTAGAGCCTGCACTGACTGATATTATCAACAACAACAACAACACACAGAAATGAAAGAAAGAAAAATCTATTCATTCACAACTTTTCTGTTTTTCTGTTTCTAGTGACTTGTCAGTAAAGTCATTCTGAGAAAGTATCACAGTTTCTTTTTCACTCTCATCTTGTGCATGCAAAGTTGAGATCTCAGTCTTGTCTATTTTTTAAGAAGAGAGAGAGAAAAAAAAGGACATTGCACTGTGATATTCTTCACATGGAATTCTCTGTTTTACACTTCTGTTTAGTATAATTTTTCACTTATGATTTATAATATATGTCTAACTTATGCATTTTTAGTAGTCAGTCTTCTCAGTGTCTCTGCCGAGAATAGATTTAATGGCTTCTGTTTTTTCACATCCTCAGCCTTATATGGAGAGTGAGGTATCAAAGGAGAAAAGAGGAAAGATGAATTTCTAACTTAAAATTACTCTGATGTAAAGCCATACCAATTCCTTGTCCTTTGTCAAATGCACATATTTTGTTCTTGTCTGTGTAAAGATATATTGCTTTTTTCACTATTGTCATAATTTGTGAAAACAAAATAACTGACCAAACTAGTTATGTCTTCATAATCTGAGCTTGCGTGTTTGACACTAATATTTTTGTTGAACCTACGTATCATGAATGGTGTTGCTAGTTTGTATGAAATCATTTGCATGATCAATGAAGCTGCAGTGTAAATTCAGCTCTATTCCTAAAACCCTTAATTCTTTGTCAACTTGTCAATAAAGAGTGTTGTTCATTCTTTTATTTCTCTTTATGAATAGCGCCCTCTTGAGAAACCAGATGGATTGGATGTGTCTGATCAGAGCAAAGAGCACCCTCAGCATCTGTGTGAGAAGTGCAAGGCACTTGGCTACTACTGCAGACGAGTCCAGTGAACTCCACCCACTCAAATCTTCAGTGTCATGAAAATAAGCTCTCCTTTTAACAACATAGTCACCTCTTATATCATTTGCAATAATCAGAGAGTTAATGGACTTCATCTTGAGCTTTGAAGTTCCTATCCATTGTACAATAGAAAAGAAAAAAAAATAAAGAGTTGTATCCAATGTCTGTGAGCCACCGACAGACAAATTGGGATCTTAAGTAATAGAAATATATATTTTAGTTTTGTGCAGTTTATATCACGATATTAGTGATTTAGTGGTAGTTCGTGGTTGATAGGTGTCCATGCTCACGTGCTAAGAAGCTGCCCTTTCTGCTAATGGACAAAATTCATTGTGCATCTGGTGCCACAAATCATGCAGCTCCATGGATGGTGCTTTTCAGCAGTTTTTGTGAGTAAATAACATAATCACCACTCCAGATCTTGGCATTTTCTTTTGATGATGTCATTTCAGTGTGTAGCATCTCTATCATGTATCTACTTCTCTTTAAATTTCCACGTGCTGCAGTGACTTTGAATTATGAGGAATTTAATTTTGCTCTAAAGCAATGGTAAGCTTTCTTCTCAAAGAAAGGTGTTTTTTCTATTCATTTATTTTCATTATTTTTCTATGAATTGAAGTCATTTGGTTTTTTTTATATATTAGTTAAATTATTGCTCTTCCAGAAACATAACATTCTACCTTATTTCATATTTCAGGATTTTCTTTGGAGAAAGCACATGGGTGTTGCTTTGAGTAGTTATGTCAGCAAATTTTCCTTGATTGTTGGCACAACCTAAATGGAAAAATATTACAAATCTTTAATAGAGAATTAAAAAAGTACAGTTACAGATAGCATATGTAAAAGACAACTCATAGCAGTACATAAGTGCCACTCTTTGGCACATATTATTTTTATGTCTTTTCCCCTTTCATGTGCAAGAAAAGGGAATGATATTGTTATACTAATGTTATTCACTCTTGCCAGTTAATAAAAAAAGATACCTTGTCTGCAATGAACACCCAAAAATGTACTCACAGAGTTAGACATAGGGCCTACAGTAACATGTTTTGAACAAAAGCTGGACATCTAAAGCTCCCAAAAGTATAAAGGATTACTCAATGAATGAATTCTCCACTGGCACATTGTTTGTTGTTGTTTTTTATACTCTCAGTAGGTTAAGTAAGTATCAGAAGGTGGTAATTCTGTGTGGTGTTCTACACTTTGTAGACTTTCCAGTTGTTAACTCTGTGTAGAAATGCAATTAGCTTCCCTGAGGATTGTCCATTCTGATGATGACCTGGAATATGTTCTTTGCAAAGGAGACAACGAGATTGTTTGGCCCCTGTGACACTTTATGGACAGGGACAGACAAAAATCTGGCCCATGCTCTTTTTCAACAGACTATGTCCTACCTTGGTTTATTTCTCTGTGACCCAGCCCCGCAAGATTGGTATTCATTACTGCAGAGTGATAACTCGTGGCACATGAGGGCTAGAGAAATCACGTGACTTCTCAAAAAACATGTACAGAATAAATATGGAATGGCCTCCTATCATGACACTTTCAAAACAAGTCTATAGCAATATTTTTGGACACACACACTTCTGTAAATTGGACAAATTATTTAAAGATCACGTAATAATGAACTTAATTCTGCCTGTATGTTCATATGATTGAAAGGAAGGGGGTAGATTTGTGAAATATCCTCCTTTCCTCCACTAGTGTAGTCTACAAATGACTACGGATGCCATGTAAAAACATTGTGTCAAAGCATTGCAGTATGCAAGCATCATGACATTAATATACCAGGGCTGCAAAGTCTCTCAGATTCTGTGGGAGGCTTCCTGAAAACTTATATGTAGCTTAATGTCTTGACAAGATGATGGAAAAGTCTCACTGATTTTGGAATCATTTTTGCCCATTGAGCATAAAAAAAAAGAATCATGTGGATGCTCCTACAAATCTCCCTCATTTTGATAGGTGAATGTGAAATGTCCTAGAAGTGGAATATTAGAAAATAAATAAATAAAAAAGTTGGTAAAGATGGTGGTGCACACAACCTTGTTGAAGTACTTAGAAGCCACAATAAAGTTTTTTTTCCTCATTTCTTTTTTCTTTCATTCTTTTATGTGATTAATTTTCAGTCATTGATACTCTGTAACATTAAGCTTTCTCTAAGTTGGACATTCCACTTATCAAATTGACACCCACCCAGTTGAATCATGTTATCAAGGAGGCCAGATGGATGTAGGCTTATCAAGGGGAGTGAATTCCGCCGCTTATGAAGAAAACCTTGCTGTACATATTCATGCTTTCTCTCTAATATTTAATGAAACATGTTTTTGCTAAAGAGAGAAGAGGAGAAAGGGCATGTAGTGCTCGGAAGGAAGCTCCTTTCTCTAGTAGCTTGAGGTAGGCAGATTCATGTATGCCCCAATGCTCAAGTAAAATCCCCTCACAGTACTTCAGAATGGCATGTTTGTGTCTTAGTTGAGTTGCTTTTTATTCCAGTACTTGCATTCAGTTACTGATTATGCAGTTCCAAAAGTGTCAGATTAATTTTGAAATTGGCATTTATGATTATTCCCATCTAATGCTATTTAGCAACGGAAGTCTTGCCTTCGATTTATTTAAGCTCAATATCAATTTGAGGAAAACACATACCTCCTTCTTCTTGTGTATATAACCATGTACATTCATTTATGGTGATCTGTTCCTTAAACACATCCTTATTTAGGTGACTTATATGTGAAGCAAGAATAAGTTATAGCATCTCATTTTCTCTGATTTTGCTGGTGAATGTGTGCATCAAAGTGCAACATAATTTCAAGTTGAGGTCAAAATCACCACCAACAAGACAAGAACTTAACTGCCAAAGAGGAATGTGATCCTCCATGTCTATTCAACAACAAAAAGCCTGGCTGAAAGATAAAAAAGATCTTATGTATATTTAGATTTTAAAAAGATTGTACATGTTTGGTGTTAACTTTTATGCAAATTTTATCAACAAGCTGTGGATTTATATATTTGTCATACCTATGTGGATTTTTATCATAAATGTTGAAAGATTTATGATATTATGTTACTCCATATATCATGTCTAACAAGCTGTATATAGTTCTATATTTAGTCTTGAGATGTGTACTAATTTCTTGGTGGATTTTGTAAATTTCCTAGCATTCAGAGTTTGTTTTTTGGGCAATGATGGAACCAAGATCTGAGATGTGCATATAATTATGACAGGAGACTGAGGTGTATACTATAAATCAAAAGATAAACACTGGCTGTATATGTCTTGATAAGAAAGTAATCATTCTGGCAATGGAAATATTTGCTAGTAACAGTATACAAGCTCACAATCATGATTGCCATGGTAACCCCAGACAAAGAAGAGTGTCAAGCACCACTTCGGAGTTGTCAGGAAGACATTCATCCCATTTAAGGAGCATGCACAAAGTTTTTGAATAGTTACATAGCTCTTATAATGAGGCATACTTTGAAGAAGAATCGAATCAAGTCGATGTAGTTATTATGTTTTTATTTTTAGGATAAGAAGTTTTTGTTGTTTTCCACACGAAAAAGTTTCTTTGAAGAACAAATTGAGGAGCATGCAGCAACTATGCTGTTTGTTTGTAATGGGATGCTGGGCACAATGTCTAGAATTTCCACAAGAAATTTTAGATATGTAGAGTCATGATGAAGAATTCTCATTGAGTTTCAATGAGAGAAAGAGTACCACAGCTTCTTACTTGGATATATACACCCTGTTTCTCTTGCCATTTGATAGAGTAAATATTGACTCTGAATCGTGGACGTGGTTGATTGTGACTTTTGTATCACTGTATATAAATATTGCAAGTGTGTTTGAGAAGAACAGTGTCACATTTTATCTAGGAAGTTTGTATCTGCATATATTGGTCAGAAACATATCGCCTGCTCAACATTCAAGAGGAGAGCACATTCTTTTTGTTTTTTCTCTCTGTGTTATGTAGAAATGAATTCTTCAAAGTAGTTCTGCTGCCTTTTATATTTCTTTCCAAGATGTTTCTGCATTTGTTGCCTTGGGAAAACTAGAAGGAACATTTTTAAAATTGAACATGACGTTGATTTTTTTTTAATGTATTATCAGAAAATGAGACAGAGCAAAATCTTTTTTGTCATCTTTTCTTTCTATTTTTATCAGTCTTCTATTTATCAGGTCTATGTAAATGATCTTCAGTATTTTCAAACTGAACTCCTGGAACAGAGTATTTTGCCATATTTTCTATTCTAGAATGTGATATGTGTATTTAGCTCAAATAACTTCAAACATGTTCTTCTTATTACATTTAAACAAACTTGGTATCTAGTTTGATGTATGTGTATAAATGGGTAGTTTTTTAGACATTACAGATGAGCCTATGTTTCTGAATATTAGTGTGTAGAATCCAGCATATCTTTCATCATTTTGAGTGATGATAGTTTCATGGTTTTGTGGTACTACTTTTGTTGGTAAAAAAGTGTATTATACTGTTGATATTATCATTCATTTATCTTAAATTGTTGTATCATGGCATACTTATGCTTATATTGATTGTACATGTGTTGGATGTTTGATTCCCAGCTTAGGACATTGTTCTTCTTTACAATATTCTTTTGAGACATTTCCAAGTCTCTTGATTCTTTCATTTCTTCTTGAATGTATTCATATTTTTCGTCATATTCATTATTTTTCATGTTCATCTTTGTATTGTTGTATACATCAAATATGCATACCACTGGTAGTTGTATTGCTTTACATTTGCAGTATCATCAAACAAAACGTTAGCTAAATTTTTTTTCTGTTAGTATGTAGGTCTTAAAAGTTACATTATTTCTGCTTATCACTTCCTGTCTTGTTATTGTTAAGGAAATAGAGGGAATGCCCTAAGCACATACACGCACTTGCCTTTCCCATTTAAACTGAGCCCCTGTTTTGTGTTTATGATTTTAACATTGCATATAGATATGCTACAGTGGAAGATGCTAATATTGCCAATATTCAATCACCACATTCACTTTGCTGTGTGAAGAACTAAAAGACCTTACAAAAGTTCATGGATTTGATGATATCTCCATTCTACATGCCATCAAAGTGTGTTCAGATTGAGAGAAAAGATGAGAATGGTGTATGATGAGATACTCAGGATGAAGATACATATTGATGTCAAATACTGATCTCAATCACCCAGAATTGCCTAGAAATGAAGTTGTCACAAAGTACCTTGTCTTCTGCTGAAGCTTTATTCAATACAACTGCAGTAAATTGGAGTTAAGATTCAGGTTTATGTTGGGTGAAGAATGTTAGCATTACACTCTTTTGGAGGCAAAAGACATTACTATTGCTTGAAAACTACCCCTAAAGAACCTTCACATCCATGTCATGAACTGCACATCATACTGTTGTGTTCTGTGAATGGTTATTATGTTTATGTTAGATAAGCGATATGCTTTGCTCATCACATTATAATCTTAAATACACTGCAGCTAATACATTATGTAGACATCTACTCTTAAAATATTGTCTGGTCATCTCAATGCTTTTGTTGTTGTTTTTTATTTTACTTCCTGGGCCCTGTTTTATGAAGAGTTATAATTGAATATAAAGGATTTCTATGTTAAGTCTATGGCAGCCTGTGTAGTAAGGAAATTTATAATCAATAATATCTTTTGATAAAACAAGGCCCAGGTCACGGAGGTCACGCATTAATGTGTACACCACCTCAGCCCATCCATAGTATTCCTTGCCTTAACTATACAAGTTATCACTTATTGAAGATAAGGTACAATTCAAGTCAGTATCCCACCTGGCCGGTCTCATATATCAATGTTATGTTCTTTATTGAAATTGTATTTTTTTTTTTTACATGAAGCTAAAAAAGGATAGATTTTCTCTATAGTTAGGTCTTACATCCATAAACGAATTAACAAAAGAAAACAAGAGTATTTAAAGAAGCCACAGAGAAAGTTTGTCTCTAAAACTGTGCACCCGAATTGGGGGGGGGGGGGGGGGAGATAACCAGGGGAAAGAAAAATCTTAAGTTCTGCAGGCAATGCAAGATAAAGCTAACTTGATTGAGGAGTTGGGGGGGGGGGGGGGTCTGTCAGCCAGATTAGCTGCTTCAGCAGATAGGGATATGGTGAAACATGGAAAAACGTTATCTGCCAAAAAGAAAAAATGGTTGAAGACTGCATAGAGACCAGGTGTGTCCTATTTGCCTTGTTACTTTTATGATTTATTTCATGTCACAAGATACGAACCTGTTTTACACTTACAGCTGAATGTAAGTTCTAGAAGGATTGTTGATTGACTCTGCATTTTTATATAATGATGGTAAAAAGAGTACAGTGGTTTTAGCATTCCAGGAATGAAAAGTACACTTAAGTAATTGTGTGCATTTGTCTGAAAATATATTGTGATTCAGGAAAAGCATTAATGCAAAGTTCCATGTATGTATGAGCAATATCATGCAAACTGTTGTATAAAACAGTTCTCTAGGGATTCAGGGCATTATTATGGTTACATGAATGTTCATGTGAGAAGTTGTGCAGAGCGGTTAGAATGTTCAAGCATTATATCAAATGTCTCAAAGATGACTTAAGACTTTTGGGTATATTCTTATAATTATCATTATTATTTGTATTGTTATTATTATCTGTGTTATCATCTTGTATTATCATTATTATTATGGTTATTATTATTATCATTATCTCGTTCCAATCGGCCAGACTCCTTCACGACCAACAAGGGTTTGTGCCTGCAAACTAGGATCCGCCCCTGATTATCCAGCAAGCATAAGATAAGACAGATTTTTGGAGTCTTTTTTCTTTTGCAAGTTAGTCAATCGTTAATGCTGGCTGATCTGTTTTACTCAAGTTCATGCCTCAGCATTGATAATTAACCACTGCAGTTCAGCTTGATGTCATGCACTAGTGCACCAATGTTGGTTTCATGGCTGTTATGTGTTACTCTGTTTCAAGTTGTTATGTGTGCAAAATGCATAACCCAGTTAGTCTGCAGTCTAGCAAGTATATGGTCTAAGATTTATGGTGATTTTAAAGTATGTTGATTTGAAGGATTATTTTATGAATTGCCGTATTGCAATGTTTGAGCTGAGTGCTTCCAAGTTATGTACAGTATAGAAAGTTTATAGTGTCACAAAATTCCCATCAGGTAGTGGATATATATATCAAAACGAGATGTTAAAAATCATTCATACAGTGGGATGTAAAGAAGTTACTGTTGTTTCATTTTAGATTGCTTTTAAAAATGGATGAATATATTTACTCACCTTTGCTGTGCACCTTGCCTTCAAGGTTGAAGTGTTCTATATATATATGGGTTTGTCAATTGACCTGTAATACTTAAGGGATATTTTCTATAAGATTGTGAGTATGAACAAAGGATGATTGATAATTGCTGCAGTGGGATTGTCTTTTGTTACAAATTTGTGACATTGTGCAAGTTAGGGGACTCACTGATTTGTTTTATCAGGTCATGATAAACCTGGACATAAATTGCACCCATAAGGCTGTTACAGGTGTAAGTCTTGTTACCTAATATTTCTGCATCTTCATATCTTTCTATAAAGATGTTAGCTTGGCTGCTGGAAATCAAGATATGATTTTTCTAAAGTAGGAGGCATACTCTTTCCTTCCAGTCAACGAATCATAATAAGTCCTCATATGGCAACCTTATGTGATTGTTTGTTTGTTTTTTCGATAGCATAAACCCATGTTTTGTTTTTGTTTTTAAAGCAACAAATTGGCACAACTCATGCAAGCTTGATAGTCCTTATGTCGGTAGGATGGATGTCACGGTTAAACATAAGTTAAAATGTTTTGAAAGTTTATGAACATCACCACACTTTGTGACATTACTATTTTTCATGTCTTTTCATCCCCCAGTGGGAAAAAAAAACACGGTACATGTTCACTGTGCTAGAAATTGAAAAAAGAGGGCTGAATGTAAATTCAAAGTCTTTCACTAGACTGCTTTCATCTTACATGTCAGTGATAACATTAGTATAGAATATAGAAGTCTCACCTTCAGTGTTCAAATTGCAAACAGTCACTGCACAGTATCTGGATCACATCAAAAACTATCTAATGAGAAAAGCAAGTATAAATTACAGAAGAGAACACAATGGGACCTGATCTAATCTGTTTCATTGATCCATTTGCATCTAGCTCCCCTCCAACAAATTGAGCTTTTGATGAGGGTTTTGACCATGCATTCGTAGAGCTAACAGTATCTTGAAAAAATGTCCTTTATTATCCATTCTCTTTCCTGAACACCTGGACACTTCATGAAAATATTTTTTCTCTCTCTCTCTTGATATTCTGACCTATCAGTACATTTCATTGGCTTCCATCACATGTGTATTAGTTGTAAAGAAATACTGTATGTTACTACCTTGACTGACAAGATGAAGTGTAAATATTGTGGAAAGTATGTACATCGGCTATGTCAAGTGCTTGTGATAACCTTCCTATTCTCATATAGAGCTGTAATTGCATGCGAGAGACAGAAAAATGCAAGGTGATGTCTTATGTGAAAGTAAACAGTGCTTTTAGTTCAAGTGGTCAAATTGTGGTAACACTGATATCGTATATGCTCCATATCACTTGTATGTGGATTAATGTGACCAACCAACCAACAGTTATCCTGATAAAGCACATATATAAGTTTCATACAATAATCAACCTCACGAAAGTTAAATGGCCATGTTTCACATAAGTCTCTTCAAGTCAGTCTTGCATTTATTAATCCGTGTCAGGGTGGTTAGGTGACATATCCGGGACTTGGTCGGTACAGCATGCACCTGCCTTGCAATCAAAATGATTCGGGTTCCGTTCCCATTGACTCGTGAGTCTAGCTGAGAAATGTTGTCTAGAATCTTCCCCTCTTGGAAAAAAGGCAAAAACATTACGTCCCAAGGAAAGGACATTTCATGAAGGTTTCAAGTGTTATGAGGGAGTCACGACTCATACACTGTAATGTGTAAAGATCCCAATTCCCTTCAAGTAAAGAAAAATGATGCAAACCTGGCGAAGACGGTGAACACCTCACAAACGAACCCCATGCTGGAAAATGGTAAATGATGCCGACCCCTTGTGGTTTGCCCTAGCTGTCTAGCAAATTGTCATCAAACGGCATCTTTCATAACCAGGCACGTTGTGCTGTATGATCAAGGAGACAAGTCCATTACACTAATTTACAGTCAACTATACACACATCACTATATCAGCCAACCTCACCTGTGGCTAAAACACTCAATTGCACACAAGACTTTTTTTTAAACTGTAAATCTTTCATAGATGAAAGCAGTCATCCGAACAAAGATATTGCACGATAATTAACCTCGCCAATATAAGTGGCTTCATGGGACTCGGCCAAGTCAAGTTTCATAAAAATCACACATCATCTGCACGTCATGTCGTGTTCAGGGGAAAAAAAAGAAAGAATGATGGAATGCCTGTTCAGGTTTATTTGAATTTGATATCTTTTTATGTGGTTTCACTGATTTAACTTGCCAGAAGTTTAGCTCTATATCACATGTTGATATGATTTGTAATAGGGACATACGAAGTGAAGCATAAACGTTGTCAATGGACCTATACAATCTGTATAACTTTGCTGTAATGTTGCTATGAATTCTATATATAGAATGGTTGGTAACATTACCAGCTTTCATAGAAATCTCTCGACAAAATGTTTCTGTCTCTCTAAATTGTTTGAAGCTTTATTCATGTGAGACTGGAGAGATGTATCTGTATTTGTAAACTTTGCCAAGTCAATGTATTGCCATTGTAATTATGCCATTTGTTTTGCATGCTTTGAAATCTAATAAATATGCCATTTACTCCGAAGACGGAAACGGTATCTTGTTCTCTTACTATGAGAGATGAGAGTGTTATACTTCCTGTACAGATATCCATACAGCACAGGACCACTTTCGGGGCGTTGATTACTGGTAGACACTAACCTAGTTACATGTATTGCTCCGAAGGTCACAGGGGATATAGTCTAGCTCCTAGACTCGGTGTAGCTTTCTATCGCACCAAGGAAAAAGGGACGGAGCCCAGACTACACTGCGCATAAAGTTGAGATCCCGAGGCCGAGGGATAATGACATTATATAGCAACGTCACTTATAATAACAGTCTTTATCTGATTTATAAAGCGAACAAAATTTGCAAAATTGATATTTTACTTGGGCTGCGTTTATCAACTTTCCCCAGTTTTAACGACTTTCGAAAGCCCTTTCGATAGCCCTTTCCATAGCCCTTTCCATAGCCCTTTCCATAGCCCTTTCCATAGCCCTTTCGAAAGCCCTGTCCACTCCCTGTACTATTAATGTGCCACTTGTTTTCGTCGGCTGCGTTTATCAACTTTCGATAGCCCTTTCGATAGCCCTTTCCATAGCCCTTTCGAGAGCCCTTTCCAAAGCCCTGACTGCCTGTACTATTAATGTGCCGCTTGTTTTCTAAGAAGGGACGGCGAAAAGCAATTACCGTCATAATTATAAAGACATATCTCCCTTTGAGAGTGACGAGTCATGATACAATGGCACATGAATCAATTGTCTTCCTATCTGTGAGGCAGCTCCAGTTTAGCACATACTTCAAATATTTCTCAGTGGCGGCATGAGACATGGGATCGAAGGGAATGAGACTGTTGTTATTCTATTTTTCAAACCTTGTTGGTGAAAGAAACACCTTGTTCCAAGCATATGCGTGCATTACACACAGCTGTATGTATACACCTGTGTACACGTACTCGTGTGCACTTTACGTCGTGGCGCGCGTCTTTTCAGAAACTGGAAACGCATGGTTGCGTAACCGCAGTAGGGCGACCTAAAGGGCTTTCAAAACAGCTTTGCGTTTATCAACTTCGAAAGGCTTTTACAAACAGGTATCTGATAACCTGTTTAGGAAACCTCTTTGGATCGTATTGACGTTTGCATAAATCGCATCAGACAATGCAATAACAGCCAATGAACAGTGTTGAATAAAACCTCGCGATATGAAAACCAAAGAGTATAGAAGTTAGCGCTAGCTTCTATACTCTTTGATGAAAACACCGCAAGCGTTAGGTTAAGTTTTATCGGGTCCTACTACAGTACTTGACTCAAACTTAATGCAAACTAATACAAACCATTAGCGGTGAAAATTAGGTGAATTACAGCACCTGGACCTGGCTCTGGCCAGTTACTAGTAAGTAGCAGTCGTTTCGAAACAGATATCGATCAAGTAAATCCATCCTATATTCCTATTTCGAAGAATGACTTGCGTCACGTTTACTCGTACTTCAAGCATCTCACCTCAACAGTCAACAAAAACTCGGTAAAATCATTTCATAGAAATATCATCAAATTCATATTTTTTGACCACACAGATGTCGTGTAGATTTTATTTTGCTTTAAAAATTCAGAAAATGTAGAACAAAATGAAGCACAGAAATACGGATTGCAATGATAGATCATTAAAGGCCGATATACTAATTAATGCAAACTCAACGCAAACTCCAAATGACACCCCGAAATACTACTAGTAATTAATGCAAACTCCAAGACAAAACTTTTTTTTTTTGGTTTTTCCATAATCTTTTATTGATTCCATATTCAATACAATATCATGATAGATTGAATCACATGTATTACAGAATCCACGATTCAACAAAACACAATTATAATGAAATCAAACCAAGCTGTACTTTCAGCAGAAACAGTGCATTCGTAAAGAATATATAATGCACCGAAACAAAAAAAAAACAACATACACTGCTTACTTACTGTCATTAAAATCAAATGGAGCTGTACTTTCAGCATGACAGTGCATTCATAAGAAAAAAAAAGAATATGTAACACATCAATATACACCCAAATAAAATCGATATACAACCAAATGGAATCAATATTCCCTTTAATCGCCCCCTACCCCTCGCCCTCCCCCCTCCCTCTTCCAACTACCCTTCCCCTCCCTTCCCCCTTCCCCGTGGACATCTGGCTCCGGGTCCTTCCATACTTTCTCTCAAATTTTCCCATTTACTGAAATGAATGGTTAAAGTTCCGCTCATTGATGCTAATTTCTTTTCCTCAAATCTATCCTCTAAAATATCATTTTTTATTTCATTATATGTATGCGGTTTTCTATATTCTCTACTTTTAGAAATCAAATATTTAACCAAAATTAGAATATGATTTAACAACTTGTGTTTTCCCCTGTTACCATCCTTCCTCCCAAACAGAATTTCTTCCGAAGTACAATTTTTTAAATCAGCATCCTCTATCATTTTTTCATATAATTCCCAGATTAATTTCACATGCTCACAAGTGTAAAATAAATGTTTGTATGTTTCTTCTTTTTCACAAAAAGAGCATAAGTTACTTGCAGTAAAACCAAACCTGAAAAGATGGTGATTTGTATAAACAATACCATGCACCAGTTTAAACTGAAACTCTCTTAATCGGCTATTTAACTTTTGTTTTTCTATAATCTTTTATTGATTCCATATTCAATACAATTTCATGATAAATCGAATCACATGTATTACAAAATCCACGATTCAACAAAACACAGTTACATGTACAATGTACATTTGTATTATAAAACAGCTGCGGCACGGGCATTACCGCGTTTTCAACCAGCGAGAATCAAAGATACATCAAATAATGAAGAATATAAAGTAGGCCCTACACTGTAATATCCAGAGTAAAGCATGAATTATTGTGAATTCAGGGCACATGGTCAAGGTCAAAGGTCAAAAGGTCAAGGTCAAATACGTAAAATTTCACTATTTCCTCCATATCTATGCAATGCCTGAAGATATTTTCTTGAAACTTAGTGTATTCATGTATTACCCAATTAAGATTCTCTGGTGAAAGTTTTGGGTCATGAGGTCAAATGTCAAAGGTCAAAAGGTCAAGTTAAACTATTGAAACTTCGCTTTTTTCTCCGAACCTTGGAAATTGTTCAAGGTATCTTCATGGAACATAGTATATATACATGTACTGACTGGCAGTTATTATCTAGAGAATCTAGGGTTCATAGGGTCAAAGGTCAGGGGTCAAAGGTCAAGTGCAACACTTCAAATTTTTACTATTTCCCTCATACATGTATTTATGTAATGCCAGCAATTTTTTTTTTTAACACTTGGTGTATGCATGCATAACCTAGAGTATCTGGAAATGTTCTTTTTCTCTTTTTTTTTGGGGGGGGGGGAGTTGCCTCAAAGGTCAAAAGGTCAAAGATCAAGGGAAAGTGCTGAACTAACTTTTTCCTCCATATCTCAGAAGTGCATGGCTCAAGTTATCTTGAAACTTACTACATATTTATATGCATGTTCTGCCTGATAGTGATTATCCTATGAATTTTAGGGTCAAAGGCCAAAAGAAAATAGTAACAGTGTACTTTTCAATACAGAAATTACACTTTTTCTCCATACCTTGAAAATTACAGTA
Organism: Diadema antillarum; assembly: GCF_040938485.1. Lineage (NCBI taxonomy): Eukaryota > Metazoa > Echinodermata > Echinoidea > Diadematoida > Diadematidae > Diadema > Diadema antillarum. The sequence goes on from NW_027270948.1 coordinate 403,805, forward strand.
TTCATACACTTATGAATGGGTCAAAGTCAAGTTAAAGTCCTTGAATCGTCGAATACATGCTCTCCTATTCATCTAATTTAACCTAGGTAAAGGAAGGTGAACACATTCAACACATTTGTGACAAACATGTAATTTCAATATTTTGCCAATATTTTGAAAATGTAATTATACATTGTCCACATGTACTCTAGACCTATTAGGAGAATCATGCATTATGGCGGAGGCATAGCAGTCGCCTTAGCGACATTTCTAGTTGTTTTTGTCCTTTTATGTTACTTATCCAAATGCACGTGTATAATATATGTGTGTTGTTGGTCATTGTCCACGACATGATGTATCAAGGGCCATTTACATAATTTTTATGCCTCCGCCACGAAGTGGTGCCGGAGGCATTATGTTTTCGGGTTGTCCGTCCGTCCGTCCTTCCGTCCGTCCATCCTTCCGTCCGTCCGTCCGTCCGTCCGTCCTTCCGTCCGTCCTTCCGTCCGTCTGTAATGAATTTTTTGGACAGGGTAACTATCAAAACCTTTTGAGGTATCCTAATGAAACTTGGCATGTATGTGTATTAGGGGGTGAAGTTGTGCCTATCAACTTTTGGGTGCACATGCTCAAGGTCAAAGGTCAAAAGGTCAAGGTCGAATACATAAAATTTCACTATTTCCACCATATCTATGCAATGCCTGAAGATATTTTCTTGAAACTTTGTGTATACATGTATTACCCAATTAAGATTCTCTGGTGAAAGTTTGGGTCATGAGGTCAAAGGTCAAAGGTCAAAAGGTCAAGTAAAAATATTAAAACTTCACCTTTTTTCTCTGTACCTTGGAAATTATTCAAGGTATCTTCATGGAACATAGTATATATACATGTACTGACTGGCAGTGATTATCTAGAGTATTAAGGGTTCATGGGGTCAAAGGTCAGGGGTCAAAGGTCAAGGGCAACACTTCAAAACCGTCACGTTTTAGCAATGCCAGCAGGATTTTTTTTTTTTTTTTTGCACTTGGTGTATGCATGTATAACCTAATAGAGATTCTCTGGAAAGTTTTGTTTTCTTTTGTTTTTGCCTCAAAGGTCAAAAGGTCAAAGATCAAGTGAAGTGCTGAACGAAGTTTTTCCTCCATATCTCGGAAGGGGCTCAAGTTATCTTGAAACGTACTACATATTTATGCATGTTCTGCCTGACAGTGATTATCTTATGAACTTTAGGGTCAAAGGCCAGATGAAAATGTTAACAATTTACTATTCAATACAGAAATTGCACTTTTTCTCCATACCTTGAAAATTACTCAATGCATAAACGTATGAATGGGTCAAAGTCAAGTTAAAGGCCTTAAATCCCCAAATACATGCTCTTCTATTCATCTAATTAAATCTAGGTCAAGGAAGGTGAACATTCAATACATTTGTGACAAACTTGTCATTTTAATATTTTGCAAATTTTGTGAAAATGTAATCACACATTGTCCACATGTACTATCTAGACCTATTAGGAGAATCATGATGCATTATGGCGGAGGCATACCAGTCGCCATAGCGACATTTCTAGTTTGGTTATTAGTTCGTTATTCCGAAGGTTCGTTAATCCGAAGGTTAGTAATTCGTTGATACGAAAATGAAATAAGGTTCGTTATTCTGAAAGTTCGTTATCCCGAATGTACGTTGTTCAGAAAACGAAACAAGTTTCGTTATTCTGACGGTTCGTTTGCTACATACATGTACACACTTTCTTTGCATTTTCAGATTAACGAACCTTCGGAATAACGAATAGTAATAAGCAAGTTCGGGGTTCCACTTTGAGCATGAGCAGAAAGATATCATCTGTACCAGCAGAGTATGTTGGTTTTTAAATTGACTGAGATAAGCATCTGTGATGTAATGGTTATTCAGGTGATCCTTATAAGTGATGCTTGCCAGCACATCCACCTGACAGCAAAAGCGGTATCTGACAATATCAATAGAAAGAGATTGTAATACATTCCACGCGAAATAATAAAATGGATGCTTTCCAAAATGCCAATGGAAGTATCATTCTGGTCACCTGGTCTACGCAAGTTCATCCTTTGTTTAAACATGACTGATGAATTCCATAAATTGTTTCGTTTGGCAAGCTTATGTCAGGGAGGTGGAAGAGAGTCACCTCCCTGCTTATGCCTTCTGTCACGTGAAACATGACAGGGAGGTGCCCTGCGTGACCTCCCTAACTATAGTGGAGTGCCTAATCAACGGAGAAAGAAGAAAGGTCATTAATTGTACCCATGTGTCCATGAGCTAACCCCGAAATGGCTTACAGTATTCATTTTCGGAATTACGAACTTTCGGAATAACGAACCTTAGGAGTCACGCCACAAATGTTAGTCATTTTCGGAATAAAGAATATCTGGGTACATTTATATGCGGAATTTATGTGCCTCGGAATAACGAACATTACCTTCTATTGCAACGTACATGTAGGCCTACATGGATTTTGATAAAACCACTAGGTGCCTATACAGTGTAAATTTATAACTGAGAGGTTACATGTAACGTCTCTACATGTGTACATGTACAATGTAATACATGGATGTACATGTATTCTCAATTTTAGAGTCAAGCATCCTGATCTTACCAGACCTGACCCCACATATTAATGTACATTGATCAGAAGATAATTGGCCGAGTAAAGATACACGAGCAAACAAATAAAAGCAGTCAAACACACAGGTCTCTCTCGCACCTCCCTGGTGTGATCACTGTGCGTTGTTTTTTTTTTTTTTCACGTTAATTGTGACCTCAAGGTAACAAATAAGAAACAAAGTATAAAAAAAACCCGGAGATGTTGAAAAAAAAAGATAACGTGAAACAAAGTCTTGGGCCTTCCAAATATTTCTGCTTGTTTTCATCAAACTAATATATTCACAACCACATAAACATTATGCAAATTGCAAAAGGTGTATAGATATCACACTGTGTCTCTTATTCACTGACAACATATTTCAGATGAATTTGTAGATGATTTTTAGATAATACTTTTGGGCCCGTGTTATTTTACTTTGCCTTTTCAGATTAACGAACCCTCGGAATAACGAATGAGTCTTATACATGTATTCATGTTTGGTTTAACGAACCTCCGGGACAGCGAACATATACCCCCCATTACATCAGACATGTACCTGGGTTTGATAAACCGCTCACTGAAGGGGTAATATACAAGATACAACGTACAAGATCAACATACAGTATAATATATACAATGTATTCACAATTTCACAGCTAGACATCCTGCTCTGACCGGAAATGACCACACATTATGTATACATTGATCAAAAGATGGCTCGCCGAGTACAAAGACACGGCCACACAAATTAACACATGTCAAACCACACTACAAGGTAGATTGTATGATCTCCACCTCCCTGGTATAAAATCGAAGAAACAAAACGGGAGATGTTGAATTTTAAAAAAAAATGAACATGAAATAAAAAAGATTGGAGCTTTCCACCGAACAGTTTCATAAAAGTTGTCAGCCATGCAAATTGTCAGTCTCTGACAATTACCATGGCAACAGTCAGTGACCAGAGCATCTCAAGCAAATGAAAACCGAGGATTTTACTGAAATTGTAAGAGACTGACAACTTGACAGAACTGTCAACTTTCATAAAACGGTGCCCATACATTTCTGCATGATTTCATCGAAGTAATATATTTGCAACTTCACATAATAAACATGCAAATTACTATAGGTGAAGATATCACAATTATGTCTCCTATTATACACTAATGTTCAAACCATTCATTTAACCTATATTACGTATTGATGGAAGAGAAACTCTCAATCAAAGCTGCGCACGAACCATTACCATTTTTACCACCTGTCTTGGGGACCATCTGTCTTGTTTTTTTACATTTTCAGCATTTTCTTGTAAACCCCACAACGAATTTTCATCAGATTTGGAAGATAACATCTTAATGGTGAGATGATCGTAATTTGTTGAAATAAGGAGGGGGGGGGGGGTGAGTTGAAGCCTCACTCAATCCCTAAACGCTTGATGTTTTTGTTTTTTCTTCATCTGTCGAACCGAAGAAGATAGAGCTAAGTTAGTGCCATGAAGACATTAATGACTGAAATTTCATGTTTGATTATGGCGGACCCAGGGGTGCCCTGATCGGGGGGGGGGGGGGGAGGTGATCGAGGGGGAGGAGGGGGATTTTCCACATTTTCAGCATATTCTCGAAAAATCTAGGACGGATTTTCACCCAACTTGTCAGATACAGTCATATTTATGGTAATATAATCTTGATTTGTTAAAATGAACCCTCCCCCCCCCCCCTCGCCGAAGGAGGGGGGGGGGTGGGGTTAAAGCCTCAGAGTTCCTAAAATCTGGATTTTTTTTTTAAATCTTCTTCTGTCATACCGAAAAAGATAGAGCTAAGTTAGTGCTATGAAGGCATTAATGAATGAAATTCTATGTTTGATTATGGCGGATCAAGGGGTGCCCAGATTGGGGGGGGGGGAGGGGAGGGGTGGAGGGGGATATTCCACATTTTTAGCATCTTCTTGAAATATCTACGAGGGATTTTCACCAAACTTGACAGATAGCATGTTTATGGTAATAATTATGATCTTAATTTGTTCAAATGAGCCCCCTTCCCCCACCGCCGAAGGGGACGGGGGGGGGGGGGTTGAAGCTTCAGCGTCCCTAAACTCTGTAATTTCTTTAATCTTCTTCTGTCAAACCGAAAAAGATAGAGCTAAGTTAGTGCTATGAGGACACATCTTTCATGAATGAAATTTCATGTTTGGTTATGGCGGATCTAGGCGTCTCCTGATCGAGGGGGGTGAGGGCAAGGAGAGGAATCTTCCACATTTTCAGCATCTTCTTGAAAAATCTACGACAGATTTTCACCAAACTTGGCAGATTGCATCTTTACGGTGATAATTATGCTCTTAATTTGTTAAAATGAGCCCCCTCCCATACACACACACACACACACACACACACCACCGAAGGGGGGGGGGGGGGTTTGAAGCCTCAGAGTCCCTAAACTCTGGATTTTTTATCTTCTTCTGTCAAACCGGAAAAGATAGAGCTTAGTTGGTGCTATGAAGACATTAATGCCTGATATCTTATTTCACGTTTGATTGTGGAGGATCGAGGGGTATCCTTATCGGGGGGGGGGGGGGGATTTTCACATTATTCTGCATGCTCTTGAGAAATCTTTTATGGATTTTCACCAAACGTGGGAGGAAGCATCTCTAGGGTAATAGAATCCCACTTTGTTCGAAGGGGCAACAAGTCCAATTTGTTCCCCTTCCCCAAAAGCCAAAACTAGGGATAAGACTAGGGTAGCCCCAACGTCATAGGCAGACTTGAAATTTCGTCAAAGATAGTCTACCTTCTAACAATGTGATAAAATTGTGTTCTATTACTCTTGGTTGTATAGAAAATTTCTTTAAAAAGTATGTATTCCGTTTTTCATAGGGTTTTCAAGAAAATTCTGAATTCCACCCGAACGACCCTAACCCCCCCCCCCCCCCTCGTCTTGGTCCCTTTCAAGTTCAAGGGACGGAAATTGGGGGGGGGGGCTCCATCTCCTCCCACCTTAGGGGTTGGGCAGTGCTCATTTAAACAAATTGAGGTCTTTTTACCAGATAAATACGCTACGCTACGTGTCAAGCTTGGCGAATATCTATTATATAAGGGTTTTAAGAAGAAGCTGAATATGTGACAAATCCGCCTCCCCCGCCCTTAACATTAATTCATGAATTAAATTACTATAACAGCACTCTATAGCTGAAATATGATTTTATTACCCGAGGGTGCGTCTTGAGTTCTCAAGAAAAAGACGAAAATGTGAAAATTAAGCCTCCTTCCTACCCCCTCCCCTTGTTGGGCATCCCTTCATCTGTCATGGTAAACTTGAACCTACACCATATATTAACTGTACTTACTATTAAAGCACGGTACTATCTTTATATCTCTCTCACGCATGGTGAGAGAGATATATATACTCACTTAATCCCTTACGTTTGAGCCTTTGTCTAACCCCAACAACGCCTGTCTCCCCCCCCCCCCCCCCCCCCCCGCGGTTTGTACCATTGCTTAGTGAGGGATGCTACCTCCCACGTTTGGTGAAAATCTGTCATAGATTTGTTTAAGAAGATGCTGAAAATGAATTCTTCATCATCCTGCATCTCCCCCCCCCCCCGCCCCTATCAGGGAACCCCTGGATCCGGTATAATTAGACATGAAAGTCTTCACAACACTAACTTAGCTCTATCTTTTTTTCGGTTCGACAGATCTAAGAAGATTAAAAAAGAAAAATCCAGAGTTTAGCGAATGGGAGACTTCAACTCCCCCCGCCTCAATCTTCGGCGGACCGGGGGGGGGGGGGGTGGAGGGGCTCATTTTAAACAAATTTAGATCGTTCACCATAAAGATGCTATCTGCCAAGTTTGGTGAAAATCCGTCATAGATTTTACAAGACTATGCAGAAAATGTGGAAAATCACCCTCCTCCCCCTCACACCCCTTATCAGGGCACTCCTGGACCCGTCATAATCAAACCTGAAATTTTAGTAACTATACACTCTAAAAACGCAAATGTTGAATCAACATTTAAAAGGGCCGAGGAGTGACAGCATTTTTGAAGTGTTGCATCCAACTTTTAAAATAACATTTCAAATGTTGAATCTAGCAGGAAAACCAACACTTTGAAAATGTTGTCACTCTTCGGCCCTTTTAAATGCTAATTCAAAATTTGTGTTTTTAGAGTGTATAGTGTCTTCATATAACGTAGTTCTATATTCTTCGGTTCGACAGAAGAAGATTACAAATTCCAGAGTTTATGGACCTAAAGCTTCAACTCCTCCCCCCCCCCCCTTCTTGGCGGTGGGAGGGGGTGGGGCTCATTTTAAAATGTAATAAGATCATATCACCGTAAAGATGATAATAATCTGGTGAAAATCCTTCTTGACATTTATCAAGAAGATGCAGTAAATGTAGACAATCCCCCTCCTCTCCATCACTTCCCCTCCCCCCCCCCCCAATCAGGGCACCCCTGGATCCGCCATAATCAAACATGAAATTTCAGTCATTAATGTCTTCAAGGCACTAACTTAGCTGTATCTTTTTTTGTTCGACAGAAAAAGATTTTAAAAATCCAGAGTTTAGGACTCTAAGGCTTCAAGTCCCTCCCCCCTCCCTTCGGCCGGGGGGGGGGGGGGGATTGGGGGCTAATTTCAACTTGTAAACATCATATCACCGTCTGACAAGTTTAGTGAAAATCTGTCGTAGACTTTTCAAGAAGATACTGAAAATGTAGAAAATCACCCTCCTCCCCATCACCCCCCCCCCCCCCCCCGCGATCCGGACCCCCCTGAATCCGTCATAATCAAACATGCAATTTTAGTCATTAATGTCTTCATAGCACTAGTTTAGGGACTCTGAGGCTTCAATTTGAGCCCTCCTCCCCAATTACGGCCCCGTGCCCTGCATCCCTGGATCTGCCATTAAACTTAAACTACTGTCATTATAGAACCAACCTAGCTAATTCTTATTTGGTTACAGAATATAAGAAGAATTTCGATAAAACCGTAGTTCTGGGACTTTGAGGCCCCCTCCCCTTTTTTCAGGGGGGGGGGGTGGCTGCTATAAACAAATTGAGATCCCATTGCCATAATCGTGCTACCTGCCAATTTTGTTGAAAATCTGTCAAGGATTTCATTAAGAAAATGATAAATGGTGGAAGTTCATGGGCAGTTTTGATATGGAGTTTATCTACCAGCTTTATACACAATATTGCTAAAGTAAATGATTCGCACATTTCCAGGCAAAATTGAACTTTTGCACATTCCCCGGCGTCATGTTTGCACATTTCCCGTGGATGAAATTTGCACATTTCCCGGTGAGACGTTTGCACATTTCCTGACAAGACGTTTGCACATTTTCCGGCGTTTGCACATTTCCCGGCGAGACGTTTGCACAATTCCCGGCGTTTGCACATTTCCCGCCGTTTGCACATTTCCCGGCTCCACAGGTACTCAGTGTTTCCAGAACCGATTTTCATCAAATAAACTTTTGATTCCTCTTGGAATTACATTCTCTTTCATATTTCATATGAGGTTTCTCATTATCTCACAAACAAATGTTAGAAACCTGAAGTTAGGTCTCAAGTTAGGTCTCAACCAAAACTATTTAACAATCCCTTTAAGTGTCCTATACAGGGGCGGATCCAGGAATTCCGTAAAGAGGAGGCGCGTTTACAAAATTAAAGGGGGCGCACGCACCCCTCCCCCCATTTTTTTCTTTTTATTTCTTGTGTTTCAACAAAAAAATAAAGGGGGCGTTCCTCCCTGGATCCGCCCCTGCTATTATAATCATTTCAACAATTAGACTGAGCAATGTTGTGTGTAAACATACCGTCCCCTCTAGCAAGAGGCAAAACACTCTGTCCCTCGGATAGGACATAAAATGGAGGTCCCGTGTATGAGAGAGTCACAGCTCATGCACGTAAAAGATCCCGCTTCATTCATTCATCGCAAAGAGCAGGGTGTCTAACCCGGTGAAGTGGTCCCACCCCACATCCAACTGGACCCCATGGAAGACCAGCTTAGTGTAGCTGAATATGGGCTATCCAGCCATCTTCACAGATGGAAAATGAACAACAACAACAACAACAACAACAACAACAACAACAACAACAACAACAACAACAACAACAACAACAACATTCACTGAACTCACATGAATTTGGGTTTCGCAGGCGCCGTTATGATACTCATTTACATGCAGTCCACCGCGCTGCAAGATGCTATAACATTGTTTAGAATTAGTACTTTAGTAGTTCAGTTTTACCTTCGAAAGTAACCATATCAAAATATGTAGCTAGCTTTTTGCTTGTGTGACCATCACGATAGAACAAAAGAAGGCAAGATAAATACATGTGTGCGAAGAGTTTTAGGCAAGAAAATTTCGTTGAAAGGCAATATTATGACTGGATAAGCTTGAATGACACCATGGAGATCTACGTCGTATACCACGTATTACTCTATGATAACACGGATCGTCACTACTCTCACAAACAAAATATCCATACAATTTTTTTGTGACGAAATTTTAGGTGCTTGACTTCTATTCAGAGAAAACTGGAGGCATTGTGTTTTCGGGTTGTCCGTCCGTCCGTCCGTCCGTCTGTATGTATAGTCGATTTTGAGGATTGCGTAACTTCAAAACGGTTTGAGGCACTGAAATGAAACTTGGCGTATGTATCATGCATATGAGTGGACGAAGTTGTGCCTATCAACTTTAGGGTGCACACTCTCAAGGTCAAAGGTCAAGGTCAAATTCTCACAATTTCATTATTTTCCCATATCTCTGCAATGCCTGAAGTTATTTTCATGAACTTATCATAAATGTATCACTATATAAAGATCCTATAAGCAAAGTTTTGGGCCTTGGAGTCACAGGTCAAGCAACAATGCTAAAATTTCACTTTTTTTTGTCCGTATCTTGCAAATGGCTCATGTTATCTTTATGAACTTAGTTGGCCTATATGCATGTATATTGCCTGGCAATGGTTCTCTCGATAATATCTTGTTCATGGGATCCAAGGTTAGTGGTCAAAGGCCAGGTGAGAATCCCAAAATCTGTTATGTAATGCTGAAATTACTATTATGATTATTTTCTCCATACTTCCATACTTACTCAATCTTGTATACTTGATTATACATGTATTACTACACAATGGATCTGTAAGGAAATATTTGGGCCATGGGGTCAAAGGTTGAATGATCATAATAAATGGCCATTTTTGTTCCCCATATTTTGATAAAAAGCTCAAAAGTATTGTCATGAAAATTGGATATTGCCAGTTATTGATTATTTGAAGAAAAATATGGGCAAAGGGGTCAAGTAAAGGGCAAGGGTCAAGTGAAAATATTAATTTCCCGAATGATTGTCTCTGAATTAACTACTAATTAGCAATCCAGATAAAATTTGGTTCAAGGAATTTATAAACACTGAACATACCATTGCGTTTTGCAATCAAACTTCCAAACTTGTTACTTTTGATTCTTTTTTTAACCAATCATGTACTGTCGTCTCACACCGTCAAGATGTACAGGAGACCTATGGAAGAATATGCTATGTGGCGAAGGCACACCCAGTCACCTTAGCGACATTTCTAATTGTTGTTGTTGTTGCTGTTGCTGCTGCTGCTGCTGCTGCTGTTGTTGTTGTTGTTGTTGTTGTTGTTGTTGTTTTGTTGTTGTTGTTGTTGTTGTTGTTGTTGTTGTTGTTGTTGTTGTCGTTGTTGTTGTTGTTGTTGTTGTCGTTGTTGTTGTTGTTGTTGTTGTTGTGAGTCTGCTCTGAGTATTGCATCTATCATGAGCCCGGCAAAGATGATTAATCATCCTCCGAAACAGACTCGGTTCGGTGATCGTTGATTGTCATTTCGTCACTCAAATAAAACTGAGGTGTTTAGATGCACCTCCATCAAAATTCCAACATGATTATGGGCGAAGACTTCGGATGCAGCATGGATCGGCCTACCAAACTCAGCTGGCTAAGTTTTGTGCGGACCAGGCGTATAAAAATGGCACCTGTTTATCGAAATTTATCGAAGTTTGTGTTGAGGGGATTTCCGACAAGCGATAACCGATATTTCTTTCAATCTCGTGTACCGGGGAGTCTGCATGGAGCTGAGGAGAGTACAGAGCGGGATTGTCTGCCAAGTCAGCACATCCAGAGCAGCTGTGACGGAACGACCGTGACACGGACGGCCTTCGACAACAGACGCCGAACACATTCAGTGGCCCCTTCAAGTGGCACGAAGTACCCAGAGTTCAATTCGATGACATTCGTGCTTGTCTCATTGAAGGGGACAAGATAAGTAACTTTAAAATCTCTGTCATTGGTTCAGCAAAATCATGCGGATGGCCTGTTTTGATTACATTCTGAGAGAATTGATTGAATATAGGCCTACATTCTGTATCTTTTGTGATATTGTATCGTCGACTGAAACAGGACAGCAGTTATGTCTTTCTCTTTGTCACAAAAGTTTCTAACTCTCTGCCGAATGCAAAACTTTATTATTCGCCTGGTCTCACGGCCGTAGGGATGGAGGGAGGGAGGGTGGGGTGGGACGAGGACATGACAATTATGAAAGAACTTATTTTTTACTCAGTGACAACTATGAAAGAACTTATTTCTTTTTTACTCAATGTCAATTATGAAAGAACTTACTTTTTACTCAATGTCATGGGTCTTACTGAACAGGCCACCATGCAGATTTAGGACTTTGGACAGTGTTTTCTATGCCGATCGAAGCTCAAAGCACACATGGGTTAAACAAGTTTCATATTCTTTTTTTAATGTACCATAGTTCTGCGCTGCTGTTCTCGTACTCTTAATTCTGCGTAATATTCAAATACAAAAAAAAAAAAAAAGATACACAGCTATGGGGTCCCAAAGTCAATCGCAGTCACCTCATCCCCACCTCATCCCCACCCCACCCCCTGAATGTTTCCCTGGTATAGTGCGGCTGAGCAGAAAGTCGGTTTGGACTAATATTGTAGCCTCCCAGTTTTTGTTAACTTTGACACAGCATTTGTTTGATTTGTGTGTGTGTGTGTGTGTGTGTGTGTGTGTGTTCGTGCGTGTGTTCGTGCGTGTGTGTGTGTGTGTGTGTGTTATATTTGCGTGTATACGCGTCCATGTGTGTTTTTATAAAAAACAAAAAACAAAAACACAAAAGGATTAATAATGTGACCTTGCAGTGTCTGTTATTTTTATTTCTGGATTTTATTGGTCAGAACAAAAACGTCCTTTTTCATAAATCATATGACATAATACATTTTTGACATCACAAAACAAACATTTTGATAGCATTCAATGATAGTAAAATTACCAGGCGTCTGATCCTTTTTTGGACTATACTCTCTAACACACGTTCACACCTATGTACACTCTAGAATTGTATACACAGAAACGAGGGGTGGAAAGAAAAAAAAATGAAAAAATAGCCTTAATGGATTAAACACTAACTATTACCCAAGACAAGACAAAACAAACCAAAGGCACAAAAACACATACTACAATTAAAAAAAAAATCATATCGGAAGGTATTATTCACCAAGCTCATTTATGCACTCTCCGTAACTTTCTCTCTACATATACACCCAGTTCTGAAGATGCCAAGTCTCCCGTCCCCTATCCCGGCCTGGATGGGGGGGGGGGGGGTATTCGTGCAATGCCTTTTCCCCCAACGTATGGCCACGAAAAGATGTACAAGAGACATTATGGCAATGTATTATACGAGATGAAGAAGAAAATGATTAAAGAGGGTGGGAGAGATAGAGGGAGAGAGATACAGAGACAGAAACAGACAGACGAGGCAGGGTGATAGAGAGAGGGGGTGGGGTGAGAAGGAGGTGTGGGGGAAGAGGGGGAGAGGAGGAGAAGTTGTCACGTGGACAAACTGAATTGGCGTTACACAATCTGAAGATGGCGCTATTCATATTGTTGGACCAGTGCAGACGCATGCGGCACTGTGTTGGGCCAGAGCCCTGAATTCTCCATCCAATTCAGCGGAGGGCTTTCAGATGGACCAGGGAGGTGGGAAGAGTGTAAACGCAGTCAAAACAAAGCAGGAAGTACTCCTGAGGAGTTAGCATTGGCGTAAAAACATCAGAATCTTAATTTTCTTTGCAGTTATTATCATTGCCAGATCATAGTAACAATACTGATGGACATCGTGTCACTGCACAGCACAGCCCGAAAGAAGTTGACATTGTCGGAAAAGCGTTGCAAACTGATCTAAAAAATGAGCATTAAGAGGTATGTCTGAATGGCACGATCGTTAAAAGTGAAATGATTCTATAAGCCTCTTCTATATACCGACGTATGCTCAAGAAGACTGAAGCCAAACACAATGTCAAAAGAAAAACAAAACAGGTGTAAATGAAGAAGATAGAGAGTGAAAATTGCAACTCTAAACGAAGCGTGTCTCTCACTGATGGAATAGCTGATTATCGAAAGATTTGTAAATGATATAAAAATTAATTTTGTCGCTGCGCTGCTGTATGGTCTGGAACAAAAACCAAATAAAACAAAAAGGTTTTTAGTTCAGATTTTGAAGGCAGTAAGGTTTAGTGATTGTTTGATAGTTTCACGTGATTACATATATTTTCAACTATCTCATAATGTTTGCCTGTTTGACACTCCATTGTAAAATATGTGAAATGCTGTCACAAAGCAATTGTGACATCACAAAGCAATTTTGACATGGCGCGGTTCTGTACAATCCCTCTGCGATGTAACCATTTCTGACATTGAGCAACTGTGACATCACAAAGCAATTCTGAAACTCATCGCGCAATGCTTCGTAAAGTCAAGTGTAGCCATTTCTATCTAAGCAATTGTGACATCACAAAGCATTTCTGACATCGCGTGCTGCTTCGTCGGTCACTTTGTGAAAGGGCACAAAATACTGATAATAAACAATTACTCAGTATTGTAACACCTCGCGCCTTGCGTCATACGGTCACTGTAGGATCCCTCTACGACACAAGTCTCGCCTCATACTGAGTATTTTCCCATTCTTTGGTTTGATGTCTTAGGCCTATATTTTGATCACAAATATAAAACAATATACTCTGCCCAATTTGGATTTTCTAATGGGCCTTGGTGCCTCCCAAAGTACAATGCACTTCGGGGCTGCGCCCCTCTGTAAATATGTCTTAATACTATTTTGGAGTCACCTCTACTCATAGTTTTAACCACAAACTCTCAAGGCAAATTATATTTGTACATGTATATTGATAATTACCTTTGGGTCAGAAGCGCATTTCTACAAAGCGCAGCCCGCCTGGTTGGCCTGTCGCCAAACTCTCATTGGGACTTGAAGTGTTATACTGTTATACGCCTTCATTGGTCTTTCCCTGTGGCTAAGATGGGGATTGTTTTTTCTTACGTAGTGTTTGGTTGTTGTTGTTGTTAGTGTTGTTGTTGTTGTAGTTGTTGTTGTTGTTAGTGTTGTTGTTGTTATAGTTGTTGTTGTTGTTGTAGTTGTTGTTCTTGTTGTTGTTGGTTTTGTTGTATATTGTTTGTCTGCCCTGCCACGTCCGTCCCCCTTCCACCATTCTGATGATACAGTGCTAACGTGCGAAAAATGCTTATTTTAGATCCTTTGTAACTTGTTGGGATGGACGATGACCCCCATTTTTCTCTTTTTTTAAACATATTCTGACAGCTGATGAGAGATCAGCAGTGTCAGCTAATGGGTTTATAAGTCTTGCAAAAGGAAATAAAAGTATCAAATTTCTGCATGAAATAAATACAAAAAGTTCATAATTACGTCATCAGATATCAAATTCAGAGTACCGTATTGTCACTTAAATACTTGGCCAATTTGTACCAAAATTTTAGCTTATTGTAGATTATCAAATTTTCTGTCAAAATTCAATTTGATGACGTCGTGATGGCGAGAATATCGATTGCAAAATTTGACCATTTTACGTGTTATCATTATGGCAGTAATTTTTTTTTTCCAAAACAAAAATTGATATGACTATATTCATTGAGCAATAGCTTCACTCAGTTTGGATTTCTCCCAGATTTCGATATGTTATAGCTGGCACTTTGGAATACGTATTGTGATGTGGCCATTTTTATTGATTGGGTTAAATTTGAAAATCAGACTTCAATTTTACTGAGATTTTGTGCAATATTCATTGCGTAAAGCTTAATTATATCGTTCGTAAAGTGCCAAGTTCGAATATATATCTGTTCTCTGTCTGATAAACATGTCAGTAATAGTATGACAAATTTCTAAGTCTAGTTCTTTGTTTGTTTTTGTTTGCATTTGTGTGTGCGTGTGTGTTGTTGCCGTTGTTTATTATTATACTATCTTATCTTATTTATCATTATTATTTTTTCTTATTTTATTTATTTTTTTTTAGGGGGGAGGGGGTGATCCCACTTCCCACCTCCCTGGATGAACCGTAACCGTTGGGATCTGAGCACGTGAAGACGAGCCAGTACTAGTATACACGAGTACAGTGGTGGTGGAAGCTGCATACCCGGAAGTATTGGTGCCTAATTCTGGCACTCAGTACTGTCACGCTATCGCTGCTCACGTCCGTTGCAGGTAACAGTTAATACTACCTGTTTCAATCAGCACACCAACTTTCGTGGGTAAGTTTATTATCACACTTTTCGGTGATCCGATATTGTTTTCAAGGAATACTACGCTCAGGGTAACATTTTGAGTTTAAACTATCACACACCACAAGCAGAGAAGTGCAGACAATCGAAGTTTGCACTGCGTGCCACTGTAGAAATGGGACTGCGACCGACCGGTGGTGGTGACCCGCCGAGATTCTTCGGGTGTCACACAGCCGATAAACCCTCAGTGAGTGTGCTGCTGCTGAGAATGCATTCAACTGTACTCACGTATTCCTGTGTCTGTGTCTCAGCGATATAGCTCTACTGGTCAACAAACTGTTATGTGTGACTATAAGCGAAGAAACTTTTTTTTTCTTTTTTTCAAATAGAAAATTTGTCTCTCCTGCTAGCCTCATGTCGTTATGTGATCAGACCATGGATGGTCCGCATGGAGCTATAACCAATCATGACAACACTGCGTTGTAGCTCCATGATCAGCCTCCTGTAAACCAAACCGATTGTTGTTAAATTGTCTAAAGGAAGTTATGGTGTTTTCTGATTTTTACCTCCGCCAAAGGAGGAGGTTATGTTTTCATTACCGTTTGTTTGTTTGTTTGTTTGTTTGTTTGTTTGTTTGTTTGTTTGTCTGTGTGCAAAATAGCTCAAAAAGTTGTGCATGGATTTGGATGAAACTTGCAGGAAAGTTTGAGAATGACACAAGGAACAGATGATTAAATTTTGGTAGTGATCCGGAAATCTTTTATGGATTTTATGAAGGATTTTCGATATTTTGGCAGGTAGGGTTAATGAACTTGGGAGTTCAAACTGTACAGTTTCTAGGTTTTCATATGCACACTAAAGTGCGTGCTCTGGTTTCTGCCAGGGCCATGTGCGCCACGCAGCTGAGGGTTTATAATGTAACAAAGGCTATTGGGAAATTGGGGATTTTTCAGCATGTATAAATATATGTATGGCTGGAAATCACTAATCTCTATGGAAGAGCAAGATCATCGGTGGAAAGTAGCTGCTAGGCGGAGGTCTGTGCTCTCAGAGTGCTTTTCTAGTTAGTTTGGTGTTATGTGTGTGACAAAACTAGATTGGTGATTAGTGTATTAAGTTGGAAGTTTGATATTAAGTAGCATCTAAATATTCTTATCTTTTTCTTTGAAATCTAAACAGAGAAATTGTAGGCCCTCAAGCTGATAGACAAGTTGCTGCTAACATCCTAACCATATACAGCCCTGTCAGTGTACACAAGTGTGCCTTGCTTAGCACAGCGTCTGGTCGAGCTAGCTAACATCCTAGCTGTGATGTAAATGTTACATTCACATACAATATATAATCCAATAACCTCTTGTCCTTTCCATTGAGCTTGATTAAAACAAACCTGCCAAACCATGCATGTAGATTTACTAGAATCCACTCAGATTGCTGAAATGGGTATGTAGGACAGTGTTTGCATGAATTGCAGAATGATTCAAGCTCATAAGAACAGCTAGAGCCATAGTAGCTATTATGCAAGGTGCTACATAAGTTTAAAAAGTATATCAGTGCACCTTTTTGATGGCAATGGTAGAAGAGTCTCACATGCTTGGTTTCAGTTTATTCGTATTTGATGGAGAGCACACTATTAACAGACAAAATAAATCCATCTCCTTTATGATTAGATGACATATTTCTTATAACAGTCATTATCAGTCTACACGGGGTTTGATTGTATGTCAACCAAGGAAAGAGTTTCTTGAAGCATACTCAAGGTATGAGATGCTTTCAGTACAACTATTCCAACCCTCCAGAATCGTTTCTGGAAAGATCATTATTGAGAAGGAGAATATTGGTGGACCTGTACGTTCACGTTGATGGTTTGATGACACTTAATGACAGGCTACGATGGCATTGCAAATTCCTATCTTGGTTTTGGTCATGAGTATGCACTATGCGAGACAGCGATTCATGTCAATGTTAACCCGTTGAGGACGGACTGATTTTGGTACATCACGCATTTCCCATAGACACCTGCCCGAGTATACTCGGATACTCGGGACTCGTCCTCAACGGGTTAAAACACAAATGTGAAATGAACTGTCCAGTTTTCTCTTTCTCTTCTGTATTAAACATTCAATTCATGTGGTTTGCATAATTTCCAAACTTTCATTTTGCACTGTTTGGCATTTCATGATATCACTGATATTTATTTGTTATATATGTTTTGTTTTATTTTCATTCTAAAATAATTTCTTGCATGGAAAACTCATGATTACTGTGCTGATCAAGTTTCAATTTGTCTGTGAATTATGTTGGCATTCTACAGTGTTATGATTTACTGTTGAACCTGTTTTACTGAATAGTTCAAAATGAATACTATATGTATGTACTTTAACTCGACCTTTTGATAGGATATCACAAATGCCTGTACCGTTATCCAGAAACTAAAATTCATTGTGGTTATGGAATCAGAGCGTTCCCTGAAGTCTCTGAAATTCATGATCTGTATGTTAGTCTGAACTAATGGGGCTTTAGGTTACATTGTATATGATACATCATATTAATGAAATGAAATGATCCTAACTACCTAGGCTATTAAAGCAACCTTTGAGTGCAGGAGTTCTTTATGGCAGACTGCCAGCATTGAGCCAAGCTTTACAGACCGTTGACCAGGGACTTGTGTTCCTTAACAAAAGACCATTGAAACTCTCCTATTGTGATGCAGTGAAATCATTGTAACTGAAGCATGGACTGAGAGTGCATTGCACTACAGTGGTTTACTTCATTATCTATTAGGCCCAACTGTAATGGCACACACTACCTATCAATTCTGTTGTGTCACTCAAATTAATTGTGGCAGCAGAATTTTTGCTCACATGCAGTATACCATAATTAATGATTTAGCAATTTACCCTGTTTCGTAAGTGTTGCTTCCTTGTTCTATTCTGAGCTCCTTCTGCTTTATAATGGGATCAAGCAGGCTAAGGATTAGCAGCAGCCAATGAATTTGTTTGGTTGCTCAGTTGAAGTCTAAGTTACCAGTAATATATTATCGTGCAAAGCCTGGAGGGGATTGTGACAACAGATAACTAGATTGGTGGACTAGGCACTGTGCTGTATTCAGACCAATTTCTAGCACCGGTAGATGAAAGGATGATAATACTACTAATAGATAACATTCAGAAAAGCAGCGCAGAAGAATATATGTCTATAGGTTTTGCGCTTTATGAATTGATATATTATTATTATTGTTATAAACCTTGTTACCCTTCATACAGGCGTTTTGAAAGTGCTTTGATACAGAACAGAAAAGTTGAATTTAATTCAGAATATAATTACAAACATTGTGATACAATATGTATTTCTTTTAGCAAAAAATTTTTTTTTTTTCAACTCGCGGGAGCATGTCAATCTGGTACAGTACTTTGAAGTGGCATATTTTGTTTCAAATGCTACTTGACACTGCACTTTACATGTAGCTTCAAAGCAGATGTTCATAACATTTACATTGAAACTTACCTTGTGTCCATCTCAGTATTTTTGTTGCAGGATTGTTGGGGTCTTATGTTGCTGTCTTTATGTAAATAAAGTGGCACAAATCATGCATTATTTGAAAGCGGTGAATCTGGAAAATATTATAACATCAATAAATCACTCACATAGTATACACTGGTCGCATACATTACTATGTATACTTATAGACCATAAGATACATAAGGGATCAAAGCAACTGCAATGCAAGCTTTAGTCTCATTTACCTGTATAGCGTGTACGGTTGAGAAGCTCACTCTGATACCAGAAGGCATTATTTCACCATTTGAAGAGGGCAGAGACTCCAACCCCCCCCCCCCCCCAAGCCAGTTTTTGCAATACGTTCTCCCGCTTGAAATGATCTTTCTCCCGCCCAAACACCTTTTTAAAACCTGGAATTAGATTTTCATATATCCAAGGGGATCGTAGGTCAAGAGAAATAAGAACCTCTTTTTTGGTCGAGTGTCAACGCTGTGATCGAAGAGCGAACTTCATACTGTAAAAGTGGTTTCTTTCCCGTACAGAAACTTTCGCGGTTTCCATCGGTGCCGACTTTTTCGTGTGTGCTTTGCGCACATCAAGTTGGAGTCTCCCGTTTGCTAGGGGTTTCAGGCGGGAGAATCTCCAGATCAGAAGGTGCTTGGGGTTGGAGTCTCTGAGAGGGGGATATGCCTGGTGTAGTCTTTGATCTGTAGACTGTGGTCTGGAATATGGCTTTAGTACTTTGATCAAAGTCAAGGAACTTAATGGAATTATCTTTGCACCATGAATTCAAAATGATGTGACACAGATAAGATGCTTTGTACATGTAGATAAAACTTCATCAATTCAAGGGTGAAGGTTTTAGTGATAGCTGTAAAGATGGAAATTGCAAAATTATGCCTTGATAACAATAAGGCCTGGGTCTGTTGGTGTAACAAATGAAATTCTTCATGCATGCCATTTGACATATTCATCTAATCTGCCTAAAGGAAATCATATCCTTTGTATTTAATCAATGTTTTAACTTTAAGAGTAATTGACTGGAATGACTGCCAAGTGTTTGCTTCTCAATGAGAAATATTCTGTTCTCTTTAATAGTGCACTGTACTGTGCTGTCTGTGTACACCAGGCACTATGTTGTGTTGGTACAACGCAACCACAGAGCTACCAAGTCTCATGCATTCTGCGTGAGACTCAAGCATTTAGGGGCAATCTCACGATCTCACGCATGACACCCATTTTTCTCACGCATCGGGCCAAGTCTGCTACTTGGGCCTATAATAATGAGTATAGCTCAGAAGATTAAAGTGATAGTTGCAAATGAAGGTATATTTCTCTTTTGTCTTTCAAAATAAGTAAAAAATAGTCACTTAAGTATGCACCTGATCAAATTGAAAAAGCTCCTTACTGTGGGAGGCCACAGGGGGGAAAAACCCCTCCCGCACCCTCGCTCGCGCGCACATTCGCATGCCGAGATGCCGAGTCATGAAAATCTCACTCATAAAATTTTTTTGAACTTGGCGTCCCTGCAACCAGAATATCCATATTTTAGTATTCATAATATGGTTTCATGCAATTTGAAGCATGGAACCAGCAACTAGTCATGAGGAAGTTGACCACACACTTTGCACATTCAAGCATTGCTGTTGCTTGGATTGGAATGAACACCTGCGTACCAGAAACTGACAACAGAAAGTGATCAACAGTAATAACAGAGTGATAAATGTACTAGTTCAAATTGTGATAGAATACTGGAAGCTCATTCTTTTTATAGACTCTGAGTAGCATATACGTTGTATGTAAAGAAAAAAGGGGGAGAAAAAAGACAAATCTTAAATTTATTTCTCTGAAGAGACTTGAACTTGTAATCTGATGTCAACACTCATTGACACAGATGAGTATTGAAATAGCCAATCAGATACACTCTGTATCTATTGCCCAGGATGTATCATACTAGTACTCTGTATGTTTGTAACATTTATGAATCTAAAAGTGCAGTGGCTTTATTGTTAAAGCCAAAACATAGTTTTCAGAAGGGCTCAAAATTCATTTTGAACCACCATTTGGAATTTGCTTGCAATATATCGAAGGGGTCTACTAGTACTATAAAACTTACCTGGCTGATGCAATTTGTAAGGAGGATAAGTAGTTACTTTGAAATATTTTGAGATCGAATGTGAAGAATAATTTTGAACATGGTACACCTGTACTTGGCTTTTATTCCAGAAGAGACCTCCCTGCTTAGCATTGTGGGCAGGCAGAACATTACATGATCGATTCAATCTAGCACGGAAGTTGGATGAATTAAATTGCTGCGACCCAGTTCATTGATTATGGATAATCGATTATGAAATATTACGTAGCAACCATGATCGGGCAAGCTCTGAAATTATGGACTTCCGGCAAACCTTTGTGACTAATTTTTTTTTTTTTTTTTTTTTGGTCATAATGCAATTGAAATACATGCACATTTTGGAGCAATATAGTAGACAGTTTTGCTGATATATGAGAACTATGTTTTGGCTTTAATATGTTAACTTTGATAGGTGGAGCAATATCCAAGGAGCAGAATGAGGGGCGTTTCTTTGATTTTAAAGGGATAGTACAGTTTTGGTTGAGATGAGAAATAGGCTTTCGAATTTTTGTAAGATACCAAGAAAGCACTTATGATGTAGCACAGAGCATACCATTAATTAAGAGGAATTCAAAGTTTATTTGATGAAAATCGGGTTTGGAATAACTGAAACAGCCAAAAACAAAGTAAAACAAAGCGATCGTTACAAAGTGTGGGTCCCACACTTTATTAGAATCGTTCTTTTTGGATATCTCAGCCGTTTCAAAACCAATTTTTATCAAATAAACGTTGAATTCCTCATAAAATTGCATGCTCTTTCATATTTCATATGAGATTTCTCATTATCTCACCTAAAATTGTTAGAAACCTGAAATTAGGTCTCAACCAGAACTGTACGATCCCTTTAAGCAGACATATAGAATAAGAAAGCCGAAGGATTTAAAGTTTCACATATGTCTCACTATCTGCATCAAACAATGATATGAGCTGAATCTGCATCTGTGCAACTTAGGTGAGACTTGTTTCTACTGAGCAATAAAATATTCAGTGATGCCGGGTAATGCAGGGTAATGCGAGGGAACTTGCAAACTGCCGTGAACCAGAAAGTGTGTTTCTGCTGCAAGGAAAATTTGGGGAGTTACTCCGCATCACCGAGCATCACCTTGTGCTACCTCATATCACCTCGCATTACCTTGCAATGCCTCAAATTTTTATCGTTCAGTAGAAACATGCTCATTGTAGTTTGCTTGTGGTTGCTAATGATGCTACTCTTTTTTGATAATATGTGAAACATTAGAACTTCATTACTTTCTTATATCGATTCATATGTCAATGAAACCTGTACAATTCTGTATTTTATTTTACTCAGTCATGAAGATCGCACCCGAGACTTTGAAAATTGCTTTACTCCTATTGTGATTACCTTGTTTAAAGTTGATGATGTTGTTCCCAAATATCATTTTGATCCTTTTTGTTATGCATCATTCAAAAATGTTGCTCAGATCTCTAATCATGCTACTGCTAGTAAATGATGCATGGCTAAAGTTGCAGTGTCTTCAAAGCTCTCATCTCTTGATTACTCGTCTGTGTGGTGGTATCGCCCAGGGTTGGCAAGGTAAATGAGACAAAGCAAGAGATTATGATGCTATTAATAACAACGGCAGGATTACTTTGGTTTTCAGTGAAACCGTTGGAGAAAACAGAAGAACTGTTTGCTGCCAGAATCTTCATGTAGGGGATGTTAATAGCGGATAAAGTGTGATTACATGTAATGCTCAAAACATGACAAAAAGACAGCTTTTTTTACGACGAAACGCGTGAAGACGATGTCAGCATGAATCACTATAGCACCTCATACTTGTGAAAATTTTGTGACGAATTGGACAGGAAGGTTGTGTGTTCATCGAAAATTCAAAGTTTTGACAGAAGCAAGGCTAATTATCATTAAAATCATGGAAAAATGAAGTTTATGACGATATTGACAAACTTGACAAATGAGCTATAATGTACTTAAGACACCATCTTGGCTCATTTTCAAAGAAAGTGTGGTCCATTTCTCTTTCTCACAATAAGTGAAATGGAGACACTGACGTTGTTTCTATAAAGCTGAAACCATTTTTTGTTTTTATGGTTCCTGCAAAAAGTGCCAATTAATTCACACACAGGGGTTATTGGCTTTTGCATCGTGATTCAAAAATTGATTATGTTTGCCATCATGCGCACATGCTGGGCAAGACAAATTTTGGCAAGAGTGAAGAAAAAAAAAATCAGCAGTGACTGGAACAAGACCATGGGCATCTCAGTGTGTGGACTTACATTATGGAATTTTTAAAAAGTCTCAGCCTTCCATTTGCACACACCGCGCAGGGCAAATTATGAAATTAGCGCCGTACAGTGTAGATACACTGTGTATGGTTCAAGACAATTAACAATTTTGTTGTGTCCACACACACAAATTAACAGTTTTCACATTGCATTTCAAAAATTGATTTTCAAAAACTGTTGATTTCAGGTGTGTATGAATGCAGATACTGTAATTATGAGTGTGTGGGAGGGGGGCTTACCTTTCCTCAAATTTTTTGATTGTGTGTTTTTTAATTTCTGATTGTTTTACGGATGTAATTGAATTTATGAGATTAATCTATTGGCATCGATAAAAAAAACATATTTAACCTGACTGTATATGAATTATAAATGTTGAACGGTGTTGAACATGTGGTTCGAGTGAATGCAGCAGTACCTGCAAGTATTAGTAGAACACATTAGCAAAATTTGAGGAAAACTGGACAATCCTTTGTATGTGCATACATGTAATGTGTTCATTTTTTCATACATATTGAACAATGTTGTTATTGATCACATATTATAGCACAATAGCGTGTATACAGCAGCAAGCTTTAAATGAGATATGAATGAAAATGTGTTTTCATATAATGACGTCATAGTGACGTCACGGTCGACTGATCACTATGATTTTAGATCTTTCGTCTTTGGGACATGATACATATATGGTATAATTTTGCAATTGATAGGAAGAGGACTTTCTGAGCTAACCTCTGCACAACTTTTGAGGAGAAATAGATAAATGAATAAAGAAAGAAAGAAAGAAAGAAAGAAAGAAAGAAAGAATCAGTACAGATACAGAAGGTGATCCGAGAGGATACTCGGATCACCTAATTACTGCATAGTGAATGTAGCGATAGAGATCATTGAACTCCTCACCAAGAATGAGCAGCAAGGGTGCAAAGCAGAAAAAAAAAATGCTGAATTATCAGCTTGGCTGCAGCTCCATATGAGTCTGTGGCTGATGATATGCAGTTCAAAATCTGTGGGGGGGGGGGGGTACTAAATTGGTAGTCGCTGGCCCCATTAGACAGGTGGATGCACAGGATGGTCTTTAACATGGCTCTTCTCTCAGAAGATTTCCTTAGTGGCCACATACGACAGGTGGGTGCTGTAGGCAGGTGGCCACTAGGGCAGGTTTGACTCCCAACCAATGTTTGATGAAATCTTTGAAGGCTTCCGTGGTTGTAGAACGTTGGGTGGTAGAAGGCTTCACGGTGCACCGTTCTTTCTAGGGTTCTTTCTAGGGTAAGTGTGTGGCCCTTTTCAGGGCCACACACTAAACACCCAACCAATGTTTGTTGGCATGGGTTTGGGGGTTTCAGTGACTCAAGATGCAGTTTGATGTCAGAATGAGATCGCTTGAGAGTTATCAACTAGTGAAGAGTGCTTTCGGTTAAGAGTGCTTGTATGTGTGTGGCTGAGGGACATGATATCAGCCGCTCTCTTTCTCAGCGTATTGCTGACGATCTACGAGAGGATGTTTTTAATTAATGGCCTAATTGTTTTTGTGTGTCTGGAATTCACAAGCGGCTTCCTATTTGTGAGGAGAGTGACACATATTTTGACCATTGAGCCTGTCAAATGGTGATTAGATTTGCTTGTTTGCATCCTGCAGCCAAGTTTGTGTACCCAACATGATTTACAGAGCTCTGGTTCGGATGGCGGTTGGTTGCACTTGTTTCATCAAGAGAGCAAAATGAACATCAAGTTTATGATTTTGTTTTTGTGTCCATCCTTCCATGGTTGATAACACCACTGTCAATGGAAAACTGTTAGGCATCTCTTGTTATGAAAACTTTACAATGTTTTAGTCGTACATTAGGTACCGTTGAATAGGTGACTTTCTCTTCAGCTTATAAAAATTACTTTGAATTTGACAAATATCTTCACAAGAAGAAAATCTTATTTGGCACAGTGGCAGCGTAGCAAATGTTTCTTTTCAGGCAAGTAAAATTAATGTTCAGGCAAGTATTCTGCAACAATCTGAAAATTCATACATGTATGCTTGCCCAACAGGGCAAGTGGTAAAGAAAGTTGTGTAACACCCAGACAGCATAGTTTTCTTTGATTTTTGTGAATTACCACAATTCATGAAACTTACTGAGATATCCATATTACTTGTAGAAACAGAATATGAATTCTGAAATAGCATTTAACAAGAGCACTAAAATGTTCTAGTACATTTGAGATTCCTTTACACATAATGCAATGATCACATAATATCTAGCATTTGATCCAGACTTTGACATTTTTATGTGTTGAATGTATTGAGGAATATAAATTGAATAAAAACTAGCCTCTCTGGTGAAACTCTTTCCTGCTTGAACAACGTACGACTTGTACAACAAGTACAGTAGTTTTCACGCTGCTGCATTCAACTGTGAATGATAGAACAGGATCAGGTCTGATGATGTCAATTGAGTTTTGCCTCAGAGGGTCAGCAAAGTTCATCGCTTTTCCTGTTCCTGAATTAGGGAGTTTACCATGATGTAGAAAGATTTGCTGGTTCTGTGAATGAATGAACAGAATATCAGTGAGATGTAGGCGTACCAAGGGAAGGAGGATATCCTAAACCTCGTTCCTAAAGTATGTGATTCCTAGAGAATATGCTAAAAAAGCACAATTCATTAGTCACTGGATCTCATCAAAGCATACCATTTCCAATATACTTTTAATCTCTCTGAACCACATATCTTTGATTAGGTGATAGCACAAAATGTGATTTTTTAAAAGCAAACATACATGATTCTGAAACAATATGTACCTAGGTACATGTATGTTGGTGTATAACATATATATCAATTAAGTCAAATTTGAAAATGTACATTGTCTATTATGCTGCATTATAAATTGAGCTGAGCTTTTACTCTTAAAAGAGTTCAATTTGCACTTATTCTTTCTTTGATCTCATTAATCAAATTTCTGGGGGTTTGTGATTTCTTCTTCAATTTTGTATATCCATCTAAATAGCTATCTATGATGTACTCAGGAAATGTATGTACATAGCTCTGCAAGTTGTATTATTGTTAACAGAGTGGCAACAGCCATGGCCAACAGCCAAGAAATCTGATATGTGTGATATGTTGGATAGTTTACTAACTCTTGGCATCGTCGGAAACAACAAAATGGACTATTGTTGAGAAAGGAAAACCATCACGAAATTCCTTTTGCATTGTATCCTCTGCCTGCTATTGAACTTGAAGTCAGCCATGGTCATAGTTCACAGCATTAGGACAATTGTGGGCCTTCAGCATCAACAGATTCAGCAGTATCTCACTCCAGCATAAGATCACAAACCCAAAATATCTGTGCCTGATATTCCATTGTTCTGACAAAGTTACAAGAATATTTGTCTGAGAATAGAAATTGGTTGGGCACTGTGAATCATTGCACACAGGTAGTGATAACATTATCTTTATCTATATACAAGTCTGTTTTGTTGTGTTCCCACACTAGACCAATCTATGGCAAGACCATGTCATGTTGTCCTCTGGAAACGGTATGTTGCTATTCATTAACATACAATTCACATGAACTATTGTCCACAATATTGTATTCTTTCCATTTCATTATGCATAGCTTTTTAAGACAGTGCGGAGTGTTTGTTTTGAAAAATATATATACAATTGTATATTTGGAATGCTTTAGCCTGCGTTCACTGAACTTTGTTTTTGTCGAGCCCACCGGAGGTGTGGGGAGACTAAGGGATTGCCTGCGGCGTCTGTCTGTCCGTCGTCCGTCCGTCCGTCCGTCGTCCATCCATAACGCTACAAAAACTTCAATAACTCTTTACTCTGGGCTTCAATTGCAATCAAACTTCGAGGGAAGAGGGGTCATACAAAGTTTCACATTTTATAATATATGAAGGTCTCCTCAAGTTCAAAGCTCACAGGCAGGGGTCAACGAACTTTAGTGCCCACTGTTTAGTTTTTATGGTGCGTTTCTATTATGGGTCATAACTTTTGATCCATAACTCCATTTGTGACCAAACTTGGATGGTAAATGTCCCTTGGGGAGTGGATGGTCACCACAAGGTCAAAGGTCACAGGTCAAAGGTCAACAAAGTTTAAGGGCCCAATGTTAAGTTTTTATGGCACGTTTCTTTTTTGCCATAAATTTTTACCCTTTTATATTTCTTTTTATCTGTCAAATCTCTCTTTTTATCTGTTATATCCCATTCGCGTACAATTTCTTGTACGCGAATGGGCGAGACACATTATGGCACTTGCCTTGTTCGGTATTAAACATGCATACATTGATGGCATATCAACCATACATTATTCAATGTCCTGATTAAAGATTGCATATTACTACTTAACAAAAGTTAGATGTCAAAATTTTGTATGTGCTCAAGGCATAGTAAATACCTTGTCTGACATGATGGGCACTAGAGGAAATTATCATGCTCTATTTATTAAGTGATTAAATCTCAATGCTATTACAGTATTAGAAAACAGCCTCCAGTGAACCAGATTTTCCATTCAAATGTTCATTTAGTTACGATTTCAAATCGGTGCACATTATCAGAAAAAGAGTCCAATATGTGGGTCATCTCAATACCGGTAATGGAAGCCATTCACCTGTCCAAGGTAATTTGCCACCAAGACCTTATTTCCTGCAAGCACAGGGCCACCTGGTGAGTGATGGTATCTGTCATTGTCGTAGAAACCTTTCAGTATGGAACTGATGCAGTGGTGGCTCCAATATTTTGAGTTGTCCAGAGCTTCCCAAAATGCAGAATGTATATGACAAATGTACTTTCCTCTTTCAAGGGGTTCGAGTGCATATGTTTAGGTAGCGATAAAAACTTTTCTGCACGCTAGCAGAACTTCGACAAGTGAACATTCTCTCCAACATGCCATGCATTTGTAGTGTTCCATAGGAATAGTGAAGTTTGAGATTTGCTGAGCACAAGAAGAATATTTTCTAGTTAATGATTATCGCAAATCTATGCTTATCAGTCTGGATTGATCTTGTTCAAACAAGACAAGGATAGAACATACTTGTATGTACAGTGTATACGTGTCTTGTTACACTGATCTGATCCGACATTGACAGGTAGTGTATATCTCCATTCTGTGTTTAACAGGTGCCATACCCCATACAGCAATTTCTAAATATTGAAACAGTCATCGTACTCTCTGATAGTTATATGAGTAAAAAGAATTATGTTTACTATGGCATCATAAATCATACTGAATATCATACATGTATGGCATCAGCAATTGACTTCTCACATCTCAAAAGCACTAGAGTGTGACGTCTGAAAAGTGGTGTTATGGACCTGCTGTAGTCTTGGCCATCTAATATCGCATACACACTGATAATCTAAGGATGTGAAACTAATATGTAACAGGTTTTTTGAACATTTCTCTGTAGTTTCTGGGTATTAATTGCTCAGTCAAAACAAAAACAGTCTGGTAATCTCTTAAAGGTGCAATTTCATACCATGTTCCAATTAACTCTGACCAAAATCGAGTGAAATCAGATGACTGGTAGAGGTACAGTTGTATTTACTCAAAATCTTTTATCAGAATTAGACTTTCTGGAATTGCACCTTGACTCTAAATGTGTATGTATGGTGTACAAGTTGTGATTTCAAGTGCTCTTATATTACAAGACAGAGATATGTAGTGTATAATGAGGCTATATCGATGTGTGTCCTGTATTGTACAAGTATAGCTGTCTACATTAGCAGCCACCATCTAAAACCTTTGCCAAAATTAATGGTTCTCATCGCATTTTGTAAAATTTCTGATAGCCATTACTGTTGAAACAGATGCTGTATGTGACCAAATCAGTGTCTGTTTAACCCTACTGTATATTATGCTATAGTCTTTAACTTGAAGATCGCCATTAAAGGGTTTTATAAAATTTGTCACCGATTCTTCACTACTGTAAAAGTGGATATTTTTGCGCAACTAATTTTTTCGCGCTTGACCCAGTAAGAAGAATTTTGCGTGTTTTTGATTCCGCAGAATCAAGACAGTAAGTACGGGAACATATGGCAAGCAAAAATATTTGTTTGCTTTTTATTTTTGCGCTAGTTTCTGGTTGCGCAAAATGCACGAACATTTCAACACTGCGAAAATTTCCACTCTTACAGTATCTTGTCCCTCTGTTTGATAACTTAACGATAAATCATGAAGAACCATGCACAGTCAAGACTACATGTACATCCTTGCGTATATCATATATTAAGCATACAGGTATCTTCCTATAAGTACGCATCCAATTTTCCAGCAGAAGTGTGTGACTTCCTATAATGTAAATGATAGGCCTGCAGTGTACATAATATTGTAATCAAGACTGAATGCATCAAGTGTAGTTTGTTGATGTTTTGTGGTTTTGTGTCATACACTGTATGACATACAGATTTTACACATTGTGAGTTAATTTTTTTTTTTTTTATTAGGCATAGCTTTAGCCCAGGGAATATGATTAGCAGGTATGTTCCTTAAACTATATTAGGTGGATGTCAGTTTTTCTGTTTTAGAGCCTCATATTAGCTTTTCTCAGCAGTGTTTTAGAGTACATTGTAAAATGTAATTCTTTAAAAAAGTTCGAATAGCAATATATTCAATCCTTTTGTTCCTAATATGGACCAGTACATTGTGGGCATCGATGCAATACTACCACCAAAGCTGGTATTAGCTGATGGAAGAGGTTATTCATCACACAGTGAGATTAGTGGAGATATAGTGAAAGTTGTCTCAGAGTGAAGTGTAGGGTCGGTAGAAACAGAGACTTTAACCACTGAACAGAGCTCACCGTCTACCACTACAATGTACAAGATGGTTTGGTTTTCTTAGACTGCAGACTCTGATTAATCAGCCTGCATTAAACTTCTGTAATTTCAATTAATTATGCGTGATATTGGTTTCTCAGTCTGATTGGATAGATTTCAGATTGTATGTGACTACAACATAAAGACATATTACAGCTATGTATAACCTTGAGCAGTAATTTTCAGGATGCAGTTGTATTGAAATGATTTTTTCCACAAAGCGTAATGCTGCTTGGTGAAGTTGCTCTACTGAATGAAGAGATCACACATTTGACAAGCGATGCGCTGCATGTCAACAATGCATTGGTTGTACAGCGTTGTCCTGTAGACACTTCATGCCTGGCCAAGCATCACATAGTTCATGATGTGCTGTGTACAGTGCACAGTCTGAGTAGATCACGTGACTTCCTGTGTGGCTGATACAGACCCATGCAGGAAGCTAGCAAGAGCCTCCTTCCTATCGTTAGCCCAAGTGAATCTGGAAATAAATGGCTCTGGGAAACTTGACAGTCCTCTAAAGCAATAGAAAATTAAGCAAATGGACCCTTGGAGGAGTGCAGAACTGTTGTGTTTTCTTGCACGTAATGGCCATAATGGCTATGGGAAAGAGAAATGGCACAGTCCATTTGAAAGCTATGTGTCCAAAGTTGAATCTGTGTTTATCCTGAGCTTTAGAAGATATCGATGGGTTTTGATACCAGTATGTGTAGATTGTAAAAGAAATATCTGTTTCGATTCGTGAAAGTTGTACCATGTAGAGCTGCCAAGTCTAACCCCCTGATCCTGCAAAAGATTAATACGTCTTCCTGAGTGGGGTATTATTTTTGCCCAAGGTTAATTGTAGATGAAAAGTATGTCCCTAATTGTTCTTCAGAATGATTTTGATATGGGATTGTTGCCTTGTTATTGTTAACCCACCCCTTGACTTCCACCCCCTAAAAAGAAAACAAAAGAAAATGTGGATCTACAAAGTGTGATATGGTTAGCAATTTTCAAGTACCTTTACTAGGGAACAAAACAACCACAGCCTGTTTCCCCCCATTGACTTTACAAGTTTAAGTACATGTGGTAATGATAATGCATTCATCATGTTTCTATGTCATTGCAATACACATGAGTCAGGACGAGAGATCACTTGTGGCATAGGTTGTTATTATTAAACTACATATAGGTAAGCTACACACATGAATTCTGCACAGGTGTATATCAGGCATAAACTGTACAAAAATAACAGCTTCTGTACTTTCTGTTATTATGATGTGGTAACATGCAAACAACATCAGTGTGGCATCTGTGCATCGTAGTGTGTTGGGATTTTTTTTTTTCTTTTACCCTCTTTAAAGATGAGAAGATGACACCCTGAAAGCCTGAAGTCTGACTGATCTACAAGACACAGCCTCAAGGACTGACACTCAGAGTTTAAAGTCAGAAGTGTTTGAGTGAATTCCTGACAGAGACAGACAATTGATCTTTCATTGTCTAAGGTGAGCTGATCACATTGTGTATTATGGTGTGTCAAAAGTGATGTGTATTAAATGAGTTGACCACACTGTGTAATGGTGGTATATAATGCTGGAGTGTTTTCAGGTATAAGTAGACCAGGCTGTGTAATGGTGTAGAGTGTTTTCAGATGAGCAGACCATACTGTGTTATGGTGCACTAAGATGAAGTATTTTAAGATGACCATATCATACTGCGTACTGGTATTAATACTAGAATGAAGTGTTATATTATATAATACAAGCTGATCATTTACTTGAATAAAACTGAGTTTTGCATAAAGATATACCCCTCTGTATAGCTGTACACAGAAGAGGGCAAGGGAAGGCAGTTCTCCCCCCCCCCCCCAAAAAAAAAGAAGTTCAACCCTCGCCCCCCCCCTTTTTTTTTTCTTTAGACTCAGATATTGAAATTTTTCAATAATTTGAGTGGTAAAGGAGAAAATCATGCAATAATTAAAGAATTGTAATAAGTTTGTTTTGTTTTGTTTTGTTTTTTTGGTCAAATAAGAAAAATAAACCAATGTGTCATCTTAACTGTTTGATTTTAAAAATTCAAAATATTCCACCCCAAGTGATGCCAAATTGTTTAATTTCCATTCTAGTGTGGAAGGGGATACTGCCCGCCCACACTCTCCCCCTCTCCCTCCCCCACCCATTTGCTGCACTATATTACAAATTATTTGATGAGTAAGTGACAAAAATCAGAATTCAAGAATTTAGTTTGTTTCTTGTTTCTTTTAATTGCAATTTCAAAAAACAACAATTTATTGTCTTACATTTTTGATTGAAAACTATCCGAATATTCACCAAAAGTATGCATCAGATCATTAGATTTAAATACTAAAATTGCAATAAGCTCTATTGTGTGTGTGTGTGGGGGGGGTGGTGGGGGGGGCGGAGGGGGGGGGGGGGGGGGGGAATACTCTTCTCCCACCCCATCCCCCTGTATTCACCGAAAGCAATCAGCTTGAGCATGGCTTATATATGAACGTTGTCCCAACCAAATATACTGCCAATATTTCTTCAGTGTACTAATGGGCAGTGGATCTCTTCTTCACAGTATATTATGTCAATGAGGTAAGCTATGTCTTTTACTTATAAAATCAGTGTGAAGTCATATGCACAAGTTTGCAGTATGGCCTACATTATAATATGTATTTCAACTCAGACTGGTATATGTAATGTGTCCTTTCCTTGTAATAGGTGTTATTGGCTTGTTTCTGCATATATTTGTGTGTTTCCCATTTTCACCAATTTTCCCATTTTCATCCTCCTTCCTGTGAAAAAAAATCAATGAATTAGTGGTAGAGCTGTCTTACACGGGCACCATCCTAGTATTGGCACGGAACACATGTTTGTCTTTACACACCACTGAGGGCAGCAGACATGACGGAGGAAGGGGGTAACGTGTTGGAGGATCGATACAGAGAACTTGTATCAAGGTAGGTCTTGCAGCCTGTTTCCACACTCTTGTGTCATGGTGTTGTACGAATTGTATGTGTTGACTTTAATTATAAATGGCATTAACAAGTAAAGGCATGTAAATGACAACTTTGCTAAAAAATGCCTTCGTGTACTATCTATAGATTGTATACAAAGGTTGTGTGTGTAAGATAAATTCTACTCTGTGTAGTAATTTTTACCATCCTTCTATGAATGGTTCAGTTTGGCAGGATTTTCAAGAGATCTGCCAAAAAATTCACTTTTTGGTACTGTAAACATTGTAAACATTGTGGAGAACAGTAACAAATGTTTACATTCATGATTCTCAGCTAAATGTATTCCATTTGGACTTGTTAATAATATAGATATTACATATATGTTTTGTCAATTTAAGTGAATATAGTGTATGTGTGTTGGTGTCAGTCCTCCTCCGCCCCCAGTGAACCATACACATAATTATACTTGTACCAGATTCTGTGAGATATTCCCTCAAGGGATGGAAATAGGTTAGGATTTTGACCCCCTATCACAGGCTTTTGGAAGGGAAGCCTGCTAACATACGTACAAGCAGCGTGACGAACTTGCAGCATATATGTGACAAAATATCCTGCCAAAAGAAGGCCAGCCTAGCATGCTGGAGAATCAGGGCAAACACCAAGAGGTGGCATTACCTCTAATTTGGAATATTTCAGGGTTTGAAACTAACCCTATTCGTAACCCTCTTTTAGGATTATTCTGGAAAGATTTGAAAATTACCCCTAATTGAATTTTTTCTTTCCCCGAATTGAGCCCTCAAAATATACCCCTTTCCCCAAATGTTGGGAATGTGCATATATGCAATACAGATGACATGACTGCCTGAGTTGGGGGGGGGGGGGGGGATCAGAGCATTAGTTCTGTCTCCTTTCAAACATTCTACAGTTGCTAACATACAATGCCTTCTTTAGAAGTGGGTGAATCAGTGAGAAGTTTTGAAAGGGGTTGTAACTGAGCAACAGTTGGATATTTCAATTCTCCATTTAAAGTGTTAAAAATATTTGGGTGATGTCATTGTTTTATAGTAACTACAGTTAAGGAAGAATACAACATATCTTAATGCAAACAAAAGGATTGAGTCTAGGATGACTTTGACAATTTTGAACCTTTTACTTGGATGGTTAAGGGGCTGTGAAAATGAATACATATCTGCAAAATAATGAAAAGCCGGACACCTTATTGTATGAGGGAATAGAAATGTGTTAGCTTTATAAGCTTTTGCAACATTGACTTATTTTCAACTGACAGATATAATAAGAATAGTAATGATGAAATAAAAGGAATAAAAAGCACCTCTGCCATTCAGTTTGGAGGCGTCTTGTCACATGTTTGCCATTTTGTATTAATGATGTCTAACCTGTTCCAGAGATGTTTGAGGTGCCATTTTAATTGTACCGCTTTTTACACTGGTAGGCAAGCCTTCTCATCATGCCTGAAGCAGTACAACCTCTACCAGTCACAAACAAAAAGCAACCAGCCACTCAAGATTCATGAGGTGAGGTTTAAATCTTTTAATGTAGTGATTTCACAGTCAATTTTTAGGTTGCATGTGCTTTTGCAAACATTCAACTTGGCAGGTAGCATGCCTTGGGTAATGTGATATCAGCTTGCTTAAATGGGCCTATGTCACCCAGATGGAACCAAAAACCCCAAGTTAAGGAAACTGTTAACATCTTCTCTAGAACCAGAAAGCAATAGAGATCATTTAGTGCTGTATGCTCAAACATTGGTGATGGGGGGGGGGGGGGGCAGTTTTCACATTTTCAGCTTCTTCTTGAAAACCATTTGACAGATTTTCACCAAACTTTGCAGGTAGCATCCCTAGGGTGACAGGATCATGATTGTTCAAACAAAGCTCCATGTTCCACTTCAGGGCCTTAGGGGTCCAGAACTCAAAAATTAGAGAATCGTTAAAAAGTTGTTTCGTAAGTCGAGAAATACTCTGAGTAATAACAATGTACATTTGTGAAAGTACTCGCACATTTGTTTATGGCAGATCCAGAGGTGGCACTTTTGGGGCTGAGACCAAACTAGGGGCCAGTTTTCATAATGCTGATCTTCTTTTGAAAATGCACATCAAATTTTCTACAAACTTGGCAGGTATTATTGCCAGTGTGATAGAATATTCAAATGGACACCATGCCTCCTAAAGGTTCCCCAAAGCTCCCTAGTGTTGGTATGTTCTTCTTGGGTAGCAATCTGCCAGAACATGTGAAAGGTGAACTTGCGATCCTCAGGTGAGTGCGTGACCCCTTGGTCTCTAGTTAAAGTCATGTTTGCCAATTATAATCACCCCCAACAAGGCATGGTTCAGATGGAGAAGTATGCAACCTTTGTTGACAAAGAAGTCAGAAGCCAGATGCTCCACATCTAATTCATCTGTTCATTCTGTGATTAATTTTTACTTAGAACTCTCCCCTGTATAAACTCTCTTGATGCTTTTCTTCCCCACCCAGTATAAGGGCATGCCAGTGATGTATGGGATCCTGAAGCTGTACTGGGGTACGCAGCGAGTGATTCGTCTGAGAAAGAAGAACCGACATGGAAGAGACGAAGCATCCGACTGACGTGCGAGAATGGCACGGAGGAGAAGCTCATGACAGCCATGGGAAGCGGAGCGAGGAATAGACGGTCTCTGACGAAACTTGGAGACAGCGTGTCGGAGATCCCGAGGAAGAGTCGGAAGGCACGGATCAGCAGGGAGAAGAGGGCAGCAATAATGTGTTCCATGGACAGAAGGATAACAATAGAGGCACGGACAGGTTAACCGCATCACTGCCTCGACGTAGGCTCAATCGTGACCATCATGTTATTGGGGACATGGAGACGAGAGAGGCCAATAGCCGCGGGGGAGAGTGAGGATGGATTGCAGGGGCCCTTGACACTCGCGCAGAAGAAGAATTTACGGAGAAGGACAATGTCCTTCAGTGGGCACATGTATAACACCAAGGTATGCTGTGGGAGTGACCCAAACCCTTGCCTATCACACTTTGATATACGTAGAATACATTACATGTTTCATGCCATGTCACTGGAAGTGATAGTTGATGAATGGTAAGTATGATTGACTTGTTGTAGTTTCCGTGTTATGCATGAATACATGACTTTGGATATCTACTCTGTCCAAACTGCTCAAAACCAGCAAATAAAGGCAATATTTATCGTGCATTTCAAACACTGATATTAGTCCTGATAGAGTCAGAGACTAAGTTATCATATCCAAAGTGAAAGCACTTTGCAATATGACAATATGTCTTTACATCTGTAGTCTGAATGAAAGAATTGTTCAGCTTGCCCTAATACTGTTTAGAGGAAACTGAAGCATTGCTGTAGTCATAAACACATACACAACCACTTTGGCAAGTTTGTCATTGCCAACTTTGGCCTGACAAAGACCATGCCTGAATGCTTACAATTTTTTTTTCTCTTTTTTTTTTGTCACAGTGTGTGCATTCTGTTAACTGTTGCAATATGTATTTGGATATGAGAAGTGCATATGATGCATGCATTTCTTTGATTTTCAGACAAGAATCTTCCGTCCACGCTACGGCACCCCTTCCACCATCCGTGTGGCAAGTACCCAGTCTACAGAAGAGGTCATCCAACTCCTCCTCAATAAGTTTGCAGTGGAAAACCCTCCCGAGGAGTTCAGTCTCTTCTCTGTCTCCATTAGTGGAGGTACTGTCATCTCTTCTGTCTTGAAGATACTGTGTCTGTTGTAATGTGCTGGTACTTTTGTGTTGCACAGAACATTGTGCATTTCAGTGCAGTGTAGTTGAATGTAGGAAAGTGTGATGTAATGTAATCTGATATACCGTATGTCCCCCAAAAAATACAATCGGACTTTCTGCAATGATAACTTTAAAAATAGTGAATCATTCCAAATGCAATTTTGAGGTATGAAACTATAATTTATTACCTATGTCGTACAGAAAACCCCATATAATTTGCTCCAGTGATCAAAGAGAATTATCTTTTTTGAACATGTCAGGAATCCCTTCCCTCCATTGTGTTTATCTGAGTGCTGAACTTAGAAGAAACAGACACATGACATGCTTTACAACAATCCACAATTCTCTGGGATCACTTAATCAAATTGAATGGAGTTTTCTGCAAAATTTAGACACAAAATTATAGTTTTATTGCCTGAAATAACATTCAGATTGTTAAATCATTTTGAAAGTTATCAATGTGGAAATCCGATTGGAATTTTGTGGGGGACGTACTGTATTTAAAGTATAGCATTTGGTGTAGACCAGTGTAAGGCTGTGTGATATACCGATTATATTGTGATAGTGTAGTTAGTGTAGTGTAGTGTCATTTGGTGTTATGTAGTGTAGAGTAGTATACTGCCAGACCACATATGAAAACATGGATTAGATGAATCCTAATTTGCCTTGATATGTTGGAACCATTAACTTTTCCTCTCCAAGTAGTACCTGGACATGCAGTTTGCCCATGGTGGTTCAGCATTCATATTGTGTATTATCTCTGAGGTAATGTTGGCAGTCTAGAATAACTGGAATAAGATAACAAATCATGAAACTAATCATTTGCAACACGCAATTCTAATTCATGTGTGTGTGTGTGTGTGTGTGTGTTTGTGTTTACTTTTTTGTTCGTGTTTTTTTGGTAGTTTTGCATCCCAGTTCAGAGTAGGACTTGTTACCAAAACTGGTAATTGCATGGAGCATTTTGCAGACGGGAACTCTGGTAATATTTGATTTTTCATAGTTTTTTTTTTCTACTTTAGATTAGTAAACACTAGAATGAAGTTTTTCCTTCTGAATCTAAACTTGTCTTATCACTGGATACATAATGTCTGATACCAAGACTTGGTGGTTTACTCCTTTTTGTTTCTCCATTGACAGGCACCCAAGAACTGAAGGTTCGTGATTTCCCTCTCATTAGAAGAATACAGCTTGGGCCGGATGAGAACATTGCCAAAATCTTTGTCATGGACAGACAGACAAGTCAAGTATCGCAAGAAGTAAGTCGGTATTAATACAGATGGTGCATGGGTCTGAATGCAGTAGTAGGAATTGTGTGCATAAGGTGATTATGGAGTTGTTTAACCCATAAGGCCCATGTGAGTGGGGTTAGACTAGATTCCATAGTTACCACATGCACACTATTCCTACTGATGCACGAAAAGGCACATACATCATTTGTTTAATAGAAAAGTGGACAAATTTTGGTCAGAAATCTGGTGTTTGGACTGTATTGCTGACAATTGCTGACACTTGGCAAATGTACTGGATGCATTTCCTTGCTATTGATAAGAACTATGCATCAGGATTTCACTGAATGCCTGGCTAGCCAGCTCTCGCTATGTGTGCAAACTCTTTGCTACAAGTGCATGTGGTAACATGTTTACAGTGTCTATCTCTAGTGATCACAGTAGGCGTTTTCACATCAGCCCGATGTTTCGAAATAGTACTCTATTTTGCTGACTATTTTCTGCGAAAAATATCTCGAGCTTGGATTTTTATCGGGCTGATGTGAAAACGCCTAGTGATTATTTGGTATTGAACATGCAGCCAGTAAATGCTTATGCATGGCTCTCGACCAGTGAAAATGCAGGATTTTCTCAACCAATCCTGTATTGAATGTTACAGTGATTGTGTGGGTTGTTTTTATTCTCACAAAGTTGAGTGATATTGCCAATCATTGAATGATTGGTAATAATAAAGGCCATTTTTTTGTTCTTTTGAAGGATTTTCTGACATGATTACCAATGTTATGGTGTACATGTACTCTGTAAGGTTGATACGGCATAAATGTGATGATGTAAAAGTGTGTTTCTCTAATATGCCTAGCTTTGAAATCAATCATCAAAAAACAATTTCATTTAGGCCAGGACCAAGGAGAGGCAAGACTTTTGTGCCAGATGTAGCACTGAACTTTTGTCTGTAGATTTGTCTTATGTGGCCACTCAGAAAACACTTGCTTATGAGCTGGTTTGGGACTGATGGCTGTAAGTCCTTTCCAAACGACTAACGGTCACAACTGCTTCTACTAGCAGATATGAACCAGGGACCTCACAACTGGGAGTCAAGGGACTTGTCCACAAACTACACTGGTTCCTTGTATCTGGCACTTTTATGATAGAAATGAACTCCATAGAGCAATGGTCAACTCATTTCATTTATTTCATTTGAAGCCACAGCTATTTCAAGTTATAACCTGGGTTAGGGCAAGGAGGTTTAAGAGTTGGTGTTCCAACTGGTTTAATTATTCAAACAGTTGTCAGATTTCTGTTGATGTACTGTCATAGTCTGGCTTTCACGTGGGCCGGTAAAACCACTACACTTTCACTCTCATGTAGGATATAACTGAATAAGCTGAATTTATTTACAATATCACAACAACTAAATCTGGATCAAAACTTGTAACACAAAAACTTAGACAAAGACTGTGATAAATACTGTATTGACGACTGTCAAACACGTGAACCGCTATTAAATCACTGTGGTAAAGTCTGTTTCGAAGACTGCAATGGACCGCTTGAACACTATGGTAAACACGTTGACCACTAAAAGAGATGAACTGTGATAATGACTGGTAACAATGATGTACACTGCATCAAACACGATGACCACTATAGATCACCAAAAGACCACGTCCGCTAAAAGATGACATTCATTGAAAGACTGCATCCTTTATACGACTGTGTCCTTATCAGAGATGACCTCTAAAAGAGACCACGTCCACTGAAGGAGATGATCCTCTAAAAGAGATGATCCTCTACACAAGAAAAGAGATCTTGTCCTTAAAAGAGAGACTGGATAAGAGAGACAAAACTGGACAAGAGAGACTGGATAAGAGAGACAAGACTGGACAAGAGAGACTGGATAAGAGAGACAAGACTGGACAAGAGAGACTGGATAAGAGAGACAAGACTGGACAAGAGAGACTGGATAAGAGAGCTGGTTTTCCAACCAGCTGAGGAGTAGCCAAGTACTGAGAGGTGGAACCTCCCAGGAGCTCAGGAGAGCTGAATAAAGGACTTGGGTTACTCACTCAGCTGGTTGGAAAACTAGAGCGATGAGGAGACAGTTGGGGGTCTCTTATACAGACACAGTCTCTCTTTTAAGGACAAGATCTATTGTGCGGACAAGGTCTCTTTTAAAGGACGCAGTCTCTTGTTTAGAGGTCTTCTCTCGTGTAGGAGATCATCTCTTTTAGAGGATCATCTCCTTTAGTGGACGTGGTCTCATTTAGAGGTCGTCTCTTATAAGGGCACAGTCTTATAAAGGATGCAGTCTTTCAGTGGATGTCATCTTTTAGCGGACGTGGTCTTTTAGTGATAGTGGTCGTCGTGTTTGATGCAGTGCACATCATTGTTACCGGTCATTATCTCAGTTCATCTCTTTTAGTAGTCAAGGTGTTTACCACAGCGTTTACGGTTCACGTGTTTGACAGTCGTTAATACAGTCTTTATCGCGGTCTTTGTGTTACAAGTTTTGATCCAGATTTTGTTGTTATAAAATTGTAAATAAATTCAGCTTATTCAGTAATATCCTACATGAGAGTCAAAGTGTAGTGGTTTTACTGTCCCACGTGAAAGCCGGACTACGACAGTACAAAAGAATTTCACAGGTGCATTTGTGCCTTTGATGATTGATTTTCGAAGCTGCCGCCTTGCTGAGCAATCTGAAAATCCATTTTGAACATTAACATAATATTGGCCATATTTTGCTTATTTATTTATCAAATGAAATGAAATTTCACGTAATGATAAAGCATGTAAAACAAAAGTCAATCCCATGCAGAAATTTGTGCAAAAGTGTAAATCAGAGCTGTATCGTGCGAAAATGCACATCTGTATCTGTGTTTCTGTCCATCATGTTAATGTATTGTTGATGAGAATTTGCCAGAAAAAAAGAGAGGAAAAAATATATATACACATATTTTTCCCCCTAAATGATATGGACATGACTACTTACGAATAGTTCACAATCACTTTCTACCTACTGTAATAATTTTGCGGTCGATATTTGCTCATCTTGATTCAATGAGTTAAGGAATCACAAAATGTAGTAAATTCCACAAATATCTTAAAGGTGTGGCTGCCATCAAAAGATTCTGTTTTTGCTCATCTCGACTCCTCATACTTTCTCCCCAGGTGGCCCAGTACGTCAACCTCTCATTCCCAGTTCTTGAGGCCATCCTCCGCAAGTACAAGGAGGAGGAGGAGAATGCTATCATGGACATCAAGAAGAGGTGAGTTCAGCTGAGAGAAACTTGGATGTTCAACTTGTCTCTCCACAAAGTGTGGTGTTGACGGGGCTGTTCATTTTCTCGCACACCAGTATAAGTTCTAACCACGTTAGTGACAAACAACTTCATTTTGCATATGATATGCTTCCATGTAGACCAATTTTGCCTAATTTTGTAACAAATCTGTTTCCATTTTGCAAGAAACATTAACACTGCTGTACTAGCTGTCACACTTGACAATGCTCACATGTGATACAATTTGTATTTACTTAGCTACTTCAGCCAAGCATTGCATTCTTTCTTGCATGGCATTGCCTACAGGTGACATTACCCTGTCCTCAATTTTCCTCTAATCTTGTAACATTTCTTGTAATGAAAAACACAACTTTCCCTCCAATATTTGGGGAGGGGAAGGGAGTGAAGGCTTTGATGATGACTTATGAACTGGAGAATCAACTACTGGTGTGTAATACTTATAGAAAAAAATTCAAGATGCGAGCCCTTGGTTAATGCTGTGTTGATAGTCATTCATTATATGATTAGTGGTTTGTTGCTGTGGAGAGACAATAAATACTGCCCTCTTTTGTCAGCATTTATCACTCCAAATCCAGAGGCCTGTGGTGGTACTGATTTAAGTACTAGTAGATGTAGATAAAACTGATAGGCTAGAGCCATGCTTTGAATTCACGATATTTGTTCATGCTGTATTGGATTTATTACTTACACTTTTTTGAGACAGACCCCATAATACAATTAATGGTAAAGATAAATAAGCAATATGCAGTCCATATTTAAAGGACAAGTTCACCTTCATAGACATGTGGGTTGAGTGAATGCAGCAATATTAGTAGAACACATCAGTGAGAGTTTGAGCAAAATCGGACAATCCGTTAAAAAGTTATGAATTTTTGAAGTTTCTGCTCAGTCACGGCTGGATGAAAAGACTACTATAGCTTGTGATGTCACATGAGTACAACAATATAAAGAAAGAATATAGAAAATTCAGCATATTTCCATTTTTCTCGCATAACAAAAGAACACTTGACTTCTCTCTTTCAGAAGGCAGGGGGAATAATATTACCCGTAACATACGTCAGTAGCAAGTCGACGAAATGTGCACTTTATTCAAAAAATAAAGTTTTGTGAAATTCTCTTTTTATTTTCCTTATATAGTTGTACGCATGTGACATCATACACTGTAGTAGTCTTCTCTTCCAGCAGTGACTGCGCAGATACAGTTAAACTCGCCTAAGTCGACATCGCATATGTCGAATAATCGCGCAAGTCGATGATTTTAAAAAGTCCCGATTTTTCCCCATTGACTTACGTGTATTAATTCACTCACAAGTCGAATTTTGTAAGTTGAATACTCGCCTAAGTCGATGAAATCCCAAGAACACTTTCACGGAAAAACCATTAAATTCACTGTGCTTAAGTCGAATAAGATTTTATTGTGCAATAAATCGCTGTCAAAATCACGAGATGCCAGTTTTTGTTTACATAAGAACTAGCCCGACCAGACAGGTGACAAAAAATGATCTAAAGTATCAAAATTCAAAGCGATCACATGCGATTGTTGAAGTCTCTTCGTGTTTGGAGGTCCGCTGGTACAGCCCTGTCGCGCTAGCGCTACGTACGAACAGCGACTGGGCCGTGTATAGTCTGTGTATGTTTGCAGTCTGCGCTGTGCAGTGGATGGATGAAGCTGCTGAGTTTTCAAAGCGCAAAGTAGGGGAAAAGTTACGGGCACGGGTAAATCAGAATTACACCTCTACACGCATTTCAAGCCACGGTATAAACTGGAATCAATCACTGCTCAAATATCGTTCATATTCACTTCCCCAAGATTTAACAAGGGTGTAAAGAACTTATGATCGGACCTGTGCCAATACTAATGCACTGTCCATGCAAAGTTAGCCGCGGCCCTGCCGGGCGACCCGTGCTGCGGCACACCTCTCCAGCTCTCGGCTCCAGAGTAGACAACATACAACATGTACATTTATACATAATGTACGTGTGGTGTAACTGTTGTTAAGTCGATTTTTTTTCGACTTACGCACAAGTCGAAAATCGCCTAAGTCGATGTGTTTTGCTCAGTCCCGAGAAGATCGACTTATGCGAGTTTAACTGTACTTAAAATATTCGTAACTTTTGAACGGATTGTCCAATTTTCCACAAACTTTCACTGATGTGTTCTACCATTATTGCTGCATTCTATCAATCCTTATGTATATGAAGGTGGACTTGTCCTTTCAGAGTATATCTAGGCTGTAGTTGGGGTATAATGGAGTACAAAAGTACATCAATGCCACTGGTACAATGTTTCTCCCATTAGCTCTGCGGAGACAGAACGGCTTGCCATGGATGTTCCAAGCGGTATCGCTATTCAAAAGGGGCAGGGAAGTTTTACAATTTTTTCATATTTTTTCTCATACTTGACAGAAAATTGTAAAAGTGCTTATGTTGAACCCAGCATTATTATTTCATTGTATCCTCTGATACGTATACTGGAGGATACTTATGTGTATTTGAATTAAGCTGTGGTTTCAAGTTAAATTGCCCTTGAAATGAGTAATTATGTGAAATTCAGAAACACTAGCAAAGAGAAAAAGAGCCAAGTATGGATAGATACAGCTACTGCAGAAGTGGACATTTTCACTGTGTGGAAATTTTTGCACATTTCATGCAACCAGAAATTATCACAAAAATAAAACCACACAAACATTTTTGTTTTCTATTTACATGTACTACACTGTAATGTCTTGATTCCTTGGAATTAGAAACACATGGAATTTATTTTATTTGGCCGAATGCGAAAATTACTCCTGTGAAAATATCCACATTTACAGTAGCCCTAAAGTGTGTGGCCACTGTACCATAGCAGATATTGTCCGGGGAGTATATGGCCACTATACCATAGGGGACATTGTTCTAGGAGTATGTGGCTGCTATACCTCAGGAGATATTGTCCTGGGATGGTGTGACCACTATACCACAGGGGATATTGTCCTAGTAGTATATGGCCAGTATGCCATAGGGGATATTGTTCTGGGTGTATATGGCCACTATATCATAGGAAATATTTTCCTGGGAGTGTGTGGCTACTATACCACAGGGGATATTGTCCTGGGAGTATATGGCCACTATGTCATAGGGGACATTGTTCTATAGGAGTATATAGTCACTATACCACAGGAGATATTGTTCTGGGAGTAAATGGCCACTATACAATAGGGGACATTGTTTTAGGAGTACCAGGTATGTGGCCACTATACCACAGGAGATATTGTCCTGGGAGTGTGTGACCACACCATAGGCCCACATTCTGTAAGCATTGTCTTTTCAGTGGGCCCCTCCATTTTTCACACAATGCATACATACCTCATTACAATGTATTGTTACTATAAGGTTTCAATAATTGTTGTTTACTCTGTTCAATTCACAATGCCTTGTTAGGTGATACGCTATCAGCGTATCACCTATTGTGATTGTCAAAATTTCTCTTTTTTTTTATTCTTCTTTCTTTCTGCCACATTTTGTGTCGTCAATATCTCAACAATGACATTACGGAATAACATAACATTTTCAGTCAACATGTCTCATAACAATATCTAGCCACAATAAGGTTTTCATGACAGTAACATATCTATGACGTCATCTAGGCGCCATTTTGTGATTTTCGGACCTTGTCACATGATCGATCATAACTTCATAACTAGATATCATTTCTGTATCATTTTCGGTGGACATAAAGTTCAGGTCAGGCTCTATCTTACGTTTTAACGCTAGTTACCAA
Source organism: Diadema antillarum (assembly GCF_040938485.1). Lineage (NCBI taxonomy): Eukaryota > Metazoa > Echinodermata > Echinoidea > Diadematoida > Diadematidae > Diadema > Diadema antillarum. The sequence continues at coordinate 448,655 of NW_027270948.1, forward strand.
GGTCATCATTATTTTAAAATTTTAAAAGGCTCAAAACGACTTCCCAATGGGAAATCTCGAAGTTTCAGACAATTCTAAGCGTTTCAAACATTTTTTCGCGTGCACGTCCGTCCGCGCAATTTCGCGCGCAGAGGGCGTAACCAACATGAAAATGCAATTTTTTTGACTGATTTGGATTTCTGATACTTTGAGTAACAATATCCATTGATTTCCGATCGATTTTGACCTATAACAAAGGAATGCACTGGCGTCAAAGTTGAAATTCCGCGCGCGCGTCTTTCTGCAAATATAGTGAAAAAACATGTTTTTGTTTATGTCGCCATAGCTCTTTAAATCGTCCATTGACCCTATATTTCTATTGCATATTACAAAAGCATATGAATTGGAGATAACGTTTCAAGTACCAATATTGCCAGGAAAACTCATGACGTCATCATATCATCATCTGAAATCAAAAAAGTGGAATTAATTTTTTTGAGGTACTCTTTCTGACATTCATTTACTCGTATCTCTATTGTTTAAGCTTAATATCACCCCAAATTCAGATATGTTTTACTTTGAACATTTGCCTTTCAAGTCCATGTCATGGTTTTGAAATTTGATGACGTCATCATACTTTAAATTGTGATTAAAGGTAAAGACGCAAAATCGGACAAGTTTACGTGTTATGTCTATGGGAGGTGATTTTTTTAAAAACCATACATTGACTTGACAACGTTTAAGCACCTTTATCTCAGATGATTTAGCTTCATTTCCTCTGAAAATTAAGTATGTTGTAGCTGTGACAATAAGCTGCAGTAATCATGCATTTTATTCTTTGAAATCTCCTCATCAGGTTGACAATTTTGCAATTTAAAACTGAAAATGATAATGGAATGCGGACGAAACGATTCCTGATTCATCTTTCACGTACATAAGTTTACGTTCCTCTAATTTTCTCGTCGAGACGTATGGCCGAGTGGTTAGAGGTGTCGTCACAGAAACGTGAGGTTGCACACGTACGGGTTCGAACCTCACAAGAGCACGAAAGAAAATAATAATTTTTTTTTTTTTACTTTTTTTCTTCAATGGAGTACTACACCTTCGTCCATGTAGAAGTCACGTTCGCATGTAAACACACCTATACGCACACACTCACACAGTATCCCTTTGTTTATCGTTGGAGACTGCCGTGCTTCGACTGCTGCAAAATATTGCAGGCTGGGCTTTTCAAGCTGATCATGGTACATTGTAACAAAATGAAATTTGTTCATATCAATTCAGTAACACAATGTAGTCGTGGTTACTTTGTGCTGATTTTATACATGTAAGAAGCTATACATTGTAAAAAAAGGTATTTGAATTGTTCCTTTAAGTCAGTCTTCTGTATTGATGATTATTTGTCAATTAGTGGTTTTTGTGGAATTTCAGATAATGATAAAAAGTATGTATGATAAGTGCAGCGATACTTTCTACACTTAGTTCAAAGTTGTGTTACAGAGGTTTGATACATACATTTAGCATTGTGTTTGTGTGTCCACGTGTGTATACAGGTTGGCCATATGGCACATTCTAGACAATAAATCTTAATTAATTAGCAAACGCGATCAGCTATGGAACTGAATATGGTACTAATGTATGGTGTTCATGATTCTCATTAAACTGTGACGAGTTTAAAGAGATAGCTTAACTGTGTGTAAAAATAAAGCAATAATAAGGAAATTTTAAGGGACTGTGATAACCATGCCTATAATAATTTCATACAGGTACTAATAGCTGCCTCATATTCGTGTGATTGATCGTCAAGTCAATAGCAAACTGACAACGTACGATTAATATATTATACATTAAACAACTGTCTTTCAAATCCATATCGATGTTTTCTAGTTTGATGACGTCATCATACTTTAAATTGTGATAAAAGTAAAGACACAAAATCGGACAAGTTTACGTGTTATGTCTATGGGAGGTGATTTTTTTTAAAACCATGCATTGACTTGACAACGTTTAAGCACCTCTATCTCAGCTGATTTTGCTTTATTTCCTCTGAAACTTTAGTATGTTGTAGCTGAGACAATAAGCTGCAGTAATCATGCATTTTATTCTTTGAAATCTCCTTATCAGATTGACAATTTTGCAGTTTAAAACTGAAAATGAAAATGGAATGTGGACAAAACGATTCCTCATGTATCTTTCACATACATAAGTTTACGTTCCCCATATTTTCTCGTCGAGACGTATGGCCGAGTGGCTAAAGGCGACGTCTCAGAGACGTAAGGTTGCGGGTTGGAACCCCACAAGATCACGAAACAAAATACTTAGCTATTTTACTTTTTTTTCTTCAATTTTGTATTACATATTCGTCCATGTAGAAATCACGTACGTATATAAACGCACCTATACACACACACAGACACACACACACGCCATATCCCTCTTTTTTGTGTGTTGGAGACCACATTGCTTCGACTGCAGCACAATTTTGCAGGTTGACTTTGTCAAACCGATCATAGTATGTAATGACGACGACTGAGGTGTTGTACTTTGAACAATTGTCTTTCAAGACGATGTCATTGTTTTGTAATTTGATGACGTCATTACACTGAAAATTGTGATTAAAGGCAAGGTATCAAAACCAGCCGATTATAGGTTTTATGTCTGCGGGACGTATTCTTCCCAAGTTGCCAGAAATGGCATAGCGACCTCAGTCGTTACAAGGCCGCTTTTCCATCTAGCAATGCAATAGATGTTCACACGGCCACGTTGGTTGAGTGGGCATTGACTTTCCCCCTGTTATATCTATACATTGTTTTTTTTTTGTCTTACCATTTCCGTGGATGACCCGTGGCCGAGTGGTTACAGAAACGGTTTCGCATGTACGCTCAATATAACTTCAAGGTGCCTATATCACATTCTTTTCTTTGTCGATCACAGATGACTGTCATCTGATGACCACAAGCGTATCACCTAACTCGTCCTCAATGTGACGAGTTTTCATGTCTCGTTTACATTATTTCTGTCACTAAAAAAAAGAGAGATGTATATTATGTTCTTGTAAAAAAAAATAGAAATAAAACTTGAATTTGAATGTGAAATAATTGTCCTTGGAGTGTTTGGCCACTATACCAGAGGAGAATTGTCCTGGGAGTATGTGGCCACTGTATCCTGTTAGATACTGACTTGCAAAATTCGCTAAAATAAAAGCCCACAAAATATATGGTGTGTGCTGTATCTGCAGTGAAGCATACACTTAATCCATTATGAGGAAATTGTCTTGAATATGTTACAGTGGCAACTCCTGAAAGCCAGATGAGCTTGTGATTTACGGTTGAGATACTTTACGTAATTAGAAATGAAGTGAAACAAATAATGCCTGTATTCTCACTCCGATTCTATGTAAAATTAACATAGCACTCCCGTGGCCCTGAGATCCACTCTTAGAAATTATGAAAGTTATAAGCCGTACCATTCTCTGTTCATCATTGACTTCAGAGAGAATGCAGTTCCTAATTATGAGAGTGGGTTATTTTACTTTGTTTGGGAAATTGCTCCTAAAAATGGATGCATGAAAGCAGGGCATTGTGAGATTGGGGATTCAGTGTTTTATTTTTGAGAAGCTGTCTATTTATCTTCCCCTCCCTCTTTTTTAATGTCTTTTGTGCTGCAGGTTTTAACCCTGTGCATCAAAAGAGTCGGGTGTGCATGATAAATGCAGTGCTAATGAGAATGTCTGTAAATGAATATAAATTTACATTGCACAACACAAAACGTCAACAAGAAGTGAACGGACTTGTGGATAGCATGAAGAGTTTCAATTTCCATATACAGTGTTATAAAATAGTAATATGGATCCAATCAAATGATTGGATGAGAGCAATCATGTGGCCAGTCTTTCACTTTGCCAAATATGCCAAGTGGGCATAAGTTTTTACTAATGGCTTTTAGTAATGACCAATACCGACTGCCTAGTGATATCATTGCTGTACGTGTACTATGTGACTTTTAATGACAGGTATGTTCTAATGACCAGTACTAATGACCGGTACCGAGTGCTCAGAGAATACATTGCTTAAATGTGTGACTTTGTTCATTCATTTGGCTTTCGATCATCTACAAAGGCCTTGACAAGTCCACCATAGAGAATTGTCCCACAAAGTGTTCAATGCAGGTGATATGCAGGTAGAAATTTGATTTCTGGCCAAAATTATTTTTGGTCTACAGCACAATGCATGGATACAGTTAAGTTTACATTATAGAATGACAAGGATCCATGTCACCATTGATAAAACAAATAATGCACTTTACTTAGTCAGGTGCTAGTAAGAATTATATTATCTTTTGTAACTTTGGAACAGTCCAAAACATACTTTGCTTTGCCGCATATGTTTCAGTCTGTTCCAAAGTTACTACTGGGTGGATGATTATACTAACGCCCAACTAATAATGTGCATTATTTGTATACTGTCTCATCATCTAGCTTATCTTACAGAAATGTTGATCTCCCAAACATTCTGCATTTGATCAGTTTCTGTTGTTCTGACCTCTCAATCCAGGTACTCAGTGTATCAAGCCACACTGGAAAAGAAGCTGGAAGCCGTAATGGACGTCCCGTAAGTTTATATCATTGTTCCCTTCATTTTTCCTTTTCAATTCTTTGAGGTATAGGTGCTCTTTTCAAGTTGATTTAAATCAATCAGGTCAACGGGAGAGTTGTTCATCATCTTCTCCAGTTTGCACATTATGTGGTTGTGACTGACATCTCTGTTCTGTGAAACTATTGCAGTTTATGACATCATAATGAAAAGGAAAATTCAACATATTTTTACTATGATAGAGCACTTGACTAACCTCTTTCTGAAGGCACAGAAATAATACTACCCTTTGCATATAATGTCAGTAACAAGTTGCTGGAATGTGTTTATTTCCTTTATAGAAGGAACCACTGTGTGTCAGTGGACTAGACAATGGACTGTTAATCTGAGGTCCATGGTACAAGTTCCCTGGCTGCCACAAACACAAACAAACAAACAAACAAACAAACAAATCATAATATACAATACACTCTATTGACATACAACTCCAATGCACTCCCTTTGTTTTCTATACCAGGTGCTTGTTTTGTTTTATTTTGTTTTGTTTTGTTTTGTTTTGTTTTGCACGCAGTGTGACTCATTAATCCATTACAAGGCAAAAGCAGTTGTGTGATATAGTATGTTCTTGGCCTACAAAGTATATGAGTGCTTTCCATTAGCAAAACCAGAGCATAGCTCTGCAATTGTAATTGTTTGACTTTAATTATGAAAACAGCAAGGTTCAGATGACTGGTAATTGCTGGTGAATGATGCATTAATTGGCCAATGAAATAGCAAAGATTAGCTATTAAATTGCAGTGACATACATTTGTAAACACACACAGGCACACACAGAGTAATGTACAAAGTCATTCGCGTTATCTCTGGTAGTACATTGTAAAATTTGATTGGAAATAGGGCATACAACCTATGAACAAAATTAGTGCCTAGCTTATTGCAACAGACAATAGAAATATATGCCTAGACAAAAGTTAGTACAAACAAAACTATTGACAATTGTAGGATTTGAAAGCAAACTGGACTTTTGCAGATTCATTTATTGCATAACTCGGAGAAACTTTCTCCTATCTAGAGGATTTTGACTCTTGTGGAGAAGATCTGAATGAAACCAGTGGTTTTTTTAGTCAGTGTTTGTCAAATAAAGCATACTTTCATTGAGATTACTTATCGAGGTAATGCGCATTGATCCTCATTTGCTTGGAGGTAAGCTCTGCTGTAAAAGGACAGTTAATGAGGCCTATATCCCATGACAAACATGCACCAAAGACAAGGGCACAATGTATTCATGATTCCAAAGCTGTTTGATGAATACCTACACTGTATGCCACCTTGGCTGGCAACACTAAGGACTATTCATTGCTGTGATGGAATAATTTCATAAAACCCTAACCTGCATGAGATGCGGTCTCACTGCTTCACTTGTGGAAAATTGAATTTTAATCATTCAAATTTGAATTGTAGGTCAATGTGTACATTATAGATGATGTTCACTTCAGAATATACAGAATTCTCAAGGCTACATCAAATATTTGTCAATTTTGCTATCTTTTGATAAGTTAATGCCACCTATTTTTGCTGTCATGATATTCAGCAAGCACAAGTATGCACTTGAAGTAGCTTTTCATGCAATACGCAAGTGTACATGTTAAGAGACATATTTTTGCATATACATAAATGCTTATCAAAATATGACCTTGTGCTTGAAATTAGTCCACTGCTTGTTTGTCTTGATGGTTACTGATGCCAACTCATATTCCAATATTTTGATTGAGTCTGTTATCATGGAATGGCCGTTGCTGTTTGAAAGAGGGTGGTGTAGGTGTGCAGTGTTCAGGGTTTGCAGAGTGGTTCATGCTTGAAATCAATTTCTTGAAGAGTTTATAGATGGTGACACACTTTGTTGTTGATGAATGTCAAACATATCCACGTTTATTCAAATTCGTGAAATTCTTCCGTCAAGATGTTTTCATTGCCACTGATTGGCAAACTGCAATGTCTACGTTTATTGTCCAAATCACCCTTGGAATATACATATCCTTCAATGTCAAGCCTGATCATGTCCTCCTTGATATTTATCTCATTTCTATGACTACTACAGGACTAAAAAAAGTCGGGACAAGAAGAAATCATGGTGGAAGTAGCCATCCATACCTGGGCACAAGAAAGACATGCATTCCACCTGAACGTTCTTTGAAAACAAAATTAATGGTAGGGAAGAATTCCTGTTGCAAGTTGTATCAACAGGAGATATTGTGGTCAACCTTCCTACCAGCTGTTTGAGTGATACGTGTATCAAAAGACATGGATAAATATGTAAAGTCCATTTGAAATATTCATTCCCATGAAATTAGATGTGTGAAAAATATGTATAATATTAATAGTATATCAATGACCCACTTAACTTCCATTTTCTTCAGAATTTATATGATGTGTGGATGAGAAATGTTTTTAATGATTTGTTTTCAAGCATCTTCCATAAGCCTAGGTAAATTACCTACATGTACCTTAAAGTTGTCAAATGCCAAAATCTAGGTTTATATTTTGACTTAAAGAACACCTGACTGTGTGCATCCTCATTCATTTCTTTACAAGTGCTTCAGCTTGTATAACAGGATGCTACCTTCTGAATATGTCTTCCTTCTTTTAGCTCATGTATTTATTCTACTTAAGAAGTTATTGCACATACTCAGGCAATTTTTTACTACTTTACTAATGCTGTGTTACCTTAAGGCCTTTCCTCTTAATTTTGTATTTTCCAATTTATCACAGAATAATCTTTAAATTGATGAAATATATATAATGTGAAGAAGCATGCATGCCCTAAGTCACATTTTTGGGGGCCATATATCATATTCAGCTTGAATCACATCAGAAGTGAGTGTTTTCCTCTTCTTGTCTTTCATGAGAAAAAAATAAGGGATTAAAAAAAATGCTTTGTGAAACATGTACTCTCTGGTTGAAATGATTGAATAACATATGATGATGACTTCATTGCTGCAGTAGAGTTATGAGTGATAAGTTAATATCTGTAGCTACTACACCTTTGTTTCTTGTTTGAGATCTCCGTGGTAACGAGCTACTACTGATCCATACATGTGATCAGGGTCACATGTCTCTTGCCAATTTCAGGAGCCATCCACATAACTTGGCCAATAGCTGGAGTGGATCCTGTTTAATTCATGGAGGAACAATCAACCAAACAAAGCAGCAAATAACAAGTACAACAAACTCACATGAACACAGAATTACACAGCAAATTTCCTAATGTCAACCTGTACCGTGGCCTTGCATTAATTGCAGAACGTCGCTTGTCACTAGGTGCAGTCATTGAGGTTAATTGTCCTATACCTATTAATGAAGTGAATTGCATATTACAGCCATTTTCCGAATTGCTGTTTGATTTTATTGGGCATTCAGTGATTGTTTTGAAAGGAGCACTCTCCCCAAGCAAATTGAATGCATTAAACTTAAATGGGGATTAATAACTTTGTTCTATACCATGGTTGGTAGATATCTGATCTTTAGAATTATACTCTGACAGTCCTCAGAATGCTGAAGAAAAAGAAATGGTACGCTCATCGCATATATCGGAGGTCAAAATGTGCGCTCTGCAGAGTGAAATCAGAGTTTCTCTCCTGGCAGGATTGCAAGTTCATAATTTTGTCATATATGATTTATTTGTAACATTCTTATAAAAGATGCACATGTACTCAGGATGATATGAATTCTATGATATGATTCTATACATAATTTGTATATTGGATATAATATTGAGTACACAGTCATAGTGATAGAAAATTACAGAAATAAGTGGGATTTTATGCTACCAGTAGAAAGTTGATGCATCATACACATAAAAAAACAAACAAAAAACTTGCATAAAGCTACAGTCCAGATGCGTTACAAACTATAACCCTATTCATGAAATAGTACAGTGCACTCCTGTTATAGCGAACATGATTATTACAAAAATATCCTGTTGCAATGAAGTAAAAATGCAGGTCCCAAAATTTCTATCTAGATATCTTTACATACTTTATGTTTGGGTTAAAAACAAATTTATGTAGCGAATGAAAACTGCTTGTCCCAAGGACTTTGTATTTGTGGGAGTCGCCTGTAATTATTTGAATTAGTTTGTCTATTGATAATATGCACCAGTTACTGTACAGTGCAGAAAATTTGAGCTATTCTTTATTGGCGAGAAGAAGATTTTAAAAAAAGCAAAACAAAGAAAAGGAGGGGAAGGAAAAAGTTCTTTCAAGTTCAACAGCAGCAACAGCACAGGTAGATTTCCCATAAAAAGTGACAATTGGTGAATGCATTGCCATCCTTGTCATTGGATGGGTAATTTTTGTGACAATCGTCCAAATGTGCTAAATTACCACAACTGCACTTGGCACATAAAGGTGAAGGAGAAGTAATAAGTGCCTTTCCAAGTTACAGAAGATTCTCTCAGTGCCTTACCTGAACTATGAGAAATGAAATACATTCTTTTTCCAAAGCTATCTTATGTATTAATGTCAACCTCAGCATTATATTACATTGTACAGTCTTCCATACTCAGAGTTCAATGTTGTCTTGTGTTTTACACTTTTGCAATGCACTCAACGAGCAGAGACTATATTTTTCATTCATGTGTCAGAGTCTATTCTCATGGATTGTATAATTTGCATTTGTTGGTTTTTGCTGATGCTGTGTATGCCGTGCTTCCATTTTGAATGCTAGCTTTAACTTTATATTTCTGCTTTATGATTTTATGGGGAAACAAAGTATATGATTATGTGTATATTTGATATTATCAAATATGTTATCTTATATTTTATGATTTAAATCTTTGCATACATTGACAATATTTTTTTCCATTTGTATATATTTTCATGGGTCCATGACATTTTCTCCTGTGGCAATTGCTCCCATGAAATATCTACATGCTAAGCCAAACATAAAACCTACCCATAAACATAACCCTAACCCTATTCCTAATCCTAATAATCGAGCAAATGTCGTGTCACCATTTTCATGACCTTGTCATTTACACACACACTCACACACACACAACTATTCAGTGTTTCAATCACAAGAATAACAGGAATTTGAAAGCCATGATGCATAATGACTTTATATTTTGACCCTTGCACTTTTTATATACTTTCACTTGCTTATCAACTCTTACACATTTTGCTCATTTTTACACTTAACTGAAAGTCTTCCAGAAATTAAAATTTAAGTTTTCTTAATCTAAACTGTGAGAACATTTTTATACCAATATTCTCATTTGATCATTTGATTACTCTTCAATTAGGAACTAAAATAGAATCATAGAATCATTTAGTGTGCTTGAGTGGCATCAGACAGTCTGTGTGTACATAGCAGGCTTCAACATTGTCAGGTTTCTGAATTTTGTTGTTAAACTACAGCCAGACTATGGTATCTGTAAATGTCAATTTGCTTGTTAGGATGTTTGATAGTAAAATAATTAGTGAGGCCCCTCCATTATTTACAATATCCACATTAAGGTTTTTTTTGTGTTGTTGCTGGTTTTTTTTTTGTGTGTACTCATTACCTATGTATTATTTAGTATTATTGTCACCTGACATATCAGTATTACAGGTACATCCCAGTCAGATAATCTTTATTGTTAAGCAGCCATGCCAAGACCGTGAGATGTCTGTTTGTTTGTCAATTCAGGGCTAGGATGTACAGGTTTTGACCATAGTTAAAAGTTATTGTGCTATAATTGCTGCCATTGTGTCAATCTTATTTGGGTTTTATTTCTGTCTTGTTTCATTTCAAACTAAGTGTTGCATTTGCATATGACATTAGCAAGGAAAAGTTTGAAGTGATAGAGCCCTCATTTGTAAAATGTGACTGGTAGAGATACATTTTCTAATCCCCTCATCCAGTACGCTGACATTTTCTTAGACAAAAAAAAAGAAGAAAATCAGAGGACACCAAGAAATAGTCAGATTGCCATCACTGTTTCCGATTGAGTGTACATCATGTTCATTTGTTAAACAAGTATCACACAGAATGATGTGTTCTACATCAAATTGGGACTGTGTAACATTAGGACAGCTGGGAGTGTTTTAGGAATGAAATCATTTCCAGAATGGAGAGATTCACGTTTAGGACCATGTGCTGTAACTGACCTTGACGTTGCCGATAAGTGCTCTGAGCATCAACATCCAAATTTGTTGTTGCATAATGGTCGTGTAGTGGTCTCCTATCTACGTTGAGAGTAGAGTTAGATGATAGAGGTCAATAGTAATGTCCTTCTTCATGCTTTCTTCATGAGGGTTGCCGTGGTAACCATTCTGCCTGTTCTGGGCTTTCACCTAGCAATGAATATAAGGTGTGCCAGCGAATTGGGGTAAAGTGATGTAATTATGTGCCATGTTCAATCTCATGGTAGTACATTCATCGAGCTTGCCTTTGATTGAATTAATTCAATTGAATTCTATTAGATTTGTCATTAGTGAAAGTTAAGCGACCAGCTGCCCTAGAAATAAATGAGGGTGTTTTTTGTTGTGGTTTTTTTTTTTTTTCTTGCAGGCCGTCACTCAGCTCATCTTTCATCATAAAACTTTGACTTTCATTCATTGTACGGTTATGATGGAAAGTGATATTAGTGGCCTTGAGAGTGTAGGAATGGTATTTGGCCATGTTTGTGCCTTGCGTCTGTGCGTACGACAAGCTTTTTCTCCACTATTCCTAATTGATGAAGTTGATTGAAGTGCTTGTTCGATCTGGTTATAATCAAGGGTGATCTAAATAGCACTGGACTTAATGGATCAAGTACTAGCACCCCAGAGTGTTCTGTAGTGAATTGAGTTCTCGCATTATGACTACAAATTAATCATTCATGGTGTGGTCTTTTATATTGAATATCCGAGAAACGAGTTACAAGGTTGTTTTGGCAATAAGGTGCAGTATGAAATTTATGCAGGCTTCACTAACTGGCAGCAAAGGACTCACTACCTTCAGGTAATGGATGATAGGTAAGGTCTTATACCAGTGAGTTCTTTCTATTTCAATTCTTGCAACAACAAAAAAAGATACTTAAAAGAACAAAGATATGAAAAATGCTGCTCACTAATGTTCCATACCTATGTGGCAGTATGAAATCACATAAACATAAAGTGTTCATGTTTGTGAATGTAATTCCTCCACCATTAAGTTATCTCTTCCAGTTAATAAAAGCCCCATATTTGAAATACATTGTAGTCAGCATGCCATATACAGGGCAACAAAATTTACCTTTGAACATGACATGTTAAAGAATTTGCGTAGTCATTGATGTAAGCAGCTAAGCTTGTATAAGTTGAATGAGGGGATGAAATAAAAACAGTAAATTGGTTATTTTATCCTCACATTTAACTTGTGTGAAATAAATTGATGCATACATATACAGCTGTCGATACATGTATGTGTTATCTCAGGCTTAGTTCTGTGTGGTGAGATGGTATGGTCTATTTATATGCACCATATTCGACAGATACAATCAATTGCTGGTGTTCTTTCAGGGATGAGTCTAGAATTTAACTTGGAAAGATTTGGGTGCTTAATGTCTCAAAGTCCTACCCATGTATTCATATATATATATATATATATATATATATGTGTGTGTGTGTGTGTGTGTGTGTGTGTGTGTGTGTGTTTATACTTTGTACTGTACAACAATTATACTAATGATAATTCTTGTGACATACAATGCTCCAAATAAACTTTGCAAAATGATCAATGTGCAAATAAACTAACGACACAGCAAGGAACATAGAAATTTCACACGATTACTTGAAAAGTAAACAGATACAATTCAAGGTGATTCTTACTGAAATCAGATTTTTATGCCTCTGCCATCAAGTGTCGCCAGAGGCATTATGTTTTCGGGTTGTCCATTCATCCTTCTGTCCTTCCGTCCATAATCAATTAATTTGGGCGAGTTGTGCTTATCAACATTTGGGTGCACATGCTGAAGGTCTAAGGTCAAGGTCAAATGCTCAAAATTTCATTTTCCCCTTATCAAAGCAATACCCAAAGGTATGTTCTTGAAACTTAGTGTATACATATACTACCAAACAATTATTCTCCAGAGAGGGTCTCGGGTCACGATGTCAAAGGTGAAAGGTCAAGTGAATATGTTGAAATTTCACTTTTTTTCTCCATATCTCGTATAATATGGTTCAAGGTATCGTCATGGAACTTAGTACATATGAATGTACTGATTGGTAGTGATTATCTAGGGAATTTGGGGGTCATGAGTCAAAGGTCAAGGGTCAACGGTCAAGGTCAACCCCTCAAAAATTCACTTTTCCCTCTTATTCATGCAATGTGTGCAGGATTTTTTTTTTTTTTTTGGAAACTTGAAAGATTCTCTGGGAAGTTTCTCGGCAAATGGGCAGAGGTGGAAAGGTCCAAGGTAAGTGAAGGTGCTTGATTTTTCTTCCTCCATATCTCAAAAGTGATTCGAGGTATCATGAAACTTAAAGGGTGTGTACAGTTCTGGTCGAGGTGAGGATTTAGCTTTTAACGTTTTGCGAGATATTCAAAAACCACTATGAGATGTCAAAGAGCATGCAATTCTAAAGGGTATCAAAAGTTCATTTGATGAAAATCCGTTTTGAAATGGCTGAGATATCCAAAAACAAGGTGAAACAAAGAGATCCTAATAAAGTTGTGGCATGTCGCCTTTTGTTATTATCACTTTTTTGGATATCTCGGCCATTTCAAAACCAATTTTCATCAAATAAACGTTGAATCCTTCTTAGAATTACATGCTCTCTCATATTTCATAAGAGGTTTCTCATTATCTCACTTAGAAATTTTCAAAACATGAATCTCTTACCTCAACCAGTAATGTACAGTCCCTTTAATGTATTGATATTTAATACTGAAATTATACTTTTTCTCCATTCCTTGGAAATTACTCAATGCATAAATTAATGAAAGGGACTGAAGTCAAGTAACAATCCTGAAATCCCTAATTTGCACTCAAAGACAACATAGCTATTCATCCACTTAAACCTTGTTCAAGAAAAGTGAACATGAATTCAATTACGTTAACGAACGTTTTTGAGCAGGTACATACTAGAAAATTTTATATTAGTACTAAGGAGCTGAACCGTGAATGCAGTGCAAAACAAGTTCAGACAAAATCTTTGAGAATGCAATCTTAGTAGCCATGCAGCGTAGAGATTGTAATATTTGAACCTGGTATTTGAAAAAAAAAATGAGTGGTTTATCTAAATAGATACTAGTAAGTGACAGTGCAAACTATCACAACAACGAAAACCAAAACTGCTTACATCACATTTTTATACAAGTCTGATTCTTAGGTTTGAAGACTGTGGTTGACCCTTGAACCAAAAGTGGGGGGCAGTTAATTAGAGCCCAGCCCCTGCCCCACCCCTACCCACACACTCCCTCTCTCTTTCTCTGTCTGTCTGTCTCTCTCTCAAACTATGAGTGTGAGTTGGCGGCGTGTGTGTGTGTGTGTGTGTGAGGATTGTTTGTTGTTTGTCTTCATTTTCCATCTGACAAGATGACTGTATAGTCCATTATTCATCGGCACTATATCTTGTCTTCCATGGGTACCATGCAATTGTATATAGGCCTACTCAGTAGGACCTGCTCTTTGCGAACCCCTTGTAGTCGGGTTGAAAATATGCACCCTGTTCTTTACTATGAATGAATGAAGCATGGTCTTTCATTTTTTATTGTGGCTCTCTCACACACGGGACCTCCATTTTTGTGTCATATTCGAGGGACTCGGCGTTTTGCCTCTATTAGACGGGATGCCATGATATCACACAACATTGCTCAGTAAAAAAGACTCAATTACTGGGATTCGAACCCGCGAGATAGGCAGATACGCTACCGACTGAGCCACCTCGCCGCTGTGACACTAGAAGGTAAATCAATGTAGGACAAGGATTTAGCAGTTTGTTATTAATGAAGGCTGTTTCGTCGTCGTCGTCGTCGTCGTCGTCGTTGTTGTTGTTGTTGTTGTTGTTAAACAGTGACTATCTATGTCAAAAAGGCTGTAAAAGTCCTTTCCAGAACTACGTTAAGTTTCAAAGAAGTTCACATCTAATCTTGATCACTGGGTGGCCGATAGAGTTATTAGAGTTTTCGCTACACGACGGGAAGACCAAGAATACGCGGAAGCAATCAGCTGTGACAATCCCCGTACTCGGACTGGCTCCCGTCCCCATATCTAACCAGTTTTGCTTTCCTGTTTTTAGGAAGAGGCGTGGGGGCAAGATCGCCGATTGGCTGGCTGGCTGACTGGCTCACTCCTGCCCAGCATCGGGACCGATACAAACGCTATTTTGGCCGAGTACCGTACTAGTTTTCCCAGTACGGGACGTTTCTCGGATTTGATCGTGCGCAGAAGCAAATTTTCCACACGCCACGCTGAACCATGATATAACCGGCTGCGTCGTGCTTGCGAAAATTTGCTATGCGAAAACTCGCTATTAACGAGCTTTTCAGGTTGAACAATGGGAACAGTGCATGTGTAGAACACTTTTTTTTTTGGAATAAGCGTCGCCTCAGCGTTTGGCTCGCAGATCTAAAGCTCGCTATATTGATTGTCATCTTCAGTGTGCGCTGAATAAACGTCATCGGGATGTAGACATTGTCATGTTTTTTGCGGATGTTTCGTTCGTCATAATGGGCAGATGAATTGGGCGTGATAAGGCCCTACATTCGGAAACAAATACAACGCCCCTGAGATATCAGTCACCAGCTCCTTAGCATTAATCGGATATCTTCATTATTCTCTCCAAAAGGAGGAACACGAAGAAGAGGAAAAACCCGATATCGAATGATGATCGAAGACAAACGTAATCACTGTCCATTGTAAAGTACAGGACAGATGTGTCTTATTTCGAAAAGTTTCTCGACAATAACATTTCATAATGATATCATATTTTTCCCCTTAGTATGCGATGACTAGGTCATTCATTACCGAAGTGAAGTTTTTGTGAACGATTTTTAAAGGGATGGTATAGTTTTGGTTGAGACCGGGGTTTTAGGTTCAATTCCAACATTATTCTGTGAGATATAATTAGAAACCTCTTATAAAATATAAAAGAGCATACAAATTAAAGGAATTAAATGTTTGTTTGATGAAAATTGGCTTGAAAATGACGGAGATATCCAAAAATAATGAAACCGTGGATAATAAAAGGTGGGACTCGCCTTTTATCAGGACCATTTTGTTTTATTTTGTTTGTGGATATGTCTCAGCCGTTTCAAAACCAATTTACAATCTATAAATTTTGAAATCCTCAACAATAGTATGCTCTGTAATATTTCATAAGTGGTTTGATTCTCATCTTCTCTCAAAAAGTTAAAATCTTAATTCCCCATCCCAACTAAAACTTGACCATCCCTGATCCCTGTAACCCACTTACACAACAATAGCATGCAGTTCCCTAATATACAAGAAGCCACAACACACCAACTGGTCATTGTTAGTGACCTTGTATATATACAATTAGATTATGATAATAACGTTTAAGTAGGCCAGAATGCCGCTGATGCGTGAGTCCGCTTCCATGCTGACGAGTGGACAGAGACATTCAAGTCTTGCGCTCAAGACTTGAGGCATGGCTGAGGAGCATTGGAACAAAACGAGACATTGCTTTCTGAACTAACTGGAGTACACACACACACACACACACACACACACACACACACACACACACACACACACACACACACAAAACTCGCTGCCATAATCTAGTTGCACGTGTTGTCTGGACCGAATTCCAGTGCGACAAGGACAAGAATTATGTCAAATCTAGAGTTAGCCTCCTTTGTCGTCATTTCGAGTGCTCGCGCTGCAGCAAGAGACATAATGTCTCTTTCTGTGAGGACCACGGCAAACGGTCATTCCTTACACTTCGTCTTTACGATGTTCTATGAGGTTAGTGAACAATGACGCTAAAAACAGCCTCCATGATGAGACACATAAGAAAGAAGAACAGTATACCGACATGCCACGAAGTCGGAATGAAAAGATTTCTACAACGACTACAATGCACGCCATCCACGCATAATATTTTCCTTTCTTTCTCTTCTTCTTTTTTTTTTTCAAACTGCTCCCGACGAAAGAAAGACTGAAAACAAAATGTCATGTTTACTCTTCCTTACACCAAAAGACGCCCAGCAACTCAAATTTCCTTTTCCCGGTGCTCTACGAAGCACTTCATTATAACGCAGAATGGCGATGACGTATATCTTATTTCCTGCTATGACTGTTATTTTTTGTTTGGCATTTTGATGAGTAAGGTCCAGATATTTCGTTTGAACGTTGTTTTGCTTGTTATTTTGGTTTTATATTCTTGAAAAGAAAGTTGAAACCGTAATTGTATTTTAATGCCTCATTTCTGGCGTTTTACACGGATGCACTATCACAAATGATAATTTCGATCGAATGGCATTCCTGTTGGAATAATTGTCACAATTTACCACATCGCGAAACTCTAAGAACATATTGAAAGCGTTACATTATCACCTCAATTTCTTATAAGATTATATTTACGTTGTTGTCATTGTTTGTTTGTTTGTTTGTTTGTTTGTTTGATGTGAGTGTATGTGTGTGTGTGCGTGTGTTCGTATGTACGCGCGGGCGCGCGAAAGACATGATGTTGGCTTGTACGTCTAAAAAGTACTGAAATTTCCTACTTGAAGTTTGAAGGGAATTTCCCAATTCCTTACCTCAGTTCAATTTTTCCCCTCTCCACCCCACCCCTCTCCCCTCCCCTCCCCCCCCCCCAAAAGGAAATGAATTGAAACGGAAAAGCCATAAACAGAGAAACCACGAAAACTTCATTTTTTTTCACTCCGTCTAATGAATTATTGATTTAAAAATGCCGGCAAGAAAGTTTAGCAATTATAATGCTTCTCTGAAATATGAGCAAACAAAATAGATACGCACACCCTAAACCATGAAGATCATCAACCTTACAATGAACAATGAGACAAAGTAATGATGATATCACATCCTAAAAAGTCAACGAAAACGTCCTTTTGTGCGTGTGTGTGTGTGTGTTGTGTTTATGTGTTTATTTATTTGTTCGCGTTAATGCCAGCTCACCTGAACTTTACCAGTGACACTATGGTATTTTTCGAAAAAGTAGAATGGTTTCCCTAAATATACTCAACGAGTTTTTGTTTGTGTTTAGTACTTTGTTTTTGTTCTCTTCATTTAGGGTGTGGTGACAGATGAGTGTGTATTGATGTGTGAGTGTGTGTGTGTGTGGGGGGGGGGGGGGATTGGATGATTCGAGAGTGCTTGATCTGATTGAAGTACAAGACGAAATACGGCTGTCGACCTGCGCGTGCATTCACGGTATGCAAGCCCGTGGAATTGAGTGAGAGAGTTGGAGTGGTTAATGGAAGGAGAAACTGAAGAAAATGTACATGGAAGTTCAACTTATGCATGGGAACTACCATGAGGGTTGAAAAAAAAATGAGAGTATGAATTTCCTCAGGAGCCCGAGACAAAGGTATATATTGTCATTACAGCAAACGTTTCTTTCAATATTACCTTTACATTATAATCAGTAACAAGTAGCTATAGGGCATTTTATATTGCCTTATTGCATTGATAAATCCTATATACCGGGTGTCCCCAAAAAAGCGGAACGGTGGATTTTCAGTACCTTGCGTTCTAAAAGTTAAATATTTTTTTTACGTCATCAAAAAGAGCATCTGCCGCAGAAGACAATGATACCAAAATCATTAAATTTGGTTCAGTACTTTTTATTCTACGCCAATTTCTGTAAATGCAGTCATTTTCCAATTTTTGCGTCTTATGAGATAATAATTTGGGTGCGACGAGCGTTCCATACGGTGAATTGTGTAAACTCGCTGATCCATGTCAACAAAAGATATAGCTTTCACATTGGGCGCGCACACACACACAGACACACACACACACACACACACACACACACACACACACACACACTTTTTTTTCCTGGCCCCGCCCAGTGTGAAAGCTGTATCGTTTGTTGACATGGATCACTGAGCTTACACAATACTCACCGTATGGATCGCGTGTCGCTCTCAAATTATTATCTCATAAGTCGCAAAAATCCGGCGAAATTTGAAAATGACTGCATTTACAGAAATTGGCGTAGAATAAAAAGTACTTAACCAAATTTAATGATTTTGGTATCATTGTCTTCTGCGGCAGATGCTCTTTCTAATGATGTCCAAAATATATATCACTTTTAGAGCGCAAGGTAATGAAAATGCACCGTTCCGCTTTTTTTGGGACACCCGGTATAGGGCCTATTGCGGTTTTAGCTATAAGCGAAATTGCGCAAAAATCTCTATAGTGGTCATTGCTTTTTTAACATTTTGTTTTTTGTTAAAACAAAAGAAAAAGATTTTTTTTTGAAAATCAAAATTAAAACGGAAAGTAACAAAGGAACAAGTTTTCGGGGAAATTAGTAATCCTGCTCCATTCAGGAAGTCCAATCCTTCCGGTCGCAGTCTCCACTTTTACTTGCCAAATTTGGGCATAAAGTCCACTCTCTGCCCTCCTTGGGTCAAGCTATGACCTCATAGCCCTCCACCCAAACAAAGTGGCAGTAAAAGTGACGTACAACAGTGGATTTGAATTTGAATTCTTCGTTAAGTTAATACGTATTTTTGGGAAGGATCCTAAACCCAATGAATAGAGAAGGTTTCCTCTCCTCACTTCATATCGGCAACTTTGATAAAGGAAACCATCTTGAATTGTGAAGCAGAGCGTTTGAGAGTCAACGGTGTGCGTTTATCAACTCTTTTTCTTGGCAGAAACAGGTTTTCCAAACGGCTTTCAGGGAATTTGTACGAGATGATAAACGTAAAGCTGTTTTGATTATGGGGTTCGGAAAGCCTTTTTGAAAAACGCGAATTTGTGCTTTCCGAAACAGGTTTCCAGAAACCTGTTTCTAGAAGCCCTGTGAAGCAAGATAAACGCAAAGCTGTTTTGAAACGGCTTTGTACTGCGGTTACGAACCATGCGTCAAAATGCGCAATGCAGCTGCGCAGTGACAAGGTCAGTTTTCGTGTTCGCGATGAGTTGATAAACGCAACTATTTTGGAAGCCGTTTCTATAAAGGGCTTTGGAAACTGCCTTTGAAAGCCGTTTCAAACAGGGGAAAGATGACAAACGCAGCCTTTGTCTCCGGCAGGAATCTTGTTTGGGAGTTTGTTGTCCCAATGATCAGAAAATGCAAATAAAAACAACGTCCGTAACCAACATTGCTAGTCCCCGGCTCCATTTGTTACTCGTTACACTCTTTATAGTGATGCATAATCATCGTAGGCCTATACTATTTTTTAATAAGATAATGAAGCAGACTCTAATGATTGGTTGAGAGCGTACACGTAATGCGGTATTCATATAACCAAAGAGGTTTTATACATGGAGTTCCAACTGGCTGTAATTTTTCAAACAGTTGTCAGATTTCTATTGATGTACAAAAGAATTCCACAGTTGCACTTGTGCCTTTGTTGATCGATGTTCGACGCCGCCGTCTTGCTGAGCAATCTAAAGATTCCTTTTGGACATTATCATAATGTTGGCAATATTTTGCTTATCTATTTATTAAATGAAATGAAAATTCACTTAATGATAAAGCATGTAAAACAAAAGTCAATTCCATCCAGAAATTTGCGCAAAAGTGTAAATCAGAGCTGTATCATGTGAAAATGTTTAAAACTGTACCATCCTGGAAAGCTGGTTTTATCACTTTTCCGCTTAATTTCCACAATAATGAAACTAATATGGAATAATCTTCAAGTATAATTCTTTATTGATATATAAATCAGATTAGTGCCCGGGTATGCCCAGTCGAGTAATTTTCATCTTCATTTTAGCGTTTTTTGCTCAATTTCTATTCGCGCATCCTCGTGTCTGTACCACCTACCTTTTATAAGAAGGGATAGCGAAAAGTAATTACCATCACAAAGACATAATTATCTTCCTTTGAAAGTGGCTGGTGATTATGCAATGAGACACGAGTCAATTGTCTTCGTATCTGCGCGGCAGATCCTGTTTGGCACATGCTTCAGATATTTTTGAGCGGCGGCTTCGAACATGAAATCAAAGGGAATGACACTGTTGCTACTCCATCTCTTGAACCTCCTTGATATAACCTAACACGCAATTTTGCTGTAAAGAATCGATCATAATTGAAAAGTAAAGTATGCTGACCCTGGCAGGTCGATGACACTCTCACGTCGCGATGGTGACAGGGTTAGATGACATCGTTACTTTCATCTATAGGACCTATACTCAAAGTGATGGCTGCGGAATCTAAAACGCTTACATTTGAAATTCTTCCGACAACAATTTAAGGATATGCTTCATCATTTCATAAATCATATAACGCTCATCATTGCTGGGCATTATTATCACACGCACTCGTCACATTCATAGCAGTCCAAATTCCCTGTAATCGCCTCTGGCGTGTTAAATATTATGTTTCAATAGTAATGGTACCTTGTGTGTGGATAATTCTTATCAATGCCCTCACTGAAGTGTATTATTTGTATGATCGTCTCATTTTCTCTTTCTGCCGCAGAAACAGACATCACTGATTAAACGAAGGTGAATAAAGCGACATTATTTCTCCTCACCAGATAAACGCCGTATAAAAGTCGTAGCGATGTGGGCAGCGACTAAAAACTAAGAAATGTGCTGCACCTGTTGAGTAACCACTGACAATGAGATAGCTATACATCTACCCCATAGCCCTCTTTTGATACAATCAATTTACATCAATATTTAATCACATAATCACCAAGGACATTCCCACATCTTTTTCTCTTACTCACAAATCTAATTGACCTCGTTCGTTCACCGCCATTTAATTAACAAAAGGACGAATGAATAATGTGACCACGCTAAATTTATGACATTGATTCCTTTTATGATAAACTATTTCAGCCTACACTTCTCAGTCTGTGTAATAGAATTGCTTTCACATACTAAAAATGTTTTGTCCCGTGTTGTTGTGGAAAGCAGTTATATTATTGGAAAGAACTGCCCACTGATCAAAAGGAATTCTATCTATAACTCATATTGAGTGAAACCGAATAAAATAAAAAACGATATTTTTTCGATCGACCATAACAACGCGGAATAAAATGTACACGCTCGCAGCAAACATGCATTTTATTTCAACGCCGCGTCACTCTGGGTGGTATCTCTAACAAAGGACATAATTATGACAATTATCAACAAATGGTTTTCATATGAAAAACAACCAGTTTAAAAGTGCATAAAAAACTGTAATTTGGTGTGCCAGCGTGATTCAGCTAAATTGTAATGTTTGATGTCTGATATTTGATGCCGTGTCCGTTAAACGCATGATAGTATGTGCATAATGATGTTATCTTTTTATTCCCTTTGATTTATATATCTCTCTCTGTCTTTCTCTCACTCTTTAATAATGTTATATATCTATATCTATATCTATATCTATATCTATATCTATATCTATATCTATATCTTTATCTATATCTATATCTATATCTGTATCTATATCTACATACAGATTATATATATATATATATGTGTGTGTGTGTGTGTGTGTACGTGTGTGTGTTGTTGTTGTTGTTGTTGTTGTTGTTGTTGTTTGATGCATGTAATGTGTGTGAACTGCAATAACTCAATTACATCATTAATTCATGTCGGTTTGTCATTGATGTTTCAATGAATGACGACACAAACAGACTTTCTGTTTCAGCTTTGATTCCACTTCTGAAAGTTGCCTTCCATGCCTAACCCTAACTATAGCTTTAATCCCAAAATTGTATTTGAGCCTATGTTGCCTTTACAACCTAACCATGAATTCGGCAGCGGCATTGCTATAAATGTGGGAAATGGGTTTACTGAGGCATTCCTGATTGTCCAGACACGCGTAAACCGAAGGAGACCGTGTGATGTGAGCAATTCTCTTTCGGTCCTCGTTGAAACGCGGTTTGACAGAAAATGGTGGAAAGGTATCAAATAGGTCATAGAAGCGTGAAAAGAAGAATAAAGGAACACATTTGCATGACCTTTCAGCCCCTGACTATGAAGGAGCTGTTGGTAGTAGGGGAGTAATGAAGTTTCCAACTGATGTGAAAATATACAGATTGTACAACACTCTCGCTTATGAGTTTAACATACGCTTCAGTAAAGTTGCACGAGAGTGACGACACTTTGTAAGTAAACTGCATCGTTGCATTATAACCTGTAAAAAACAACCTCGAGCCATACATGCATGGAATGCGTTGTTAGCTCCATGCTTGAACAATCTGTATAGTGAGTTATAAGCCTTGCCCTTCGTAGCCTTCAGAGACTTGTAGTATAACATTGTATATAAGCATGTCATTCAGCGCGCAATAATCGCATTACTGACATCGCAAGTGCGTCTGTTCACTCTTCTTACCCATCAAACATTCCACAACAATTCTCTCTTCCGCTGAAAAGAGAAAACCGCGTTTCTCATTCTGTGATTCCTTGTCAGTTGTCCGTACAATTCCTACTACATCTGCGTGATAAAAAAAAAGAACTCGACTCCTATACGAATGGTACTATTCATTGTTTGCAGTTGAACCGAATTAACATGAAATAAGCATCAAAAGCACGGTTTGACACTGATCGACATTGACAAACGAATATAGTGCAGAAGCTGCACAAGTCTGGAAGAAAATCAGCTTCCTGCAGCTCTACTTGTAGGTGCAACGTTAATGGCGAGTCTTAAGTCCCCCTCACACTAGAGCGAATGCCCAACGACTGTCCAACGATTTCGAAAATTTGAAGATACTTAAAATACGAGACAAGATACGATGAGGAGTTCTTATGTTTTACGTTCTCTGTATTCAATAGCTTTTCATAGGGATTCCCAGAGATACGCACGAGCCGACCTTTTCTTTTCTTTTCTTTTCATTTTGAACAAGTCCAAAATCTCCAACATATCTCTGCGAATCCCTACGAGTAGCTAATGAATCACACCCAGAACGCCAAGCATGTTAGCAACTATTCTAGCTTTAGCAAAGGATGCGCATTCGGTAGGCATTCACATTAGTGTAATGGGGTCTTTAGCATTGTAATTCTGCTCCACAAGTTAATGAAATACGATTTAAAAAAAGCACATTGTGGTTGGGTCGTCATTGAATTGGTGTAGTTTTGTGCTCAAGATGTTATGATCGAGATTTTTACAAGAATTAAGACAGAAGGTATGAATCATCGAAACATTTGCTAGTCTTTCATGGAATATTATGAGTTTGCTTCAATTTGTCTCCCTTTGTACATAAATGAAATTTGTAATATCGCAACAGCTAGTCTAAATTTATAACAAACAAGTCGGTAAAAGGAACCAGCGGGAATAGAAGCTGTCATCTATACTGCTTTCCGGGCAGCGAAACTACCATCAGGCCGTTTCCTTTTTAACAACTAATCTGAATTCATAATTATTTGAAGTTAGAACCACTAGGCTTTCACAGCAAAGATTATGTAGGCCTATTTTCAAAGAACCAATTTGAATGGACAAGTATATTTCTTTTAGTTGAATTCCTTTTTGGATAATCATCATATAAGAATGAGTGATGTTACAACTGTAACTGATTGAATTGCTAGGATGGAGAGACCGAATATCATTTTTGCTTTTTGGGGAAAAGTCCATTAGAAAGGGATGACGTAAAAGTGTATGAGATCTGCCCTGCCATTCCGTTTGATATATTTGGGTCGCATCAAATAAACAGAACAGGGTATCAATCATCATTGAAATTATACAAAATTTTGAGAAAGTGACGGAAGTCTGATGTTTCAATATTGTTTTCACAAGACAGTAATAAATATCATAGTTGCATTCTCAAATCACAGTCATGCATGACATGATGGTGTCAACTACCTGCCAACCGCTCTATTGATTTGTCCATAATGATATTGTAGATATCACCTTGGGGGTCCAAACAAGGTTTCACAAAACAAATTAAATAATTGATAAAGTCAACGTTCATGAAACACTAATGTAATTCGGTGATAGAGATATACAATCAATAATCTTAATCTTCAATCAATATAATAGCGTATTTATCTGTATATAGGTTAAACTTGTAAAGCGACGCTATCAGCGCCTCATTTGATTTGCGTGACGTGATTGCAGCCGCTATGATTTATGAATTTCAATGAATCAAAATGGTTTCGCTACTTTTCTTCCATTTTGTCACTTTCACTTTAATCAACTATCCAGCCAAATTTGATTTTGCTGTATCTAACAAATTAAAGTCATCTTTGCATGCATGATTCAGATTTCACTTGAATGATTAAGACCATGGCCCATAAGATTTCCAAGTTCAGGAGTCACAAAAATGGAGTTTTTTTGACAGTAATGTTGTCATGGATTGTAAATCTAACTACAAAAAGATACAAAGGGAGAGAGTAAGGGAAAGAGAGAGAGAGAGAGAGAGAGTGATAGAGGGAGGTAGAGAATAAAGGAAGGTGAAAGCATAATAAACATATAGGGTGAATCAGCCTGTACGACTAGACCCAATCATTGTAATTTTCTATCAATACTGTCATCCTGTTATAAGACGAGACAAAATACACTATGCATAAAGCTCTCAAGATTAACACAGACACACCTCATGTAATCATATAATTATGAGTACTGATGCATGAAATACTCACATATACGTGTACACACACACACACACACATACACACACACACACACACACACATACACACACTCATACGCATTCATCGTGATGGCAGTGTATACTGCAAACAGTACACTGGAGAACGTAGTTATGTACACAGGAATGAAGAAAACTGTACAACGATCGATAATAATTGCAGTCTAATAATTGCAAATAGAGCGGAAACCGAAATAACTTAAATTTTGCACGTATAACATCTTCTTTGACGCTGTCAGGTGTTGTCTTAGAGTGTAAAAACAGTACACCAATGTCTCTTCTTATCCAGTAGGCCCAAACAGGGTATTAAAAAGAGAAGTTTAGCAGAGTAGAATAAAGCTCAGATTTACCACAAATCTCTATAGCCTTGTCTAACTTTGTCAGTTTGCAGTTCTTGCATAAATTATGAATCATCTATACTTCACGATTCATTCGTTCATTCATTCATTCATGTTTTATTCTAATTTCCAAACAATATACATGGGTAATACAAACATCAAAACGAGGGTATATTCTTGTACCATATGCCGATGAGAGTATACTCATTGAAGAAGACACTCGTGGCATGTTCGGCAACTTTATACCATTTCCTGATAACACAGTTTCCTCTGCAGCTTCAATGAAAAACAGGTATCAAAACAAAACTGCTACTTAAATCCTGTGCATGCACCACATTAATCTCCTGTGCATTTCTCTCATTGCTACAGAAAGAGTTAATGAACTATGGACAAAAAAGAGTTTACTGTCCTTTACAGTAGCCAGTGAAAATGCCAAAATAAATAATGAGACCGTAATAGAGCCGCACTCAACACATTCATCTTACATACAGTCATGAGGGAAACAAAAGAATGCAAGAGTAGCCGCAAAGTAATTGCTTTACCGTTTAATTTTTAACACCTCTTTGATATTTCAAATGATAGGTCGTGCCTTTTCTTGCTGGGCCCTTTGATTTCCCATCACCAGCTAGCGACAGTTCTTATTATAAATGAGGAGGAATAAAGAAAAGAGAGAGGAAGGGGTGCTTGAGAGAGAGTGAGGGGGGGGGGAGGAGGAAGATGGTGAGAGGGAGAGGGAAAAAATACACGGTGCCGCAGCCCTTAATTTGGAATTCTTTTTCCAACATCCCATCAAGGACTTTAGTTTCATAAAGACAGTATATTTTCTGACTGAACAAGACGTATATCATTAGCTTCATATTCTTCATAACCTCATTGCATCTTGATTCTATCGGTGTGGGGTTTTTTTCCTGCCGATTGTATGTTTTCACAGCTACAACGCGCTGTCACCTCATCCCCATACTCACGAGCAAAGCAGACTTTAATCAAGACCTTTATAGGAAAATCCAATAACAATTGTATTTTGTTTTGATTTCCCAGAGCAAACGGCTTTAATTGATTTGCCCGGGACCAGTTCGCGGTCAGTGTTGATTATCGGCTCGCCGGGAGTGACAACTGATGCTGTATAATAGCAAAGCTGAGCTATACGTTACACTTAGAGCAGCGAGCTTTTTCTCATCAAGGGTCTTTGTTTGGATACGTGATCGCCTGAAAAGTCAGGCGTTATCTGAATGGCCCCGATGCCGAGTCAAAGCTATCATCCGACGAATAGTTCATATCTATCGACCGGTCGGGACACTATAGAATTCAATTTTATCAGCATGATATTATGCGCTTTGTGCTCAAGCCAACTGCTATTACCGCATGCCCTCGCATTAATTCGACAAGCTCTTCTGCGCGTACTTGTGTAATCTCTTTAATGGACTGACTTTCCTCTTTGAGCGTATTGAGCTTTTAGAATTGATTGTGACATGGTGTTTCTAATTAGATACAAACATATTTTACCCGACGTTCAATGTTATACCGGACATTGAACGGATGTTGTTGAAGTTTACCATGCTTCTCACTGACATCTATGAACCATTATGTTAACTGTTTCATCTCATTCTCCTCCATCCATACTCTCCATCTCTTCCAAGCAATCCGCCCATCCATCTTCGTCGATCATTCTCTAAAGTCTAAATCGTTCTTCCGATATTTTTTTCTCTCGTCTGACTCCAAAGTCTGGCTTTTTATCCTATAATGAAAATTGCACAGATACAAACGCAGGAACACTAGCATGGACACAACATAGATACACACACATCCGCCCAAACACGCACACACACATTCATTCAAGCTAGTATCACACCAAGATATACATGTACACATTGATATAATAATATGTATAGGGGCCTACTTTGTGTGTATACACACATTATACATAATTATAATACTGCATGCGTATGTACATATTGCTATTTTGATAAGATTATAATTATTCTATTCATATTTATTCCAGATACGACATGGTCCCAAACCGTTTCACCCATTTCCTTCTCTTCATTTACTTCTTCTTCATACTCGTCACACTGATAGATTATTACCACCAAGTTCTCAGGCCTCCTCCATGACTCTCCTCCTCGGGAATCCTCGTTGTCCTCGAGTGCTTCTAATCTGATATTCGTCAGCGCAATCTCTGTTTGCTTCTCATTTCAGGCACATACACACACAACACACACACACACACACACACACACTTATACATATATATATATATATATATATATATATATATATATATATATATATATATAAAACTGACCAGAAACAAATAATAAATAGTGAAAACTTTGAGCAATATAAATTACAAAATAATAAAAAGCTGCATCGCTTCGGTGATTCCTCGCATTATTCCAAGGATGATTTACATCCTTTGGGTTTATGTCAGGTTAATTTGTGTGTGTGTGGCACACACTATAACTTTTGACCACACGAGCAAAGAGAATTAAGGGTTTGGTACAAACACCGAACTAGGGCTTTCAATAGCTCAGTTGGTAGAGCACCGGTCTAGCAATCCGGAGGTCTCGGGTTCGAATCCCGATGAAAACTCATTTCCTTTGCTCAAAGTTTTCACCATACAAATGTATAGATATATATATATATATATATATATATATATATATATATATATATATCACACACTACACAGAAACATACACACATGTAGAAGTACAGTTATATATACAGGTACGTGTGCGTGTGTGTTTGTATCGTGTCGGCATGTATGTTCACACTGTGACATGGTTGCGTCCTAGAGTTGGATACGCTTTTTCGTTTGCAGATGTAAATATTGTGAAGTTGGCATTTCATTGCATTGCAAATTGTAGGCAGAACAACCAGAATCAAGAAGAATAAAAACAACGATTTGTTGCTTTCATGTGGACTAGTGCATGAACAAAGCCATTTATGAACGAAACGTAGTCAAACAATCCCAATACAAAGCTGTCATGTGACAGGCTATGTACATACATTTCATGGTACCCATATGTATATATCCAACATAGATTGCATTTGTATTACAATGATTGTTCAAGTACACTGTTGTATAGAGTTAATCAACCAGGGCCCCTTTTTATCAAAAGGTAAAATCGATTTTAAATTTCCTCACTACACAGGCTGCCATAGACTTACAGTTGAAATCAACTATATAATCAATTGTAACTCTTTACAAAACAGGGTCATTTGATACAACGGGGCCCAGATGACCATATTCTTCACACTCTCTTCAGTATACGTGAGTCCTTAAACCACATTCAGTTGCATTGTAACGCTCCGTTTTACACGCTTGAGTTTGAGACGCCACATACAGTTATCAGCAATAGATGTGAACTCATAGTACTTGTCTATAGTCAATTACGATACCGTAATTCATGATTACGGAATAGTATACTCCGGTCCTCTTGAAAAGAAGTCTGCCGGACTCGTTTGAAAGTCAACTTGTTTTTCTTGGTCAACAAACTTGCGAATTTCAACATTCAGACTTTAAGACGTTATACTAAACAGAACTCCCTATAAAGCTGGTTGTCCTGTGCAATAACTCTACATGAGCATTATTAAATCCATTCAGCCGAAACTAATAGGTGTGTGTATAAGCGCGTACTAGAATAATGTACATAAGACAGTGTGTGAATGTTCGAAAGCAAGAAAAAAGCTATTAATGTGTGCGATGTGGTGTTATATTGTTGACAGGTGTATTTAGTTGCTTATCGATACAAGTTACGTGTACATTGTGTGGTATTTATCCTTTCCTGAGCTCACTTATACTTTAAGTTATGTAAACAATATGATTATTCAGCCTTAGTGTCCATTATTTTCATTCATGTTATAGAATGAAAAATAATACAGTTTGTACGAGATATTGCCTTCTCATCCATTTTTGTACTCTTGATGAATAAATAGAATCCTTTTCACTATCTGCAATACATAATGGTTAAGGGCTATTTGCAATAATCTAACCTTATAATTTAGTGCTGACATACTGTAAGAAAAGATATAGTATAAAGACAAAAAGGAATCAAGATCATTCTCTTCGAGTGTTGTCAATTATCTACTTCCGCAGCACGCTTTAAATGTTCTGTTAAATACACCATGGCGCAGGTGAGCGGTGGCAAGTGCTGACCAAATGTCATTCATGAATTAAAAATCCCTAACGCTTAAACGATCAAGGTAAAAAAGATCCGTCTCTTCCTAAATCCATCTGGTAATAACGCAATACTATGATGGCTATACGCACTCGTGTTTTTCTGCTGCTGTCGGAGAAATAATTAAATAATGATGGTCATCCTTCTGCGCGCTTCAAAAAAAAAAAAATTTATATGCCGAATGGCATTTTTTATTATTTGATGAGTGTTCAGTTATGTGCTACTCCCTTTAATAGCTGGAAGGACCTCGTCCATGATAGATCTCTTTGAATCAGAAATAGGGACACTACAAGAGATGTTTGCCTGTCGATTCGGGAGAGAGCTTGTGAGAGTCACCTGTAATTCGGGTTGACGGAGCGTCGGTGACTGCCAGATTGATACATGTCTTTCCGACATCACTTCGGTTTAACTCGGCGGGGTTGATCTTACGACTGAATCGTTGGCACCCCGTCAGCTGAGAGGGAGAAAGAAGGGGGGGGGGGGGTAGTGGGGAGCGAAAGGGGGTAGAGAGAAGTGGAGACAGGTGGAGACATGAGGAAAATAATATGTTAAACCTAAGAGTAAAATTCGAGCACTTCCGGTACAGATTATTCAACAAGCATTAGAGGTTGCCCGGTGACGCGGGGCCACTTAAATTTATGTCGGTCCACCAAAGTTTCAAACATTTTATTTTGGTGGCCCGATACGGCAGATAAAATTCAAAACGAATTTTATGTTACTTTCATTTCGGGCCACTACATTTCTTTCTTGGGCCGCCAAAATTTCAGATTCAAAGATTCAAAGATTTCAGTGGCCCGACGAGAGTGTCGAGCCCTGTATATTATCGTATTTTTTACAGCTTATCGTTCCCTTACAATCTACTGCATCAAAAAGATTACCCCCCCCCAAAAAAAAAAGAAAAAAAAGAAAAAAGAAGCAAACTGTACTAGAGGGGTTTACAAATTGCAAATCGTAGAGTAATTACTAAGCACCTTGCATATATTAGTAATTCTCAAAAACGCTATGTCTAATAAAAATGGAAGATTCAGAGCTTTGCGTATTGAGGTAAAAAATACAGAATGACTTCTAATACCATCGTGCAGTTATTTTGCAATTAGTTTGACCTGTGCTAATTTCAATATTTTTGTTCGTTTGTTAAGCTTGCAGAAATGGGAGTATAGCAAGATTGTCATTGGGATGATTATGCCATGCTCATTAAGCATTGTCACGCTCTGCATGGCGAGCTGACTAAAACCACGATGGGGGTAAAAGTTATGTGAAACATAAAACAGTAATGAGATGGTCATGCCATGCCTATCCAGGTGGTGTAGAAGACTAACGATTATGCAATGGTGCAGTTTGGTCTGTTTAACTGCTGCAAGTATTTCACCGAGATTAATGATGATATGATTATTTGAAGTTTGATTAAAGTTTAAGCTTAGGTCTATTCTTAAAGATTAATGGTTTTATGAATTTTGAGAATATAGCAAATGACATTAGCTTTACAATCCTCCACGTTAACAGAAATCGCAGAAAGAATGATTCCATGCATTTGAGCCTTTTAATGTGTCAGAGAAATCAATAAAAATGCCATCAATCATGCAAAATGAACATCTTAGTTTCAACGGCTTGGTTTTTACCTGCATAAGACCACGTTGAAACTTCCGGCTCATGAATGCATAGACGACGAAGTTTAGGGCGCTACCGGCGTAGGCGATAAGACAGGCCGTGACCTCCATGTTGGCCAACTCCCCCGGCGTCAAATCTACAGTGTACTTGAGTAGGCGGCTGATTAGAGATGGTACCCACGATATTACGAACACAACCAAGACCACGATGACCATCTGCAGAGTTTTGTCCTGCCGAACTGTCACCGGAAGACAGAGATACAGGACCGAAAACGAGATTATGCTTCAAACACTTGTAACAAGTAGGGTGATGAAAAGTCAGCGAAGCAGCTTCTGATTACAGGAAAACGAAAGCTGATAGCGATCACAACAATGAGTTCAATGTTTATTATACTGATCCTTTGAATAGATATCTAAGCCACTTTTTGAAGAAATTTTCTATCGAGATGATACATTTTACTTCTCGAAGGCGTGTATCTGGTTTCTGATTTGATTTGAGCTGAATTCTTTCATAATGATGAGTTATGCGCCACTGGGTTATTGATGGATACTACAATGCGATGCATAGCTGGGTAGAACCACCATTGTACGATCAGAGTAATTGTACCTCTTCTCGTTTTTCATATTGATAATATTCAAAACAGATTACTGCAGTGCGTTCCCGTTATAACGAAGTCCTCCGAACCGGCTGTCGAAATGCCGTTGCAACTGAACAATAAAGTACATAAAGATATATGAATGATAACTTTAAGACCTGAATTCTTTCTTCGTTGTAACGAGAATTTCGTTAAACAATCATGTTCGTTATAACGGGAGTACACTTTAATCGTATCTCAGTTTCCTGCCAGCGATTTGAAAATAATCACAGTAGGAAAATCTTATGTCTTGATCAGTGAATGTCATTGAGAATGTTGATTATGTTGCATATACTTTTTTTTTGTAGGTAGTTGACGATGAAAGTAATAAATCATTGACTAGATCTATCTTTGTTGACAAATTTTGGCTAGGTTTACCAGTTGACTTTGCATTCTTCTTTACATCCGGGTTTCCTTGTTTAGCTCGTTCTGCGGCCATCCTAGCCACCTTGAGAATGCGATAGTAGCAGGCCACCATGAAGACAAAGGGAACCACGAAAAAGACGGCCAGAACACCGAACTCGTACTGAGGAGGTATGAAGTAGATCGTGAGCGCCACCCCCGACGAGACCGCCCAGAGGAGAACGATGACCTGCTTGGAGCGGTGGACGTTGAGGCGACGCGACATCGGATGGATGACGGCGTCGTGGCGGTCGAGGGCGATGGCGGTAAGACTGAGGATGGAGGCTACTGAAGAGAAGTAGAACATGACTTGCTCCACCTGTGGATGTGAGAGTGGATGAGGTGCCGCCCAGACGTGTAGGAGAGACATCCCAGGAATATAGTTAGGAAAGGGATATTGTAAGAGGAGAACGAATGGCCAGAAAGAATGAAATGGTGAATTAAAAAGTAGTAACGAGAAAAGAGGAAAATATTTCAACATGAGGGGAAGAGTCAAAATGACAGAGTAAAGAAGGGAAGAAAGGAGGAAGGAAAATCCAAAGAAGAAAGAAAAAGGTATATCCTCATGAGAATGTATGCATTTCTCTTTATCTTTGCATTCATGTCATTAAATATCTATGATTCATTCATCATTCCCACACAAGTTCTGCTGATAAGAAAAAGATGGGTGTACAAACTTAGACTCAACATGACATCTATTTTGTGTACATCAGAATTGCAGTGCTTTTGATAATCACAAAATCGTGTGCATGGAACCCTGAGAATATGAGGTAAGCTTTACATATCTACAATCAAATAGATGTTGGCCTATGTGAAGAATTGGTCCAGTGCCAACTGATTTCGCAGAGCTATCTTTCCTCTTTCCCTTGAAATCAAGCGAATTCCGAGTTTGAAAGGCAAGCAAGCCAGAGTGTGAGATTGTATACGTAATGCGAAATTTTTAATATGCCAATATACTACAATAGACAGGGAGACGAGCGATACGTAACACATGACATTTCGTTTCGGAATTAGGGATTATTTTGAAGGTCTATCGATTGCGTTTTTATGTATTGCGAGCCTATTACGAAAACAAACACCACTGAAATGTTATTCCATTCAATATCTGATTATCAGTAGTGTGGTATTCTCCTATACGGTGTGCTTGTTCTCACAACAGCATGCATTACTTTCTGCACCGAAGTATTCCAACGAAAGAAGGATTTGTACCGAGTATGAGACGCCTGTGTGTCCCTGGTGAACAGTGATGCCAACGATGATAAGCGGAGTGCAAATCAAACAGACAAACAGATCCGCCACGGCAAGTGATACAAGAAAGAGCTCCGTGACAGTGCGATCTGTTAGAGTGAAAATTTAACTGTGATTACAAGCAGGATACAACGTGCAAAGAAATAATGGAGAAATCCTTCTTTTCTGCTGGGGAACATCTCCAGCTGAAATGATACAACTATTACACTTTGCGTGAATCATGCTAATGATTTTCGCCGCCTGAAATGAAATAACAATGATTATTATCTAAATGCCAATGGGATTTCGGTATAGGCCTACATATTTCCCATAATTATCTCATTGACCTTCGCTCCTCTAAATTTGATTTGGTTGTTTGACATTTCACGGTGAGATAACAAATAATTGATATACAAGAATCTGAAAAAAAGGAATGAAAAAATGGGATCGGATAATGATACTCACGACTTAAAATTTTTGAACTTAGATCATACTTTCCATAACGTATCCATCAATGAGTTCTAAACTATACATACTATGCAGGATGTAGAATAGAATTCATAATTACATTTCTGCGAGCTTCAGCTTATCCAGTTATGTCCGTTCACTCATAGCCTTCAAGTACATACATTTTTATTTTAAAGTGTGCTCGAGTTTTGTTTTGTTTCGTTTTGTTTTTGCTCTTTAGTAGAGCGGTATTTATAGCAATCAATTTTCTATGTCATTTGACACATGACAACTGAACAAAATTAGCAGAAATAAGCTAAAATAAAAGCACTATATAACTCGAAAAACTATGAAATAAGATTCAACTGGCAACAGTAATACAGATTTCTTTTCTTTTTTTTTAGGTTGCGACTTCATTAGTTATATCTATAACAAATATCATGTCTGTAATTATTATGTTGCAATAGAATACAATGTTTTGTTTTAGTTTTTTTAAGAAAGGAAGAAGAAGAAGACGATGATGATAAAAAGGGTTAGGAAGGCTGTCTGTAATATAGTTGCCCACTAAATAGCGAAAAGAATTACGATGGCTTAAAATACAGTGGGTGATGAAATTGATGACAACCAAAGGTGCAACATGATTACAACAACGCCTTATAAAAGGATATTGATGTTCTTTTGCCATTGCAGCACCAATTTAGTGGAATATAGGTTGGGATATAATCTTAGGGCTGAGACAGACACCGAGCAATTTGTAAAATTCCTAAAAAATTTATCTTGTTTCGGATGTTTAGGAATTTCTGTAAAACTCACAAAGGGATTCTTCTAGATTATTATGCAACATACAAATGCGAATATTATCATCATCAGTATAGTCATTCTACTTTCGAATATCAATATATAACGAAAAAATGACGATTTCATAGTTTGAGTGCCGTCTGCATACAGTATTAGGTGAATAATATTGTACTCGGCGCAAATAAAGCAGTACGCTGTACTAGCGTAGGAAATTGTCAAATTATAAAAACAAAATGGCATTATTTCCATTGACCTCATCATGGTGTACTGACCGACTTTCATCCTCATGATAACAACGATGACCAGGACGTTGCCAACACATCCGACTAAGAGAATGACAGCAGCAAGGAGAGAGAGAATGACTTGGGCACACATGCCCATAGTAGGCTCGGCCAGGGGTTCGGGTCCAGCCGATGCTTCGGCCCAAGTCTCGGGCTCTGCCCAACCCGTGATCCATTCTCCACCAGGCTCTGGCTCTCCGGATATCCCCAATAATCCTGCTGTCGTTTCTGGTTCCGGTTCTGGTTCGTATTCTGGTTCCGGTTCCGGTTCCACTTGAACTTCTGGTTCAGCGGTGGGGGCGAAAGTTGTCATAACGACGGAATAAAACAGAGTCGTCGCCATAGTGTCCCTCGCACAGGCTTTCAATTTTTGTGTCCTTAGGGAGTATATAGTCCGACGTCTTATGCTATGAATGCAAAAGAATCAAACAAAATATACCGAGTTTGAGACTTAACCAAAATGTTTACAGATAGGAGACGCACAGCAGTGATATACACTGTAGATATTATATATTTGATACTGAGAATTAACCTGCACAAATGGTGCGGTCACATATCTCCACGACACGTTGTGTTAATGTTAATGTCAATTTTATCTGCTATCCTACCCACTCCAAATTATTAAAGTGTATCTTCGTATATGCAGGGAGGTGAGCTCACTTCGATCCCTGGTTCATGGATGAGGAGGTTCGCATGCAGATGACATTTCTAACAGAACGCTGTTTTACCACCAGGAAAAGAAATAAAACGATAAAACGTTGCTAATCAGAGTGTTTTAAAAAGATTTAGTTGGGTTGTCTGCAGTGCTTTAAAAGTATTCCGGCTCTGATAAATGAAGGTAGTTTTGTGCTGTGTAAGCTAGTCGCCTCTACAAGAAATTCAAGACCAGTCATGTTCTTTACCTGATATTATATTACTGCGATAAATACGAGGTTAAGGTATCAAGTCTCCATAATTCTGTTTAATCTTCCAATAACCCAGCAAAGATGCTAAATCATGAAATTCGGTGTATACAGTGAAAACATAAGAAACTTTTTTCTTCCAGAGTTTTCTTCTTTCACATACAATTTTGATGACAATTCTATCGGTGTCTATCTTTCTGTTTATCTAATTTCATGCTGTTTGCCAGAGTCAACTTGAACGTGGCATATATGGAGTTACATTAAAGGGGGCATTTCAGACAGTATAGTGTCATGTATAGATTTGTGGAAGTTATTGAGTTCCTTTGGCAGGTGAACCAATACTCTGAAAAACCCAAAACATCCTTTCATTCTTCTTTTGTCCTGTTTCCTTGATTACCGATTGTACATTCATATGTGAAGCTGCTATGTCATCACCCTTGTTCATTGCGATTTGTTATGAACTTTGAAAACATTCTTATTTCCCATCTCCATTACTGTTAATTCTGAGACTCTCTGCCCATCAGTATGACCAATATTAATAGATGTTCAATTGCAAAATTGCAAAATTCATCCTGAAGTTTCCTTTAAATGTAATCTGAAAGCCTGAAAAGGGATGACGATGTAATGACAGGCCCAGAGGCAAGTATGATTATTGAAGGGGGAGGAGGTATAGGCGGACTGCGTATATTCATATGCTTCCCAAGAACCACTGACCAAGACTGCCAATCAAATGTTAGTTTCACTAATCAGAGAACGGCCCTCGATTAACTAATTGCTGGAAAATTACTCATTTCGTATATATAATTTTGTCGAACTCGTGACCCTCAACCCCGACAAACAAAGGCAATTTAGTCACTATACCTGTTAGTGCTTATTAATCTAATTCACTACCAATTGGATTGAGTCGCTGTACTACAACGCAATCACAGGGTACGGGATTATAGCATTGTGTCCCCGTCTTGCCTTTCACCAAAATGATGAAATGACGAAATATGTATTGATCAATTATCCGGAAACAAGGGGCGCCTATGGCAACAATTAGATGTAGAAACTCGCTCGTCTAAAGACACTTCGTTTTAGGTCGTCCTTGATACGATATTGCCGGGACGATTGCATACTAACACATCACACAAACACAAATAGACACACAGGTCATGCGTGTATATCAGCCAGAGAGAGATTTTCAAGTAAACGACATTTCGGACATTGGTTTTCATGATGAAATGAATTTCCAGTTTTAAATTTCAATTCATTGAAATTATCACTTTGCGTGAAATACTAATCACAGTTAAAGCTAGTGTTTATGGTAATCCCTTTGCATTGGTTAGTTTATCATTAGACATGAAAAGTTGAATAGAGCATACAAAGGATATAATTACTAAATACAGGAAGAATAGTCTCTATACAGAAGAGCAAAATATCCCGCAGAAAACTGACACTACGAAAGAGGACACACCAAACTAAATATATTCAGAAAATTAATGTGAAACGTTACTGAAAGCTTGATATCGTCTGAAGGAAATTATGCTACGTACGTGTATTTTGTTTAAATCATTATGTTGCCACTTCAGGCATATACCATCATTTTAACAGAGGGCATTCCAAAATTAGGCAATTGAATACTCAGTGGATTTCTTTCTCCTTGTGTTTCCGCGACCACATTCAGATACATTGTATAACATTCTGTCTGACTTCCATGGCGTATGCCGTTTACTTTTTGTGGGTGCGTCTGTCTTGTGTCAATCACTCATTATTATGCTTTTTGTAGTTTGTTCGGCTTTATCTAACTGTATTAGGGCTTTAATTGCTGTCTGTCGCCTTTCTCCTGTTTTTATGTTAGGTTTTTAGACAGAGAGTGTACCTCTAAGTAATGGAACTCATCTTATTTGTCCTACAGTCACAAGTAATTATTGATATGTATATATACATATATATATATATATATATGTATATATATATATATATATATATATATATATTATATATATATACATATATTATATATATATATATATATGTATATATATATATATATATATATATATATATATATATATATATATATATATATATATGCATACACAAAAACAAAGGGAAAACTGGCCAGAATCGAATGATAAAAAGTGAAAACTTTTGAGCAAAGAAAATGGGTTTCCATCGGGATGGAAGACCATTTTCTTTGCTCAAAGTTTTCCTATATTGTATATGTAACAAAATGATGACAAAAACAAAAGATGTCGCAGGATACCAGATTTGTAGAAGCTTTTGACATTCTATGTTTTTCTCAGCATTATTGCCTGTACACGCACATACACGGGATGATAGAAAATAAATGAACATAAACGGAGATGCATGGGATAGAAATATTGAACATAAAACAAAATAATAAGCTATGGAATTATAATACTTTGTAATTTCACATCTTTAATACTCTCAAAAGATGACAAAACCCAATGTACATAAAACATCCCATAGATATTTATCTATTATACATCTGCCCCTCTCCCTCTCTCTCTATATATATATTGATAATAATAATAATAGTGGCTACTTTTATAGCGCACAGGTCCACTTTTCAGTGCTCATGGCGCTTCAAAAATGAAAAGATATCATAATATTTACATGCATATACATTAATTATTCAAATATTTCAACAAAGAAGAAATTGGTAAACAAAAACAAATATATACCAAATAAAGAATACAACATATACCAATCACAAATACAATATTGATCCAACATTAATGTCATACAGCAATTACAGTCCTCAGTGTGAGAGGAACAGATAAGTTTTAAGTTTGGATTTGAATGACTCTGTAGATGACAGTTCCTTTAACTGAATAGGTAACTGATTCCACAATTTTGGTCCCATAACGGAGAAAGCACGATCACCCCATCCATGTTTTACTCTGGGTGTTTGGAGTATGAATGTATCTGATGATGAATGTGTATATATATATATATATATATATATATATATATATACATTGATATATTTATGTATATACAAATATAAATTCATGTGTATATGTCGTATATATCCCTATATATATATCATCTATGTGTTTGTCTGTGTGTGCGAGTATGTGTGTTCAAATACTAGATTACGGTGATGCCAGTATAATCTAGTATAGGCATTATCTATACATTAATGTTTCGATTTGACCGTGGAAGAATGTCGAGTAAAGGCCAAGCCCATATCCCATACAAGGGTTAAAAAACAACAACAAGCTTTGAGACTCGAAACTAGACTACGTTATTTTTCATTAGCGATGACAGAAATCAATGGAACACTAAAGTCAATACACCAAATGGTATTACTTTCACAATCATGTTCTTACAGGCACATTTAAACTGGGGAAGACGAATCTATGTCAGGATTCATCATCATGTTTATCTTCGAATGTACGGAGCTATTAATCTAATAGCAGAAAGTATTGACAGCCATTCGTCGACTCTCGCGTGGACAAACAATGTGAAAAGCCTTGTACATTATTTTAGCATATGGATTCCAAGGGCATGTCCTTTCAAGCATACATGGACGTGTTTAATGTCCTTGTGACACCAATTTACGTTTGATATGCTGTCTCATTAATCAATCATAAGAAAAGAAAAATGCGTGGTGCAGTGTTTGCTTTCCCCTTTGTTCCATCCTTTTGCCTCTTCTGTCTTTCACCTATTCTGTCGGTGGATTTTGCAGGCCTACTGTCTCTCCAAATTTTCAACAAAACGGATTCATATTTGAGTCGATCGAGTTTGTACATCTCTTTCAAATACATTCAATATCTTTATAAGGACAATCAAAATGTCTAAGGCGGATTTTTCATTATTCAAAACAATGAAATATGATTTTTTATCTTTAGATTTGCGTATATAAACTTTGAATAAAAAAATCTCATCTTATCTTTTGCTGCACCCCAATGAGGTGAGTATTTTCCTCTTTTCCGTTGTTTTACTTTTTTAAGAGCAGCAAAATCAACGAGAGTGACTTTATTTCCTTCTGTGTATCCGCAGACTAAAAAAAATGATATAATATGCTTCAATGATTTTGCATCACTTTTGTCACATCTTTATCACATAACACCACTTTAAATTTAAGGATTTGTATTTATATCAAATTCTCATCTTCATCTAAAGAGAAGCAGTTATGGAGACACGCAGTATCATGTACGGTGTTAAAAATATTTCCTAAGTAACATATGCAGTGGGAAAGAGTGAAACAACTGAATCTTGCGGCGAGAGGTACAAGTATAAGGTACATTCAAACAAAAACCTCTCATCTCAACTTATCTTATCTATTCCCTTTATTTCGTATCCTCTCTTCCCATCTCTCTCTCTCTCTCTCTCTCTCTCTCTGCCTCATAATACGGAGCTTCAGTTTCGTCATGCTATTCTGGCATATTACGTACATGTCGTACTCTATAATTGTTATGTGTTTAATTGCCTAGCTATGATGAGATTTAATTTTCGGGGACCTAACAAGTTCAAGCTGTACTTTTGATTTAGACTCCTCCACTTGTGCTGGTCACTACTTATTTACCATTTTTGGTGCAAATGAAAATGTTATTAGACATTTCGATTATTTTTGTACTTCAAAAAAAAAAGACAAATGCTTTTGTGTTGTAATAATGATTGTGACTCAGTTGTGTTTGGAAATAAATTCAAATCAATCAATCAATCTATCTATCAATATTTCTTATTTTCTTTTTGTGGGTTTTTTGTTTTGTTTTCTAACCGAGTTTATAGGAAATCCTTGAAAGTTGGCCTTGCATGAAGAATATCCACCGTCTATGAAACATAAAACGGCCAATGTTGAGGATGCAATTATTAAAATGAAGATTCAACAAAGATAAAGCATAAGAAATAGAAAATATGCAAAGAGAAACCACCAGCACTATTAAGGTTTCTTTTCAAACGAACTTCTTATACAACATGGAGATATCAACAATAGCGCTATATATAAAGCAAGGTATATTTGATAAAATATAAGAATACAACGGTAGGCCTATACTGAGTACATCATTTTAAGCACGGCTCGACATTAGCGATGGCTCAGTGGCCCGAGGCCATTGAAAATTGATGTCGGGCCACCAAACTTCCAAAAGGGTTATTTTTCGACGACCCGATCGGGCAGCTAAAATTGTAAAGGAATTCTTATAATCATTTCCCTTTATTTCGGACCACTACGCTTCGTTTTTTGGATCACCAAAAATTTCAGATTCAAATCTTTTAGTGGTCTGAACGAGCAAAAAGTTGATGTCTAGCCCTGTTTTAAGTACTAATATAGATATATATAATTCTATATCACGTGTGTGTGTGTGTGTGTGTGTGTG
This sequence comes from Diadema antillarum, assembly GCF_040938485.1. Lineage (NCBI taxonomy): Eukaryota > Metazoa > Echinodermata > Echinoidea > Diadematoida > Diadematidae > Diadema > Diadema antillarum. The sequence continues at coordinate 490,077 of NW_027270948.1, forward strand.
TATTTTAGTGAATCATAATATACCAGAAATAACTTTGCTGCATTTCAAATAATTGTAAATCTTACATTAATGAGGCATGTTCCCATCCCTCTGTCAGTTAAAGTCATGTAATAAATAATAAGAGAACAATTTCTGACCCACATAATAAGAAGAGTTCAAAAACTTCATTCTAATCTTCGATCGTTCTCCTTTGCCAAGCTATATAATATAACAACAAGGCACAGGAGAAAGCAAACTGCTGTATATAAGTTAAGCCATGGAAGGCGATACAAATATTAGACAAAAGACAAATCTTTCATTAAAACGATCAGGTAGGTTCTCTTAATTCATCAAAAGTTAACCTAAGGGACCAGAGAAAAGGTAAGAGACTCTGGTGTTACGAGTTGATATAAATATACTCTGACGATCTATTACTAGGACAGTAAGTTATCTCTGGATGCAGAAAGAGGATCACTGGCTTTAACTGCTTCGAAAATATATCTTGTTACTATTCTAAACCCTTGAAATCCCTATAGCATTGTCAAACACACACAAAATGGAACTTTACCTGTCAGTTCTCTTAAGTTGCTGCTAGACATAAAATCCACGTGAAACGCCGGTATTTGATCAGCCTGGAGACATCTTTCCAAAGAGTAGTGGGCTATCATGCCCGAGAAGACAACTTCGCTCCGGTTGTTTGAGTATTTGATTATTGTAAATACTTATTAGCACCTTTCAAGCAGCAGCGAACAAACTGTTTCGCTGCAAATTGTGCCCCTGTTAAACACAGGCTCTTGGATGTAACTGAATGTTTTGGCGAGCAGCCCAGGCCACACTGTCACTCGTGAGTTGCTTGTAGACACTGCAGTGACTTCTCCGTCCCTCTATCGACAGTCACCGTCTCATTCAGTTCGCCATCGTCTGGGAGAGATCGGCTCGACCGACGAACAATTTTCAGCCAACGTCTTTCCCTTTATTAATTAACTTTTTCATATGTTAGCGCTGATCGATCTCCAAGGTGAGCGACGCTCCGCAGTGTTAAAGTAAATGAGAGCTGCTTGCGGGAGAAAATGATTTTCATTGGTCACTGACGATGTGACGTATGTATCTGTTGTCATGCATATCAAATGAGGGAAAGGGATGAAAATCATGAAAGGATAGGTGGATAGATAGGAAAGACACAGGTGTACAGATTGATAGAATGTTTGAAAGAGACAGGTATATAAATAGATGGAGAGAGGAAGAGAAATTGATGCTGCTGCTTGCGAAGATGACCTTGTCGTGCCAATCCATCTTAAACAATTGATAAAAAAGATCTATGAAGACAATTTACCTACCGTATCAAAATTTGTAGAAAATACATTTAAAATAACGCTATGAAATCATTTGCTAAACTAGAGCAAGGAGTATCTCCTGTACCCACGCTACCATAAGGAAAAAAGTAAGCTTCATTTAAATGCTTTCTAATCTTGGTTCTTCGGTAAAAAAATACATACACACGCACACACACACACACACACACACACACACACACACACACAAGCACACACATTCCTATACATACATTCATGCGTGTTTTGTAGTTATTACGTATGTGATCAGGAATACACATAGTGTATAATAATCATATTTTGACATAATGATTAACATGTAGGCCTATATGCAAGAAAAGTCGTCTGCGCTGTGCAGTTTTAGGTGCTGTAGTATCATAATATGGCTATGCACTGTATACACATAATTCATCTATTGTGTATGTGTGTGTGTGAGTGTGTGTGTGTGTGTGTGTGTGTATAGGTGTGCATTTACATAAATCAAGAACGTCTTTAGCGTTTAAGTCTCCCTAACATTCTAATTGACGTTTAATAAATCGAAAAAAATTATAATACAAAACGTACATGAAATCTTAACCTCAAGTTTCAAAAAGGTTAAATTGGCGACATCATGTGAACCCGATGGGGAGTTGATCATTGACTCGCTATATCAATAGTTTGTAAGATAAGAATAATTTTTGTAGCAGATATTTGATTAATTTCAATCCTCATAACTATGTATAACTGCTAAGTTGTCAAAATTCAATAACTCTACAGTAGTCTAATGTCACAAATACAATTCATTCCTTTCCTTTTTTCAGTCAAGATTTAAAAAAAATAGGAAGATGCATGTACAGATCACAATAAAATTGAGACAAGTACTAGGCTATAGAGCATGGCAGAACTTTGAGGTGGTGGCACGCCACAGCCCCCTCCCCCTCCCTCTCCATCGTTTCGGTCTTTGCTAATTACATGATCGTGATCAATTACTTTCGTTATATTGCACGATTGTTGTGCCCTGCACTTCGACTTTCATTTTGTTCGTTAGGTTCAACTCCATTTAGCATCGTTAATCATTGTACATGGAGTTGACTTCACTTCAAAGTGCGACAAAGCCGGTTGGCCCCGCAGCTCGGCTTTCTTACAGTGTAATGGCAAGCGTGTCTCTCGAAGCGTTCCTTCATTTTTTGTTTTTTTGTTTTTTGTTTTTTGGTTGTTGTTGTTGGTTTTTTTTTTGTTTTTTTTTTGACTGGCCTTTTGTTCATGGATCTAATCATGCTATTTACCATTATGTACTCACAACTTGAGAGAAAAGCTTTTGATATTAACAGCGGGTTCAAAGATGGCTGCTCTCACCTCTTTAGCGATCACCATGTCGACCCTGGCCGTCTGCCCTACTATAATTAATTCGATTAAATTCAGTTCAATTATGCTTTATTTTCATCAATCAATAATAGTAGTACACAACAAAAATTGTAAAAAAAAATATAAATTTTTTTATATTCATATCAATGAATGATTATAGAAAAACAAATACAAGTCATAAAACATAAGGCAGAGTATAATGCGGATAATTACATAACGAGAAAGCAATGCACACTCTGCAAGAAAAAAATGAATAAAGCAATGGAAAAGAGTGATGTACTGAAAGCGGGGCTCGTCAACGTGGATCACACGAAAAACAAAAACAAAAAAACACCACAAAATACCAATAACAAATAATGTGCAAATGATCTAAATATGCACCGTTAAATCTGGCTATTGGTACATAATATACTCTCTATATTTGGGGATTTTCAAACTGCGCACGGAGGAGAGATAAATTGAAGTACCAAGTATCATATGTATATGTATATGTATATGTATATGTATATGTATATGTATATGTTTATGTATATGTTTATGTATATGTATATGTATACGAGCGAAATTAAAGCAATACGCCTAAATGAATTGAAGTTTTCACGCAGTCGTGACTAGACGATATTAAGGATTCACCTATTTTATGTTGTTTACTTATAATCGTCTCAAAGAGTGTGTACCTTGTATGGCGCATTTGTTTGTTTGTTTGTGTTTTGCACATGAGAATTATTGATTGACAAATTGCCCTTTATCAACCTAAATACACAACGATTATTCTGTCCATACACAACGATTATTCTGTCCATAGAATAAAAGCCATCGTAAAAATCATGGACACACATAATACTAGAGTGGGATTCGAACCCATGACTTCCTGCTTGATCGCTATAGACAGGCGTCACATCCACTAGACTACCGAGCTTCAGCCCGATTACCAGCGATGGTTGTGATCCCTTATAGCAGCGGTTATTCTGCATTATTTTATTTGATGACAATTCTGTTCTTTTCTGACCTATGCTTTTTACAATCTCTTCCCCTCCCTCCCATTAAATAGCACAGAATGGTTTCCCCAATGACTATTAATTACTTTATCAAAGATGACAACGATCATGCATTGCATTGTCCTTAATTATAGGGAGTCTGGACGGAGTAAGGTTATTGGACGATTATCATCATTACCAATGCTCAGTGAATGGAGTGCACATAAATCTGTATATGTATACTGAAGTATGTATTATTACATTAACAGGAGCTTTCCTGCGATGGTGATATTTGAATGTTTATATGACTTATAGTGTACGAGCACTTTGATGATTTAGAACGTGTTATCCTCATATTGGTTGTGTAACGGATTATACACATTGGCAAAAAACAGAGAAAAAAGATTTGAAAACTTTCACTCGGTACCATTCACCTTGGACGTCTGGTGGTCGTCTGTCACTTTCTATAGGTTCCCTTGTGAACAAACAGAGATGAGCTGAAAGAAGACAAAGCTTGTCAGGCGAAACTGTCTTTGGACCTCATTAGGATATTTCCCTTTTAAGCAGCAACGACGAGCTTAAAGAAGACAAAGCTTGTCAGGCAAATCTGTTTTTGGACCTCATCACTCAGCCAGTCTTGGATGATGAGTTTGTGGCTGATAATAGAGCAATTGTTTCATTGAGAAGTAATGATGCTGTCACCGAAGCAGACCAAGCATACTAGTTTCGTAAATGACTCAGAACAATGAGGATAGTAACCATGTACATTCTATAAGTAGAGAAACTCTCTACACTTTAATATGCAACTTTAAAAGGTTGACGCTAAACGAATACCCCGTCCACCCCCCCCCCAAAAAAAAGTGTCATTACAGTAAAAAAAAAAATTACACACATACACACATACACACACACACACACACACACACACTCACACACTCACACACACACACACACACACACACACACACACACACACACACACACACACACACACACACACACACACACACACACACACAAGCGATGAAATCTCACATTTTCATAATGTAGGTCGAAAACATAACAGCCCGGTTAAATAAAGGGCACACCAGATCGTGATGCAAGTGCCGTAAAGCGAGCAAAGTACAGTATACTACTCAGAAACATACACAGTCAAGACTTAGACAACTTCTGTTTATACACCCAAGAAACTCCTCGAATCAGTGCCCCCCTCCCCCCCCCCCCCCCCCCCTCACACACACACGCATTCCTTTTTCTCCGTCAGACTGTCTCCGCCGATCTTTTCTTAAAAACATATTTTTTATTGTCTTGCATTTTCTCTCCCTAACTTAATATTATATATATATATATATATATATATATATATATATATATATATATAGGCCTACAACTTGATTGATTTTCAAAATTCAAAAAAAAAAAATCAATCCCGCAGTGCAGTCCATTTTATGATAAACACTATAACGGCATCCTCCCAATTCAGTGCACAATATTGATCGAAGTATATGTATTATTCATTGACAAACTGAGGCCGATGATGGCGGTATTCGAGGCATGTCATGACTGCATGATTGCCAAAACTCTACCACACGCTATACCGACCGGGAAGGAGATTCGTGTATGCATGTACGACGTGTGTACGTGTGCTGTGTTGCTTTGAATAAACAAATACTAGTAATACAGCCTTTATGTACCTCATACTGCCTGCCAGTAATCTCATAATACGTGCGAGTTCGCAATGTGTCAAGCTGAAACAGTAGTGGGGAATCCCCATAATAATACGTCGCAATAGTAACTCGAAAACTACTTGTTCGCCGAACCTGTCTCTTTCGATCTCCATAATAATGCCTCCATTCGATTTTATCGTTCGTGAAGTGTCGGGAAGCAGTAAAGGTATGTTGAACAAAACAAATTGTTGTCGTTACTACAGTCTTGATATCATCTGGTCGGTGGCGAATGTATCTTGAAAAGACTGAATTTCTGAAATCATTATTGATCGCCGAGAGTCTGGACCCGCTTCTCTTATAAATTATCTGTTTCTGACTTACATTCATACTCGACTCTCAAAATATAGCCCTATCTCCTATCCTTGTCGTTGCCTATCATCAAGCTCAAACCCATTGTATAGCACCACTCCCAATGGGCAATAGACTGCCCTTTTCCTCATATTCGAACCCGTACACAATTATTCCATCCCTATATATGTATCCACCCTGTCCATACCCCTTTCATGCTTTCACCAGCAAATCTACTTTCACCCAAACGACATGTGTGTACTGTTTCATGTGGATTTTCCCCTTTATAACAATAATTATACACATTAATTCAAACACACATGTACTTGTTATCATCAGCTGTTAAACACTGGCTGAGTAGCATTGTTACACGATGATGAGTTGCACGAACCTCGGGCTTTTTGTTGGTCATACCATAGAGCTATGTAGCTCCATGATCGTACTCAGATAGTATATTGTTTTGTATGTCTTCATCGTTCGTGAATGAACATCACGAAGAATGTATAAGGGCCTACATATTCTTCTTTAAACGTATGTGTCAATAGCTGTCTGGGTGCGAAAAGATTTTCAACAAGGTCATGTGATTGTCGTGGGTTTCCTCCGTTGTATTTACATTATTATTAGTTACGAGTATGAATTCCACCATAGGCACCTAATAGTGAATAATCAGTGGTGGTGTGGTGGGGGGGGGGGGGGGGATGTACAGCGAGTCCTGCATTGTTTGAAGGAGTGTTACGTCCCCTGATGTGCCATTCAGTTATAAATGACAGCTATACAAAGACCACCGTTCATGCATTGTTTACTTTCCATTACTAATATCACACTTATAATGCACATATTGTGTGGTGTAGGTGTGGGTGTGGGTGTCTGAACCGATCAGGCATTACGCTGACTAGTATTAAATACGGTTTCACACGACGTCATCGCGACGTCATCGCGACGTCACCAGACTATCCGAAGGTCCTTTACCCTTTCTATGCCAATGAGTCAAAATAACGTGCACAACTTTCACACAAATAGGCGCTACCTCTTAACAAGGAAAAAAGATGGCAAACAGGGGATTAAAGGGGAATTGTCTGAAAGGAAAGAGTAATAACATCTTATAAGCACAACAGAGGAAACCTGATCAGAATCGGACTAAAAGTAAAAAGTTATGATTTCTTTCTTTCTTTCTTTCTTTTCTTTCTTTTTTGCAAAACGTTTCTCGAAAAGTTGAGTATGCAACATGCAGAGAGGTACTGAGTAGTATCGCTGTGTACGGGATCGGTATGCAATGAGCGAAGTAATGATATCATCACTCCACAATTTTCCATTGATCATGTAGAAAAAAATGACGAAAATGTAATTCTTTTGCTATATAAAAGTGTAGAAATATAACCTTACTCCTGGCTGAATAACTTGATGATAATGATCAGTTCAGGATTTGAGACTGGGTATAATCGCGTTTGAACATAAAGTTCAAAATTCGGGATTTTATGTACAAACTACATGACAAATTTATCAGTTCACTTTGTGCATATTCATATTGACCGTTCAAAAACTGCATGTTTTTCTGGTGAAAATTAGCGAAACTTCACAATTTGATAACTTCCCTTATCTTTTTCCGATTTGATCCATTTTTCATTGTCGTGCTTGTAAAAGTTTACTCTGTACATGTATTATGAGTTTTTTAATAAAATGTGTCTGCATGATAAGATCGTAAATCATGTAGGCCTACTACAAATTTATGAAAACAGCACTTATTTCAATGTTGTCAATTGCCTCTTGTGTAGTAAACGTATGTGTCTATCAAAATGGTAATATTTTGGCGGGAATGTGTGTACGATATCCCTTTATCACTTTTTTTCCCTCGGAGGAAGGATACTGCTTTTCAGGACTATACACACAAGCAAAGAGGAAGACTAATTATTGTGCAGGGAACGTAACTGTCGACGAGTGTAGCTGGCCGGTGTAATTGGATTCTATGTGATGTGATTTTTCCCTTATGCCCTCGATCAAATTTGCTGGGAAAAATATTTACTGTTCCTTATATTCTTATCCTAATAAGTGGTTACCAGGAGAGAAAAAAATGAAAAACTTTAATGATCTTATCAAAAACTATATGCAGCTTTAGTGGTTGTTTGTTTCTTTTCATTTCTGTGTGATGGAACTATACCTGTGTAACTCTTTCTTGGCTCACTCGGCAACAGTGTAAGCGGCGACAAATCCTTGTATCCTGATAATGGACAACGAAAGCTCTTCAACCTCACAGGTAGATTTGACAGATGAAGGAGGCGTTGGAGGACCGAACACAGGACGTGTGAGTCATGAGCAAGAAAAAGGTAGGAATATAATCAGTGAAAGTATCATTCTATCCTTCAATATTTCTGTACTGTACATGTACTTGCGAAATCTTACAGCTCGAGGTCAAAGTAGGTTACACTATAGTGATATGGTTATCCTGTATGGTGAATACCTACAAAATTTCGATGATTTTTTTTGTGTGTGTTTGTTTTGAAATTTGCATTAGTAATGAGAAGCATGAAATCTTGGTAAAGACTCCATTGTCTGTATATAGCTGCAGTTTAAGGTTCGGTCGGCCGACACTTCCATTTTTTCTGTTTTTAAAATCTATGTTCTAGCTCTCCCTCTCTCCCCCTTCTCTCGCTCTCTCCCTCTCTCTGTAATTTCGTTTTCGTAGATCGTGTACCTTTCTTTGTTAACAACTGGTTTTCATGATTTCATTATCGTTATTCTCGCCATGTAATGGATCAAGTTCGTGATGGTCATTATGTATTTCTTTTCCTGGTCAGTGCTGCCGTTCACAACTTGATCACCTTTCTCGTTTTCTGTCTTTCCAAACACCCGACCTTTTAAGTATTGTATTGATTACTATACCTTATACTATTAGTACAATTTCATTGTATTTTTAGTTTTGTATGAACACAATGAATGTCTTAGATATTTATTTCATGATTGCAGCTTTCGAGTTTCTTCATTGTCGGGAGAAGTAGACCATTTTCTTTTTTTCACTACAAACTTCGCTATCATTCTATGATCATTACCACATTATTTTTATTCTCACAAGATAACAAAGTCGCAAAGGGCGCTGAGGGGTTGTTGCAGGAGTTGAATTCACTCGCTCTACTTCAAGATGAGGAGGAAGGCGTCGATGACCACGATGAGGACGACGATGAAAGGTTATCCTTGTCATCGGAGATGTCAGACCCTGAAATGAATATCAGCGAGCATGGAGAAGAATCAGGTAAGACGGCCGAAGTGTGTAATAGGAAAGCTTGTTTTGTCGTATCTATGGCTATCCCATGAAGTAATGCTCTATAATTATGATGGGTGATGCATGTCGCAAGATTGGCACCCAAGAATCATACAGCCCACGAGTCCATACGGCCCATGGGTCATACAGCCCATGAGTTTTACAGCCCATCGGTTCGACATCAAGCAAAAAAGGCCCATGAGACCGACACATTAAGCCTCGTGATGTTATGTCGAACGCGTGCAGGAGCCAGTGTCGAACTCATAGGCTGTATGACTCACAGACCTTTTTTTTTTTCAATGACGAACTCTCAGGCTACATGACTTGTGGTGTCGGTCAATTTCAAGACATCGTTTGAACATGGGAAAGTGTCATGTTGAGTTTACAACTTTTTTACAAAGTTCATTTTCTCTAAGCGAAGAAACTGTGAAATGTACGTACGTATAATCAGTGCCTCGGTTCGAGAATCACTGATGCCTAATCCATGTAAACTTCCACGTAGTATTGCAATACACCTCAGTTTCACAAACCTGTTTTTTTTTCTCTCTCTCTCTCTTGAATGAAAAGAGTGCTTGTATTTCCGATTTTACACGTAAGACCCTTGGCAACGTTTATAATGCATGCTCATGATCGAAAAAGCTTGTAATCAATATTTCATTCAATTTAATGTTTGATGCTCTTTTGTTGACAGAAGAAATAAAGCGTTTGAAATCGGAAATTCAGCGGAAACAAATGGAGATAGATAACCTTCGCCACCGAGCACAGTCCTTCGATTACCATGCCAAGATGGACATCAAATTTGACTGCGCACATGACAATCTCGTCTACAGTTTTGCCGATTTGGTAGCCGAGTGCGAAGTGTGCTGTGAACCGCTCACCGGAGTCAATTATGTGGACATGGATTTTCAATGCCATTAATGTACTGCACACAGGACGCTGTTCTGGAATTCTTGCTTAACATGGAAATAGATCAACAAATATACCTGTTTGCCTATAAAGAGTTCTTCTCAGGTCAAGCACTGCAAGGCAGGGTCAGAGTGCAATGATTCTGTCACGCAATATGCACTTTCAGCAATTATGATATTTATGACAGGAAACCAATCAGGGATGATGATCTCAGTTGGAGCTATGGTAGCTGTAGGCCTAAGTACAACACCTCAATAATAATTGCAACCCTCTCACAATGGAAGTTTGCCTCTCTGATCCATAGACTATATTAATCACGACCGTTTTGATCTCAAGGGGGAAATGACATGCGTTATGATTGAGTTGATGTAAAGTCGATATGGTTAGTATTTTGGATGATCTTATCACGATGTAAATCGTAGTAATTAATTGTAGTAATTAATTGAAGGATGAAAATGGGGGTTACAATTTTATTTCAGTTCATATTCTTTCACTCAAGGATAATATCATTAATTGTTAATGTTGCTGTTATGCAGTATTAATCTCTGAGCGATAATAAAACATCAGCATCAACAACAAATGATGATAATTACATATCCAAATTAATCATAGGTTGCGATGCAAAACAACTTTCTAAATAATTATTCATGCAGTTCTTCTGTAATGATAAACAAAGCATGCTAAAAACCTGTCTTGAAATGTAATCTTTTCGACAGCATATTACTCGAATTATTATGTGGTAGTAATGATAATTACATTATTGATTCTGTGTGTATAATATTCTTGTTTTTATGTGTGTTTGTATAAAATGAACGTTTCGAAACATTATACCTAAGCTTTACAGAGCTCGACTATAGTGATGGCCCGGTGGTCCAGGGACACTAAATATTTATGTCAGGCCATTCAGGTTGGTCGGACCATCAAATTAAAAAAAAAAACACACATCCAAAACTTCAAATTCTTAAAAAATCCATATTTTGGTGGCTCGATAAAGGGCAAATATGGATTTTTATGTTTCCTTTAATTTCGGGCCATGTCACGTCATCTCTTTTAAGACCATCAAAATTTCAATTCAACGATTTAGTTCCCAGAACGGGCCACAAGAGCAAAAACAAGAAAAAAAAGTCAGTGGGACCCTACGATAGCTTATTGTCATAATAGTTGTATCATGTAATATTTGTGTATTTGTTCACAGATTGACTGAAAAGAGAGTTAATTGGCCTTTATATCAGTTCAAGTTGTACATGTATCTTGTTTTCACTCATATCCGGTGTCACATACAGATAATGCACTTGGCGACTACCGAGTGTTATTGGGATTTACTGATCACCTTTACTCGGTATTTAAAGCAAACGAAGGGATCACCTTCGATTCCATGTAACAAAGGTCGTTTGACGTTTGTAATCACAAAGTGGAAGTTTGTGTTTGTTGGCCAACGAAAGAGTGGCATGCACGGTGTCTATAATATGAAGGATTATACATGTCGTGTTTCACAGGTCCCAAAAGCGTGCTGAAAACTTTCATCGATGAATTAGAATGAGTGAATGAATGAATGAATGAATGAATGAATGAATGAACGAATGAACGAATGAACGAATAAATTGTAGTTTACCTGTTCACAATAATCAACAATGTACCAACGTCACCCGAATACCCTTTTTTCAGCAAGTGCGGGCAACTTTCTCCTCGAGTATTATTTGCGATTATTTTCATCTTATACAATGTACAACTGTATCTGTACGGTGACACAGAGACCAATTGACCAAATGGATTTTCATTTTATTTTACATCTTTTCCGTATGAAGAAATATTTTACAAAAGAACAATATACATTTGGACAAGCAGGTTTTAAACATAATGAGAATACAAAAAAAAACAAACAACAACAACAACAAACAAACAAACAGGGTATTGGAAACCGTTCATGAAATAAACGTCAACAACCAAACAAAATAGCATGCATAAATGTACATGTAACAAAAATCACATCACAATTCTGGGTTATCATTCTAAACTTTGAACACATTCATAATTGCCTTAATCAGGGAGGTAAGAAGTCTCACATTCCTGCTTTTATTCAGTGGCGACGATTTATGTAACGATGGGGGGGGGGGGGGGGGGAGGGGGAGGGGGAGGGCGGGGAGCGGTAACACCGAAGGCGAAATATGTTTCGGAACATTCGAAAACGAATGATCTTGTACATGGTATTACGAGATGTGACGGACGTATTAAAGGAGACTTCCGGGTGATTTTCAAATGTGAACAACTATTGATTAGTTATATTGAGGGCAAAGTTTCAGAATTTATGATAATTGGGATGAACAAGGATGATGACATGGCAGGGTCGCCATGAGAATGCAGGAGTTGGGGCTCAAGAAAGTAGAACAAAAGAAAAAGGCATGAATAGATTTATACACAGATGATCTCTCAAGCAAGTGGTATTGTAACGAAATTACACTGCTACATTTCTGAAATAATTATGTGAGCCTCCCATGTCATCATCCTTGTTCAGTGTAAAGGCTTTTTAAAGTATTGTTTCTCTGCTCAAGAACTACAATAAATTCCACAAATCTATACACGAAGCTGTTGATTTATGTACTCTACATGATATGAAATTATGAATGGAAAAGTAAGAATATCAATCTTTCAAAATCGGTGTGTGTGTGGGGGGGGGGGGGTGGTCCCCATCACCCCCTTATCGCCGCCTAATGCTTTATAATAAGATTCATGAGATTTTACATTGATGTTTTCTCGAGAGGAAACCGAAACTATTATAACAATAGACGGAGTTTCACGCAAGTGCTCCGAAGTGTCCTCCGAAGAAAGTAACAAGAACAACACAGTTCATTACGATACTGAATTTTATTCATTATCAAGAACCTTAATTGCATTAATTTTTAAGATTTTGTAAAACCAGAACTACTTTCGCGTGTGATGTATATACGTAGCCTTCGAAATGCCGAATGGTCAATCCTTCGTCATAGCAAGAAACAGAAATATCAGCAAACAGCGTGGTTTATTCTATACAGGAATTCCAAAGGCACGTTGAAGTACCATATACCTTATCTTCTTATGCTTTCTCAGTTAAAGAAGTTTAGAAAATAATATTCATGCAGGACACTGTGAATGGCTAAATCATGGTTACAGTATCTTTCAACTCTTGATCCACGTGTGCGTCTTCAATGGGATGTGCTAAATTTATGGAGGTGTATGGACCGAAGGGGATAGGGTATGGAAGGGGGTAATCCCTCCCACACGAGGGAGCTTTTGCATTTTTTTCTTTTTTAAGAATTTGAATTCAACGATATGGTGCACATTTCTAACTTTTGAACAGGTTCGCAGATACAAAATCAATCAAAAATGCTTATACATGTATTGTAGGGATTTTCGTATAGTTTCGGTTGAGAGCTAACTGCAGGTTTCAAACTTTTTTGTGTGACATAATAAGAATCCACTTATGAAATACAAAAGAGCATGTAATTTCAAGAGAAATTCAACGTTTATTTGATGAAAATTGGCTTTGAGATCCAAAACAGAGCAATCCTAAAAAGTGCATGTTATGGGACCTATACCTTTTATTACGATCGCTTTGTTTTACTTTGTTTTGGGGATGTTTTAGCCATTCCAAAACCGATTTTCATCTAATAAACTTTGAATTACTCTTAGAATGTGTTTTCTTGGTATCTGGCAAAAAAAAAAAGCAAAAAAAAAAAAAAAAAAAAAAAAAAAAAACCAGAACTAAAATCCCAACCCTAATCTCCATCAATACTATACCATCCCTTTTCAAGCTTTCCCGAGAGGGAGACCGAAACTACGCAATTAAAAGTGCCCCGAAGTGTTCGCCGAAGCAAGAAACAGGAATCGCGCAATTCGTATGATACTGAATGTTTATTCATTATCAAGTATCTTGATTATATACATCCAAAGTGATACAGAGCATATTTCAAGATTTTGTGCAACCAAACTTCTTTCGCGTGATGGTGAAGCTTTCAGCTTTGGAAATGCAGAACCAATCCCGTGATTCCTTCAACGTGTTCGCCATTGATAGCATGAAACAGATATACACGTGTCATGAAATACATGTTTTACACGTTTGTTCCATCGCTGTATTCAACGAACATGCATTCCAATGGCATGTTGAAATAATTCATTATTTTCATGGGTCGTTATTCTAATGTAACCTTCGTATAAACCTATACTATCAATACCTTCAACACCATGAATCCATTCAATTTGGGTGATCACTGTGTATTATAGATATTAAGAACAAGAGATTTGCGTATTTACAAGGAACTTTGGTGTGCCATATTCCAGTATTATCAATGCTGATTATGATATCTCTACTTCGCTTTTACTGCTTTGGCGACCATTATGAAAAATGGCAAAAACCTTCAAGTTGGAATACTTTCACTACGTATAAAAGAATATTATAGTTGCGTTTCAATGTAGGCGCTTGCCTCGATCCCTCTAGCCAGGGAGTTTTGTTTTGTTTTGTTTTGTTTTGTTTTGTTTTGTTTTTATTTTGCTTTTATCCCGCGTCCCTACTCAAGCGAAGGGGCCACAGCATGTATAGAGATACATGCACTGGTTGTGGGTTGGGTTTGGGGTATAGTTCTCGTTCCTCTCGCCTGCGCACAGATTCATATCGTTGTTGTTGTTGCTGTTGTTGTTGGTTTAATTGGCAACTTCATTCTTATAGATTGAATATTTTGCACCTACACCGCGTTTTGATATAAAAACTAATATTAAAAAAACGAAGTAATGTGGAAGTTTTTTTTTCAATAAACAGAATATGAAATTCGAAATATTTATACTCATAAAGAAGATGCGTGAATAGAGAAAACTGAATGAGTCCTATGCAAACATTCTGTATTTCCCACGCGGAAAGTCCCTTACACTTTCTGCTTTCACGGATCGCATGTAATACTAGTATACGGATCATCACGGAGCGTCGATCCGGGATCATCCGTAATAATATACTGTTTCCGGCATGACCGTGTTGACTCCGTGAAGTCATCCGGCATTATATCCTTGATCTTCCGGCATTTCGTGGGGAAAAAAAATAAGCTTGCTATTTTTATCCCGGATATCACCGATGAAAATCAGTCCGTACTCTTCCTTGTACAGGCACCGTGTCCTCCGTGTTGCCTCCGTATTCATTATGTGATATAGTACTCTGTGTAGACATCGGGACGTCCGTACTAGCATTGGCTGTATCCGGGACAAATATCTCTTGCCAATATACATTGACGTGTGACGGGCCCAGATAATAGTATTTCGAAGATAGCAACAGACGTGTCAAGATGTCTGTACCAAGAAGTGGCAAGATTCGACGACCACTAAATCCATCTACATCTGTGAGAAAACATGATGAAGGAACGGAGGAGGAGGAACCCACACAACAGATGACGACAGAACAGCCAGCTGCAAGTCACCCTTGTAACAGACGGAAAAAGGCACCAGCCCTGTACCTTTCCGACATGCAGGAGAAGGACATCGTAGACTGGTTCAGATCAAATGAGATGTTGTATAACAGGCGGGTGAAAGAGTACAAGCAGGTGGACGTGAAAAATAGATTGTACGAGGATAAAGCTGCTGGCCTGGATCCTCCATGCACCTCAAAACAGCTAAAAGTGTGGCTTAATTCAATGCGTACACACCTGAGCAAACTGACAAAGGAAAAGTCTGGACAAGGGCCCAAAGAGTACACAGATAGAGAGAAATGGATTCTTGAGAACTTTGGGTTCCTCACAGATCACATCAAACGTATTAGCCCCTACAAAAGGAAACAAGGCGGTCAGGTATGTACGGTATCAAGACCTTCCAATTACATTGAATTTTGGATACGTCACAAAAAAGACAAGAGACAGGTCATTTTTTTTCCAGATATCAATTTTTACTTTCAAAAAAGTTTTGCTGCTTTGTGATACCAAACTCGTCATCTTTTTTTTACAGTCTTAGATATTTTAGGAATAATTTTCAAAAATGTTCCTTCCTACATGTTTCTTTCCTAACATTGATGAACCTGAACTGATAAAAAGCTTGACTGGTCAATCTACTTTGCGTCACTTCTTTTGATACTTATGTCAATCATATTGAGGAAACAGAACGTATCTTCTTGAGAGAGAGAAAAAAGAAGAAGATGTAACTGAAGGTGAAGTAATGTATTGGTACTTGAACAGCAACATAATGTTACAATAACCGATACCAGCAGTTGCAATGCTTGTAGTGTACAGTGTGAAGAATGTATTCTAAACGTTGGGTTGTACATGTTCAAATGTCCCTTTGTTTGGACCTACATGGACATAACGATCTTTTATTATCGTATTAGTGTCATCGTATTCCATTTTCTATTTGTGTGTGTTTTTTTAAAAGCATGACATTTATCTGCCTGGGCCAAGTACAGCACTCGAGGATTTTGATGGCGAAATGTGGGATGACATGGGGGAAGAGTATAGATACGTAAAGGAGGACGAGTCTACTTCCAGCAGGAGCACTGGAGGAGAACTCGATAAGGGTGGGCCTCTGAAAAGGGCCAGAAAGACAACTGAAAGGGTATGGAGAGTTTTTGCGTAAGAGACCAAGATCACATTAATATCTAAATGCAAACACACATTTCACATGTACCTCCCAAAGCCAACGAATCCAAGGGAATTAATGACTAAACTTCATGTAAGTATACAGTATTCTTTAACTGTATACCTGCACGGTGGTTGACATATTTTGACAGATGAAAAATACTGCATTGAATAAACATAGAGTACAGGTAGATAAAAGCACTTGATTCATATCGCTGGTATTTAGTACATGCAACCACATCATCATTACAAACCAACCATTATAACTAATTATCAGTCAATAGTTTTGCCACCAGTGACACTACATTCAAGTGTCAATAATTCATCTAACTATGCGATCTCTAATAAATATTATTATGATACAATAACAGGAAATGAGTGCATGTTATAGAAAAGGTGAATACAGACATCTTTGGTGAAACGAAAACGAATAAACTTGTCTCGGCATAATTTTTATTTCTTTTTTCGCTTGTGAATTTTCTAGATTTATTTCGAGGGAAAATCTGGCCAAAAGTTGAGAATAATAGCTCCTGAGAGCTCAGGAAATCAAAACAATCTTTCCGACAATTTTTGTTGATAGGAAACCATGATATAACATCACTGATTTTTCTATAACTGCTCTGCTGGCCCCCAAAGGTCATAACACAATACTTTTATTCTCTGTTAATTTCAGATACTGGGAGAGCTTGACCAGATGCCCAAAGAAATCCAGTCCAAAATTCAGCCCAAGATGGACTCCGCTAGTCAGGGTAAGCGACACTTTGCGGAAATGATATTCCACGAGACCATGCAAATGGATGAAGAGACATGGATTGACTTCCAGATGCAAGTATTCCAGCTGATCACGCAGTGTAAGAAGAAGCGTCTAGGACCACGTCAGCCACAGGTCTACCCTGAAACTTTGACCTTGACTCAGGTCCCTGGATGTCCTCAGTTGTAAGCTTCCTTCAGCTTCGCTTGGTCTGCAGTCCTACACGCCAATCATATAATTATGATACCTGTCCAGTCGTTTCCTGCTCATACAGCCGCGAAAAGGTACTCTTCTACAACGACGCAGTCAACTGGCCCTTAAGCTCCACACAGTCAACCAATGTTATTAACCGTATTAGAACCAGGTAGACCACGCCATTGGACTTTTCTTCCTCCATGGTATGTCCTCAAGGCCATGACGTCTGACGAAAGTTCCTGTTCCATCAGATCAGTGGCCTGTAACAGACCACAGGATGAATGCCCAAATATATTGACTTAATTCGTTACTCTTGAAGTATTTTTACTGTTGTTTGAAGACAAAGGTTGTCGAATTTATCATCCTGTGCCTCGAAAACGCTGAAATAAGACGACGCTTCTCAGTTTATGTTTGGCATCGCACTTTTTGTCATTATTTTTAGAAACGAATTATTCTTTTTAGCTAAGAAAATCAGGTTGTTTTAAGTAATTTGCTCATTAGGAACGTTTGCAAACTTATCGTATTCATTGAATGACAAAGCTTGCTGCCTGTAATGTATCATAGATTAAAGAAAATATGTCATAAAATTCTTTTAAATTGGTGAAACAACGATGTTAATGAAAACCTGTGCTTCCTAAACCATGTGTTATGTCAACCAAGTGCATATGTTGTGGTAGATTAATGCTGCTTACTGTAAAAAGTTCCCCTGTATCGTACTTGTTTTTTAAATGACAATGGTTCTGCCGATCCTGTTTGTGAAAAAGTGTGGCCATAGGCGCCGGAAGTGGGGGGGCAGGGGGGGGGGGGCGGCCGCCCCCCCAATCCAAAAAGTGGGGGGGCAAAACGCATTTTTGCCCCCCCCCAAAAAGCCCCCCCCCAAAAAAAAAAAAAAATAACAATAATAATAAAAATAAATGAATAAACAAAGAAAATAAAATATATATATATATATATATATATATGAATAAAAGGGAGAAAATATGGCTACAAACGGCAGCTTTTCGACTGTAAAATGTCAAAATTTTCAAGCTCGCTCGCTTCGCTCGCTCGCATCCAGCAGTTGAGCCCGGTGCGCCTCCCCCTTAATTTCTAAAGCGAAAAACATAGCTACGACGGCAGTTGTTGGACTCTAGAATGTCAAATTTTCAAGCTCGCTCGCTTCGCTCGCTCGCATTGAATCGTTATGCCATTCTCCTAATGTTGCTGACAGTAATTGCCAGCAGTTGCGCCCGATGCCCCACCCCTTAATTTCCAAAGCGAAAGATAAATATAGCTACAAACGGGAGTTTTGGGACTGTAAAATGTCAAAATTTTCAAGCTCGCTCGCTTCGCTCGCTCGCATTGAATCGTTATGCCATTCTCCTAATGTTGCTGCCAATAATTGCCAGCAGTTGCGCCCGATGCCCCCCCCCCCCCTTAATTTCCAAAGCGAAAGGTATAGTTACAAACGGGAGTTTGGGGACTGTAACATGTCAAAATTTTCAAGCTCGCTCGCTTCGCTCGGTCGCATTGAATCGTTATGCCATTCTCCTAACGTTGCTGCCAGTACTTGCCAGCAGTTGCGCCCGATACCCCCCCCCCTTAATTTCCAAAGCGACAGATATAGCTACAAACGGGAGTTTTTGAACTGTAAAATGTCAAAATTCTCAAGCTCGCTCGCTTTGCTCGCTCGCATTGAATCGTTATGCCATTCTCCTAATGTTGCTGCCAATAATTGCCAGCAGTTGCGCCCGATGCGCCCCCATTTATTTCCAAAGCGAAATATATAGTTACAATTAAAACTCCAGTTTTGGAACAGTAGAATATCAAAATTTTCAAGCTCGCTCGCTTCGCTCGCTCGCATTTTATTGTTATGCCATTCACCTTATGTTGCTGACAGTATATAATTTGTCGATCGTTTCACACCGTCATTCCATAATCCATGTAAGGAAAACTTACAATGTTCCTCAATGACTGCGTTGTTGAATGTGTCACATTTCGTAATGTATATTGTAGTCCCATTATTGCTCACGCACACACGCACAAGCATACAGACCGTCTAAAATTATTGTATGGTTCCCCCCATGTTTCGACCCACCGTACGCCACTTCACATATATATATATATATGTGTGTGTGTGTGTGTGTGTGTGTGTGTATGTGTATATTGTGTAACATATGCATGGTCTAATCTTTAGCCCCCTCCAATGTTTGCCCCCCCCCCCCCCAATCCAAAACTGCTTCCGGCGCGCCTGCTTCCTGTATTTTTCTGTTATAGATTGCGTGCTTGTTAAAAAATATAGCGTACACTCAGACTTGACAATGTGAGTGTAAACTGCTACACTTTCCCAAAACACAACATGACGACCTAACGGTGGTCGAATGTCGGAAGATCAACAGCCAATCTTCACTGCATGACAAACTAATGGAACTACAACAATGTGCAATTAATAGTAACATGCGTCTTCACTTGAAAAGTGTACAAACATGGATACATGTGTTTCAAGGGCGCTTCCACCACCAACCATCATAACGCTTAACGACCAAGTGCTTGAGAATACCAAAGTTGTTAAGCTACTTGGAGTGTTCATCCAGTCAAATTTGAAATGGGACACCCAGGTCAGCAGCATGGTCTGCAAGGGCAACAGTCGACTCTTCATTCTGCGCAGACTTAAGTTCCATGGCCTCCCCCCCAGCTGACCTCCTAACAGTCTATCTGGCCACTGTTAGACCAATTCTAGAATACGCTGTTCCTGTTTGGGCCGCGGCTCTCACCAAGAAACAGGTAGTCTGGGCTCCGTCCCCTTTTCCTTGGTGCCAAGAGAGGGCGCAAACTTTCTGATTGCGATATTCGAGAGACTGCGCGCCCAACACATCTCGGGTATCGCAGTTCTCGGCGTATCGCAATCCTCGGGTGTCACGCCCTCATACGGCTTGACGTGTACACGATCACTGCTACGAGTAAAAAGAGTCCAGAAGCTAGACTAAGAAACAGGTTGACTTGATTGAGCCAATACAAAGCGAGCCTGCAGAATCATCATTGGTCGAAGCTATTCCAGCTATTCAGACGCTAGGGACACTCGGCACCTCCCCATCCTCAGTGACAGGCGGCGAGACTTCTGTGTGTCCTTCGCGAGGACCCTTCTGGATCCATCCTCCAACCCCCTTTTCAGACGCAAGCCAGTTTATACCAAAACTCGATAAAGAAACGACGTATAAAGAATCATCGTATAGCCGATAGACCGTTCAGACGCTAATTTCGACCATTCTGGAAAAACGTCGTATCAGTAGATGTGCAGTTTCTCACTGCGCATGTTGTTATGGCCATGAGTGACAGGTACAAGGTCACCTTTCGTGCTCGCTCCCATTAAGCACCGCCCAGTTATACCGTTCTATGGTCGCCATACGTTCAGACGCACAATGGACACGGTGGAATGCTGATTCGTTATCGAGTTCTAGTTCGAAACGATGCTCTGACCGTCATTTCGCTATACGTCGTTTCGTTATACGTCGTTTCGTTAGTCAGCGTTCAGACGTATAAATTCATCGTATAGCTATACCGTTTTGGTATAGCTATACCGTTCTGGTATAATTTTTTTGCGTCTGAATGCCCTGCAAGTTGCACCACCTGCTTCCGCCACCCCGTAATCACTCACACAATGCAAGAAGTAAACAAAAATTCACCACTGTCCGGTACAGAACTGAAAGACATAAGACCAGTGCTATTCCTCATTTCATTTGTTTGTTAAATGAATAGTTATGTTGTGTGTGTGTGTGTGTGTGTGTGTGTGTGTGTGTGTGTGAGTAGGTGTGTGGGGGTGTGTGGGAGTGTATGTGCCTGTGCTTGTCTATGGTGTATCTTTTAACAACACATTGTATAGTAGGATCCTCTTTAAATACTTGTGTAGATACTGTATAATTATGATAGAGTGTGTGTAAGTGTTGATGTAACCGAGTTTAATGTGATAGAAGTGTTTGTAGAACCAACTGCACCAACAATTGGAAGGGACAGAAATCTAAACCTCAAGAACAAAATATTTTTTTTATGTTCATTTCTGATCTCAAAACATGTGGTTTGTTTGTTTGTTTGTTTGTTTGTTTGTTTGGATATTCTTTCTCTCTCACCTGCCGTTTTTTTAACAGTATTAATCATTTGTTTTTATCTAATTGAAATGCAAGCTTGTTTGTTTCTTTTTTTTAATGATTTGAGTCATGTGATATGTGAAGCTTTGTGGGGTTTTTTTTCCTGCTTAATGTTTGAACAAGTCTATTGATGTAAATGTAATGTTTTAAGTGATTAAGATTTTTTTTCTGGTGAATGACATGAATGCAATATTCATTGTTCTCATATAGTACTTGAGAAATGTTTATAACGGCTACAGCTCGTTATTCCGAAGGTTCGTTATTCCGAAGATTCGTTATTCCGAAGGTCCGTTAATCCGAAAATGAAATAATATTCGTTATTCCGAAGGTTCGTTAATCCGAAAATGATATAAGCTTCGTTATTCCGAAGGTTCGTTAATCCGAAAATGAAATAAGGTTCGTTATTCCGAAGGTTCGTTAATCCGAAAACGAAATAAGGTTCGTCAATCCGAAAATGTAGTAGGGTTCGTAATTCCGAAGGTTCGTTAAACCGAAAATGTAATAAGGCTCGTTATTCCGAAGGTTCGTTAATCCGAAAATAAAATAAGGCTCTTAAAATTCTGAAAAATTGAGTAAAATTCTTGTTGTGACAAAACATGGCGTTGTGATTACTGTCTTATGCGTTCGTTGATACATGTGCGCATATGTGTGAGTGTGTGTATTGAGGTCGAGTACATAGAATTATTGTTTAAATGCCCGTCTTACTCGCTCTCACCCCCATTATCGTCACCTTATAGCCTCACGTTTATCGGTAGTCTAAAATTCATCATCATCATCATCATAACAATTCAGGAGAGGCATGTTCACTTTGAAAAGGGAATACCAGCATACTCACACTCTCTTTGGACACATAAACACATACGAACACACACATGCAAACATGCACACACAAGCACACGCAACTCCATACAAACTTTTATCGGCGACGTATAGAATGCCGTCGTAATTTGTAATTTCATTTGTACATGTATACTAACGATGAAAGAAGAGGTATTTTCTCCTCCGGAGGATGAGCTCGCCCCTCCCACTCCTTCACTTCTTCATCATTGTCAGGATAATACATTCATTATTTGAGATATTACCATATTCTGCGACTCTAACATGTCTCAAGCAGGAAAAAAATCTCACACATGAGTGGACTTAAAAATAAAGGCTTTTAAACAAATAAAAAATCAAATATACTCAACAAGCAGATTTCAAATGTAACATCTCTTTTAATAAGCTTCACTGTAAAGAGTGGAATGTAATCGAACATGTCCTACCGATCAGTCACAAGGTAAGAAATTATTTTTACATGAATTCAATGAGAAGTTAAATGCAGTTCTCCACTTTTTTTGAGTGACATGTAACACATGGAATTCATGTCGTTATGGTAACTGACAAAATGTAAGCCAGTGATTTGTATCATTTCTAGCTCTCGTAAAGTTAAGTAAATTGGGTTTACACTCCATTATGATAGCCTTTGCCATGACACTAGTTGTATTACGTATTACCAAAAGAAACTGCAACTTTTTTTGTGTAAAACCAGATTTTGGACACATATTTATAGGTGTACTGTTTGGATATTCAAGTTAAGGTACCCATTGTTAGAAGTGAAAAAAAAAACCGAGTTGTCAGTTTGCAAGCATTTCACTTTCTTTAAACATATGATTTTTTTTTTTTTTTTTGGGGGGGGGGGGACCGCGGTCACCATCTTAAAATAAAGGGGAGGCATTCAAAATGAAAGGGATGGTATAGTATTGGCTGAGATGGGGCGCTAGGTTTCCAACTTTTTTGTGAGATGATGAGAAACTTCTTATACAGTGAAATACGAAAGAGCATGTAATTCTACGAGGAATTCAAAGTTTATTCGATGAAAATTGGTTTTGAAATGGCTGAGATATTCAAAACAAAGGGATCCTGATAAAATGTTGGACCCACCTTTTCTTTGGCCCAATGTTTTACTTTGTTTTTGGATATCTCGGCCATTTAAACCGATTTTAATGCAATACACTTTGAATGTATTTTAGAATTGTGTCCTTTTTGTATATGAGCATAAAATATTGAAAATTAATGATTTGTATTTGTTTAATTTAGGTATTTATCTATGTATAATTATAACAAAAACAATCTTCCAAATATATTCGAAACAATGTTTCAAAGAAATCAATCCGTTCAAAATCATCCAACAGGGCGATCAAATGACCTCCATTTGCCATTTCTGAGAACTTTGTTGGCTCAAAACATATTCATCTACGATGGGCCAAAGTATTGGAATTCACTTCACAACAATATTACAACAGCTCAATCGCTGAACTCCTTCAAGAATAAATTAAAATTATTTTTATTGAAATCTAACAACACCCAACCGAGTTAGTTTCGTTTTCCCATCTCAGTCAAGTCATCATTTCTTTGAATATTAAACAATTATTATGAACTTATTATTTTTTTTACATAAGTCCTCCTTATAATTATGTTCCTGTCAGTGTTCCGCACATATCGAAGTGTCTATTCAGGGGCGGATCCAGGAATTCTGTAAAGGGGGGGGGGGGGGGGGGCGTGACTAATATTTCTAGTGCCACTTCCGGGTTTCATTTCATTTTTTTCTTTTTATTTTCTTTGTTTTTAACGAAAATTAAAGGGGGGCGTGCGCCGGTTGCGCCCCCCTCTGGATCCGCCACTGCTATTCTCTCTTTCTCCTGCATTCTTACCAATATAATTATGTATAAAAATGTTTGCATTATGTTCAATCCAGGTTGTATTTCATCGCTTATTTTACATCATGGAATCCAGATTGCTTGCGTCCACGATGGTTTGTGCTGCAGTATTTGCCCCTTTTTCTTTTTTTTTTTCTTTCTTTTTCCCTTCCCAATTATTTTGATGTCAGTTGACATCGGTTCGTTTTATTTTGGCTTTTATATTGTTTAATATTGTTGTCTTGTGTATTTTCTGAGGATCCCACTGTGTACAAGCTCTGCTTCTTGGTGGGACCCTCCACTTCCATCCTCATCATTAGTTGACTTGTATTACACACTTTATGTATATATTCACAAAGATATAATTGCGTTTTTGTCTTCATCTGCTTCTTATTTTCATATTTACTTTGTCAAATCACATTCTGGAAATATTACAAATATCCTGTACGTATGCAATGTATATAATTTCTTTGTTTATTTGATGGCAGTGAAAATAAATTTGAATCTTGAATCTTAAATATTTCATAGGGGATTTCTAATTATCTTGCAAAAAGTTGAAATTTGAATCTCACATCTCAACCCAAACTATACTATCCCTTTAGAATACCTCGCCTGTATGAAATAAATCTCTTTATAAGACACTAATACCCCAGAGGATCGATAGACACCCCCACATACATACACACAGACACAAAATAAAGAGGGGACTAGCTGCAAGCACCTTACAAAAACAAAACACGCCCCGTCATTGGATATTGGTACAATGAACAAAAAACACAAAAACAAAACAAACAAACTAACAAACATACACGTACAGATGTTGGCGATTATACTGGTCGTTATCATACATGATACCGAGTGCTGAAAAATAACCATTATGAAGGTGGACGATGTGAGATCATACACATTGTATTTACACGGAACCGCTGCACGTCGTAGATCCCGACTATACAGTATGGGGAAGGTGGGCATAATGAAGTACTTAATTTCAAACTTGCAATATGACGTCGTTACTGTTATTATCAATAAAAATGTGAGGGTGTCTGAAAATAGGCTATAGAAAAATCACACGGTCTCCTACGCTCTAAATCCAATCGCTCAGGTAAGTAATTGTTCAGACTATTTTTATTAAAATCAAGATTCTTGATCTATCCCACTTCTTCACGCAACACGACGTGCTTTACCTGAAAATATGCACGTGTATCATCCTCCCCGGAGACAATATCGAATTTTCATAGCGTAATATTCAAGCAGTTTTTTTTAATTACGACAACGTGTATTGTCATTACAGTGAGTTTATTTCATTTTCGGATTAACGAGCCTTATTTCGTTTTCGGATTAACGAACCTTCGGAATAACGAGCCTTATCACATATTCGGGTTAACGAACCTTCGGAATAACGGACCCTATTCTATTTTCGGATCAGCGAACCTTCGGAATAACGAACCATATTTCATTTTCGGATTAAGGAGCCTTCGGAATTTACGAACCCTCGGTCATTTTCGGATTAACGGGCCTTCGGAATAGCGAAACCTATTTTATTTTCGGATCAACGAACCTTCGGAATAACGAACCTTCGGAATAACGCCACAAATGTTCGGATTAACGAACCCTGTTTCATTTTCGGATTAACGAACCTCTAGGTATAGGGAATTTAGCCAGTGCGATACTCCCGTACACAATTATTAGTGCAATACCCACCTTCTTATGTTCTGTGTTATGTGATCTGTGATGTGATTTTTTTTCTTTTTTATGTTTGAACATTCTTGTTTAATATCTCCACACTTTAATTATGGAATTTTGGCGTGGGGAAATGCAATTCACTCATTACTAGATTCCCTTCTCAGTATTCAAAAGCGTGCAATAAGAATCATAAACCACGAAGGATATTTTGCTCATACCAACTGTTTTTTTCATCAAAACAGAATTCTGAAAATTCCAGACCTATTTTATTACAATCTCGGAATTTTCATGTATAAACTAACAACTAATGAATTACCATCTGTTTTTATCCACATGTTCAAAAGGAATCGCTCTATCCACTGTTTTCCCACTCGCCAGAGTGACGCCTATCACCTTCCCCGTACTCGCACTATTTTTGCAAAGAAAACAATTATATTTACTGGACCCAGATATTGGAATGATCTCCCTCTAGATATCACTTCTTCCTTATCTTTATTCACCTTCAAACGCAAATTAAAACAGTTATTACTTAGTGGATACACACTACCAAGCTTTTAGCAACTTTTTATGCTCCCAGTCTGTTGTCCTTGTCCGCAGCCCCAAGTTATTCAAGTTATTTCATGGTACCGATACATCTCTTAATAATATAGCACTTTTGTTTTTCAAACACTGTGAAATTTGTATGCAGTCTGGTTTGTGCGATATCTATGTGGTTCATTAGTTTATTAATTATCGATTTTTTTGTACTGGTGTACTTTTAGTTGGTCAAGACAAACATATCCGTTCTCCGTGTAAAATTATATGCCTATGAACTCGGGAACCTACAGTTTTACAAGCTTTAAAGCTTTTAGGTAGGCCCCAACATATTTCTTATACTTACTAGTGACATTTTCACACGATATGACCATGTACATTTGTGTCAAGTATATATATTTTTTTTTCTTTTTCTTCTACAATCAAAAGACATGATTGTATATATTTTGTATTCTTGTTTTGTTGTCAATAATTTTGTGATTTCATCATTGAGAAAATGGAAATATGAAATAAATTTGAACTGAATTTGAACTGAACAATTGTTTTGATATATATGAACTCAATGTTTTAAGTAACAATGATGATATATAGGATTTTTGGGGGGGATGAACGTGATATAGATTGTTGTTATAGTAATACTGTAAACGGGGATTTTGTTGTGATCATATTAAATGTGTGGTTGTGATAATGATAATTAATTTTGATATTGTTAGTGAATAAAATGAGGTTGAATTAAAAAAAGTGAAAGCTGGATAATGTAAAGTTAAAAAAAGGAGAGAGAAAATGAAGAATAAGAAGAACACAAAGAGAAGAGAAAAAGGAAAACAGAGGAAAATATAAAAAAAAAAAAAAATATATATTTTTTGTTCATTCTATGTATCTGTACAATCTTGTACATATTTTATAGTATTCGTGCTTATTTCTGTAAAATGTCTGCAGTCCAGCCTGCGGGCTGCAATGGACATTATTCAATAAAATACCCTTTCAATTTCAATTTCAACACCAGTTCTGTTATCTTGTTTCTATGACACTATATCTTAATGACTATGTTTGAGTACTTTCCCTGCTTAAATAACGGTTTTATACTTACTGGATATCAAATTTCCGTTACTTTTTTTTTCATTTTGTGTCATGATGGGACGCTTCCTGCCGCAAAGTTGACATAGGCCCTATTTAACTAATTACTGCAGTTATTTAGCAGCTCGGCTGGTGTTTTCCCATGCAGTAGACTTCTTCCATCACACAAAGTAAAAAATTCCCTGAATTTTCTTCTGAAAAAAAAAAAGCAGCAACAATGGTCTTGTACTTGTCTTCTGTTTATTGGGACAATGGTCTACTCTATGGGATTCCTTTTCAGAGGCAGATGAAGAGGGGCACATGGGCGCGCCCCCTTTTTTATTAAAACAAAGGCAATGAAAAATGAAAGGGGCGCGTGTGCCCCTTTATATATATATATTGTTCTATTCTTAAAGAAACTATCTTTCACATCGTCTCCCCCCCCCCCTTTACGGAATTCCTAAATCCGTCCCTATAGGACCCTATACTGTTGTTGTTGTTGTTGTTGCTGCTGCTGTTGTTGTTGTTGTTTTTGTTAAAACAGGAACATCGAGTACAGGCGAATACTTCATCTTAGGCCGAGGCCCTAACACTTGCTGTGCAGCATAAACAAAATTTGAGATATACTTCGGGTAATGGTCAACACTAATTGGACATGCTTTGCTTAATCGGGTATGAAACTATTGAAATGGAACGTGTTTTTTTTTTTTTTTTTGTTAAGTCTAGGGGCCTTTACGGTATACTCAGTAGTGTACGTATCAAAGTGACTCACTTCCCAGGTGATGATTATGTTGCACTTATAGGTAACCATGAACAGAAAGTAGGCAATAATGATTTAGTTAGGTGTTGTTGAACTTTACAACAATAAAAAATAATCATAACTAAAACTAGAGAAGCGCAGACCTCCGCCAAGCATGCAGCCCATTTCCACCCGCGTTCTTCGACAGAGATCAGTGATTTCCACCCATACGTACTGCATTGTGTGCTGAAAGCCGCCCGGTTTCCCAATATAGAAGCCTTTGTTACGTCATAAACCCTCAGCTGCACAGCGCGCGCCTCGCCCTAGCAGAAACTAGAACACGCGCTTTACTACGCGCAGCCTTAACTCCCAAGTTCATTGACCCTACCTGTCAAAATATAAAAAATCCTTCATAAATTCCCCCAAATTCTCGGATCACTGCCAAAAGTTCATCGTTTGTTACTTGTGTCATTCTCAACCTTTCCTGCAAGTTTCATCCCAATCCGTTAACCACTTTTTGAGTTATTTTGCACACGGACAAACTAACGAACGAATTACGAACACACACACACACACACTAGAAGTTTGAAGTTTGATTTATTACTCAACGACCCTCATGGGGTATGGGAGTACAATGTCAATTGAAAATACACAAAATAGAAAAATTTCAAATAAGAATTAACATATATACATGTATAATACAAATATATACAAGATATCAACATACTTTTCAAATATAATTTGCATAAAAGTATGTTATAAATAATATACTATACAAATGTAAATCTATCACATGAATTACGAACGATGCAGGCACTGCCTGATGCAAATAATCATGCAACGGGTATATAAAATAAACTAAATCAAACGAAATAATGAAGTGCAGTAACTAACTAAAAAAGGACATTATTACCTTACAAAACCTCGAAATGTTTGACAAAGTCTTTTTCTTAGTGGAATTGAACAATTGATCATATTTAAATGTGTTAGGATACTTCCTATAATATTTTTCGAGAAATCTTTTACGTTCTGTCGTAAAGAAGGGACATACAAACAAATAATGAAATTCATCACCAATATCATTTTGAGAACAATAGGTACACAAACGTTCAATTCTTGGAATGTCTTTGTAACGCCCAGACACTATTGGAAGCTTATGATTAAGGCAACGAAAACGTGTTAAAGATTTCCTATCATTTTCATTAAGACGAATCAGATACTTTTCAAAGCATAATTGCTGCTTAAAAATTCTATAAACAGTGCATTGATTGTTTAACTCAACATCACTGTGCCACTCCTGTTGACTCATATCTTTAATTTTTGTATCTATTATTCTTTTGAATGAAGATAAAGATAGATTACTTGCTTGACTCTTCCACACGTCAGAAAGGCCTAAGCTATCAAGAGTATTCTTTACTTTGAAAATCCAACCCATGTGATTTTCCCCCTTCAAAAAGGAGAAAAATTCAAAGCTATAAATGATGCTTGATAATTTAGCTGATTTCCCATTTACAAGACGGTACCAGAACATTAGCATTCGACTTGTGACAATTTTTCCTAATTTGTAGTGCCCAAGTTCACCGTAAGTCATGCAATTGGGAGTTCTCTTGTTCAGACCAAGCAATTCTTTACAGAACTTCAAATAAAACGTTTCAATTTGAATTACATTTTCAAAACCTCAAACCTCACATCCATATAACAGAATTGGTAATATCAATTGATTAAATAGCTCAAGTTGAATATCAACAGGTAGACAAAGAGATGCAATTTTGCTCTTCATGGAGTACATAGCTCTTTGTGCTTGAGTTACTTGTTTATTTATAGCTTTTTTGAAGCTATTGTTATAGTTGAAAATTGTTCCTAAGTACACATACTCATCAATTACACTTAAAAGTTCATTGGCAAAATAAAACTTTGGAATATCTCTAACTTTTCCTCTAGAAAAAATAACAACCTTCGTCTTTGTGGTATTAACAGTAAGATGCCACAATTAGCAATAATCAGAAAGAGCATCTTGTAAATCATTCGCACTTTCAGCAAGTACAATATTAGTATCGTCAGCGTACAAAAGAGTGAATAAATTTATATAAACATCCATTTCATTCTCATAAAAGCAATCGTGAATTGATGTAGATAGAGAGCTCAGACCATTGTATCTCTCTTGTAAAAAAAGATTCAAAATCATTCAGATACAGTGCAAATAAGATTGGAGACAAATTTTCACCTTACCTTACTCCTACGTTACTCTGAAAAAAATCGGATTTCTTACCACCATATGAAATACAAGATTTAGCGTTGTCGTATATTTTGACTCTGAGAGCGTAGACCTCCGCCAAGCATGCAAATCATTTTCACCACTGATCTTGTTCTTCGATCCGTAGCAGATATCAGTGATTTCCACCCATACGTACAGCATTGTGTGCTGAAAGTTGTCAGATTTCCCAATATGCCTTTGGTACGTCATAAACCCTCAGCTGCACGGCGCGCCTCACCCCAGCAGAAACTAGAGCACGCACTTTAGTGCGCGCAGGCAAACCTAAAAAATAATACTAGTACGCGCAGTCTGAACTCCCAAGTTCATTGACCCTACCTGCCAAAATATCAAAAATCCTTCATAAATTCCCCCAAAATTCTCGGATCACTACCAAAAGTTAATCGTTAATTGGTACTTGTGTCATTCTCAACCTTTCCTGCAAGTTTCAACCCAATCCGTTAACTACTTTTTTAGTTATTTTGCGCACGGACATACTAACAAACCAACGGTAACGAAAACATAACCTCCTCCCTTGGATTGGCGGAGGTAATCAACGGAAACGAAAACATAACCTCTTCCCTTGGCGGAGGTAATAATGTTATCATTGATTGATTTATCTTTATTTCATCAGAATCAAAGTTCGTTGTCCGTGTTTGACGTAAACCCCATTATAGGTGGGGCAAGTTGAGCCATTTCCTGTGCGGGTTTAGAAATGTTCCCACGGGTTACTTAGTAAATAAGACAGCGGCAATTTCTGCAAGACTTTCAGTTATTTGAGTTGTTGGCTAACATACCCCTCCTTCCCCTATACGTGTGCATGTAGGGCCTACTACGCCACTGATCTCTATTTTGATCAGTAAAATTTTGTTATCAGTGATTACCATGTCCCAGGGCCTAGGGAGGTGGAAAACATGTTCTCAGCGCTAGGTCACACAGTCACGCCACACCACCGTGATAACGGATCGATTGCGCATGTCCGCCACCCCACGGGCGCCAGATCATGCAGACTAGATGAGGCTGCATCACAGAAGAGTTCTGTGGGCTGCATACATGGGGTGAACGCGGTGATCCCATGCGATCGCACACACACGATCCATCCATCGATCGAACTATGGGACCTATCGTACGCTACATGTGTCGAGTATAAGTACATGTACACTTCTTGTACGTTTCCTGTTGATTTGACCGAGCTAAGCCGGGCGGACTGAGCAGAGAGGCCGTGCATCTGTAAGTAAAAAGGGAATTTGCTACATAAAAGGAAAACTTTCCTTTTAAATTATTGATGCGATCTACATAAGGTACAAAGTAGCCTCTAGAGAAACTGTTTTGGAAATCATATCTTGTAATGTTTGTTTCTTTTGTGTGGTTGGCAGTCCTTATTGACAATCTGTTCGTTGCCGCCGCGGCCGCTTCTTCCGTCTAGCTGGTCGGTATGTATATGTGCCAGCGTTGCAGCACTGGTTGTAGCGAGTCGCCGGCAAGATTTACCCACGAATTTACCAAACGTTTTTCAATAGAAATGAGACAAGTATTGATTTGATGTGTTTATAAGCATTTATTCTTCAAATCTTTTGATTCATAAATATATTTAAAGGCAGACATTCCACAAAACAGGATATTGAACACCTAGCTACGACTGTTCTCCCGTAGCGCGCCCCCCGGGCCCGACGACCTACTTTGAGAAAAGGTCAGAGAATTGTATTGTTCTCGTATCAGTGTGCCTACGTGTGAACGTCGCGGTGTGCAATGGCGTTCGTTCCCTTTCTCGCTGTTTGATGTGCTTGCGCTTGCTTGTTTAAATACACAGTGAACAAGTCATTGCCATGCCTAGCTGAAGACGAAGAATAGATTCTTATTTCTAGACCAGTCTCTGAATTGAATAAATTTTCTAACAATTCTTGTTTGGCAATCAGTCTGTCACTCAGATTGGGTATGGTCAAAATTTATATTATTCTGAGATGAGTTTAGACTGGAAATAGTAGAAATCTAACTGTTCGCTGTTAGAAATCTTAAGTTTATGCAATTATAGATTCTAATGTTAAAGCCCGTAAGGGCGGACGTCCACTTGGGCACGGACAAGCCCCGGAAGGGTTGCGGAAGCAACTTTTGTCATTTCGGCATCCTGTCCGCGACAGACGCGGAATAATTTTGTGAATCGGCTTGTCCTAGGACATTCCTAGGACTGTCCGCGGACTGTCCGCGGACTGTCCGCGGACTGACTGCGGACATTCCTAGGAATCACTCCGGAAGAGCGCGAAATACCTCGGAATATGCTAATCGTAGCTGGGCAGCGCGGAAGCATCTAGGATTACACCAGGAATGAACGCGGACAATCAGGATGCCTTCCGGACAACATAAGATAGGCAAGCGGACAAACTGCGGACAATGCCGGGAAAATGGAAAGGTATAAATTTGGAGCTGACTTTGACTTTTCCTCATTTGACTGCTAGCCTTCGTTGATGCTCCTTGTTGTGCTTCCGCAGTAGCTACTGATATTATATTGATATGATTGGTCAATATTATTTTACAAATGTGACCACCGAAAGTCGAAAAACAGGATTGTCTGCATGTCGGCTGACGACTCATTTTTTTTTTATTTGTCTCATCTGGGAGAACAATCTTTTCTCTGCCTACAGTCACATGGATGGTATTCGCAAACTTTTTGAACCATATATATATATATATATATACATAAAACATTTTTACATACATTTTTACCTTTGTGCATCTCTAACTCTCTCTTATTTTGATCACTTTTGAACATTTTGCAATGATTCAAGTCCGAGAATTTTTTTTTTCATGCTGAGAGCTTACTAGCCTATTGTCAATGAAGTGTATAAATGGGGAAATATTCTTAACCTACTTTAATTCACTTTTTTTTTTGGGGGGGGGGTTCAGCTGTGCTGTCAAATTGGACAATCGAGTTTATTTGCAACTAAAACAAAACGAGAAGATAAAATTATTAGGTAATAACAACTACGAAAATCATTCAGGTAAAGAATATTTCTGAAATGATTTGTAATGCTTAATGTGTACTTAACACTCAGCAAAAAAAAAAAGACAGACAGAAATTTAACACTTTTTCGAGTTCATAATTTATTGCTTTTTCTCTCATTTCACTTGAATTTTGAATTGACAGAAAATTCTTCATTTTCCTCCATTATCTTTAGCTTTCATTGTTATATTGGGCTTCAATACATTGTAATGAGACCACAGGTATATCTTTGGAATTGAATTCATGCTTTTTAGTGTGATGAATTTGTCCTTTGTTCACAATATGTTGTATCATTAGAGAGCATTTACTTATGAATAACAACTTGTTCATGTTTATATAATACATTAACATTTAGCCGAAAATTCTATGCTTTTTTTTTCTGAGTGTATTTCCACCTACTTTTGTGATTTTTCAGCTGGGCTGTCACATGGGACAACCTCGTTTGTTTGCAAATAAGATAAGAAAACAACATAAAGGAAAATGTACCATAGTAAGTAATAGGAACCAGGAAAGTCACTCAGATGAAAAATAATTTCTGAAAAGATCAAATCAACATAAACTCACTAGGAGGTTAGGAGGACTGATTTCACTTCTTTCTGGTTGCTATTGACACAGTCTCTACTACCTTCTTCTTTGCCTTCTGGGACCGGGAACTCCTTAGATTTACCTGTTCTTTATCACTAGACGAAAGGTGTGCCTGTGATGGGGATATTTGCATGGGGGCCTCGCCTCCCTTCTTGCTCTCGACATTTTCGTGTCTGGATCACATAATTTCCGCATCGGTTCCGGACACTTGCATATATAGATCCGCATCGGCTCCGCGCTGTCCTAAAACATTCCTGGTGTCTTCCGCTTTCATTCGCGAAGCTTCCCCACACCGCAGGATTCTTTCCGGAGCGTGTGCGGAAGGAGCGGAAGGGTTCCGGACAAGCGGGACATCCTCAGGACATCGTCAGGACAAGTCGCCGAAGGTGTCAGGAAGTTCATTTCCGCGTCCAAATTTTGGTCTCGATCAAAATTTGGACGCGGAAATTTTTCTCTCTCCCGAAGGTGCGGAAACGCCCGGACATGTTTAGGACAGTGAGCGGACACGTTCAGGAACGTGCGGACAGGTTGCCGAAGGAGTGCGGAATACCAAATTTGCATTCCGGGTCTTGTCCGCGTCTTGTCCGCACCCTAGTGGACGCCTGGTCTAAAGGGGTTGTAACATTATAGAGACATGATGATACATTGAGATAGACCTCGGCCTCTAACGTTAGAATCTCTGAAAGTCTAACACTAACAGTTAGTGTAGAGGACAGCAGGAGAGTTGATCGTATCGCCGGACGCTTTTTTTTTCATTGCTCTGAATTCCGTACTCAGAGGACAAAATTTCATGCCAAAAATAACATGAGTTATTCACAAAGTCCTGAAAATTACAAATTCGGCAAAATTATTCACTCCAATTTTGGGAAAATAGACTTTATATAGAATATACCCTCCCCAAAAAGTTGTCTTTTTGCACGGTGTAAAATCGCATTATAATTCCGCACACCATTTTCGCAATGGAATAATCAACGTCTTTCGCACCTTGTCCTTGCACCAGAGTCACAATTTATCCCACAAATCACCATACACATTCTCACCGAGTGGACAACAAAGAAAAAAATCAGCAAATGAGGCTCAAATTTCGTATTTTACGGTAAAATGTCTATCTTAAGAACATTTCGAACAGTTCACGCGATAAAACCTTGTGAAAAATCACCAATTGGATTTTACATGCTTTGTCTATGGGAGCGCGGGTGTCGAGTTGCGGCCTTGCGGGTCCTTCCTAATACCCCCATCTCACGTACTAGACGGCGATTCCGCTACGATCATCAAAAATCGACAAAGCGCGGCGGATCGTGGCTTAATCGCTTTAAATCTTCTCCATCGTATCTAGCGCGGTTCAGAAGCGCGGAGGGTCACCACCATCACCATGGTCGGCGACCTCGCTACAGAAGTTTTGAGCATGTCCAAAACTTCCGTAGCGAGGTCGCCGCGGTTTTAGATCGTATCACAATCGCCTCACGAGCGCATTAAAAGCGCCACATTCGTAACTCTGACGGGGTAGCAACATGTTAGGCGTAACTCAAGGGCATCAAAAGCGGCCCCCATCGCCCATGAAAATTACCACTTTTACAGTACCGGTATATACGTAACAGGAACCAACCATGAATGAAGGAAAGTGATGCACAGACCAGGAAGGTGGACACGGAGATAAACATATAAAATTCATTTTTCCACGTACACTCAGTACGAATCTAATCTGTTTGTTAAATTATTTGTTTGTCATAATACCTTTCCAAGTCAATGAAAGTAAATTAAGTTGTAATCTTTTCAAATTATATATCTTCATAAAATTGTCTCATTGTAAGATACGATTTGTAGTTTGCTCGTAAGCCGGTTCTTTAATATTATATACATATTTTACCCTTTTAATTGAATGGATGCCTTAACTAATAGTGCAATTTCACATTAGGTTCTAACTGGTGTGTTCTAGAATGCTCTAAAGATGTAAGGGTGAAACCATATTCTGCATATCCATGTTAGTTTGACTCTGACATCTGCCTGAAGAACTTCAATCATGAAACCCATTTTATACACCGATCGCTTGAAATCGTAGCATGAGCCCGGCGTACACGTACATGTATCACTATCGCTCCTATGGTATCACTGTTGTATTGATGTCTTGATATTAAAGCGCATGAATATGGCAATACAGTCGGTTCGATCGCAGAAGCAGCGCGTCTCATCGGCCTGGAAATGCGGCAACAACGTGGCAGAGTCGTATTATCGTGGCGCTATCGCCTACAGCACAGGTTGAGCGCGGAGAAACTGTAGTGTAATAGCCTCGGAGGCCAAAAATGGAGATGGACGGCGATCGCGCCACGATTTGTTAAATCGTCACAGATCGCCATGGTCGCCTTCCTAGTGAGATGGGGGCCTTAGCGCACAACTTTTTGCATCATTTGCGTTTGAGGAAGATAGCTTCAAATTTTTTGGTATTGATCAGTGAACTTGTGGTTCTATTGAGTATTTCCTATTGGAATCTTCAGCATTTTTCCTGTATGTGAGTGGGATTTCATAGAATTTCAGTGACGAAATGTGATTTAAACATGCATCATATTAACTATGACGAGGTGCGGGTCACTCATCTATAAATCTGGGGGGTGATTCTTCGATTTAGTCAGCGCTGACAATCACCATAGTAACAGTCAGTGACCAGAGCATCTTAGCCAATCAAAACCAAAGATTTTGCTGAAATTGTCAGCGCTGACTAAATTGATGAAACACCCCCCTAAAGTAAAATGTGAATTTCTTTGCATTTTTACATTTTTATGTCGCGTTTTTTGTGGTTTCGGTCCACACAACGTTCTCTGAGGCTAATCTACGAAGTCTCGCGCATACTGAATGTCATCAAAAATATGTGTGTCCTGAATTACCATGCTGTCCGTTAATACCATTCCTGGGGGGCGTTTCATCAACGAGTTCGTCGGAGGTTTTCACCAACAAATTTGCTATCAGCCAATCTGGGGGGTGTTTCATGAAACTTTTTGTCGGTGATCTGTTAAAAGCTACTGAAATCCTTGCGTCTGATTGGCTGATAGCAAATTTGTCGGTGAAAACCTCCGACGAACACGTTGATGAAATGCCCCCCTGACGTAAGGATTTCAGTAGCTTTTAACAGTTGTCAGTGTAAATCACTGACAAAAAGTTTCATGAAACTGTCCCCTGTATATACTAATTTTGGTTAAGAACTAATTTCAGGTTTGTAACATTTTTTAATGAGATACAGTTTGTAATGAGAAACCTCTTATGAAAAATGGCTTGGAAATCCAAAACAGAGCAATCCTAATAAAAAGTGCACAATGATTATGGGACCTACAAGTACCTTTCATTACGATCACTTTGTTTTACTTTATTTTTGGATGTTTCAGTCATTCTAAAACCTGATTTTCATCAAATTAATTTGAATTCCTCTTAAAATGGTATGCTCTGTACTATTTCATAAGTGTTTTCTTGGTATATCCCAAAAAATTAAAAGCCCAATTTTCATCTCCACCAATACTGTATCTGTATCATCCCTTTAAGATTTTAGAGTAGACCTGGGGACCGTTTCATGAAACTGTTTGTCAGTGATTTACACTGACAACTGTTAAAAGCTACTGAAATCCTTGCGTCTGATTGGCTGATAGCAAATTTGTCGGCGAAAACCTCCGACGAACTCGTTGATGAAACGCCCCCCTGGGGGTGTTTCATGAAACTTTTTGTCAGTGATTTACACTGACAACTGTTAAAAGCTAAGTACTGAAATCCTTGCGTCTGATTGGCTGATAGCAAATTTGTCGGTGAAAACCTCCGACGAACTCGTTGATGAAACGCCCCCCTGGGGGGCATTTCGTGAAGCATTTTGTCCGACAAACTTGTCGGACAAAATTGCTCTCAGCCAATTAGATGCAAGGATTTCAGTAGCTCAAGTTATAACAGTTTGTCAGAAAAATATCTGACCTAAACGCTTCATGAAATGCCCCCTGGTTCTACTGGTATAGAAATCAGGGGCCGTATTCTGAGAGCTAATTAAGTGTCTGATTAGCACTTAATTACAGAATTGGTATTCTGAGAGCATGATTAAGTAGGGGGTATATTAACTACCATAGCAACAAGCGTTTTGGCGGGAAGGACCTACGCGTTTGCGCGTATCAATGCGCGCGCACCTCTGAGAGGACATAATCACAGAGTTAATTACGAATCGGTATTCTGAGGGTGTAATTAAGTATGAAAGTTAATGGAAAACTTAATGATACCAAAGAGTGTCATTAACTACTCCGATATCACGCAATACATCGTGTTTTCTCTGCCACAACGATGCTTACCGTCTTCGGTAACCGAGGAGCGGTTGAATGTTGTTATCGTGGTATCCGTAGAATTCAGAGAAAAAAAGAAATATAGCCGATCTTCGAGGAATTTTGTCATTTTATGTGAGCAAAGAGGTTGAGATCTTCGCGTGCGTAGGTGAGGGGTTGTAATCAAATACCGGAGTGTGCGCACGGAGCTCTTGGGTTGTAATTACAGGGGGCGTGGAGGAGCGCGCATTGAGAGCATATTTGCGCGTATAGTCATCATTTTGGCTTCTAACAACGCGTCTGATTGGATGGAATAACAATTAGATGGGAGGGACCTAAGATAATTACAGGGGACTTAATCATACAATGTACCTTAATTACGTCCTCAGAATACCGATTTTGCCCATGATTAAGGTCCTATTAACTTCACGACTTAATCACGAAGTTAATTACAGACTTAATTACGACCTCAGAATACCACCCCAGGGCCAAAATCATTACCCTAGGTACTAGACACCCCTGAAAAAGGTCATGTGAAAATGCTAAAACTACCTTTTCACCGTACACCTGTATCATGGAAATGGTTCAGGGCATCTTCATTAAACTTGGTACTACAGTGTAATAACTATACATGTACAGTGTTGTACCATGTCAGTACATGTATTGCCCAGCAGTGATTCTTTTGGGAAGTTTTGGTCATGAGGTGGAAGGTCAAGTGTCAAAGGTCAGGTTGAATACTGTAAGAGTGGAAATTTTCGCGGTGTTGAAATTTTTGTGCATTTCGCGCAACCAGAAACTAGCGGAAAAATAAAAGCACTCGAATATTTTTGCTTGCCTTTCATGGTGTTCCAGCAGTAGTTGATGTCTTCGTTCTGCGGATTTACAAACATGCAAAACTCCTCGTACCCGCCTGAGCACGAAAAATTAGTCACACGAAAATATCCACTTTTACAGTACGTGGTACTAGAATTACACTATTTTATCCATACCTTGGAAATGATTCAATAGCCGTGGTTGCACTATGCAAAACTACACAGCCAGTGTACATGTGTAGTGTAGTTTGCTTCCCACTGACTACAGGTAACTTCCAGAAGTTTTAGCACGCAGTCACACTACTGACAACTACTGGTATGCGTAGTTTCAGTGATAGGACACTACCCATACTTCCTGTCTCTCACAGGAAGAAAATGCAGATGCACTACAGCTTACAAAACAATGCACAATGTTTGTAAACAACATGAATGGATCTACAATGTATTATGGCGTCATAAAATTCTCTCAGTTTCAGCCAAATGCGATAAAGCTGCTCAAAATCATGCATAGTTTTGCAAGAAGTGAGAAACTTCCCAAGTGCATGCAGGAAGTTTCACTGGTATCTTCTCGAGAAGTTTGCATTCATACTGCCCAAACAATTTGAAGCAAAATAGTAGGTAGTGGTAGTGAACTACGTGTACATGTATACATTGATTTTTTTTTTTTCCTGTGTAAAAAAGTTCAGGAAAATGGGATTGAACAGTTGAACAAATGCCACTTAGGTACGTAGATACACTGTATCAAACTTGGAACTGCTTTTTAGTGTAGAAAAAAAAAGTTTTAATGAAAAGTTACACATGTTTGCACTTAATGGTGATATTAGTTGCCATGATATATTTGTGTGCATACATGTATTTGAAGTGATTTGGTTTGTGGAGAAAAATGTAAAAATGATGTACTTGTAAGTTATGTATTAGTGTAGCAATATATGCCTATTTTATTAAAGGACAAGTTCACCTTCATAAACATAAGGATTAAGAGAATGTAG
Organism: Diadema antillarum; assembly: GCF_040938485.1. Taxonomy (NCBI): domain Eukaryota; kingdom Metazoa; phylum Echinodermata; class Echinoidea; order Diadematoida; family Diadematidae; genus Diadema; species Diadema antillarum. The sequence goes on from NW_027270948.1 coordinate 530,129, forward strand.
CAATATTACTAGAACACATCATTGAAAGTTTGAGGAAAATCGGACAATCCGTTCAAAAGTTATGAATTTTTGAAGTTTTTGTGCAGTAACCGCTGGATGAGAAGACTACTGCAGTGTGTGAATAACTTAGATGTCACATGCGTACAACAATATAAGGAAAATATAAAGAGAATTTCACAAAATTTCATCTTATGAAAATAAAATTCACATTCCCCCGACTCGTTACCGACAAATGTTATGGGTAATATTATTCCCCTGCCTTTAGAAAGAGCCAAGTCAAGTGCTCTTCTATTATGTGAAAAAAGTGAAAATATGTTGAATTTTCTTTATATTTTCTTTATACTGATGTACGCATATGACTCACAAGCTGTAGTAGTCTCCTCATCCAGCGGTTCCAACACAAAAATTTTAAAAATTCATAACTTTTGCATCGATTGTCCAATTTTCCTCAAACTTTCACTGATGTGTTCTACTAACATTGTTGCATTCTCTCAATCCTTATGTTTATGAAGGTGAACTTGTCCTTTAACTCTTTGTGTGCCATGGTGTAAACCCTTTGTATGCCACATTATTCTGATATGTAGTCATGCCTTTGGAAAACATTCTGTTTTTCAAATCTTTTTAACTTTTGTAGATTTCTGTTACCCATGTAACATGTAGTGAGAAAAGTGGTAAAGAAAATGCCAAGCTTTGCTTTGATATAAATTGTAAACAAATGTATGTTTGTTTTTCTTTCAAATGACCAGTAGCTACATTATTGTAGATACATGACTTTTGCACACAAATCAGTGAGAAAAACTATGAATTTAGTCACAAATCCAGTTGGGAACACCACTTGATAGTCAGTCACCACATAAACTGCAAGCTACATTTACATGTGACAGGAATGGAATTGCGAGAAACGCTTTCATTGTATGTTGGCATTTTGCGATTTACACATGTATCTAGATCAGTTTTTGGCAGGTTTGTGCATTTGAGCAGAATATGCGAACTTGGCAAGCGGTCGACTGAGTTGGGCATGCGTACGTGGCATATTAAAGAGTTAAACACTCATTGTTGCCCAATTATTGCAATATATGAGGAAAACGAATGATACAGTGGACTCCCGTTATAACGAATGCCTCGAGACCAGCAATTTTCTTTCATTATATCGAAATTTTGTTATAACTGAACTAATAAACAATAAAGAACAAAGAACGGATAATTTTGCGGCCTGAATTTTTACTGCGTTGTAACCGGAATTTCTTTATAACCGTGTTCGCTATAACGGCAGTGTTTCCATCTTGTTTCATTGTTTAAAAAAGAAAAAAGAAAGGAGTGGTTTGTACAGTTTGTACGTTGATAATATGGAGACTTGAGAGGCCAAGACATAATCACATCATCTAACTCTTTATGTGCCACGTTCGCTCTCCCGACTCGGTCGACAGCATGCCAAGTTCGCACACCTGTACATATGTATTCTGCTCAAACCCACAAACACGCCCAAACCGATCGATAAATCGTCAAATGCCACAGTACAATGAAAGCGTTTCTTGCAGTTCCATTCCTGTCACATGTACAGTAGTTGTAGCTTGCATTTTATAGTGTGATTGACTATCAAATGATGGTCCCTAGTGGATTTGCAAGTAAATTCTAAGTTTCAGTCACTGTTTTGTGTGCAGATGTCGTGCCTCTACAATAATGCAGCTACTGGTCATTTGAAAGAAAAACAATCATAGATTTGTCATGCAATTTACATTGTTTACAGGGCTTGACACTAATGGTGGCCCGGGGCCACCAAAAACGCACGTCGGGCCACCAAAATTTCAGAAATGGAGAATGTGGTGGCCTGATCGGGCCACCAAAAACGGTCGGATGTTTGCCTTTGGGCCACCAAAAATAGTTAGTGTGGAGCCCTGTTGTATATCAAAGCAAAGTTTGGCAAATTCTCTATTACTTTGCCCATTACATGTCGTGGGTAACAAAAACTTTAAAAGTTACATAGATTTGATCAACGGAATGGTTTCGGAAAGCATGACTATGTCACAGTCTCAGAATACAGTGCAGTGTAATGTGGCGCACAGGGGATTTACATTGTACACCATGGCACATAAAGAGCTATTAAATTGCCTTTTGGCTCCTACCCATCTCTTTTCCAGAACTTAAAAATTCAGCGTGATACTTTATTATTGTCCTCTAGCATTCTGTTTGACTCTACATGAATATATCTAAATGAAAGCCAGCTTGAACATGTTGTAGAATTGCTCTTCGAAACATGAAAACCTCTTTACATTGTATATAAAATGTTTGTATACATTAATATACAGTGATCGTATACACTTACATATGTATTACTGTACCCAACCCATCATTGTTCTCTCTGCATTTTACTAATGTATACACCTACATGTAGTTACACTAACATTGTGTGCCTGAACTTTCGTACATAGTGTATGCATGCAGTGCAGAGCTGGAAGGGCTACCCATCCAAGAGTAGAGACCTCACATTTCTGTCCTGTGAAACTTGGGTGACAGTTCGGCTGAAGCATGGACTCTCGTAAGCAGTGCAGTGCCCTACAGAATCTTGAGCAGCGACTGGCCCTGATTCAAAGTGCCCTGACAGACCTTGATGAAGTCCGGGAGCAGCTACAAGATAATGCTTCAGAGGCAAGGATTTCAATTTTTACTGATTTAACGTGTTTCAGTCACTCACACTAATGATGGTTAACCAGTCATTAGGATATGCACAATACACTTGTAATCTTTGTGTGTACAGGTATGTTTGAAGCACTATAAAACTGGCCAGTCTCCTGACAATTTACATGACTTCTTGCACAAGTCAAGTCAATTACTGTAAAAATGGAAATTTTCACACATTTCATGCAACCAGAAACTAGTGCAAAGATAAAAGCATGCAAATATTTTTTGCTTGCCATGTGTTCCATTGATTATTGTCTTGATTCCATTTAATTAAAAACATACACAAACAGAAGGAAACTGACCGAAAATGAATATATCAATGCTCGAATGGTCAGAAGCTAAAGCAGTGTGTATGTGTGTGACACACACCCACACACTTAAAGGCATAGTTTACCATTTGCAGATGAAACAAAAACCCAGCATTAGTGCTTTAAAATAGTTCTAAAATGTAAGTTAGGGATAGAAACAACCACTGTAAATATTTGAATCCGTATAATCGATGTTAAGTATTGTAAATACACAAAATGTGAACAATTTATAATAAACGTGTTTCCAGACTAAACTGTCTACAGTTATGGTTTATTGAGGTTTATTATGGTATATTAATGAAAAATGCTGATATATCCTTATATTTTAGGCTTTATTGTGAAAATTTTATATGGTAGGATGTTTTGTGATACAACAGACCAACACATATGCATCAAATGTGATATCTTGAATTTTTTTTTAAAAATCACTGCTCCCAAAGGTAAACAGGACCTTTAAACCTGACATAAACTCGAAGGATAATTTAACTTTGGGATAAATGTGAGGGAGAGGTGATGCAGCTTTTTGAGTATGTAACAAACGCAAACAGAAGGAAAGATACCAGAAATGAATATAATTTATGAGTGGAATTGATATTTTAAACTTAATCTAAAATGTGTTAGACTCATCTCACCTGGCAGAGCGTGAAAAATTACTTGAATGAAACTATCCACTTTTAAAACACACACAGTGCCAACAAACTGAATCTGCGAATGACAATCCACATAACAGGAACATATCAAATCATTGGCTGTTAAATGCAATAAGGAGTACAGATGCTGATAATGCAAGATTTGTACATTGCGCATGTATGTTGATGGAAGGACTAATACATACATTATATCTTGCTATGTCACTGTATATATGAGTGATTGAGTTTACGAAAGAGCTTACCTTGATTAGAAGTGGGCTTAAAAAAGAACTTACCTGGACCTATTCCCACATTATGGTTTGAAACTCAGTTGTTTATGTTGACCACTCAAAGTAGAACAAAAACTTCTGGCCTCTACTGCAATACACAGCATACACTGTTTCTATCTGAGATCATCGTTGCTTGTATAGTATCAGTTTCCACAAGAGAAATGTCAGCTATTGCCAGGTTTCCAGGAATAGCATATGATGTCACCTCACCTGTATAACATCAATGTGGAAGTTTAGACAGTGCCACAAAGGGAAGGAGAGACAGTCACATGCTAAGATTTAAGCCAATAGCAGCTGTAGTTCCAGAATCACTTCTTCCTGCCAAATAGGCCAGGAAATCCCAAACCTTTGAGGCACACACAATATCTGACCATCTGATTCCAGTACTCTCTGTTTTCTTGCCCTTCAGAGACAGGCACAACGCCCTCTCTGATCACTGATATGTGTACAAACTAAATATCACATAGTGCCTAACATTAAAAACTGACGGATTTACCTACTCTAGGGTTATAAAGTGAATGTACCGTACTCCTTTGTTACGAATAATGACATTCTGTTGCAATGTTTATTGTTTCACTGAGAGCACAATTACTGCATCTGGTCTCTTGGAATGATGATCCGTCATGATTACTGCTAAGATAAGTTGCAGATTTGCATGTTAACTTTCTTTTGGTTTCAGCTATAAAACTTGGGAAAATTCATGGTCTTTTTAGTGATTTACATACAATCCCATAACAGCTAAAAGTGCTCAGAGAGTCACCAGCAAGGCAGCTCATTTCCCCCAAATATTGTTCATCCATGGAAGCAAAGTTTCATGAGTCCTATACATGTAGATAGTTTTAACCATGGAAAATTCTTAATATCCAGAAATATAGTTTGTGGTGTTATAGACCTTGTTATGAGATTGTCCAGTATTTTTCAGGTCTTTGCCCAAAATGAAGCTGCCGGCATAGTACCTTTAGGTGGTCCATGTGTAAGTTGTGCCTGTCCCAGATCTGATTGCAATTTTTTAAAAGTAGAACTACTCAATGAACAGGGTACATACATTGGTTACAGTATTGCTATACGAGGCATTAAATATGCTGATTCAATTCTTGGCAAAATCCCTCAAGATAAAGGTCAAATGTCACTGTCACTGTGACTAAAAGTGGCCATTTTAAGCTGTACAGCTGTACAAGTGTAGCTTCGTCTATGAATGTGCAATTGTGACATGTACATTGTAATTTAGTAGGAAGGGCAAGAATAAATATGTTATTGTTTCCAGGATAATGTGATGATTATTTCAAATATGAAATGTCAAAGGCAATAACAACCAAAATGGGAACTTTATTCAGCTACAGAGCTAGGAATGTCTTGTGATGCAATCTAGTGGACACGGTAGAAATACTTGTTGTATATTGACAATTATCTGCACGAACTTAATCTGTTAGTATTGCTAGGTAAAAGATCAAGGTCAAAAGTAACCTAATCTTTTATAATGAAGATGTCATTTTCTGGCTACATATGAATTCAACCAGCTTCAGGGCCAGTGGCAATATCATGATGTATTTCTGACCTTTTTAGAAAATTGTGTCCGATCTATATACTATGTCAAACTTTGTGCCTTGACACTCAAACAAAGAACAAAAAAAGAACAAAAACATATCAGCAGAAACATAATCTTCTTGGTGGATATACATAAAGGTATATAGTCTATTGTTGCATAATTTTAATATGCTTGTTGATTTTCCATTCATTTTCAGACAAAGGGAGATATCCAGCTCTGTTTCAGTCGACAGTTTGAAAGCCTGCGCTGCCGAGAAGTGCATCTTCTCAACCAGGTCGACACCATTCACCAAGTTAAACGGGAACACTTTCAACTCCAGGCAGAGGAACTGAAGAGAGAGTTGGGAGCTCTAGAGATACTTGTGAACCAGATCAAGTTTGGCAAGGCAGGAGTGTCTCTTCAGGAAGTGGATAACATCATGAAACGGTAAGAGAATGAAAGAAAATAGACAAAACAGGCACAGAAAAGGTGAACAGTAAACGGTCTGTGGCCGGCTGGGATGAAACCGTGCATGCCAGTCAAATATGCTTACACATACAAGTAATCAATGAATGACACTAAGAAAGAGAGAGGACAAACACAAGCAAGAAATGTCAGTCACCAAATATTCTGATGACTGTTGCAATGTTTTGAATGTAGATGACTGTTATGTTGAATGTCAACCATTTTTATCAGTCAAAAAAAAAAATAATAATAATATAAAAAAATAACCCCAAAACTCTGCAATTATATACAGACCCAGTTTTGTAATATTTGAGTTTTTTTGGTTTTTGAGCTTTGATATGAATATCTTCAGATCATAGAAATATTTTCCTATTCCTCATGTTAATATGTCTTTGATAGATAAATAAAAAAATGACTAAATGTTAAAGCAATCATGAAGATGTGTTCTCCTGCTCATATTTCCAATATGATATGATCAGCTTTCTTTTTCATATGATTCACAAATTCATATCATGCAGATTTCAGCAGCTGCAATTGTCACACGATGAGGATGCTGCTCTCCAGTTTGAGGGGAATTCCAAGGCACTGAAGAAAGTCATTCAGTCTTTCGGGAGTGTGAACCCCAAGCGCCCTCGCATTGAAAAGGACAATGAAACCTCTGCACCAAGAGTGAGTGTTGCCTCTTGACCAGAGGGTGTACAATGTATGTCTGAATTGAGCACTTCTTTATGCACCTTTTGAGAAAAACAAACAAACTTAGTCTGATTCAACCCTTTGTAAAATGGCAGAACTGTTGCTCTGTTTTGTTGTTAATGTTTTGTGATTAAAGCACTGCAAAATGCAGACTCGTATAAAGTGAGTATTAAATATATACAGTCAACTTTGCATAAGCTGACGGCATATATGTCGAATTATCGCCTAAGTCAATGAAAATAAAAAGTTCCACTGTACATTCAAAGCCGGCGTGCTTGTTCTTCTGCACACTCTTAAGTCGATGCATTTTCCTTGGTCCTGTCATGATCAACTTATGGCAAGTTTATTGTACTTCAGGTACCATGCAATGCTGATAAACTTTGTAAGATTATACGATGATAATAATGAAATGTAAGTTCATATAGCTGTGCCAAACTGAATTGTCTTTTGCAGCAGATCATGAAGCCATTTGAAGAGTTTGCTGGTTCTCAGGTGTGGCTGAGGGAGCATTCAGGACCACATGATGGTAAAATGGATGAAATGCCCTGCATCATCTATCCTGTTTTTCTGGAGGAAACTGACAAAAGTGCATGGCTCCTGAAGGGAAGCAATGGTAAGTTATAGGCAGAGTAACAAGTTGATGGATAAATGTAGAGGTTGGCACAAATGGGGTGGGGGATTTTGTGAGACTAGATCAGTCTACATTTAAAAGCAAGCAATATTTGTTAAGTTCACAGTGATAGAAGGTAAAGAGTCATTGAAGTACCTGGTAAGTACCTGCTGGAAATACAGTCCTTTACCCTGCTCTGTCTTGTTGCTTGTAAAATGTGATTACTGTGTGGTATGTATTCAATATGAACTTCAGAGTATTTGATTTCAAACTGTTTGCATTGTGTCTGTTGTGGGCTTGCCTTTTCTGAAACTTGGGGAAACAACCTGTCCTGATGAACTGTGTAGCAGTCAAATTGCTGTCATTATGTGGTTTTGGACTTGTTGATGAAAATGGTTTATTACTGTAAATTGTGACTATACGGAACCAAATGGGTAAAAAGTGCAAGTATGTTGGGCAAGGTGTTCGGTTGAATGCCATACAGATAAGGTTCCTTTTGCTGAAAGATCATAGGTAATTCAAACAATACGTGACTCAACATCCTTTTCTGCAGGTGACTTTGCAATGGTTACTGCGGATGATGGCGATGACACCAGTATGATGCAGCATGAGGATGGTGGAAGCGCTCATTCTAAAGCAGTGGAGTCCTATTTTGCAAACATCTTGAACTCGCCGAATGTCACATGGATCAAACCCAAGTCTAACAAGGCACCAGTGGGAGTTAGCCGTCACCACTTGGAGAAGTCCACTCACTTGTGAGTATTCTCGTCCCTCAAGTTTTGTCACACAAGACAAGAAGATGTTTTTGTATTAGTTTGTTTAATTCAATAGCTAGAGTGATAACTGTGTAGTGCCTGAAAAGGAGTAAGATATCTGCCGTTGTAATATTTGTGTTCATGTCGATATAGATTTTGATATGTGTTCAAATATTAAATGAAGAGACAAAGCAGTCAATATACTTAAATGTTTGTGATGATCATAGGCTAATGATTTGTTTGATATCTTCAAACCTTCAGTGTGCCATCTGGCAGCACCAAGGATTGGCTGCGGAAGAGCCCAGCATGTCCACAGGATGAGCAGCCCATGGAGGTCCAGGGGAACAACACTTGTAACACCAGTCAGAAGCCAGCTAAGGTGAGTCTTGTGCCTGATTGACTCTGTAATTCCTGGATAAGTTCTAAATCTACATTCAGCTGTGGAGTTAGTGCTTTTTAGGAATAGCAAGTTCAGAGTTTCAAAATTAAACTTTTTTTTTAAATATAGAACACTTACATTATGTGGGGTGGAGAGAGAAATAACATGGAAAATGAAACCTAAATTCAAATGGATGATTGCAATAACATTGGAGATGTCAGCAGGTGTATAGTGTGTTCAGACATATGTGATGTGATGTGGTCATATGTTTAGTAAACTTTTTGTGCTGAAATTGTACTTTTTGTGATTAGCTATGATGGGCCAAAGAACAGCAAAAGAGTGTCTATGTGTCCATGTGGTTGATGCGTATATTACCATTGTTTTGTTTTGTTTTGTTTTGTTTTTAATGCAGGCAATTGAGATTGAAGATCTGGCTGACCTAGCGTGTGTTCAGGAGACCCCTACTCGAGCTACCGTCCCCTGTCAGCCAAAGACCAGCCCTCCGAAACGAGGCAAGCAGGAGAAGAAAGCCTCTAAGGGGGATTGCAACCAAACTTCATGCTGCTCAACATCCTCCCCTGGTTCTTCTGATGAGAAGCCCTCATCTTCCCTGAGAATCGATGATGTATGCAAGGGAAATGAGAAATGCAAGTCTTTTGATGAATGTCTGTGTGATGAGAATTGCAGGGATGCTGCAAAACCGAGCAACCACTTCACCGGTATCCCAGAGTCTTCCAAGAACCAGTGGCTCAAACGAGATCCACCCTCCACAGAGGGCTCACCAGCTGGGGCAGAAGTCGAAATGAAGAAGTCTGGTCAAGCCATGGATTGGCTTGTCTCAGACACCATTCCAACCAACGACTATGAGTCCAGCATCATCTCTGGCTTCCTGAAGTGGAAGTTGGAGGAAAACCTGGCGTGGCTGAAAAAACCATCTGATGGATGCACATCAGCCACAACTACCAGGCCGACTTCGAGCGAGAAACGGGAGGTTACCAAGTGGCTGCTGAAGAAAGGTGAAGATGACGAAGAGATGGGTACTGAAGATAATAAGACAGCCATGGAAGGCCAGAAGACAGAAGAGGAGTGGCTGATCCCAAGACCCTTGCTCTCTTCTGTTATGGCCTTCAAGGAACCAGCAACTGATGCAACCAAGTGGCTGGTGAGTGGCGAGAAAACCAAGGCAGAGGAGGAACCCATGGCTATCCCTCAGCAGGAGGCCACAGAAAAGTGGCTTATGGCACAGGCATCTGGATCTACTCTTTTTAAGATCAGAGCTATTGGCTTTCCTTATTTCACCATTCCCATGGATGTCAACCAGTGGCTGCAAAAGTAAGGCAAGCATTGTAAGAATTTATGAGTGAAAACCCGAAGTAATGTGAGGGATGATAATTAGGGTACATTGTAGCACTGCTTCAGGGCGGAACCAGTAATTACAGTACAGTGCATTCCCATTATAACAAAGTCCTTGGGACTGCTGATTTTCTTTAATTTTTGTTATAGCTTAACACTAAATTATATAAAGAAAGATTCAGTAATATATACATAAAGATATATAGATAATTAAGTTTTTGAGATGAATTTTCATTTCATTGCAATGAGAATTTTGTTGTAACCATGTTCATATTTATAATGGGAGTGCACTGGCAACACCATTACCACTGCACTATGCACTCTTAGTCCACAAACAAAAATAAGTAATCATCGGCCGAGTTTCTTGAAATGATCTCTTTCTGAACAACTGTAAAACCTCTGTTAGAAATTATGATAAGGTTTGGGAAATAATTATGGAAATTTTTATTCTCATTGTAATTACATTGAATATAACAGTGCAGGGATGAATTGGCATTGCAAAAGTTATCGCTAATCTTTGGTTGCCATGATAGCGATGTGTAACTTTACATCTTGCCACTATACAACACTGTTAACTGGGGTATGACGGTAACCTTGGTTATGGCATGCCAAATCATATTTCTGTACCTCAAACCTTACTGATAGATACAGGCAAAGCTTTAAATGATCATTTTTGTCAATATCTCATCATTTATTTCCATATTTTTTTTTCAAACTACCCCAAACCTTACTAATAGATTTTTTCAAACTATGCCTCTGCCCTGTTTGTTCTCAATAGTGTATGTGTTTCTTGGTATATTTCATTAGAATTAAAGAACATTCAGTGTACCATTAAAACAGTGTATATCAATGATTTACCTTTGTTGTTGCAGGTTGAATGGCCATACTTGAATTCTGTTACAGTAAACAACAACAACAACAACAAACCCAAAGATAAAAACATTCATTATAAAACATGCTAGTCTGGATGTTTGTACTATTCAACATATGTCACTGTGCCAAGTACTAAAGCTCATTTTTCTTCACATTTTATGAAAGTAAAGGTCACAACAGCATGTCTATTTCACGATGTACTTTGTGCTTATATTACTTTGGTTCATGTAACTATAAACTGAACCAGCATTTGAAAAGCTACACAGAGAATGGTATATATCCTCACACCATTTTCAACAGCAAGAGTATACATCACCTGTCCATATTATTGAGCACCGCTTCACATCATGGAGCCTTGGTTGTGATTTTTCTGACACCCTCAAAATTTTACTTGAATATGAGCCAGCAGAGATTTGTAGCATCACTCACACTCAGAGTGTCTTGTTTTTATGTGTGTTACTGTAAGCAGAGGAGTAGTGTTTTTTTTAAAGTTGATTATGTATTACCTTGAACTGTGATAGGTGTATTTACATTGTAACCAAATACTGTATATGAATTGTATTAAATATACAAATAAGTGCCACTTGCCAGATACTCAGTACTGTAGGTTCAGGAACCTCATACAGTTTGTCTTGCTGGTTGGTGTTTTGATTGACATGTAAAAAAAATAGTAATTGTGCTCATGAATATGAACATTACAGCACTTGAAAAAAAAAATCATTATGTGAAAGTTATATTTGCTACATACAGTGGTGTATGTGTGTATTTTGTCAGACATACTGCAGATACAGGTATCTCGTATGTCTTTATATATGAGGAAGAGAGTGATATCGCAATTTAACTGTGTGTAATGCTCCTGAAGAGACTTGAATTGTTTATTGCTTGATGAACTATTCTGCATATGGTGTATGAACACAAATTTTAGAGAGATAGTAATATTTTTATTGGACCCAGCACAGAGAATTATATTTCCTTCTATTGTACTTATATGGAAATTAGATTCCTGTTTTGTTTTTTTTTTTGTTTTTTTTTTAAATGTTTTAATTTAGCCCTAGTGGCATATTACATAATTGACTGACTGGCTATTGTGATATAGTGATGCATAAAAGGTGGTGTAGCAGTGTAAGCCTACAATTGTAGTGGGTCTCTGAAGAAGCACATGTGGTGTGTATGAGAATGTATGGAGTTACCATGCTTGGTGTACTGTAACTATCAAAAGTGAGAGTCATTTTAGGTCATTTGGTTTTGAAAAACAACTGTTAGTTAGAAAATTATATTCAATTCCTCAATGTCATACTCATAACATGCATATTGTAAAACATGTTGGATATTTCAAGGTCCATTACATGTGCAAAATTGAAACATCATGCTTGGTGAAACTATGACAATCTTACCACACTGTGTGCAAGCATTCACAAACAAGAAAAAATTTGAAGTGCAAATAAAGTTCCATTTCATGCCAGTAACCTTTGTTTGTACAGTATTGGTGCTTTTATGTGTGCTTTCCATTGTACACACTTGTGTACCCATGTGTTTAACATGTATGTGTGTATATGTGTGTGTGTGTGTGTGTGTGTACGTATGTATGTGTGTGTGAAAGAGAGAAAAAAAGACCAAGGCAGATGATTGTAACCCAATACATGTATTATGTTTCTTGGCCTGTGTGATTTACTGTGGATTGTGTGATCAATGTAAAATTACATAAGGTATTCTTTGAATCGAATTCAACTTTTTAGCATGAAAACCGACATTTTGCGTTGTATGAGACCCAGCAAAGCAATTTGGCGCATAAGGCCTATACATGTACAGTGGCTTATGCAGTACATAGTGTATAACTATACATGCTACAATGTACATGTACAACTTGTTATTCCTCTGTCACAAGCAGTAAATATTCAGTACACTGAGCAATGTACTTAGTATTTCTTTGCTGCTTGTGCCTTCTTACTCGATTGACGATTCATCAAATGAGGTACACTTGCATATGTAAGCCTGAATACTGTGTGTGTGTGTGTATGTGTATGTGTATGTGCTGTTATAATTTTTGTAGTTTTTTTTTTTAAATAATTTTATATTATTTTTGTATGTAGGGTATGCTCTGCACAAAAAAAAAGAGGTATGTTTAAAAAAAAAAGGTGATTCAGCAGCACAAGAAAGAAGAATACAGCAGCTTATTGTTGTTCATACTAATTTCATTGTGAACATGAGCCTGATATCGAATGAAATGCAATTAAAGAATATCATTTAACAAAAAGAAAATAATGCTCAACTTTTGGGTTCTAGTACAACATAATCAGAAATAGTAACTGTTACGAATTTGCCCATGTAATCACTTAACAATGTGGTCTTCATGTTTTATGATCATGTGTATGCGATCACACGTGCACGATCGCGAATGTTTATAAACACCACCAGTTACGTAATCTCCTTTTGAGTCAGTCGTTTTGAACCGCAGCCTTACACACTTCGCCCAGGTTGAGTTTAATGTTATGAATATATTAAGCTGGGCGTGCCTGACGGAATTTTCCATGTATGTAATAATGCTCATGTTAAAAATGCATTGGTCGCGTCAGTCGACAATCAGACTCCGGTTAGAGAGGACCGTTATAACTTTCTCAACGTCCCGTCCACGGTCTTGGGAGAAATTGCTTTCCCTAAGCTAAGTGTTCTGCAGACTGAGTTAAAGTACTAAACAGCAGGGTAATCCAGGAGAAGTCAACCTGCTTCTTGCCCGTTTTCCTTCGACAACGACGGCGTCGATAAGTTTTCGTTGACTTGGCCAGGCGAACCACCAGGCGGTCTGGAGCCAACGCCCACCTGTGATTCCTGTGATTGCTACACGGCAACTAGTGGGAGCCACGCCGAAGTCGATCCAGGGCGTCGAGACTGTGTGAGTGGCAACGCGCACCTGGCAGCCAACGCCCTTTTACCCGGCGTAGTCGCGGAGCGGCAAGCTGTACCGAGATAGCGTCGCCCGCTGATTCGACGACGTCCCCGTGCATCGACGCGCTCTCGACGTGATAGCGTCTTGCGTCGCCTCCCCGCCACGTCGCAGATGAGTTGGGCCCCGACGTTGGTTCTGTTAGGGTAAAACCCTGGCCAGGTATCACATAATCTGCCTTTTGAGTTATCTTTTGTTGAAACGATCCGATCTAACATTCAATTGTTATGGTTAATTTCGCTGTAATGTTTTGAACAATTATCATTATTCCGGTTGGAAACTGATTGTTAAGTAAATTCCTAATAAAGCTCCGGAAGATTTGTTCATTTCAATTCACTGTGACCGCCTTGCATTCATTTGTGTGAACTTGACCGTAACAAAGTGGGGGCTTGTCCGGGAAGCCGAATTTCGCAAGCCTTACACAGTATATTACATTGTCCAATTAGGTCTAAATAAGCTTGTTTTTGTGCTGCTGTTCTACCGTTGCAAAGTTTACAGTCAAGCTTCCATTGCTGTGTTAATTGTGGAGTAGACTGAACCATGTCTAGGAAATTTTCAGTGCAGGATTTTGTGGACGGTGATGTTTCTTTGCCAAAGATTAAACAGTTGAGAAAGGCTGAATAGAAAGAGGTGACATGTCACTATTGTTCCAAGAAGGGACATGTTAAGACTCAATGTTGGAAGCTACAACGGGATAGTAAAAAGCAGGGTGCCAAACCCGTACTTGCAGTTTTAGGAGAACGAACTAGTGCTGCTGTTTTGGGGCATGACCGTCTTGAAATAGTGTATAGGAATATTAACCCTGGAAGTGTAGATAACATGTCTGAGTGTTACCACGGCTTCATGTCAAAGGGTGTGGTTTCTTGGCAGTCTGATGACGGTGCATTGCAGTCGGTGAGAATCCTGCGGGACACCGGAGCAGCACAGTCTCTCCTTGTAGGTGATGTGAATAAATTGCCTGCTGATGGTTCATCTTGTGCTAGTGCACTGATACAGGGTATTGATGGAACCTACGTTTCTGTACCTTTGTATAGGATTCACTTGAAGAGTGATTTAGTCACTGGAGTAGTTATGGTTGGTGTGGTTTCCGGTCTGCCCATGGATGGGGTTGATTTGTTGATGGGGAACGATTTGGCTGGGAGAAAGGTCTCAGTCTCACCAATTGTGTCAAGTGATCCGGTAGTTGAACATGAAACTGAAAAGTTGCTTGAAGAATTCCCGGATGTATTTCCTGTTTGTGTGGTGACAAGGTCACAGTCAGGTCAGGCGAAGCAAGACGAGGCAGATGATTTTATTTTTGGGTCTGTAGATGACTCTGTTCGGTTAGCAGACACGTTTTCTGCTAACTTCGATGATGTTTCTGCTCAGTCTAGTGATGACAAGTGTTGTCGTTCTTCCCTGATTGCAGCGCAGCAAAAAGATCCAACACTTGAACGTTGGCTTCTTACTGTTGTTTCCGAGATTAAAGCTGCTAGTATGCCGGAGTGCTTCCACAGGAGATCCGGTGTGTTGATGAGGAAGGGGCGGCCCCCCTGATAGACCGGCCAGTGTAAGCTGGTCAGTGGTATAGCGAATAGTGTTGCCAGTGTACTATCGTAGGGAGATACTGAGAGTTGCTCAGGAAATTCCCATGGGAGGTCACGTTGGCATTAGGAAAACTCAAGCAGGAGTGTAGTTTCCCGTTAAAGCACAAAGTAGGATGGGAATGTTCATTTTTTTGTGTAAACGTCTCAAGTTTTGGACACATGGCTAGTCTCCTTCCCGCCATCTTTTTTTTTTTTTGTGAGTGAAAAAGAGGAAGGGATAATTGAAACCATGACAAATGTGTTGCATTTCAAGCTGGAAGGATTGAAATGAATTTGAAAGAATGGACAAACAATGTTCAAATGTTTGCTTGTTTGTTTTTGTGGAAGGACACGATACCAACAAAAGTATTTTGTAAGGTAGACATAAACTGACTCTTTTTGAAATATCAAAGGTGTTTCCTTTTAACAGAAAATGTTTACAGTAGTTACTCCACTAACTGTTACCGGTACTTGTATGGAAACATTATGAGCAAACATGATAGAGGATTTGTAATGCAGGTCTGTCACAATACAGACAGAATGCCAAACTTATAGCAAAGCGAAGAGATGATGTTGTGAAACACCTGCGATAATGTTCCCGTGTTGTCATAATTCGAACTGGTTAAATAATGTGTATTTGGTGTGCATTTAAGCCACACTGTGAGTAGTTGCCTTATATAGTGAGTGGATACCCTAAGATTTAAGAAGTTCAGAAATAGCCGATGTTTGTTATTTGTTACAAATTATGCAGGATGATGAAGTTGAAATTTGTAACGTGTTCTGATATAACGAAAATATCGTTTTATAGCAACGAAAATATTACTTCAGAGCAATATTTTCTCTCTTAGGGGTGGGGGTGTTACGAATTTGCCCATGTAATCACTTAACAATGTGGTCTTCATGTTTTATGATCATGTGTATGCGATCACACGTGCACGATCGCGAATGTTTATAAACACCACCAGTTACGTAATCTCCTTTTGAGTCAGTCGTTTTGAACCGCAGCCTTACACACTTCGCCCAGGTTGAGTTTAATGTTATGAATATATTAAGCTGGGCGTGCCTGACGGAATTTTCCATGTATGTAATAATGCTCATGTTAAAAATGTATTGGTCGCGTCAGTCGACAATCAGACTCCGGTTAGAGAGGACCGTTATAACTTTCTCAACGTCCCGTCCACGGTCTTGGGAGAAATTGCTTTCCCTAAGCTAAGTGTTCTGCAGACTGAGTTAAAGTACTAAACAGCAGGGTAATCCAGGAGAAGTCAACCTGCTTCTTGCCCGTTTTCCTTCGACAACGGCGGCGTCGATAAGTTTTCGTTGACTTGGCCAGGCGAACCACCAGGCGGTCTGGAGCCAACGCCCACCTGTGATTCCTGTGATTGCTACACGGCAACTAGTGGGAGCCACGCCGAGGTCGATCCAGGGCGTCGAGACTGTGTGAGTGGCAACGCGCACCTGGCAGCCAACGCCCTTTTACCCGGCGTAGTCGCGGAGCGGCAAGCTGTACTGAGATAGCGTCGCCCGCTGATTCGACGACGTCCCCGTGCATCGACGCGCTCTCGACGTGATAGCGTCTTGCGTCGCCTCCCCGCCACGTCGCAGATAAGTTGGGCCCCGACGTTGGTTCTGTTAGGGTAAAACCCTGGCCAGGTATCACATAATCTGCCTTTTGAGTTATCTTTTGTTGAAACGATCCGATCTAACATTCAATTGTTATGGTTAATTTCGCTGTAATGTTTTGAACAATTATCATTATTCCGGTTGGAAACTGATTGTTAAGTAAATTCCTAATAAAGCTCCGGAAGATTTGTTCATTTCAATTCACTGTGACCGCCTTGCATTCATTTGTGTGAACTTGACCGTAACATAACATAGTATTGGTTATAAGATGATGTGGCGGGTAATTTCATTAAATGAGCAGTTTGTTTTAAGAGCAAAATACAAGTGTATTAATCGATCCATATACATACATGTATGAAATACTGTCCAACCAGCCCCCCCCCCCCCCCCAACCCGCCTGCTGAGCTGTAACATCAGACATTCATTAACACGCTTTAGCCGATGGTGGCGGTATTCAAGTTTACCATTTTAACATGACTTGAAATTTCAGTAAAGGAACAAAATGAAACATGTTTAATTCAGCAATACACAGCAAAAAACAGGATATGCCTGATGTATCAAGGCGAAATGTTGACAGTACAGTGTCACTGCTACGCTCTGGTTAGTTTGTAATAGAGTACGACCTTCCTTGACTCGGGGTTTTCCCCTCTGGTATCCCATTGTCAACTGACGAACTGTGGATGGATTGACTGAGTCTCCTTTCTGTTATAAGCTGATCTTTAATGCAGTTTCATTGTTCGCGCAGGAGTCAATCGGAGAACAGTAGGGTAAGTCGAAAACCTTCATCATAATAATCATAGTAGGGAAATATGACCTTGATAGACCTTAAAATATCATTTTCACTTTGATAAAGACTGAACGTGAGCCTGTGAGGGCCTATACCCACATGTTTCGATGAGTTTTGTCCTAGTTTGATATAGTTTTTGACCCAAGTTTGGATCCTTTTCAGGGCACTCCCTTCCCTCATAAAGTGTCGATATGCAGTGGTAGTAGTCAGCAGATAAAGTCGCACGAGAAGCCATCAAACCACATCCACTTTTCGTTTCGGATGTATTCATTATTCTGTATAAGAAAGATTCGTGCTTCACGCTCAGGTTTCACATGTCTTTGTATTGATAACAATACTCGATACTTGCACATTATCATAATTTTAGTCCAACTGTATAACGACTAGAAAATTTATGAAACACTGCTAGTAAATCAAGCTATAGGCCTACAAGTAGAATACTGTTATTTAAATAAGAGAGTATTAGTGTAATTAATTGTGCAATGTGCTAGTTATTAGACATGATGATGAGGAGAATGACATACATTGTCTGTGCTAACACACTATTGTAAACTTTGATAACAAGACGTCGCACCGTTTCAATCCCCAATAGACACCTATATCCCACCCAACACATCCTTCCGATAATACCCCTTATGGACTCCACCTCTCCCTTATAGTTGCCCCTCTCCAGCACACACACACCATTGACCAAATGAACATAAAGGTTGTCATGGTTGTCGGGGCATGTGTGTAAGTATTGTTTTGTTGTTGTTGTTCGTCCGTATGCTTATTTGTTAGGGCAACCTCTCTTGTAGCATCTGTCCTGGAACATGTTAGACTTCCATTTCGACATGTCCTGCTAAGAAACAGCAAGATTGTGGTTCACTCTCAGCCACCCGTGTCCAACCTTGGAATTGAACCCTACTTGTGTTTTCCGGTACATCAAATTTGCACCCCTATAACTGGCGTCATACCTGTCAGTCATATCATGAAACTCGTCACCGTAACGGCGCCACATATGACACAAAGTGCAGTACCCTACGAATGGCGTTTTTTAGTGCCGTATAAATGGCGTTTTTAGTAATTCCTTCTTACCATTATAGTAGAAAAGGTCAACACACTAACACTTCCGTAAAATGTAAGGAATAAATGTCAGATTTGATTGCATCTTATTCATAACACTTTGCTGCGATCTTCATGTTATTCTTTGAAATTTTACTTTCAACGTCGACGACGATTTTGTCTAACAGCAGATCTTTTTCTTTTAGTTTAGTTTTTGTTTTTGTTTTTGTTTTGTTTTGATTTTTGTTGTTTTTTTGACGCGGAAACGCGGGCAAGCTATACTGTAATGGAGAGAGGTCCTCACTCAGAAGAAATCCATAACCATACAAAATTGTATGCAGATGATGACATGTTTGAATGTGATATGAGATAAAAAAACAACACTTGACATAATTATGTAATTCGAGGCCAAGTTCTTCACAGATCGCGCCTGCCAGAAAACCGCAGCCACCTAATTGTCTTGCTATCTCTGAGTGCAGCGAAGCTGAACAGGCATGAGCCTATATAGACCTATATACTGTCATAATCGACATAAGTATATGCCTACCCATCGCATGGCAAATCGCATCCTTATTGCATGGTCCTTTGCCCGTTGAGAAACATTCGCAAATGACATACAGCGTACAAATAACATTATCTCCAGTCAGTATTGTCAATCCTCCCTTTGGAGTTGGCCCTATGATCATGAACGACGCGAATACATTTTCCTCGAGACAATAGGCCTACTGTTAACGTCCTTATCGCTTGACTTCTTCATGTTTACAGTATACCGATGTGATGATGACGTCACAGTCTTTTGTTATAATCTTACACGATTGGTTTCCAAAAGAGAATTCTTTGCATGAGGCATCAGGCAGTGGTTGGGAACCCGGGGTTGGGAACCCGGAGTTGGGAACAAAGAGATTGTATACTATTTATTCTGTGGTTGGATGCGGCCGGGTGCGAGCGATGTCAGCAATTGTTGGCTTCCCAGACATTTATGTGGCTATCTGCGAGGCTGTTTCGAACCAGTTTCCATGACGATGAACTCTAATACCGTCACACTACAGCACTCCCCCTTAAAGAGACTGTACAGTATACTGGTTGAGGTGGGGATTCATGTTTTGAACATTCCTAAGTGAGATAATGAGAAACCTCTTATGAAATATGAAAGAGCATGTAATTTTAAGAAGGATTCAACATTTATTTGGTGAAAATTGATTTTCAAATGGCTGAGATATCCCAAAAAGTGATAATAATGGAAGGCGACAGGCCACGCCTTTTATTAGGATCTCTTTGTTTCACCTTGTTTTTGGATATTTCAGCCATTTCCAAACCGATTTTCATCAAATAAACTTTTGATACCCCTTAGAATTGTACGCTCTTTGACATCTCATAGAGTGGTTTCTGAATATCTCGCAAAACGTTAAAAGCTAAATCCTCACCTCAACCAGAACTGTACACACCCTTTAATTCTGATGAGAATCAGTATGACCCAAATTCGACCATGCCATGCGCAGCTGGGTGGAAGCGGGGATGGATCGAGGTGTTATACCACTTCCCTGATGCAAATGAGAAAATCACGTCAGAATTTTGTTTGGTGCTTTTTCTTGCAAATCAATAAAGCAACTTATCATCTTACTTTTTTGATTGAAAATATTACACATAATATATTCCACAAAAAAATTGCACCAAATCTTTAATTTCAATTTCAAATATGCAAAAGCTTCCTGAAAATCGCGTGGGAGAGGGTCCCCCATCCCCAATGATGCAAGGGTTTTATCAACCAGATTCGGCACCCTGATAAATAGGGTAGAAACCATTATCTTTTCTTTTTTTAACAATTTGTAAGGAAATATATGGGAATTCCATTTTGGCCGCCACCTTGAATATCTCGAAACCCCCAAGAACGCAAGAGTTGCATCATCCAGATGCGGATTAGCACCTTCGAGATACGCATAAAAAACGGTAAAACATGGTTAGACCCAAAGTCTGGCTTTGGCACCCTGGCAATTATAAAGTTTTGTTCCATATATTTATGACAGTATTATAGGCATTCTACAGCGTGCCGTTCTGCAGAGGCACCGCAACATCCACCTGAATCGGATCGGTGTCCTCACGCACAAATTGATAAGGAAACCATAGTATTAATAGGCCCTATAATAGGTCTCCGTGACATCTCGTAATGTCTTTGATCTCATGAATATGAAGATATTTTCAAGATGCTTGAGCAACGAGAAAGTTTTTTTTTTCATACAAAATAATCAGTGAATAGACAGTATACAGTAAGGTTTTACTGTATATCGACCTATAGAATAGTAAACTTATTATAGTCCTTTACAACAAAAAACAATTCATATTTATTCAGAAACTGTTCCGAAAAACTGTTCCATCTCTTAAAGGGGAAATCCAGTCCAAATATAAGTTAGTCTGATAAAAAAGAGTAAAATCTTACGAGTTCAACGGTAGAAATTTGACTGAAATCGGATGAAAAATAAGGAAATTATTAAATTTCGAAGTTCTGCTAAGTTCTGGAATAACAGTTCTTGTATATGAATATGCAAATGAAGGAGCTAACATGTCATAACCTCACAACTTTCCATTGATTGTGTACACAAAAAATGACGAAAATTTGATGTTTCTGTCATTGAAGTCTGAAACATGATGTTATTCCTGGTTGAATAACTTCAGAATAGTGTTCAGTTAGATATACCAGGATTTAAGTTTCGGGCATAATTGCGCTTGAATGAAAAACGGGAAATTTCACAAATTTAATGTACAAACTATATGGCAAGTTGTGATGGGATGACATGCTCACGTTGCCACTTGCATAGTATTCATATTGACTGTTCAAGAACTGTTTCCTGAAAAATTAGCTAAACTTCAAAATGTCATAACTTCCTTATTTTTCACCCGATTTCAATCACAATTTTATCGTTGAACTCATTATATTTTACTCTTTCTTATGAGACTAACTTATATTTGGACTGAATTTCCCCTTTAACATAGCCGACATCTGCCAGCTTATATGTATTGTCAATATGCTCATACAATTCAAAACGCAATTTTATTTTCATCGTACCATTTTACTTCTTTTCTACGTTTCTAACCTCAAGATCCTCAATTAGACATAATGTTTGATGAGAGAGTCTATGATGCTGTGCAGATTTCCCCATACATTGTTGAATTCTTAGTGAATAGTAACCTATACACGTACAATAAATTGTTCTTTTTCTGAGAAGAGCAATTTTATACTTTTTTCAGAATTTTTGTTGTGATTTCTCCTGTCGTCATCTTCAAGTCTAGTCGAGTTGTTTTATTTCATTTCCAACAAACAAATTATAGGAATACAATAATATGTTCGTATATACAGATGTCAGGAAATGAACATAATAACATGTAATAAAGACACAGGCAAATTATCAACAAAGATACAAATAAATGTTATATCATTATGGTAAAGGCAGAGACAAAATTGCTCGAAATGGAGGGGACTGCTAAACAGAGCTTGTAGTATGCAGTCCCCTCATGAGAAAAAAATCTTCACTCTGTGACCGTTTGCTCTTAATTATATGCAATGTTTTGTCATACTTTTCCTTCAACATTATTGTCTTCTCTGAACAAAAGAGCTATGTATAAATAATTTTTTTCTGATAAGTGTATATACCAAATATGAAAATTCCAATATAAGTATTTCCTCATAAATCGTAAATAACTTGAAAAGCAGTTGATAGGTTATCAACTACATTGGCTCCGAGGATGCTGAGTCCAAATTTTGTTAAGGTAACTCTTGCATCCTCGAGGGATTTGAGATATTCAAATTTTTGATGGCCATTTTATCGGACGTCTTGAAGATATCAAAATTTTCACGAATGCAAGAGTTATATCAACCAGAATCGGATTCAGCACCCTCGAAATAGGTAAAATCATCATTTGATTTGCACTTTTTTTCACCATGTTTAAGGAAATGCCTATATTAAAAATTCAGTTTTTGGTGGCCATTTTGGTTATTTTAGAACCCTTAGGCATGCAGTAGTTGCCTGGAGAATTGGATTCAACACCCTCGAAATAGGGGAAAACCATCAAAAATGTTGGGCGGACGATAAAACAAGGTTCATCCTCTGGCACACAAACTGTGCAGTCCAGCTGTTATTTGCTTCCTGTGTTTAATTCAATGTATAAACACGATTACTGTTAGCTGTTGCCGCATTATACAAGAAAAGTATAATCACATGATGTCATTTCGATGTAAACATGCTGATGTCGATGTTGAAACAGTGCCATAAAGGAAAGAAGAGACAGTCACATGCTAATAATCAAGCCAATAGCAGCTCTACGCCAGGATTTGCTCCTTCCTGCAACATTAGACAGGAAACCCTTGAAAACTCTTGACGCAAACACACTATAATACCTGGTAGATATTGATACCAATCCTTCTCTTCGCTCAACAATTGGTGTTCAGAACTGTTCATCACAATCTCAAATCACTGAAGTTCAAACATATATCGAACTCTCATATTGTGTATGAATCTGAAAATTGAGGGACTTTTACGTGGAAATCCAGATTGTACGCTATGTAAGTATGCCTTACAGTACTGTTTTTGTTGCATAAGTTTCCTTGTTCATGGAATACGTTATATCATGCTTCCATGCAATCAGAGAATGGTGACATTGAAAATTGCCAAGAGATTCAAATCACCACATGCATTATTTTACTATACCCTCATACTTTGCTATTGCACTGCTTGCATAAAAACTAATGGTGAAAGTTCTTGCACAACTTGCCTAAAAATCGACGTAGTGTATATAACTCGACTTGCGTTTTACATAAAGACAAAAACAAGGTGACATTTTGCCCATAAACCTGAAGAATCTGTGCATACATTATGACGCAATGTGAAAAGAAGTGTGGTGTATGGTGTGTATACGAGTGAGTATTGTTTTTCTTTCTATTTCGAAAGCCCACCCCGCCCCTCCTTGCCGATAAAAGTGCATCTTCTCATCCGAATCGACACAATCTATACGGGAACACTTTCGACTCCAGCTCTAGAGATACCTGTGAACCAAATCAAGTCTAGCAGAACAGGGGTGTGTCTTTTGGAAGTGGACGTCATCATGAAACGGTAAGAAAAAAACTGACAGAGAAAAGGTTAATAGGAAAATATAAACTGTATGCTACCGGCTGGGACGGGACCAAAATGTGCCTTCAAATTGGTGATTAATGAATGACCACTATGAACGAGAAAGTAAGAAGAAAGAGAGAGAGAGAGAGAGAGAGAGAGAGAGAGAGAGAAGAAAAGTCAGCAACCAAATGTTTTGATGACTGCTTCAATGTTTTGACTATTATGATCATATCAGTATATCGATAAAACATGCAATGACATCAAAAAAATCAAAGCTTTTTAATATGTTAATCAGGTCTGAGTCAGTGTGGGGATGTTTGGGACTAGAAATGATTGTGATGGTGGTTGTGGTTACACTTCCTGTTTTGATAATTTGATCCCTAAAATGAAAGCCTATGCTTGGAAAAAAATGTGTTCTTGTTCCTGATCTGCTGTGTCCTATACTACACCAGGAAGACTTACCAATGTGCCACTTTTTTATTTTCTGCTGTTCAAAAATACTCGTCTGAGAAGGCGCAATGCAGAACATGAATGACTGTGGTGTGTTGTGATTAGCTTTAATGATCCACAAATATTTTTCTTTTAGAGTTCAGAAGCAGCAACTGACGCATGGTAAGGATGCTACGTCGTTGGACATTGCGTCATTCGAAGGTGTGAACCCCAAGCGTCCTCGCATTGAAAAGGCCATTGAAACCTCTGCACCAAGAGTGAGTATTACCGTGTAGACAAGAGAGTGGATACACTCTGAATTATATGAGTCCTTCTCCTTTATGCAACCCTTAAAAATGTCCTATCAAAAAGCCCTGAAAACTCTGTCATACATTTTTTTTTTGCAGTGAAAGCAGGGACAGCAAAAGAATAAGTGAAAATGGATGAATGGCACAGATCAGTAGAGAGGTTTGGATTGTTTAGAAACAAAGAAATCAATATCAAAAATGATATTTGAGATTTTATTTGCTGAGAAATGATGATGGCCCTTATGTAGCTTGAGTAGCGTCACAGAATGATTGAATGATGAGAAACTCATTTGTTTCTTGACAATTACGATACAATTATTTAAAAAAATATGAATTGCTGGAAAAAATGAGGAAGAATGATTAAAACAGTCTCTAAAACGTCACAGTGACTAAAGGGATGTTCCTTACGGGGTGTAGCAATCAGCTGCTTGATATTCAAATGATCATAACTTTTCAAACGTTTGCTTAATATAATTTTTATATAATAATTCTGACGGGTTTGTTGCCTTCCTAGAGACAGCATTTCTTATAAAAAAGAAATGTATACTTCATATATATATATATATATATATATATAGTAAACGAATCAGTAGAAAAAGAACGCCGTAAAAAATAATAATCAATCCTAGATCTTGAAGATCTTAAAAACGGAGCATAGCTCTCAAATACTGAAAGGCAAGGTCACACTCTTCATCAGTGCCCATGGTGTGACAAAAGATCTTAATCAAACCCGTTTCTGAAACAGACATGAAAACACGTCTGATCATGGGCAGACGGATTTTGAAACTCACCTTTCAAAGAAGTCACTGCGCTAAACAGATGGAGGTAGCGCACAGTGTATATATATATATATATATATATATGCCATTTTAGGTTTTTATCATATATATATATATATATATATGTATATCGAATTCTTTTCCCATATTTCTGTCTCATGGTATACGCCTCCACTTATTCGCGATGTTTTTGCCTTTTTTTTCTCAGGATTATTCTATCTGTTTGCACAGACCAATAAATCTGAAAAAGACATTAATGTCAAAAGCTTATCATTAATATCTGGCCTCCTGCGACACCCTTTGTCATCTTTCATCACACATATATCACACCTATAGGCCCACACACAACACAAGCAAACAAACACACACACACGCACACACACACACACACACACAATATATATATACATATATATATATATATATATATATATATATATATATATATATATTAATCATACAAACAGATATTAGCAGTTTATCAAGATCACAAGATCATCACACAACGGGACCATTACAGGGAGAAGCGTAGGCCTAATGCAACAATTGGTAAAAGTATAGGCTGCAGTTCGTTATTACAAAGGTTCGTTATTCCGTAGGTTCGTTTCTACGCACCTTCTTTTCATTTTCGGATTATCGAACCTTCGAAATAACGAACCTTATTTCATTTTCGGACCAACAAACCTTCGGAATAACAAACCTTCGGAATAACGCCACGTATGTTCGCATTAACGAACCCTATCATTTTCGGATGAACGCACATGTAGATACAGTGAATTTGTGTGTTTCAGAACAACGAA
This sequence comes from Diadema antillarum, assembly GCF_040938485.1. Lineage (NCBI taxonomy): Eukaryota > Metazoa > Echinodermata > Echinoidea > Diadematoida > Diadematidae > Diadema > Diadema antillarum. The sequence goes on from NW_027270948.1 coordinate 556,066, forward strand.
CCTTGTTTCATTTTCGGATTAACAAACCTTCAGAATAACGAACATCACTCAACTGGTATACAGTGATTTTTTGTTTTAATGTTTGAAGTTCAGTGGCAATGATTGGACTGTATTAATTCTTTATGATTGATAGCTGATAAACTGAAAGTTTGGATACAATGAATTGTATTTTCGCGTAGCTTTGTCATACACCGTAAAATGTCTTTTGCAGGATATTATGAAATCATATGAAGAGTTTGCTGACTCTCAGGTGTGGCTGACGGAGCGTTCAGGACCAGATGATGGTAAAATTGATGAAATGCCCTGCATCATCTATCCTGTTTTTCTGGAGGAAACTGACAAGTGTGCATGGCTCCTGAAGGGAAGCAATGGTGAGTTATAGAAAGAGTATCAACGAGTTGAGTAATTGACGGATAGAATTTAATGTATTACGTTGGCACAAGACATGGTGGAGGGGGATTTTTTGAAACTTTAGATTAGTCGACATTTAACAGTAAGCAATACTTGTCAAGTTAGCTGTAAAAGAAGAGTGTCATGAAGTACCTGCAGGGTGATAGTCCCACATTACTAGTATGTTTATGTGCATGTGGGCAAAACTTTTGATCGGAACTATCTATATCCCGGTTTCCTGTGTAGCAGTCAAATCTGATTGGTTTTTAATTTGAGGATATAGATTTGTTTGCTTTGGTAAGTAAGTATCATTACATAGGAATCTAAAGAAAGAAAGAAACAAACAAAATAAGTGTGTGTATGTGTGTGCGGGATGGGAATATTGCGGTAAAACCTTCCATATAGGTTTTTAAAGGTATCCTTGAAATATAAGATGCAAAGGTAATTCAAACAGTAAGAAATTACTAAAATCCTTTTTGCAGGTGACTTTGCGATGGTGACAGCAGATAATGGCGATGACACCAGTATGATCCAACATGATGATGGTAGTAGGGCTCATACTAAAGCAGTGGAGTCTTATTTTGCAAACATCTTAAACTCGCCGAACGTCACATGGATCAAACCCAAGTCTAACAAGGCACCAGTGGGAGTTAGCCGTCACCACCAGCAGAAGTCCCCGCAGGTGTGAGTGTTCTCTTCTCTCAAATTTACCACACAAGGCAAAATTAAGATGTTTTATTTGTTGATTTCAGCAGTTGATCAGAGTGATAAAGCTGTGCAGTGCCTTGATATAATCATGTTGTCTACATTTATTTCATTTTCATTTTCATTTTTTGTAACATGTACAGTAGGCCTGCAGTGTATTCCTTTGTAATGTTCATTCTGGTTTTTGTTTCATGTTTGTAATGTTTATGATATGTATCCCATATTCTTTACCTACATGGTCGAATGAATGATAATAATAATAATAATAATAAATGATAATTTTTAAAAGATCATTAGTTTTCATATGGGTATAGATTATTGTAATATTAAGTTTGTTGAATGTTTAACAAGGAAATAATATAGCAGTAGATGTGTAAATGCTTGTGATGATCATAAGCTATGTTTTGTCTCCTGGTATCTGCAAACCTTCAGTGTGCCATCTGGTAGCACCAAGGATTGGCTGCGGAAGAGCCAAGCATGTCCACAGGATGAGCAGTCCACTAATGTCCAGGAGAATAACACTTGTAGCACAAGTCAGAAGCCAGCTAAGGTGAGTTTTGTGCCCTGATTATCTTTGTATTTCCTACATGAGTTCAAAGGAGTGGTATATATTTGACTGACGTGTCGGTTTTATTTTTTTTCAGGAATAGAGAGTTTAAAATGTCAAATTCAAACGTGTTTAGCCCTGAAAGAACATTTACATTACATGGGATAGAGAGAAAAATAGCATGGAAATGAAACCTGAATTCAAATTGACAATTGAATAACATCTGAGATGTCAACAGGGGATTGAATGTGTTCATAATTTCAAGATGTGCTATGATCACGGGTAGTGAACTTTTGGTGCTGAAATTGTATTTTGTGGGATCTGGTATATATGTCCCAAGAACAGCAAAAGGTGTATCCATGTGGTTGATGTGTTTATTATCATTGTTTTCAATGCAGCCAGTAGAGATTGAAGATCCGGCTGGTCTAACTTGTGTTCAGGAGACCCCCACTGGAGCTACTGTTCCCTGTCCGGGCCCCTGTCTGCCAAAGACCAGCCCTGGTTCCACAGATACCCCAGAGTCTTCCAAAAACCAGTGGCTCAAGCAAGATCCACCCTGCGCAGAGGGCTCACCAACTGCGGAAGAAGTGGAAATGGAGAAGTCAGATGAAGTCAGGGAATGGCTGGTCCCCGAAGCCAACCCTACCAGCGACTGTGAGTCCAACATTATCTCCGGCTTCCTGAAATGTCAGTCAGAAGAATATCCGAAGAAACTCTCTGAAGATACCATTTCAGAGAGTTGGCTGCTGGGCGGGGAGAAGACCAAGACAGGAGAAAAGTCCATGGCTGTTCCTCAGCAGGAGGTCACAGAAAATTGGCTTCTGGCACATGCTTCTGGATTTACTCATTTTAAGACCAGAGCTATTGGCTTTCCTTATTTCACCATCCCTACGGATGTCAACCAATGGCTACAAAAGTAAGGCAAACAGTGCAAGCACTATACACGAGAAAAAAAAAAACTTACAGCAATGAGAGTGATACCTACTACAGGATATGACCGTTATAACCCATTGGCATGTGTTCCTCTGTACCCCAAAGCTTATACTGTCCGTATATAGCACGCACATTAAATCCTGTCTGCAACGGAATCAAGTATATAGGCCTACGTCTGTTTGTCTTTTATATCGTTATGCTAGACATAATGTATACACTATCAAATAGCAGAACGACGACATACACTGCAAATTACTTACTGGACGCGAATTTCTAGGCACAAGCAAAGGCAATCAGAAGCACTTTTTTCTCTCTGTGTCCCTTGGAGTGGACTGTTCGAGATTTTCACTTTGTGGGACCTGTATCCTTCAGAAAAAAAAACCACACACACAAACAAACAGAATGTTTGTATGTTTTTCTACCTATAGTCCTCACTTTCATATGGTAATGATAAAATTGGTATATCATTACAATATGATATACAACTTGATATACTTACTTTTTTTTTAATGTTGGCTCATCTTGCCATAGGGATCTCAATCTCTCATGTGTGAATATCCATCATTACGGAAAATGTCAATACTGTTATCAAGGAATTATTGGTGTATAGATGACACATTATGACTATCCACGTTTACACAATGCATTGCCATGCACGACTGAAGAGACCTCGATCCATCATCACTTATGCATTGCCTCACATACAGTCACTACTAGAATACCATGTTTTGTGCGTCTACATACTTAACAGAGAGGTGTGTCGTATGTAATTTCGCCGAGTATGTGAATTATATAACAATGTAAGCTTTAAGTTCTACATATTTGTTGATGTTTTGATAAACTGACTCCAGAAACTTTTTTTTTTTTTGCATGGATGCCATAACTCTTCTCTTTCTTTTATATGTAAATGACATATCTAATGCGTCACCTTTATTATCATTCATTTTATTTGCTGATGACACGAATATAATTTATTCACATAATAATTTGGAAATATTAGTTAATACAATAAATTTGGAATTACCGAAAGTTTCTGAATGGTTCAGATGTAATAAACTATCTTTGAATATAGATAAAACTCATTTCATACGTTTCAAACATTACAATGCTAGGTCGGTTATTACTCCTTTAAACATTAAGATTGATGAGTTATTTATTCAACAGAAACAACACTCCAAATTTCTTGGTGTGGTTATTGATGAAAATTTAAGCTGGAATGCTCATATACGTTATATCTTAAGTTCAATATCTAGAGGTGTCGGAATTATCTCCAAACCGAAGTTTATTTTACCTTTAAGCACTATATTTTTGTTATATGATACCATGGTATTACCATATATTTTCATTGTAATATTGTTTGGGCTAATTGTGGTAAAACTAAAGTTAATCCTATTTTATTATGACAAAAAAGAGCAGTCCGCATTTGTACAGGGTCATCTTATTTTGCTAATACGGACCCATTGTTTTATAAGTTGAAAACACTTAAAGTGGCTGATATCAATGCTCCTAAAGTCGCAGTTTTTATGTTTAAGTATATCAATAAACAACTTCATCCATCTTTTCATAATTTTTTTTTTGCTTTTGATAACAGTATTCATTCATATCCAACTCGTAATGCCAGAACTTTTCATCTTACGAATCCAAAATTGTTAGCAGCGGATAAATCTATACGACATTATGGGCCTGACTTGTGGAATAGTCTTCCTAATTGTATTAAAATATCTTCTAGTCAATTCTCAGTCAAGGCAAATATGGAAGGACATTCATTATTGTTGTATAATGAAGGGTGATCGTTGATTCTCTTTGTTACTCCATGACAATTAACCAAGTTTTACAGTCTCCTATTTTTCTCTATTGGATTGTTTTTATTTTTTGACGCGTTATATCACATTGATTTGAAATTTATTCATAAATTACTGTTGGATATAATATGTATAGTACTGGAAAATGATATATTGTTTGTTATGTTAATATATACTTTGTGAAAAATGCAGAAATAAATCAAATCAAATCAAATCAATCAAAATTCAGCACTTTCAAAGATTTACATGTAAAAAGTTATTATTTCATATACATTATGTGTATTGCTAAGGACATCCTGTTTGTAAAGGTATATTATCTAGTTTGTCTTCGCTATAAGACGCGTATAAATGTTGTAGTGACCGTTGTACTGTTTTAAGAGACATTATTCATTGTGTACACACTCAGTCATGTTTTGTTTTATTTTTGGTTTGGTTTGTTTGTTTGTTTGTATGTTTGTTTGTTTTTGCACATTATTGCATAAGACGCGTATAAATGTTGTAGTGACCGCTGTACTGTTTTAACAGACATTATTCATTGTGTACACACTCAGTTATGTTTTGTTTTATTCTTGGTTTGGTTTGTCTGTTTGTTTGTTTGTTTTGGGGGGTTTTTTTGCAAAAAAAAAATCAAAAATAAATTCAGCAAAAGCAGCAGTGACGCAATTAATAGCATTGGTTTATGACCTTTCTGCTGTTGTGATATACAAGACGTACATTGTCATCTATAAGATAGCCTCGTTGGTGTCTGTGGGGACACAATCATGTTACATGATGAGTATATGCGTATAAATCATTTTGGTGAACGTGAATCCCAATTCTTCGCCTTCATTTCGTGCTTAAAGACTATACATTCATAAATTCTATATATTCAATACTTCATGAGGTGTCCTATGTAAACGTTACATGAGGATGAATGTGTGTTGTAATCACCGCCTGCAAGAAATACGAAATAAACAATTAAAAGAGTTGAATTGCTAATGAAAACTACATCATGATTCCATACCAGTTAAGAAAATGCATCTCCTGCACTTAGCGCACTTATGGCTGTATGTGTGAGTATGTGTGCGCGCATGTGTGTGTATGTGTGTGTGTGTGTATGTGTGTGTGTGTGTGTGTGTGTGTGTGTGTGTGTGTGTGTGTGCAAATCATGTTCATCACTGTATGTTGATGAAAACTAAATACCGATTTGAATTACCCACAAACAGATCTGGAAAAAATAAATAAAGATCGTAGATAAAATATTGTTCACAGTTCGTTATCCATAAGGTTCATTGTTCCGAAGGTTCAATCCGCTATAACCAAACAAAGAAAAAAAAAACAGAAAAATGGGTGGATATTACGCAATGAAGACATGCACACACCATCCACACAAGTAACTGGACAGACATGTATTGATACAGCACAAACATACACGATACATACTTATTGACGACCTGAAATTGTAATCTGTATAATTGCTATTGATGAAAACAAAAAGTATTTCCCCTCTCTCCTCCGTATGACACAATTCCCCTCTTCCACATTATCATCAGGATGAACCGTGCATGACTTAGAAACAAATATCATATAATAAGAGGTCACTCAAAGGGAGAAAAACGCCACACATTATTCAATTTTTGGATTATCGAACTCTGTATTCTTTTCGGATTAACGAATTTTATTCATTTTCGGAATAACGAACCTTCAGAGTAAATAACCTCATTTCATTTTTGGATTAACGAATCTTTAAAATAACGAACATCATCAGATACATTTCATAATTATGACTAAACTGTGTTGTCCGTGGATTCCGTTGGAGTGGTGAAGGGCTTTAGATTATAATTATCATCATCCACGTTTATCACAGCCAAGACAATGATGTGTCAATTATCAAAGGAAGCTGGGCAGTGGAAAAAAGAAGAAACAATTATTAAACACGTTGCATTTGTCAAGTGTCAAATCAAACAGATGCAATTTAATCTGTCTGTCAAATCAAAATCAAATCAAATCAAGTGTACGTGAGATAACAACATAAATTATGATGGCTATGAGCAATGAAACCATGGAGCTACAACAGTTAGCTTCTTGATGGAAAAAAAAACCCATCAGACGAGTGACTATGATAATTATGTATCTCCTATATGCAATTTTTTTTTGCACTTTGTTAAAAAAGACAAGGAATTTTTAGCGAAGGGATTTATCGGTTTCATGTCATAAAAAGATAATCTAAAAGACTTATATCACGGGTATATTCCGAGCAAACTCACAAGGAAACTGATATTCTTTTTTTTTTTTGGGGGGGGGGGGGAATGAGATTCGTATCATTTTTTTAAAAGAAGAAAGAAAAGAAAAGAACGCTATGAGAAAGCCACGTGACAACTAATTTTACTTTGAAAGAAAAAGTAATGTGGCTGGAGGGGGGATATATACAACTATCACCACATCCCATTTCATTTTCGCTCATTCCATTGTCTGGAATCATTTGATACAATACGTGATACTTCCTGGCATAATGTTGATATGATAATAACTTGCATTTTCAATCTCTGTGCGTATTGTTTATACGTGTATACAAGTCACAGACAGAAGTGAGCAGACTGAATAGTGTATAAGCAGTGCCAAGGTATATTCCAGTCACTGACCTCACCCCAAATCCAGTCATTGTTATATGATAATAATAATGATGATGATGATAATGATAATAATAATAATAATGATAATAATAATAATGATAATAATAATAATAATAATAATAACAACAACAATGAGGCTTCTTGAATGCACAATGACAAATTAATGTTCCCTATACATGCGCTTTACATTATTATGACAAAACATAATTGACAAATTACATATACAAAAAATACACACATACAAAAAAAAAAATATATATATATATATATGTATATATAAATCTGTTTCCTCAATGCTCAGTCACCAAATAGAAACGGGAATCTATATAATGCAGAATCAAATTAAATCCCTAGATTAAAAATTCTGAAAATGTGAAATCACGAAAATTGTTGAAATAGGGGGTCTAACAAGATTTTTACCGGAAATATATTTCAAATTGAGGGTGGTTTAATCTTTTCCCAACAACCCTGAAGTAGGATCCCGAACAAGGTCAGTTTCAAACCCTCGAAAATTCCCAAAAGTGTGAGTGCGGCTTCTTGGTATTTTCCCCGATTCCCCCGAATGCGTTTGCTGTGATGAGAAAGTCTCTGAAGATATTCCTGTCCATGCAAAGGCTAACACTGTGGATACTCTTCACTTCTGAAATCTTCCTTTATTTAGGGAGTAATTTTGCTATCTTCCCTTCCGTAAAAACCTGTGATAGGGGGTAATTTTGATACTGGTTTCCCTGCTTAATTGCAGGCGTTGATCAAAGGTCACAATTCTGACCATTTTCTATCCCCCAAATTCTAAGAATCTGCAACTAGCATAATTGTTGTGTATATGGTTGACCGCCGGGGGGGGGGGGGATGCTCAATTACTGTTTTCGAATAACAGATCACTTTTGACAGCAAACATTGTTTACAGCAGCCTACAAACAGTTTTCTTGGTCACTTCCCAGTAATAGTCTCTCCCCTAGGCTCGAATGGCGATACACACGTGCTTACACAACCTGAATTTAGGCCTAAATATACTTTTATTAGATATGAAAAATAAGCCTCAGTGTCTTTTGTCTTTCATTTCTACTTTGAGCGGACCAACTTGCTTTACTCTTGTCCTGAAATTTAGACCCTCCCCCCGACTCCAAGAGCCATAGTGCAGACATCTTGAAAGAGACTACAGTTTCACTCCTGTGAAATAATAGATTATGCTTGTGAGGCTTATGATTCTGCTACTATGAGTGTCAAGAATGTTTTAAACTCCATACAATATCAGGCTTTAACTATTTGTGCAAACGCAAAAAAAGGGACAGCCCTAAGAACCCTCCAAGTGGAATTCGGAGAAATGCCCCTAGAGTTACGTCGAGAGATGCTCTCGGCTAGACTGAAAGCACGTATTGAGAGTACTCCCAATTATCCTTTGAAAGAAGGGCTTAAGAATTGTTGGCAATTTGAATTTTGTAAAAACACTGCTTCAAAAGAACCTTTCGGACAAAGGACTCTAAACTCATTTGAATTTTTAGATCCATTTCATGTTGAATTGTGTGTAAAACCTCCCAACGTGCCTTTCTGGATGTGGAAGCCTCCGTGTGTATCGACACAATTAAAAGAGTGTGTGTCAAAGACTGACAACACAGCCTTCCAAAAACAGGCCTCCTTAGAAGTGATGTATAACAAATGGCAAAACTATTTACATGTATATACAGATGGCTCCAAATCACTTGAAGGCAAGGTAGCCTCTTCATTTTATGTGCCAGTGTATAAATGTGTTCAGAGTAAAAGAATGCAGAACCAAACATCTGTTTATAGAGCCGAATTGGCGGCTATCACGTTAGCTTTGTATTGGATTGATCAACTACCACCACTTCAAACAGGAGTAGTTATTTTTAGTGACTCACTCAGTGCCCTTGAAGCCATTCGATCTCAAAGAGAAGAAAGTTTTGTTACAGAAATTCTAAGTTTCTGTACTAATCTATACTTTATTAAGGGAATATTAGTGAGTTTGGAATGGATTCCTGGACACTGTGGAATAACAGGAAATGAAGTGGCAGATAAAGCAGCAAAAAAGGCTTTACGAAATGTTTCCATACAAGTGAATAACAAGTTGAATAAATATGAATTTGATAAAAAACTGAAAAGGTGTTATATGACAAAATGGCAAATTAAATGGGAGGAGACAAACTCCCCCCTGAAATATGTTCAACGAAATGTTTCTCAGATCTATTTATGCACCTTGAATGACAGAAGAGCTGAGACAATCCTACATCGCCTTAGGATGGGGAACTTAGGTTTAAATGACAATTTGTTTCATATAAACCAACATGTGTCGGGTATGTGTGAATATTGTAACGTCCCAGAAACAGTTGATCATTTTCTTATGTTCTGCCCCAGATATATTATACCCAGAGCTATGATATTAGTTGAAACAAAAATTCATGAGAACAGCATTCAAAGCTTACTAATTTCAACTAACCCAGTATACCAAAAAGCTCTTGTGTTATATGTTAAAAGATCACAACGATTTTTCTGATAGATAAACTTTCATACATGTTATGAGTGTACATAGTTTGCACTAACTCTGCCTCGAGGTACCCTGAAGAGGCTTTTCATGCGCACCACAGCCCAGAGATTGCTTACTTTATTAAAGAATGTATATGTGATTATTATATATATTTGTAATTTATCAATATTGCTTGTTTGTTTTGTTTGGCTCTGTATCGGACCAACTGAGGTTCCTGTGCTGGTAAGCATCGGACTCTACTGCCTGCATATCGGAGGGGCCTAGGCCGTTTTAACGGCTGAGAAGTCTGCTCGAGACAATGAGCCGGATTGGCCAGAAGATATGATATTTTAAGCAGGCAAATAGACGTACCGACAGCTGACCAAGGATACTCATTACAATATTCTTTTTGGGAAAAAAAAATGATAAAAGGAAAAGAAATTTATAGATAAGTGTTTGGCGTAAATATTCTAAAGAGAATGGAAAACGCCACTAAACACAAAACAACAACAACAACAACATGAACACACATGTGCCTATTACCCTGAAGAACGCTGATCACTGGACTGATCATTTTCATCAGAAACACCACGATGGACGAAGATATTAAACGTGATATTTTAGCTAAACTGATGGATTATGGTGGGTATTCTGTCTAGAGGTGTAGCTGTGTTTGCTCTTACGTTATTGTCTATCAGATCATCACCCACGGCCACGACTTGGTCTTGAAAAGTCTTGTGATGTTGTGTAGTCCCGCATGTAGATAACAATGTATGTAAACTAGTTGACCGAATATTATTGGTATCTTGTCGTCGGGGATATGTTCCGCGGAGACTGTGCCGTCTTTGTTGGTAAACTCTGCCTAACGGGTTAGTTCGGCCCCTATACGACCCCATTAACAAGGGGCTGATTGTTAATAGGCCGAGTTTACCCACAGATACGGTACCATTTATTAACTTTTACGAGCTGAACTGTGAATGTGGCAGGCTGTTCCAACAAAAGGTTGGGCAATCCTGGGTTTTAGGAGGCCATGTGTAATTTACCCCCGCTAAAATTGAAGAAAAAGTAATATGTATCAAAGTAATGTGAATTACAGTTCGGGAAACCCACTCACAAGGGGGGCCCCTCCTTATAAGTAACCCGTCCCCCTTATAAGTAACCCCGTCCCCCTTATAAGTAACCCCGTCCCCCTTATAAGTAACCCCCGGGGCACCCCTTATAAGGAGTCTCCACGCTTTTTTGCAATGCAACGCGAAAATGAAAGGACTGCGGCAATTCGCTTGATTATGTCCATAAAGCTTCACAAGTTTCCTAGTTACTCACGAAATTTGAGCAAAATCGGTTTGAGGCATCATATCTAAAATCATGGATTTAAATGCGATGTCAAACGACCCATGCGAATGCTGAAATGCGAGCGATTACTGGCGTGAGTGTCGCCAGGCGCGGCGGCGCGGCAATGCTTGAGTGCAGACGTGGCGACTGAGTACGGAGACTTTCGTACTCAGTCGCCACGTACGTCTGCACTCAAGCATTGCCGCGCCGCCGCGCCTGGCGACACTCACGCCAGTAATCGCTCGCACTTCCGCATTCGCATGGGTCGTTTGACATCACATTTAAATCCATGATTTTAGATATGATGCCTCAAACCGATTTTGCTCAAATTTCGTGAGTAACTAGGAAACTTGTGAAGCTTTATGGACATAATCAAGCGAATTGCCGCAGTCCTTTCATTTTCGCGTTGCATTGCAAAAAAGCGTGGAGACTCCTTATAAGGGGTGCCCCGGGGGTTACTTATAAGGGGGACGGGGTTACTTATAAGGGGGACGGGTTACTTATAAGGAGGGGCCCCCCTTGTGAGTGGGTTTCCCGAACTGATTAGTATAGGTGGCTTTCAGGTTTAATAGGGATTATAGAGTTAGGTTAGGTGCTGGGCTGAAGTTAGAAGCCTAAAAATTAGCCCCGTAAAACCCAGGATTGCCAAAGCCAAAGGTTGACTGTTCGTGTTCCTGGGAAGATCAAAGAATGACTGACTGAAGGGTGTTGATGAACACATAAAGATGCAGAACTGTCTCAGTGTTTGCCATTATTATGTCTGCTTTTCTACAGCTTACATTGGACAAAATTTCGTCACAAGATTCTGGCTCTGGTTCTTGTTGAATACTGCACACAATGCCCTGGTGTGCTATCACGGTGCTACAGTGGTCAAGGCATTTTTGGCAACAATAATTGAATTTTGAATATAGATCTTCGTAGATCATATTGCACTTTAAGTGCATGTATGTCCAAGTTGGATATGATAGCTTTAAACTTGTCAAGGTTTAGAGTTGTGTCTTCATGCAATCTGGTACATGTAGTATAATAGATTCCATTCAGGAATAGTACAAAGGTAGAGGTATTAATACATTGTGCTTCAAACAGTCTTTGCTAAATTTTGGTGTTTCATAGGATTAGGAGAACTGACCATGTAGATGTTACATGTTGAGTATGGTGATGATCCCTGTGGGTAGATTTTTCAGTCCATGACTTTCTCTGAAGGTCATTGTAAGTCCAGCTCCTTTGCAAGTATCTTTGAGAGGCTCCCATCTGAGAGGATGAGCTGATCTCACTGTTGTAGTTATTGGTCACAAATCATGCAGAACTTCTTTTAGAACTGGATTTTTGTGATGGACGATTTATGTGTCTTGTAACGAGGGTCCTAGCATTGTTACAATATTCCAGTCTTGGGCGTATCAGGGGTTTGCCAGTGATTGATATTACCTCAACAGGACAACAGTGGGTGTCCTGTCTTCACATGAGCCTTGGCAACATGCTGTTTGGCTTGTTGCATACATGTACCTTCTGTGTATGAAGGGACCAGGTACAGGTGAGGTCATGGATATCTTGAATCCCAGATATGAGCAGTGTTGCACTTCAGTGAGGGGCTGCCGTTCATTGTATGTGAACTTGAGACGCTTTTGTGTTCAATGCTTATGGGATGATTAATCAAAGATTTATTGAAACTAATTTCCCACTTTTTTCTCCCAAGCAATGACATCAATTAGATCTTTGGTTCAACTCCAAAACATAATTTCCCACAAATACAAAGAGTTTACAACCCATCCCCAACTGCAAGAGTAGTGCTGTTATAGATCTGTGATGTGTGATGATGGTATTGTCATAGTAAAGTAATGTGTCATTGTCATGTGTGGACATTGTCTTTAACAGCTTTATGCAAGCACTAGAATTGTTCTAAATACTGGATAAGAAAATGCCTCATCTCTCTGTGCTAAAATGCATTGTAATTAGATACATGAGAAATACAATGAATCTGTCCTTTCATTTGTTTCATTTTTCATAGGAGATAGTGTGCTTGACAGCAGTCCACAGGAAGCCTCTGTGAAAACTAGATGCAAGGGAACCTCTATCACCCAAGAAGACTGGAAACTTCAGAAGAAAAGTGCAAAGGAGAAGAAGAAAAAGCAGAAGAAAACATGTGGATTTGTTAAATCAGAGCTTCAAAGAGCATCAAGAAAGCAAGACTCTCCAAAGAAATGTGAGGAAAAACTTGAGAAAAAAATGCAAGACTCAGAGAACAGAACTTGCTGCCCGAAGTCTGGGAGGAGGAAAGATTTGGATGAAGTGAAGGGACAAAAAAGGAAAGCTCCAGAGGTGATTGTCTTTGAAGACCCGACCAGAAGGAAAAAAGACGTATGTAAACTGCGGTAAAAGGTGTTATTTGACCTTCTCTGGTTTGAAGAACTCTGTAAACAATAAAAATACACCAAAAAAATACTGTATACGCCATATATTTTGCGAGTCTACATTTTCGCGAATCGGGACTTCCCAACAATTTCACGAGTGGTTAAATTTGCGATTGTGGAGGCCTGTATTGAACGGAGAAGTGTACACGCGTACGTCACATTCACATCGGGATCAGAGTCAATATTTTCTTGTGTCTTTAATTTCGCAAATAGCACCTACTCGCGAAATTCGCGATAATAAAAACCTTGCAAAATATTCGGCATATACAGTAGCCAGGAGCAGCAACAATTTGGCAACACTGCTAGCGACAGAAATTTGGGGATATTTTCTTGTGTTCACAGCAGTGGGCTTATTGTTATTTTTTTTTAGCAATTACATACATGTATTCCTTTCATTTCTTTGACTGCATCCTCAAATTTTGCTGTCTATACAGGTTTATCCCAAACATGCAAACAAAAGTATAAAATATAGATATTTATAGTGCAGCTGTGACTATCAGTTGGTGTTCACCCCACCCCAGGCATCATGTACATGTATAGTGCACTCCCGTTAAAACGAACACAATTATAACAAAATTCCGGTTACAGCAAAGTAAAAATTCAGGCCACAACATTATCCCCTTTATTTTTTGTAATTTTAATTTGTTTTGCCAAAACTAAATTTCAATATAACAAAAGAAAAATGCTGGTCTCGAAAATTTCGTTATAAATGGGAGTCCACTGTATCATCCACTATAGGGATGTGACATAGAGATTAGAAATTATCATCAAAACTAAACAAAGGCAATGCTTTCATGAAAAAAAAAATGAATGCATAATTATGACAAATTTCAACATAAAAAACAGCAACCAATCTGTTGCCTTTAGATAATAGCAAATTTCTAGCCCTTACTCAATGGTTGTTATATTGGACACTGAGCACAATCAATACCACAGAAATGCGTGCCAATATCAAATTTTTGTCTATTGGAAGAATTATTTAAGCCTTCATAGCCTATCTTGTTCTGTTAGATATACAGAGCTGTAAATTTATGTTCTCATACAGTATGAAATGTTTCCTTTGTTTGCTGTACCATTTCCATGTCTGCTTTAATGTTTCCATTCAGAGATCAGCAAGAGCACACAAAGAAAGCCGAGAAAGTGGCAAGGGGATGATGGGGCATGAAGATAAGGAACTGGAGTTTGATAAAGTCAGGCATGATGTCTGGAAGTATGGGATCAGCGGCTTTTCCTTTGCAGACAAGGAGAAACATGAGGCTGATAGAGCTATCCAACTTGGAGCTGTGGTGAGTACTCAACACAGCACTTACTGTGTACACCATGTACTTAGCAAGTCTAATTTTTGTGAATTAGGACTTCCTGTCATATGAGTAAGTGGTTGAATTTTGCAAAGTTGTGGAGTTCAGCAATGGATGAAGAAGTGTACACATGCACATCACATTCATATTGGTATCAGATATAATCTTTCCTGAATAGAATGTAGCACCCCACTCATGTTGATAAAAACCCTGCAAAATAATGGTTTATACAATACTATCTGTAGTTAGCATTTAAAAACATTGATAGGTGCAATACAATTGTATGTCTTCAATGTTACCGGGGTGGTAAGCAGAATTTATTCATTTATTTATTTTTGGGGTACAGCTTGATTGTACTGTATGTAATAAAACCTTGTATCCATGTTCATTACAACAATACTCAATGTTTTGAATCAGCAGGAATCAAGTAGAACCAGTTGGAATGAAGAATTTTCAAAATTTAGGCCAAATTCAGGTGGGAATTGTAAAATCAACCAAAATTCTATACAGCTTTATTAGAATGCCATTTAAATACTAGCAAAGTGCTTCAAACCTGCCCCTAATGATTCTCCCACATTGCAGATATATTTTGGCTCTTGAATGCAGTGCCAATGTACAATTTAGTTTGAAAACAGTAAAAATATTTAGAGTGCTGCTGAATGCACTTCTAATGCTGTATTGAGCGTGGTTTGATTGCTGCACTGAATATGCTCGTATTGGAATAATCCATGTAATTACAGTGGAACATCATTACATTGTATACGGAGGTCAGATTTAAAGTACTAGTAACCCCCTCCTACCATGAGGGGATTTCGTGTGTCATATCTCTGTATATTTCTTTGTTTTGTGACCTGAGATAGTGAGAAACCTGATAAACCTTAAAGGTCAGTTTGCAATAAAGCCTAAAATACAAGGAGATATCATTATTTTACTCACTTAACCATAACTGTAGACAGTTCAGTCTAGAAACAATTTTATCATAACTATTGTTCACATTTTGTATATTTAACAATACTTAACATTGATTATATTGATTAACTTTTTTCTATACTGGTTGTTTATATCCCTAACTCACATTTTAGAACTGTTTTTAAGCACTAAAGCTGGGTTTTGTTTTATCTGAAATGGTAGATAATGCCTTTAACAAAGTAATTGTCATGGTTTATAGATCCCCGTTGTAATGCGAATCCCCTGTAATGCGTCTGGCTTGGCGGCCACACAACCCACAGTTGGATTGGATTCATGGATCCAGGAGGCATACGTGGTTGAAATTTGATTACAGTGGAAATTCAGTTTAGCGAGATCCTTGGGACCAAGACAATTTGTTCTTTATATCAGATAGTTTGTGATATCAGTAGTCAATAAACAATAAAAAACAAAGGAAATAAATTCATTGGGACAGGAGAATTACTGTAGCTTGTTATATCAGGTTTTTGTTATCTCTTTATATCGAGTTTCCACTATATTTTGAAACTGTGTATTCTTTGTGTCATACGATGCCTAGGCCTATAGGATATTCAGTAGTTTTGTCTCTTTGTAATCCAGCCACCGAAAAGGGACTACTTGAACTACAAAGACTACATGGAGACACAGAAGAAGAAGAAGGAAAAGGAACAACGGCAGAGAGAATCCGTAAGCTCCTTGATCAGAGTCTGAGTACTACAATTGCCAAACCAAATTATTTGTACATGTAGTTGTGTCAGTCACTTTTGAGGGAATATAGTGTATTCCACAGTGTTAGTGAGCACTCAGTGTTTGATGTGAAATGAAAGGAGAAATATGCATATTACCAGGCCCTAAATGCAACCTTAAAATCAGCTAAAGTGGTCTAATATCTTGCTGTGGCCAGAAGACTGTCATCATTGTGTAGCCGTCTGAATCCAGAACTCATGCATGTACTATTAAAAGGGTCATGGATTCCAATACATTGTACCTTACATACAATGCACCTGTCTTTCGAGTCCCTTTCGAGTCCTGGAACCCTGAGTCCCAAAATAGCTCATGAGGTACACTATCTCCACAGAGCGCTCAAATGCTCCTAATCCGAAGGTAGGTAGAGTATGGTGTGGTTCAATTTGCTTTTGAGCACTTGAACATGGCCATAATGAATATCAAACAGATGATAGCTTTAATGAATTAATACACTGTGCATTGTCTAACCATTTTTTTTTTTAATCTCATGGGCAGCTGCAATGGTGATCGTGCCTTTTTCATATTAGAGCCTGTGTGCATTTTTCTATTTGTTTCCAACATCATATACTACCCTAAAGTCTTCACCTGAATCACTTTCTTGATGAATTTACTTCAAAGCAAATCAAGGTTGTCATGCCCTGGACATCCATATGGACTTCAGGTGGTGATTTCTTCATTAGAGGTGTAGATTTATAAAAGAATGTTTTTAGTGTGTCATGCAGGAAACAAATAGGGAGCTATGTACAAGTACAATGTATAAACATAAACATTAACACAATAATCTGCCGAGTGATGGACCCTAAATCAGGGCTCGACACTAACGGTGGACCGGTGGCCCGGGGCCACCAAAAATGAAAGTCGGGCCACCAAATTTCAAAAAAGGGCAAATTTGGTGGCCCGCCTCGGGCCACCAAAATTTTTTGAAAAGTATGTCAATAAATTCGTAACTTTTTGCGCCGGAAATTAGCAGTTAAATTTGTTTAAAGGATGGATGAAAAGAACTGAATGAGTGCCTGAGAGTGAGTGTAGCAAGTTTGTTGAAGTTTATTTATGAGTAAATATGTCCAACTTCTAATTCTTACTATCATAAAACTTAAATATTTGACTCATTCAAAAAAAAAGAACTTCGGTTTTTTATTGTTGTTGTTTTTTTTCGGGACACCAAATTTTTCTATCGGGCCACCAAAAATTTGAAATTTAGGATTTTGGTGGCCCCATCGGGCCACCAAACAAAAAAGTTAGTGTCGAGCCATGCCTAAATGTTTCCATTCTAGATGATTGTACCAACATTCAAATTGCTGTTCAGTTTTCCTATTTGCCTAATGTGGGACAAATTTGCTCTGATGTCACTTATTGTCATTTCTCTTTGAATGTAATGGGTTCCTCTAGGCTCTCGTATCTTCCAGGCTCAAAAGTAAACTGGTTTCATGTTGTCTCCATGTTACAGGATCGACAGATGGGGCTGAAGGTGGCCAAGAAGCGGACTGATAAGATACATTTGAGGTGACTGCGTTCTGTAGTTTGAAGCACAGAGCCTATCTCTAACCTGCTTTGGCACCGTGTGTTCTTTTGTCAACAATGCCAGCTAAGAAAAAAGAAAAAAAGTAATGAAAATCAAACTTGCCTAAAAAAAGTGCCAAGTTACCTCCAAACTATCAAGTGTTATTCTTATCAAAAGATACTCATAGTGAATGACCATATTGAATGAAACAGCAAACTGTTCCTGTGTAGAAAGATGATATGCAAAGACAAACCCCTTTTGTTATGATTGTTAAATAAGTGCATCAAAAGTTAGAGCAACATAAAACAACATCATTTGACATAAGTCAACTTAAGTGATAACATACAGAGACTATGTACGATGTAATACATTGTAGTTCACATTGTCATTGGATCTTAGCTTCACTGAAATAGAGATTGTCTTGCAAAAAAAAAAATATGATCATCTTTGTGAGAATTAAGTAACTTTCTCTGACATGGAAGGTGTGTTATAGCGTGATACATATCCTTTTTTTGTGTAATTTTGTTTTTATTACTTCAAAGGAAATCACAATATTTACAAATGATTCTCACAATTATCAAGATCATGAAACATAAAATGATACATATCCTAGATACATCTTGGGTAGAGTGATGACCAGGCGCGCCGGAAGCAGTTTTGGAGTGGGGGGGCAAATATCGCAGGGGGCTCACGATAGACCATACATATGTTACACAATATACACATACACACACACATCTATATATATATATATATATATATATATATATATATATATATATGTGTGTGTGTATATATATATATATATATATATATGTAAAGTGGCTTACGGTGGGTCGAAACATTGGGGGTGGGCACCTTGTGGAAAAGTAATTTTGACGGTGTGTATGCTTGTGCGTGTGTGCGTGCGCAATAATGGGACTACAATACATTACGGAATGTGATACATTCAACAACGCAGTCATTGAGCAACATTGTACGTTTTCCTTACATGGATTATGGAATGACGGTGTGAAACGACAAATTATATAGGCCTACTGTCAGCAACATCAGGAGAATTGCATAATGATAAAATGCGAGCGAGTGGAGAGAGAGAGCTTGAAAATTTTGCCATTTTACAGTCCTAAAACTGCCGTTTGTAGCCATATCTTTCGCTTTGGAAATTAAGGGGGGGCATCGGGCGCAAGTGCTGGCAATTACTGGCAGCAACATTAGGAGAATGGCATAATCATTCAATGCAAGCGAGCGAAGCGAGCGAGCTTGAAAAATTTGACATTCTACAGTCCCAAAACTGGCGTTTGTAGCTGTATCTTTCGCTTAAGAAATTAATGGGGCGCATCGGGCGCAACTGCTGGCAATTACTGGCAGCAACATTAGGAGAATGGCATAACCATTCAACGTGAGCGAGCGAAGCGAGCGAGCTTGAAAATTTTGACATTCTACAGTCCCAAAACTGGTGTTTGTAGCTATAATCTTTCGCTTTGGAAATTAATGGGGGGCGCATCGGGCGCAACTTCTGGCAATTACTGGCAGCAACATTAGGAGAATGGCATAATGATTCAATACGAGCAAGCGAAGCGAGCGAGCTTGAAAATTTTGACATTCTACAGTCCAAAAACTGCCGTTGTAGCTATGTTTTTCGCTTTGGAAATTAAGGGGGAGGCGCACCGGGCTCAACTGCTTGCAATTAGTGGCTCCAACGTTTATAGGAAAATGGCATAACGAATAAATTTGACGATTGATTTTGACATTTAACAGTCCCCAAACTGCCGTTTGTAGCTAAATTTTTTTTTTCGCTGTGGAAATTAAGGGGGGGGGGGGGGTTGGCGGCCCAGGCGCAACTGCTGGCAATTACTGGCAGCAACATCAGGAGAATGTCATAGCGATTGAATGCGAGCGAGCGGAGCGAGCGAGCTTGGAAATTTTGACATTCCAGTCCAAAAACTGCCGTTTGTAGCTATGTTTTTTTCGCGTTTATTCATTTATATACATATCTATCTTATTTTATCTATTTTTATTTATTTGTTTTTTTGTTTGTTTGTGTTTTTTTTGGGGGGGGGGGGAGGGGGCTTTTTGGGGGGGCAAAAATGCGTTTTGCCCCCCCACTTTTTGGATTGGGGGGGGGGGGGGGGTGGGGGCGGCCCCCAATCCCAAAAGTGGATTTGGATTGGGGGGGGGGGGGCGCCCCCCCCCCCCCCACTTCCTGCGCCTATGGTGATGACTCAATTTGGTCTTTCATAGAAATGTAAAATATCATGTCTTCTCAGTACATGTGTATCATGTAAGTACAATTTAGTGTCACATCATGGCTTAGACACCTAGTGTACCTAGTGTATTTTAAATGCATTTGTCTGTGTTCAGTCTTTTAGAACTCCTGATTCAAAATGGGTAAGAACCCTAATGTGGTTAAATTGCAGAAGTTACTTGGATAAACTTGAAGGTCTGTGTGTGTTCATATTTAGCTCTTCCAATCTAACAAATTGTATATTTTGCTTTTTCCAACAGGAATAAAGGATTCTGGACCGACAAGACACAGAGGAGGGGAGTGTATGTTGATGGCCAGCTTGGAAAATACAGCAGGGGTGTGCAGGTTATCACAAAGAATGATATGGCAAAAGTCAAAGGAGAAAGGAAATATAAGCGATGACAGAAGACAAAGGACCTCTTTCGTTAACATCTAATATGTCATAGACGATGACATACTGTGAATGGATGGAATAATTGACTCTTGCATCAGCTTATTTGATTCTTATAGTAATGTCATCAAGTGAGAGGTATGTTAGTGATGATTTTATGGAAGGAGTTGATGTAGAAACAATACTAGTACCCACTTCTACATCAAGTTGGACTCAGAAGCATTCCTGAAGCGTTTCGACTCGTGCCCCTTTGAATCTTTAGTACAAAAAGTCACCACTTGCCAACACCACGAATGGAATTGGCTGAGAGAGGCTTAAGTGCCATGGTAACCTTTGCATGCTTGGTAACTTGGAACATACATGTATAAACTGTAAGCACAGTGCACTTCACATACCACTTCCATACTACTTCTGGAGCACTCGTGAACCTAGCTTTGAGAGGGGCATTACTGTCATCAGTCAACATCAACAAAACAATCTCAAATAGTCAGAATTGCCTTCTTCTTGTGATCTCATTACTAGAACTTTGAGGAAGATATTAAGTGGAAAGTAAGATTGTGGTTGTGTTGTAAACTCTCGGTTTGAGAGACTTTGCTGAGGATAATGTTGCATAGAAGTCATTGCACAGATCAAACTCAAAGACAGAGAAAGGAAAGTACAATGATTTCATTTATTGTTGACAAAATGGCAGTTATCTTATGAATTCAACTCATATTGTAACATTTTCCCCTTTAGTAAAGATATCTAAGATATTGATGAAGAATGCCTGAATTATCATTTCCTACATTGACTTGCTCCACATAGAGAAATGTCATATGAGAGATAGACTGTATGTGATTTCCTATGGGGAATCAAGGTAGAAGTCTTATCAAATCTAACACACTTTGCTTTAAATTGTCTTGCCAGGCTGCATGGAATAAATGTAAACTAGTCAGGCTACACACATAAACAACCTTTAGATGTTTTCTTTCATACTATCTGAAGATGCTATGAGAGTGTCGTAATAATTATACATGTACTGATGGCAAGTTGATTTTTTTTAATACATGTATCAATAACTCATATCACAAAGGCAAATTTGTGATGTTTGCATGAATTTAAATCATCAGTCGACAGGTTGAAAAACTAAGCATAATTTCATATTTACAGATCATAAATACTATACACTGTACAAAATTATACATCAATGGAAAAACACATTTCATCCATGTAAATGCACTAAACAAATGTACCCACAAGGTTTTCAGATCAAGGCATTTAAGCATTACATTCCCTTTTCTCAACCAGACTATCAAATTTACTACAGTGGACTCCCATTACAGCAATTCTAAATTTCTTGGGACTGCTGCATTCACTTTGATGTATTGCAATTTTGTTTTATTGTGAAATGCAAAGTAAAAATATAAACAGTATGAACTATGGGTTAGGAAAAACAAAAACAAAAACTGGCTAGCAAAGAGTTTGTTGTGTCAGTGTTATTATGAGAGTCCATTGTAGAGAGAATGGATGTGAAGGATGAGAAACCTTTATACCAGTCTGTTAAACAAACACTTTGATTCAAGAAGACAAACCCTTTCCTTGCTGATGAACTGTATAATTGTCCATAAATATTCTAAGACCAAGGATATGTGGCATTTTGCTTCAGAGAATTCCTCATGTAGACTAGGTGCATGTACAGTTAACACTATCATATACAATAAGTGGACATGGGTTATGATGGGTAAGTGAACAAAATCAAAAAGTACCAAATATTTCTTATGAAATTCTTAATTTAACCACCAGTCAATATATCACTCCTGTGTCGACATGATTTCTCAGTCGCAACTGGGGAAATTCTGTTATCAACTACCTAATGTAAATTGACCGACATTTTTCTTATCTATGTATATCACTACCAATACCCAAAGACATAACATGAATGCTTGATTATCGGCAGTATGGTTCAATTCTCTGTGGTATTGACTTACTCATAGAAATAAATATACACTGTACTGCATGCAGATGGGCTTAAAGTGTGTCAGTATGTGTCATCATGTCCAATACAAATGTGGTGTGTGTGTGTGTGTGTGTGTGTGTGTGTGTCTTGTGCTCCTTGTGCTGTGTGGTCAGCTGTGTCTATTTTGATTCCTGCTGTCAAACTAGTGTGTGTGTGTTTGTTGGGGGGAGGGGGATTTTAAAAAAAGTCTTCATTAACACCAGCAACAGTAAATATATTGCTTCATAACAATTGTTACGAAGGTTATAGTTTAAGCTATAAGATAATGTGTAAAATCAGGATGGTACATGTATACCCATGTCACACCAAACTTCTTTATATATACATTGTATCACATTGTTTCTCAACATTTGAAATTCATGCATTATGCATTTCTACTCCATAATATCTGAGTGTACAATTTTGACTTTTGACTTTTTTGAACCATCAAAGCCTGCAATGTAAGATTGATTACATCTCCACAGATCTTAAGAACAAATCAAGTTACTCCTTCTCATCAACCTTTTTCTATCTATTTCAGTGTCACTTTGATATTGTCTCAGTGCTGGTTCTATGGGAAGAGACGAAATGGCAACCCGACAGGAAGTTTTCTCGGGTCCTTTGTGTTGTCATTCTGTTTCCCCTAAAAGCATTGGGAAATGCAGCACTACATCTATACCAACTTTGGATCCAATCAAAACATATATTCCAAGATCAATGTTTTCTTGTTTCTCCAGTCTTCACATCTAAATGGAAACACATCATTTCAAAACATTGGTGTGACCAAGATGGCAGTAAAGGTTGTCAACAGAGTTGACCTTATATTTCTGCCTGTAAATACATTACTTACAAGACTCATTGCTGAACTTACCTTTTTGTTTATATATTCCAAAGGTCATATCATCTTACACTTATACTAACTCCAGTGAGTGAATATGCTGCTAACTTGGCACAATGGTATAAGCATGTGTAACACATGTTAATCAACATTTTTTTAAACCAAAGTTTTCTGGTGCTGTTTATCTTCGCTGATGCATGGTTAACTGTATATGTACTTTAATTGATCCATTAAATTTCATGTTTGCCAAGTTAATTGTAAAGTGTCTTACACCTTGAAGAGGTAACTTTTAAAAAGGTGTTTTTGCACACCACTTTAGTACATCATCATTAGTGTGACAGCAGGACCGCAAATCAGTGTTTGAAACTGCACATCAAATTTTACAAAGTCCTATTCAAAGAGTGATAGTACTGGTAGTCACAACATTAAAGCCATAAAGGTGACGGATTAATCTCTGCATACCAAGTTGTAGCTCATAGAGGACCCTCATCAAATTCTGCCTTACACAAGATTACAGAGTTAACCAAGTGATGCTATGTCTGTAATACAACAATAGGCCCCCAAAACCAACCTGAAAGCCTAATTCCTCCAGCACCGTTTATTAGGCATATAAAAACTTGACAGCTTTGGCACCTTCTTGATCGATAAAGAAGAATTTGTTCCTTGAAAGTATTATAAAAAACATACTTCTTTATTACATTATTCTTCCCCCATGGGAGTCAAAACTCCTTTTGGTCTACAACTTGTTTATTTGTTTCCTTTCTCCTTTGCAATCGATGTTGAATATTCCCATGGAAGCTACACATGTATTTCATTGCTGATGACGACTTTCTGGCGATGGAAGCCAAATAAAAAATTAAATGATCAACGAAAGGAGGGCCCGCCTTGACAACAATACAGATGACCAGAACTTCTAAAGGGTCAGGCCATGCAAACTCAAGTATTCATGTTACACAGGCATCTTCCCACAGTCCCATATGACAATGTACAGCAAGGTAAATGTTTGCAATATTGAAAGACCATTCAATTACAAAAATTATATCATAATAAGAAACATGCAGAAACAATAAAAACTAGTAAATGTAAGAGAAAGTTGAGTGATGCTCGGACTGCTTTCGAATCGCCTGTGAAAGGATAGAAGAAGTCATTGGGAAGCTTGGCCTGAAAGGCAGGCTTTTCTGCCCAGTAAGAGCCGGGCGAGGTGGAGGTGTCAATGAAGTCCACCGAGACGGAGACTTCAAATTGCTGGACCAGAGATTCAGCACCTTCCTGACAGTACGGGCCAATACACTGGGGGGCACAAGATTGACAGAAGGCAGGTCAGATGGGAAATGATGAGGATGAAAGATACATTCAACAAAAAGAGAAGGGCAGAACATTTAAGCTTGATGGATTATGAACTAGAAATAAGAGGAAAAACAACGACAGAAAAAAAAAAGGACAAAATGACGAGAACAATGGTAATTAAGTTCAGAGGTCAATAAGCTATGCATGATAATCTCCACTGTAAATATAATGTAGTTATCTGTTGGCCATAATGGCTTTTACTGAGAAAAAAGAAAACCTGAAATTACAAATGACAAAATGTTTTCCAAGATTGACCTCATAATTCAAATCAGCTTGTCGCTATTTGGATTGCTCTGACCATTTTTCTCATGTACATGCAGAGACTCCAACTCTCCCGTTTTCGACGGGAGATCTCCCGCCGAAAACCCATTTTCGCAAAATCTCCCGTTCTCCAGTTTGAGATCTAATTTCTCCCGCCCTGGCTCTTTGTCTTTCCTACATATTTCTATCGGATGTTGAAAAATAAGCCTTACATAGCACCAGAGAGCATCTAGAACCCTGGGAATTTCGCGTTTTGCACACATCAACTTTGAGTCTCCCGTTTGCTAGGGGTTTCAGGCGGGAGAATCTCCAGATCAGAAGGTACTTTGGGTTGGAGTCTCTGTACATGTATGCTTCATTTTCCTTTTCCCTACTGTGTATGTGTTTGTGTGTGTATGTGTTTGTGCCTGAGCGTGTGTGTGTCTCTCTCTATTCATCCTAAAAGTCTATCAGCTCCTCCCTCACTCAAACTCCCCTGAAACTCAAACTCACCTGATACCTAAGAGTCTGCCCAGACCCATCTGGGTAGTAGAATCTCACTCCGACTATCTTGGCCTGGGGGTTGGCCAATGCACCCACATTGGCATAGAGAACCTCAATGTGCAAGGCCATGTACATGTTGTTACACACACCTTGCTCGTTGCTCTGAAACAGCAGCAATAAGACAACAAAAAGGTCACAATTTGCTATACTTTAAAGACAGCTAGAAGGCAGAACTGCAGTAAACTTATGCCAGCATTCAGTGACTTTTGACATTGAGGGATTTTGCCCAGAATCTCATAAACTAACACCTGGATCAATATGAGATTCATAAGCATATAGAGGTAGCTCTTGGATCTTTGGGATATTGTGGGAATTTTCTTGGTCATCTCCACACAAACAAAGTCCAGTCTTTTGGAGATGTTACGAAATTTTCATAAACTTATTTGGTGATTAGCTTTATACTGGACAGGTCCTCCTATCGCACATGTATATATCTATCGGATGGGGGGGGGGGGGGGGGGCTTAAACAAGTAAGCAGGTACTGGTATACCACAACCAATGCTTGGGAGGTGCATTATTGCTTTGAAAGTGCTACAAAGAGAAAAAAAATTGTAACTAATGATAATCACCTACACAATCACTAGCACATCCTCACATCTGCGGTGTTATTTCAATCTTACATAATATACAATAAGCTTAATGCTGTGAAGACATCCACTGTCCATGATTTGGTTCAAAGATGGTCCTTCTTCATGATATCTATCTTATAGCTGTAAGGCGTAAAAATGGACTACAATATGCAATTACCTCTTCGGATACATTAACCTACTTACCACTGCAGAACCACTAATTTCGTCCTTGAAGATTTCCACCCAGTCACCAAGAACCTCTGGCTGTGAATTGCCAAATGTAGCCACGTAGCCTGGCTGGTTCCCGCTGAGTGCATTCAGGGCCACAGACTGGATCAACCCACAGATGTCCGAAATATTGTTGTATGAGACTCTGAGATGAGATAAAGAGCATGTCATGATAGGATTAGATCATACAGCGTTTGTGAACAAGAAATAACCTCGTGCAGTAGAAAGCCGAACTATACGTAGAACTATAGGCCTACTGACTGAGCAATGACATTTGTTAGGATTGCTTAAGAATCATAAAATAATGCATTGGTCTCTGTTGTGTAACAAAACCCTACTACATACACTGTCTTATGGCTGTGGTCTACAAGCAATAGTCTCCTACAGCAGAGACCAACGTTTTGATTTGTAGATACATTGCTAGATCAATTCTGTGGCATATAAGTACTGTTTCCACTGCACCACTGTACAGGTGAGCAATATACTGGAAACAGCATTAAATATAAGAGATTCCAGGCAAGTGAAGCAGTGACTCTAGTTGAGGTCTTTGATGCTTATAACCTGCCAGGAGAGTCGGCAAGTGTACTACCTTTGGCTGTTAGGAAACTCACTTAATAGTGCAGCCGCTGCGGAGATTTTCCCCAAAGGTGACCGGAATCCTGGAGTCGGCGTCCGTCAAACATGATCCGTCAGCAGAGCTCCGGACGACTGTCAGCCAGTTGGTGGGGTCCGAACTCAGTGAGATGGCCTCTGTATGGCTAAAGTCAAGGCTATACCTCCATCACTAGTCTCTGATGTATGTTTCTACTGATTACCCCTCAAAGATAATCAAGAGTCATCACTATGTATTTGAGATCTACAAAATTTGGAAATGTTGCATCAACTGACACCAACTAGCATTTTTGTATCATACACTGGTTTCCAGCTGTATATTGATGACAAGAAACACACTTCACCTCTACAATAATGCAATATGAATTTTGGATTTATACGTGAAAATCATCTTTTAAGCCAGGTCTGTGGATGGTCATTTCCTGACATGTTTAGTGTATACTGTACCATATATACAGTTAGAAACACAAAATCTTAGCTGCATTCAAAGCAAAAGTGTCTGAGGAGAACAATGCTTACATCAACAAAAATTAGTAGCAGCAGCAGGGAAGAGCTTGATTGCAAAACGAGTTAACTCCATTCTTTTTAATTTGAGATATTTGTGATTAAAGCTGCTAAAAACAAAGAAAAAAAAATATCAGACATTTTAATAACTTCAAGAATATTCCCTGTTATGCAACAAGTGAGGTTTACCTGGAAAGGCTTTATTTTGCTCTGATGATGAACTTGCTTTGAAATATATTAGAATAGCACTTGACCTGTTTTGCGACTAAACTCTTCAATCATTATTTTTTTTAAAAACTGCAGCAGTATTAACAGTAGAACAGCAGTGGTGACCATTGTTGTGTTATCACAATTATTACTGCTCCCATTACAAACAAGGCACTATGGGCAATGGCTAACAGCAAGAAATGGACACCACACACAAAGCTTTGGTAGTGTGGGGCAAGGCATGCTGAGATAAGATAATTTATAGTACATCATTGTACTCTTCCTGACAAAGGATATAAGATGGAGCCATCAAGTTGGGTCTCTTGGACAAGGTTCCCAGCAACAAGGGGCTGACCAATCACGTAACCAGGATTACCGCTTCGGGGAAAGCTGCCTGTCTCTCCAAGCTTTAGTAATGAAAGAAAAAAAATTTTTTTTTTCGATTATATTACTGTTCTTCCGAAAGTCATACTGCGGTAATACCATTTGCAAAATCTTGGATCAATACCGTCTCTTACTAGATATATTATCAAATTTCTTACTACATATAACACAAATTTGGACACACAAGAACAGTTTCGTCAAAGGTTGAATTCATGCTTGAGAACAGAAGTAACAGAGTGTGAAATAGGAATTATCCCTTTCCACAAGAAAGCTTACTGATTACTGATATTAGGGACATTAAACATGATATCTGTGTTACAGGAGGCAATCTTCACATTAGTTGCTAGTATCAAGAATACCAGTCAACCTGCATAATACTCAGAAATAGAACCCTACAAAATACATTGCTTACATAGTATGTACACTTGACAAGTAGAGTTGTTGACGCTATTTTTTTTTTTTTTTTAATGACCAAGTCCCCCCTCCCCTCCTACTAAAAAAAGAAAAGAAAAAAAGTTGACCACCTTATAAACAAACACAGCTTTCAGTGGTGGACTTGTGTGTCACGTAATGAAGCATACTGGAGAATAACCTGGTAGGCATTCAAATTCAACAGGACAAATCAATGTACTAGTCTTTGTCAAAGACTCTCTTGCTGTAGTGATTGCAAGAGGAGCAAGCAGAGGGTTGTTTCACAAGACTAGTCAAGACACCAGCAAGAGTCCAGAACAAGAGCTTCTTTGGAGATCTCTCTGAAGTTCTGAACTTATGCCTTTGAATCACTGAATTTTCCTACCAGTGTTTGGTAGCAAAAATCACAACCAATCAGCAGAACTCCATCCAATGAGGCTGCTGCATACATGTTTCGCACTGATGTCCAATGGGCAATTCATGCAATTTGATTGATCCAAGAGACTGACTGGATTATGTAGTGACTGAATATTTCAGGAGTGGTGTGTTGGTTAGCCTTTCTCCCAGTCATGAAAGATAATCACAATGGCAGATCTCAGAAGGCCCTCTCACTTCATGCACTTGACTGCACTAGACTCCGCTCTCTAGCTCTTCACTCATGACTGTCGTTACTAACAACAGCATGAGGGATTTTCAAAATGGCTATATATCACATTGAATATACTTCAGAAACTTATAAAAAGATATACATTTCCAAACATTCTAAGACTCTACCATTCCAACAGGAAGTTAATCAGACACTGAACCTACATTTTCACCAATTTCACTAAGATTACTGCAGTACGTTGATATTTTCTGTCAGGTAATGAGTTTCCAACTTTACATGACTATGTGTCGTCAGGCCCAATAAAAATATCATAAGGCATTCCACTGACTACAAATTATTTCTACAACACCCCCCCCCCCCAACAAAAACAAAATTCTCACCTTGACAAACTCTGTAGAAAATGTTTGTGAAGGCGAAGTGTCGCTGGAGGTCAATGACCCCAGAGTAAGTCCCACGTCCACAGCCTCGATTCCATTTGTTGCATTGTGAGTAATAGTGTACTTCACCTGGTAACAAAAAAACAAATTCAAATATTACTCTGTCAGTTATTGTAGAACAACCAAAAGTGTCTGGTTGGAGGCAATTGCCTGATGTATTCTTCATATCAACTACTAACATATGGACCAGCAGTCATTAAAAAATGATGCAACCTCTATATGACAAAGTTACAGCACAACTCACCTCATATCTTAGGGAACAAG
Source organism: Diadema antillarum (assembly GCF_040938485.1). NCBI lineage: Eukaryota > Metazoa > Echinodermata > Echinoidea > Diadematoida > Diadematidae > Diadema > Diadema antillarum. Next base: position 585,588 of record NW_027270948.1, read on the forward strand.
GGGTGCTATGCATAATAGATATATCAGATGTCAGGAAAGCAAAAGGAATCTAAATCTAATTCAATCTAACTTCATCTACTTCAATTATAATTTAATCTAATCTGATCTTTTCAAAGATAATCAAAACTATTCTACTCCACACAAAAATGTACATTTAAAACATTTTAGATACTTGTGTTGAGGTTATCACACAGTCATTCAACAAGGTAATGGAAAAATATATAAATAGATTTCTCTTTCACCATACTTAAACTCACTGAAACATAGCATGTCCTAGGGCAACCTTTCAGATCTCATTTTGCAAGAGCATCTATTCTCATTTTGAGTGCACGCATGCTTAGTTGAAACAAGGCAATAATTCAAAGTACTTTACAAATGCAATGATAACTAATCCATATGTCTCCTAAAAATTCTAGCCTTGTTTGTGCACTTTGTCGGAATGAGATGTCCCTTCATTAGATTTTTATACTTGTTGCTGAGGAGGTTATCATTACATGTTGTATTTGGTAAGTTACTGTAATTACAATTATCTTTGCAACAGAGTTTGGAAAGTTAAGAAATCTTATAAAATTAATGAATAAAATACATTCGTACCTCTGTAACTACATTGTCACAAGTATCTGTTGAGCTGTTGTAAAAGGGGACAGGGATCTCATCCACAGTGTAGTTGCAGTCAACGATGAAGTCATATTCAATCCTGCACATGATGGGTAGCTGGACCGATATGTTGACCAGCTCTGGGTTGTCATAGAAACCGTATCCAGGAAATTCTGTGGTCGGTCCTGGCTGGGGGAGAGCTGTGGTTGCATTGGATACAAAGTTGGAGTCTGTAGTGGTGCTCCCTGTGGTGAGCAGTGAGGGCGTGGTGAGGTTGACCAGAACCGGTGGTGGGAGTGGATTGTCTTGAAGAAACTGTGGCGTCTAGTATAGGAAGAATAGAAAGATATATAGCCAAAAATGAAGTACTCATCTTTACCTTTAGTACAAACGGGTGAATCCTCACTATAAACTCAATCAAATCTATCTAATGGTTGAAACAAATTTCTTAACAGTTTTCCAGTCACGCCAGCTACACATTCAAATATGTTCATCAGTATTCATTTGACCCAGTGGAAGTTATTTCCTTTATGCACATAAGCTTGTTGAATGCTGTGATATATTTTAGGAAAATTATGTCACTTTACACTTTCATTACTTGGCCTGAAGGTATCTTCCATACAAAAGAAGGAAAAAGATCAAAGCAAACAGTATGCCCCCCCCCCAAAAAAAAAAGGTACCATGTTAATTACGTGCATATTTCAGTATCTTGTAATGCGGAAAAAGTTGCACTGTATGGACTTTGCAAGAAAAAAACAATCCAAATACTTTACCAGACAAACTTGTGAATCCAACAGGGGAATTTCGAATTGGGGATCATAACACACACTAGCAATCTGTGAGATGATTTTAATTTGAAATGATGATAGAGGCAAACTCTGGTATAACAGACAACAACCAACAAGATTATGTCATTGTGGGAAGATTTTCATGGTTAAGACTTTTTGAACACACACACTGGAACTCATATGATACACCAAGCTAATTTCTGAAACTTGACACAATATTCTTTGTAGAAAAGGATTTTATCAGTAGAACAGTCCTCATTTGCCTCATTTGCTTTGTGAGATTTGAAAAAACACAAAACGTGAAATGTTGTTGTGACCAAAAAACTCAAGTGTAAGAATTAGCCTTTGGTATAACACAAGTCAGGACAAAATACAGTAAACCCTACTATGATGAACACCATTACAACATGGGTAGTCGCACATATAATGTTTGTAGTCCTACATTTGTGTATTTATGTAGCAACCTACAGAGGCTTCCACTTTTAACAAGAATTTGTTATACTGTGACTATAAAATTCTTGCGGTCCAGACTATCTCGTCATAACAGGGTTTGCCCAAACTGCAAATCAATATGACAGATCATGAATACACAGATGTATACTTTAAAGTAGAGGCAATGCTCACAGGAATAATCTTGAAGCCACTGTAGTAAGTTCTGGCAGATAGGAAAGGTTGGTTCTCACAATCCCTTCTCAAGCTGGTCAGTTTCCTTGTACAGACTGATGTAGCAGCATACAGGTATGCTGGTTACAATGAAAAAAACAAAGAAAATATGTAGGATTGTGATTAACAAATTTGGGGTGTGTAGATGAAACAACAGATAGACAGGCAGAAAACTATAAGGGCATGATGTATCCAACTTCCTAAGGGAATAGAGTTAAAGAATGTTAACCCTAAATAGACTGGGCTATTTTGGTAGCTCGAAAGACTGGGGGGCCTAAAGGGCCCCCCTTAAGATCTCGGCCGTGGATCGCGCGATCGCCGCGGAAATTTGCACAATGGTAGTGTGTGATGTAATCTACAAGATCATATATTTAAATTTTCCAAAATAGTCTTTTTTTATTTTATTTTGATTAATTATGCTAATTTATGCGAGAAATCAGACTCTTTGACCTAAATCAGTAAATAAAGCTCCAAAAGTGCTCATTTTTGGTCTAATTATTCTTTGTGGCATTCTTAGCAAATGTACTTGAAAAAAAAATTGGTATCAAAATTAATTTCTTATTTATTTTATTCTTTTATGAATTTCTTATGTATTTCTGTGTTTTTTCGACCTGTTTTTGTTGTTTTTTTTAACAAAATTTGTGGCAGACACTTTTTGAAGCATAATACTCCTAAAACAAATTAATTTTAGCCATTGAGAGTAAAAATAAGCATATTTATATGAACCAAACTATGAAAAAACTCAATTTGCATTGACTTTGTACACAAAATCACATTTTTGAGCCATTTTCGGCCTCACGTGCATGTACAAAAAGTCATGTAACTTCAGAACCGTACCCCCTGGCGTCACAAATTTGGTGTCAAAATGTGCGGGAAACTCGAAAGAAAAAAGTCATAGAGCATCGCGGCGAGAGCATTGCGTGTTGCAGAATAATCGCGCGAAATGTCGGGGGGGTGGGCCTCTTAGGCCCCCCCCCCCCAGTCTTTTTAGGGTTAAAAAGATAGCATGAAAGAACTACAACATTTTATTTCTTTATACACAATCACTATACATGTATCTGCCAAAGAAACATTTCGTATTGAATGTCACACACATAGCTGACGGTATATCGGCATAGATATTTGCCATCGTCTAATATCTATTTGCTTGAAACATATCCAAACCTACATTAAGCAATAGATTGCCACAGAAAGAGAAAAATGACGGGAAGGAATGAAATTTGATGAAACTACTGACAGTATAAAAAAAAAAAAAAAAAAAGTTGTAAGAAGAGCTATCTAACCTATCCCATAAAAAAACTAACCAGCAGGGTTGTTGTCATCACAAATGTCAGACACTAGTCCTTGTGGTAGTCCAAGTTGGCCCAGTGCCAGCGTCTCATACAGGGTGTAGATCGTGTCTCCAGACTGTCAAATAAATGTCAAAAAAATAAATTATGCTATCGAAGCCAATGTGATAGAACATTTACTGGCTCAATTGAAAGAAGAAGAACAAATGTGTTGCAATATGATTAAAATAGATAATAAAGCAGGGTGAACAATGAAAATAGCATACAATATATAACAATAACACCGAATCATAAAACCCACAAAGTCTCATGGGTTGATTTTCCAATGCACCTACACCCATTGGTGCATAAATCTGTTTTGCGGGAAACATTCTTGAGGTGAAAACTGGACGCCCCATGGCCCAAGACTCCCACTTGAGTTGCAGACAAATCTAGCACATCACAGAGCTCCTTATAGAGACTCACATTTTGTTATATTTAGATTACCTATTTTTCAATGCTTCTAATTGGTTATTTTACCTCCCAAGGGTATGAGCCTCTTGCAAAACTAATACAAAAATTTAGCTAAAGGTCATGTGACATCTTGACTGTTCAAGTGATGGTCGTGCGCTGTTGTGCACTGATAGCTGTTTACCTGTTCCATGTGCTTGACTGTGTGTGTAATGAAAGTGTTGCTCTGAGTCGTCAAACAAGGTGTCCCATGGACCAATTTCTGCCTTTTTCTCTATTTTGCTTCTAAAGTTAGTTCTGGTACAATTGTACCTCCTCCAATTTCTTTGCTCTCCCAAGTACAAACATACTTTCAAAAGTGCTAGCCAGGGCTGGAGTATTGCTTCATGCACAGTTACACTTCTTACTGTACACACCACTGAACGTAACAGGCATTTTTATGCCTCCGCCAACGAAGTGGCCGGAGGCATTATGTTTTCGGGTCGTCCGTCCGTCCGTCCGTCCCGTTTTGTTTTTGTCGATATCTCAAGAACCGTGAGGTGGTTTTGCATCAAACTTGGTATGAGGGTATATCCTGGGGGGATAATACTTTGTTTCAATTTTAGGGTCACGGGGTCAAAGGTCAAAGGTCACAGATTATTTTGTTGAAATTTCATGTTTTTCTCCATATCTCGCAAATGGTTCAAGGTATCTTCATGGAACTTAGTATATATGCATGTACCGATGGGCAGTGATTATCTAGGGAAGTTGGGGATCATGGGTCAAAGGTCAGGGGGTCAAAGGTCAGGGGGTCAAAGGTCAAGGTCAACTCCTCAAAATATCACTACTTGCCTTATATTTATGCAATGCCTGAAGGATTTTTTAAAACTTAATGTATGCATGTATAACCCAATATATATTCTGTGGGAAGTTTCTTGCCAAAAGGTCAAAGGTCAAAAGGTCAAAGGTCAAGTGAAAGTGCTAAATTGCACTTCTTCCTCCATATCTCAAAAGTAACTCAAGGTATTATCATGAAACTTACATATTTATGGATGTTCTACCTAACAGTGATTCTCTTTGGAACTGTGGGGTCAAAGGTCAAAGGCCAGGTTTAGATAATACTATTTTACCATTTGATACTGAAATTATACTTTTTCTCAATACCTTGAAAATTACTCAATGCATAAACTTATAAAAGGGTCAAAAGTCAAGTGAAAATCATCAGTTCCCCCAAATACCTGCACTCTGACGTTTTAATCATTCATCCAATTGAACCTAGTTCTAGGAAAGTGAACATTCAGCACATTTGTGGCAAACCTGTCATTTTAATATTTTGCCAGTTGTGTGAAAGTGTCATCACACATTGTCAAGACATTCTAGACCTATTAGGAGAACCATGCATTATGGCGGAGGCATACACCAGTCGCCGTAGTGACATCTCTAGTTTACTCTACTATTTATCTCACGAACAATCAAGATCACTTGCTATCTTGTCATCATGCTCTCCATATAGACACAAATAAAACTGTAATCCAAATCTATAAACCTATACACTATCAAAAATAACAACAACAACAACAAAGATCAGAACTACCCATATAAGACTTTAAGTGAAACAGAAAGTCTTGAATGAAAGAAAGTAGAATATTTTATAAGAGCAATCATCATTAATGAAATGTATATATATCACCATCACGGCTTGACACTAACTTTTTGCTCTGGTGGCCTGCTTGGGCAACCGAGCCACCGGTACCCTGCTAATGTCAAGCTGTGACTATGAAGCGAAGATTATCAACTACAAAATTCTTTAAAATATATATGCAGGAGCAACAAAGTTGCTGTACGGCTGTTGCAATGTATAAAGATATGATGCCACATATGAATGGTGTGCAGAAGTCAATTAAATACTACACACCACCCATATTCAGGATCATGAAAATCATTCTGACAGTCTGGAATTTTGGAGGACTAAATCATGATTTGAGGCTTATGGGAAATAAAAAAGATTGTTTGCTAAGGTCTTCCATTCAACACAGTAAGGATAACCCGAAAGGATAGACAATAAAATCATCAGCTAAAAATTGATAAATGGGCATTTGTATTGGAATCAAACTTTAAGCTAACATCTTTCTACATTTGGCACCAGCATTATCATTTAATGCCTGGCTGAGGAAGCCTTGTTTGCTGACCTTATAGAAATCACTGTAGGTGTCATTGCCGTCAGAGGGCTGCTGGTAGGATGTGTCCCCATATTGCTCACTCAGCTCATAAAACCTCTCCACAGTCTCAACCTCCTCAGGAACGGAGTAGTAGTTCCTGTCAGCGTCTGCACATTTCATGAAGTTGTCAATGAAATGGCTTATAAAACAATTGCAGCCGATAGGATTGGATATTAGTGTGGGCCATGGTCAGTAAAGTGCTACCAAACCAACACAAAAACTTGCCCACAACAATACAAACTCACTATTGGCAAGGAAAACAAAATTCACCTACTTGTTTTATGGACAATTACATTGTACTGTGTACACTTACTGTGTACACGCTTCCATAAATCAGACACTGTTGCAATGTTTCTGTCATATTTTTGACCATGAAATCAAAATGACAGGGAAGTTTGTAATGCTTGAGAACAGTAGGTGTTCTTGTGTAACCTGATAGCAAAGCAAAATCTAAGAAAGAAGATTGACTAGACTTCAACCTAATACAAGAGGCATGAATCAAAATCAGCAGTGACACATTTTAAATTTGTGCAGAACACACTTGTCTAAAATTTGCAAGACGGGTGGACCACTGATCTGAATCAAACTTTATTGCCACTCCCCATACACTGGTATCATTGCAGCAACTGTTACAGACAGCTTTGGTTTGATAGAGACAACAGTTTCATGGAGTACTTAAAGCATCTTATCGAATGAATAATATCCTTGCTAAAAGTTCTATTGTCTCAAAATTTAGGCACATTTAAAATGGAATGTAAGTAAAATAGATTGATAGGACAGGTAGACCTGCATTTTCTCAAGTTCTGGATGATCATCTTTTTTCCATTTCTAAACAATAATTTTCAGAGTTTGGTAGGCAGAGTGCTCTATGGGCAGTTAACCAAAATACTGACAGACTTGAGACACTCTGTTATCACTCACTGTTGTCTGTTGAAATGCAGAAGAGACTTGGGTCTGTCACATCAACTTGCTCTGGTGGGGCATTGGTGCTGTATATAACAGTACTTCTCAAACATACTCTAGACTCAACACTGTTGAAGCAGAAGAAAAAACGAAACAAAACAAAAAACAATAAAGAACAACAAAAATACAAATGAAATGCAGTTTGTACTAAACACAAATTGCTTTTCCTTCCTTACCAGGACACATTTATGTGTTATTTCAATATATAAATGCAACCTGTACATGCTCTCTTTTTGTCAACCCGGTCTCATTAAAATATTCTATATAGAACTGTATTGTAAAGATGCAAAACCTTTTTAGTATATTTTGATAATTTTCATAGGAATGTGTAATCCAGAAATGTACAATATGTCACACTTCTATTCGCCAGTTTTATGTACATAAAGTGTTTATAGGGCCTACAATTCTTAAGGCTCGATCTGTCAGAACACTGAGTTTGCAAAAGATGGTAACCGCATTAGAACTGAGTAATGCACATGTACATGGCTAAACTATTGTTTCTTCTGAATTGCTGTACAGATACTTGCACACGCTTGTTCATGAAATGATTATCACATTTTTCAAGAAGATATTGACCATTTAGACTTTTGGAATTGCAATTGATGTGAGTGGTATTTATCCAATGAGCCACTGCATTCCATAGCATGGTTTTAGTTGAGTGAGTGCTCACACATATGTCTGATCTTCACACTGGCTGAATGTAGAGATGTCTGCAGATGTACAGTCAGGATCACAACAGCAGTTGACATCACAGCCGTTTGCTGTCAAATCACAAATGCACCTTCCAATATCTGGGGAAAGGCAAAAATGGTGGTCATGACAAACAATAGAAAATTCATCATACAGCACATTTGTACCCCCTGCTGCCAATACACAAATATTCTATGGGACTTTTGATATTGGTCAAAAAACTTGGGACAAATTTGTCAGCACTAAAGCAGTTTCATATATAGTAGTATTAGTACTGTACAACTAGTACACGCTCTTAATCTTACAACTACTTCAGAATTATAAAGTTTGTGTTTATTTAAAGTATTTTAGGTTTTGGGATACAATTTACAGTCTAGGGCTTAGGTTCCAGGCTTGGGATTAGGTGTAAGTTAGGGTTAAGGAATGATCGAATCCAAATAGGGTGACAATGTCAAAGATTGAAGTCAATATTGGCACTTCAAGTCACTCAATTTGGTTCAGTTCATATTTTTCTGGAGCTGGGTGACGCATTACATGTGTTGTTTAATATTCTACATGGAAAGGGTTTCTTATGTCCCCCCCCCCCCCCCAACTAAATTAAAGTTTAGCGTCAATTACCGTCTGGTCGCCACTTGTGTGTAATTCTTGTGCACGTCCGCGCTGGCGAACTAATATCGGCACTGAATTAGTTCGCCGCCCATAACCTGCAACATATTATTAGCGTGTGTGTTATACATACGCTTCAATGAAGGAGGCATTGTCGGTCACCGCATTTGAAAATCTCCCTTAATCTGCCACCTGAAATCCTTTCTAAATCAAAAACATCCTCGCATTAAAAATGGTTTTATCACCTGTTTACATATGGTAAAATATATTTTGATTACAATTATTTGTGTTTTTACGGAGGAAAAAGGTGAATTACGAATGTATTTTGAGAGTGATGAAAATCCGTCGCCCAACCTGATCTCCGATCGCGGCGCGCGTTACATGCGATGTGAATGTCTGGCGACCTTACCGCAGTGGTGAACATACCGTAATTGACGTTACTCTTTTTTTTAATACTAATAATGAACTAAATAGAGGTTATGCCATTTATGAGAAGACTTCCTTTTGAGACATAACCCTAGCATACAAATTGTGTAACCTTTATTTAGTTTATACTATTAGTAAAAAAAAAATTGTAATTTATTTATTTTGTGCAAATTAGTGATGGGGGGGGGGGGGCATAAGGAACTCTTTCCTTCTACATTGTCACACAAAGAAAACAGGTTGACTGGAACATACACTGACCACATAGATGGTTCTATGGATAAAATAATGACGAAGTAAATAAGTGTAAATTTAATTCACCCTTAGAGTTGTCTACTCATGAATGAAATCAAGTTGAAACTTGTATTATCGACTGTTTCCTACGGCCCCATTGAATTGGCGGTGATGATCAGACGCCGAATATAACGCATGGGACCGTGAAAACGGCTGTCGCTGCGGTGTGTACTTTGGTTACCTGTGTTCGGTGGAATTTCAGTTGCATCTGTTGGTGGTGGTTGTGTTGTAAGAATATTTGCAGTGGACTGAGGTTGACCCTGAGTGGTAGCAGCTCGCTGTGTTGTGGGATTCGTGGTTAGAATTTGACCAGCAGATGTTCCTGCACCAGCAGGAGTAGTGGAAATAACCGTTGTTTGAGGAGAGCCAGGCTTGAAGCTCACAGTGAAAATTATCACTAGAACTATTTTGGCGTCCGCTGACAACGGCGCCATGATTACCATTCAACGCAGGTATATGGGAAAAACGAGGGTCTATAAAATGGCTAGCCAGTAACAGGCTGCTGAATATTAATAAGCAACTACGTCCACATGTGTTTATGAATATTAATGAAGCGGCAAAGAGAAATTTCGGCCTATTGTATGGTGGGTGCGCCGTCAGTTCACATGCATGAGAACCTGAAATAAGAGCCTCAAAACAACACTGATGCTATCACAGGCCTGTACGACTAGGAATTTTATGGGGCGATTTTTATATGGTGGTTCAAAATTTATAGAAAAAAATAGTATTGGTTGAGATGATGATTCAGCTTTTAACTCTTTGCGAGATGCTTAGAAACCACTTTCTAAAATGTTAAAGAGCATTCAATTCTAAGAGGAATCTAAAGTTTATTTGATGAAAATCGGTTTTGAAATGACTAATATATCATTAAAAAAGTATTAAGAACAGAGTGATCCTAATAAAAGGTGGGAACCACCTTTTATTTCATTAGGATTGCTTTGTTTTGGATATCTCAGCAATTTCAAAACCAACAACATCAAAGAAACTTTGAATTCCTCTTATGCTTTTTCATATTTCATAAGGGGTTTCTCATTATCTTAAAAGATCATTATAAAACGTTGTAAAGGGCCGTTCACACTGGAGCGGTTTTGCGGCAGCGGCAGCGGCGGCGGTTTGCCGCTAAACTCTGCCGCAGCGGCACGCTGTGCACACTGGAGCGGTTTGCCGCGCGTAATATGCAAATTAGATTGTTGCCCTTGGGCACCTGCAGTTTATTGTAATCAATTACATAATTATCATGCACATGTATACCGTGAATACATTCCCCATGGATCTGAGAATTTACAAAATCACTTTCCCAAAACAAAACAAACAATAAAGGAAATCAAGGATGCGTAACATGCAAGAAGACTATTGGACAATCAGTACTGAAATCTCAGCTTTTCAACTTTTTGCTTTAAATAAAAAAGAACACTTTAGTATCAACACAGACTGTTCAATGAAACTGCAAAATATTCCTTGTGTTACTGATATTGGTATGCACGCAGAAATTATTGCATCGGACCACTGCCATATATACCGAGAAGGCGGTACATAAAATGTGTACATCCAACACCTCAATATCTCAAATATGATCTGCGAATGTCACATTTTCCTTGTTTTTGTTTTATTGGGTTTTTTTGTTTTTTTATACAAAATTAGCAGCATCCAAAGTAATGATATCTTATCTTGTTTCATGTTAACGAGAAAATGACTAGTATTTTTTTTTTTCTGGTGTCGGCAAAGTAATCAACTGTATGAAAGATGAGCTCTTAAAAAAAAAAGAGAAAAACCAGCAACATACTTCTTTAGTTGTCATTCCAATCTTTTACCATAGAATAGTATACCGGTATTATATATATATATATATATATATATATATATATATATATATATATATATATATATACATGTATATATGAAGAGTTTGTTTGCAAAAACTGATAAGTCCATTTTTGAAGATTTTGAGTTATGGTCTCTATCATAAGGTACAAAATAATACCTGGTCACTACATATAAAGGTATAGTTTTGAAGTTATGGCCAAAAGAAGCACAAATTTTCTTTTTATTTTCTTTACTTTTCTTGACCTTTAATCGCAAATATCTCCATTTGGCAAATATGGACTTATCGGTTTTTGCGAACAAAGTCTTCATATATATATATATATATATATATATATACATATATATGTAGATCATCATGATTGTGTCATTCATTTTCATGTGCATGTTTGTGTAATGATTTTTGTACTTCATAACTCACTTTTCCTACAGCGCCTTGAGCATGTTAGTCATGTGGAATTGGCACATTAAATGTATACTGTATTATTATTAGCATTATTACCGATGAACTCGATATGGATGAAATGTTAATGTTTGATTTGATTTATGTCATAGTTCATGCTCTTTTTGGAAGTGTCATAGTTACAAAGGTGAGGGGATGTTTTAGGGAATATGCCTACCATTCACTCTCCTACTCAAACCTACTAGATCTACGTATGTAGAGTATAATGTAATCCACAAACGGCCCATAATAAACTCACCCACATACTGTACTCCCAGCTATGGAAAAACAAGAGTAGCATTTTTACTCTCCACAACATGTGTTTTATATTATGCATGGGGAAGAAATCAATGGCCGTTTTGCATCCTCTTAGAAAAAACAAACAAACAAACAAAAACAAAAACCACACACACACACACACACACACACACATACGATGTCAGTTTGGATTTCAAATTCATACATCTGCATTACACCATTAAATCTACGCTTTCAGAAATCTGGATAGCATTTTAACAGACAGTCGATTTCCAAGTGAACCACACAACTGTTGGGTAAAGTGATTACCAAAAGCCAACTGAGGTCGGTTTTATCTTAAGCAAGTTTTGTGGAATTGCACTAAATCTTTTCTTCGAAATTTAACTACCGAATGAAAACATTAGTTAACAGGATTTTTTTTTAACCAACTTATGTCGGTAAATGACAAACATCACTCGAAATACACGTCAAACAATGTACATACACTAATACAAACCACACGTCAAATTTAGCACTTGAGACACTAATTCAGGACAATTGTTCCAACATACAATCTCATTTGATGTGATCTAATATGGCAGTCTGTTGCAGAAATAAAGTACAGTGTATACATATACTGTTAACATTTGCGAAGGGAAGTAATATAGCACATTCACATGTAAAATGAAAATTCACAAGATCTGACACTGTATGAGCAACTTTGCAAATCTGAATGGATAGAGATGAGTTGTCAAAACAATACAGTAATGGTAGTATGGTACTGGATTTTATGAATGATTGAAGTACATGTATGATAATTAACACCAACGTAATTTGTATCTTGGACCAATTTTCTATAAGCATATTATTCTCATCTCCTACATCTGAAAAAAAGAAGAATTAATTCAGTACAAATTCCAAGCAGAATTGCATACTTTACAACATATAACAAATAAGTTGTTTACATTTCACTTTCAAACCTCATAAGGACCAATCTTTCTAAGTAATAAGAAACAAAAAGTATTTGTATTACATGTACATGGGTCTAGGGCAATCATCCCCTGGGCAATTACCCCGGACCCTTCCCCTGGTTCTAATCCTAATCCTGAACCTAATCCTAACCCAAACTCCTAACCCTTGACCTAATCCTAACCCTAATCTTTACTCTTACCTCACCACTAACCTGTATAGCCAGGGGGTAATTGCCCTCTGGGGCAATTGCTCGGATACGCATGTACAAAAATCTGTTTGACAGGAAAAATATAGGAGAGAATAGGATTGAGAGAAAAGAGCAGTACAGAGTTCATCAAATGAAGTGAGCAAGAAAGAGCGGATACATAAGGGTGGATGAGGCTTGAGACTTACAATGATATGGACATGTATTGAAGTTACAAACACAAACACAAGAAAATCAGGATAAACAAAGGAATACAACAACTAGAAATGTCGCTAAGGCGACTGGTATGCCTCCGCCATAATGCATGATTCTCCTAATAGTCGTTGTAACTTGTGTTGGAACAAGGTGCAAGCATGGTTAGCAAAAATACTGTTGACAGATATTTAGGCCAGGTGAGGTCATTTAGAACTAGTCTCCATGGCAATGTCACAGTTTGGTGCGATCGATACATCCCTTGTCAACTTGTACACATTATGTGTGGGCGTGGTGTGTAATAATGGAATTAGCAGCTTTTCACATATTCAATGCTTGTCTACATTATCATAAGTAAAACTAACTCCTTGAAAAGTGAATACATGTACATGTTTCAGAGAAGCATTAACCACTAATAGTATCAATATAAAGTTACCTTATCATTCATACATGGTACAGGTGTACAGTCAAAATACAACAATATCCAAATGGCAAATGGCTTGTGAAATAACATGGTCACTGTTATGAGGAGATCACAATTAATGGGTCAGTGCCTATTTCCCTATAACATTGTATGTACTTCTCAAGCAAATGCTGTTTTATTATGCAGACTTGTTATGGGAAGGGTGGAGATGATACATAAATGGTTGCATTATGGTTGACTCGGCAAATTTAGAAAATAAGGGATGGATGCCAAAGTTTCAAATCCTCCTTGTTTGTACAGGAGTCCCTTTTAAAATGGTCTCACCGCCATGCAATGTGGCCAGTAGTTGCGATTTAGAACGAAGATCAACTTGAAGACAAGATCAGCTGTACCCACAATGCCTTGAGGACTGTGCCCTGTGCTCCACAACTGCAGATACACGTACCTGAAGAGGGTATAATTTGCTTTCTCCAATAAGAAGAATGAAGGGCTGTGACTGCGGATGTTCTGTGTCGACCACATATGAGTAGTTAAAACAGTCCTTCCTGGAAGAACGAAAAAGGCAGGCATATATGGAAACAGTGTAAAAATTTTTAGAACATATTGATGTGCACTATTTTCTTATGCATTTATACACATGATGTTTCCAGTAATTTTGTATCATATATTTACTAGCAACTCCAGCAAACTAGGAGCAAGAGTGACCAAGATCAGAAGGTCATTCTTTAAAGCTGAAGATCTACTATGCACATGCAGGAGTGAATCAAACATGATATCTGGAAACAGGGGGCAAAATTGTTTCAGAAGGGAATGGGGAGGTAGTACAGGCCTGTAAGAAAGCTACAGATCACAACAGAACAATTCACACAATTCTGGCCTTCATGGTGCTATTTGTTTGTTTGTTTGTTTGTTTTTTTCCCATGTCTAGCTTAATTACAAACCAGAACTGTCTTTGCAAAGAAGTGTACCTCTAACTTTGTCTTAAGTCAATTTTTTTTGACCAAGCCCCCCCCCCCCCCCCAAAAAAAAAAAATAAAATAAAATAAAATATAATAAAAGTGACAGACAATTTTACATTCAAAGTTATATTTAACTTGCATTTTCATGTCCTCCGAAACTGATTAAATTGGTATGGGCCAATTACTAGACCTAGGCACCTATGGTACACTATAATATATACTATCAAAATGATTGATTGGTTCATGCTGCATGTTGTCAGACCTGTCAAATGTATGGGATGTTGCCATATACATTATAAAGAAAGAGAAGAATCTACATACATGTACACTTCCTTGAATGAAGGGGCAGGGTAAAGATTAAAAGATGTGCCTTCACAGAAATTTCACTCTTAAGTTAAGATCACTCTTTAGTTCTAGGTGACATACAAAATAATGTACCTGTGTTGTCATTAGAATCATCAGGTACACTACAATACATGTACCATCACTTCCAAAATAAAGTTGTTGTTTTTTCCTCCCACAGGAGTAGGTCAAGTTCTGAACAATGGTTATGGTATAAATGTACCTAGAATGTCAATCTTTTGAATAATGCACTTTCAGTAAATCCTGAAAGCTGAAACTCACAGCTTTCCAGTCAATGAGTGAGCTTGCATCAAAGCCTGGTCAGGGATGCAGCCTCCTTTGCATGGTCTTTCCGCATTCACTGAAAAGGAGGGAAGTAGATTCAATCACTGTTTACCTGAGGGTAAATAATATTCATACAAGTGAGGTGTTATACAAATGATGTGTTATACATGTACAATGCATTATAACGTTATTTCCTTACATGAATAGGGGGAACTTTTTACTCAGCACAAAGAAAATGTAATATAAACAGCTCTCTTTTAAAAAGCACCTTAGCCCTTCACTCCCATAACCAACACCACATGCAGGAATTGATTGCCTGAACTTTTGATATCTGATTTTTGCTCTTAAATTGCTCATTTTGCAGCACAGTGTAAGTATTACTAAAATGCTAAGTGCTTATATCAATGAAACTATTCATGAAAATATACATTTGGTATTGCTACCAACATGAATTAATGCACTGAATTACCTGCAGAACACAATACAGAGGGTCATCTTTCCTACTGAGGAACACAAAGGACTGGCACAGCCTCCCAGAAGAAGTAATGGCTGCTTCAACCCTTGATACAATATGTCAAGGGTCAGCAATTAACCAACCACTGCATCACTGGCATTTCAATTGTATGAATGAGGGTACCACCTATCGGCACCCTATGAATTTGCAGCTCGTTTATTCCAAAAGTATAAAACATATTCACCAAAGTTTTTCCTCAAATAACCTGTAAATACTGCAGTTTCAAATCTTGTGACCGTTCTGTTGATTCCAAATCTCTGTTGCAAAATTATGCAATTGTAGTGCGTGCGATGCATTTTCTTTGCGTGGCTGAAAAAGGGTACCTCACAATCTGCACCCCTTCCCTCCATAGGTAATACATGTGAATTTCATAGTCATGCATTGTTACTGAATACTGTGTGGATGTGTAATTGAAACGTGTTTAGTTTGTTTTGTTGGCTTGATTTTCGTTTCTTTGTTACTGTTTTCATAGCTATAAAATGGCACTTAATCCCACGCGTACCTTTTTGTTCTATACGCAAACAGCCATGATACGCAGGGTGTCGATGTACCCTGCCGATAGCTGGTACCCTTACCATACATTGAAGAAACCGTCCAAGTCTATTGATTGTGGGAAATGTGGGCATCTTTGGAAAGGCAAGACAAGATAATGCACACGTATGCTTACCAGCTACAGTACAGTTACAGTTAAAGTGATTTTAAAACATTACCCTTAACTTGGTCAGACTCAGCCCGAGACTCATGAGAGGATTTGATTCACTTTCTAACAAGACAAATCAGTCCTACTCCTACTTCACTGCCTGTCTGATGATGCGAGACTGAACGCAAGTAAATTCAAGTAGATTGTCTTTGTCATGCCAATGCCAATGGACAAATTTGTGGTTATGTGTATGCATTTATACCAGTGCGGTGGCAGTATGGCAGCACAAAAACACCTACGTAGTACGTGACCTAGATCTAGGCCTGTATAAAGGCAGAGTCAATACCCAGAACATACCTAAAGGGCCTAGACACTAATGCACGTTAGGTCTAGAAACTTTAGACTAGAGTCTAGAACTATGTCTAAAAAACGTTAACAATAAAACAGTATCAGGCCTAGAGGCTAGATGTTTCTGTTGTTTTTATTTGAGTTTATTTGCCGTTTATTGACCATTTTTTCCTCGTATTAGCTCTAATTAATGCCAAATTTTTACTTATGAATTACTTTCTAATTCAAAAAAAAAAAAACTCCCTCTTGGGAGTCTTGGCTCTACTAGGCAGGGCCTACATTATTCTAATTTTATTAGAAATAATTCAAAAATACTCTATGATATCAAATATATCTCACGTTAGAGTGTCTAGTCTACTAACAGTTAAGAAACATATTGTAACGTTGAATATGTTGCATACGCCTGCCTACGTAACTTTTTTTCTTTTTTTAATGAGGATATTGTTAGGGCCAGGCCCTACCGCCTGCCTACCGGTATACAATCCACCATATTGTGGTCCATTTATCATATGAGAAGCCCTTCCCATCTATGGACTCCATACATTACTGGTCATTAGTAGGTGTGGGACTAGTCAGATAGTACGAGTGCTCCTACTGGACCTAGTAGTTCTAGATCTACTCTAGACTTCAAGGCTTCAGTACCACGTTGGCAGAATACTACTAGTATATCAGACATAGATAGGCGTATATGGGACTGTGATAGACTGCTTTCTTTCGCTGGCGAGTCTGCGTCTATGGCAAAATACGTGGAAAGTTACAATCTGCAATGTAGCCTCTGCAAGAGAGTGACCGCTGTCAAGGGTCGAAACAAATGGCAAAACCTTGAGAAAACCAAATGAGCAACTTACCATTTAGCCCGATTTCATCACCAATGGTCTCCAATTCGATATTTTCCTCAGGAGTGTTTTTGTGAACATAATTGAGTTTATTGTACAAAAGTTGTCTTTTCTGGACGTCTTCGTTCCGCTCTTCGACCGACGTGTTGCACCTTCGCGAGACTCTTTTTCAAGCTAAAGTTTAGACCCCACCCACATAATGACGTCACGAACTGTACTCTATTATGATTGGTCAATAGCAACCTCGCCGCAGCGGCAGACTAGAAAAATCGCTCTGGGGAGCGATTCGAGAAAACCGCTTGCGGTTGCCGCTCTGAAAAGTCACCGCTACCGCTCCAGTGTGAACGGTTGTACATGAACAACACGCGAGGGATTTTTGCGGCACGCCGCTGCCGCTGCCGCTGCCGCAAAACCGCTCCAGTGTGAACGGCCCTTTAACCTGTTCAAAGCCCCATCTCAACCGAAACTATCCATCCCTTTAACATTTTATATACCCCTTTCAGACATTTCATCTAGAGGGGCCCAATCAGGGACGGTCATATTTTCAAACTTAAAAATCAATAGCCTATAGGCCTATGATTTGGCTCCAGAAAAGTTTCAGCTCTGATCTTCACTTTGCCATTCCAGCATAATCCTTCTTGGGTTTGTGCTGTTGACTGTATAAATCACCTCTTTCAGGTTGATCATTTTCTGGTAATGAATGGAAAGGACAGTGCAAGATTTGAACAATGTCACTTTAAACATGATAATACGAAGAAAATAATTGTCCATTGAGCAGCGCCGTCAATGATATGAAAAACTCAGAATGGCTATCAGCAGTGCAGATTAGCTGTAAAAGCCTATAGATGGCTAGCCAGTAAAGTCATATAACACTGACAATGTGAAATGGAAAAAAAAAGAGAAAAAAAAAGAAAAGAAAAAGATGAGTAACGAATTGATGACTTCGCCCAGCATGTGGAGAATGATTCCAGACCAGAATGCAAATGATTTCATTTTAACCATTTTTTAACTACCAAACAGAGTTTGATGACTCAATTTGTCAATTATGGGCCTACCACAGGCATGATAAATACAAACTTTCTTTGGTCTGTAAAAGTAGGTCTAATGATAATGTGACATTCCACCCACGAATATCCTTCAGGTTGATCTATGTTTTTATTTGATATCTATACCTTCAAGAAATTTTCTTTCCTCTATCAAAAAAAAAAAGTCCTTTCAGTAAGAACTTCATCAACGTACTTGAGTATTAGTATCATTTTGCCACTGCTGCTATAATTCCATGGAAAATAAAGACAATTCAACAAAAGCTCACCTTTTATAAAACGTACGACTTCCTTCCACTTGTCTCTGACATGTTGAGGGTGACATTATTTCCCTCCCTTCAGAAAGAGGTAAACCAAGTGCTCCTTCCAAATGAAAATATGATTATATTTTGAATCCTTTTTATATTTTCTTTACATTATTATTCAAATGTGACATTACAGAACATGGCAGTCTTCTTGTCCATTCATAACTTTTTACCCAACGGATGGTCTAATTTCCCTCAGTCTTGGTGTTTTAGTAAAATTTCTGCATTTTTACTTCGCAATCCACAAATATTTGTTACCCTTTTAATCCAAATTGAGTTCATTCGGACTTGGCGATTGCGCAGGAGCTCGATATTATAATTATGTACATGTATAAATTAATACGTGCACTCAGTATCACTGTCATGGTACTAGCCAAGCGTACTGTATTCACAGCACGTTCTTCCGTCCCCCCCCCCCCCCCCCCCATTATATTTTTGCTCATTCATATTCAGTAGCCGCCTAGCCCGTTACTGGCTAGCCATTTTATGGACATACATCTTGTGCTAAGATCAACCAAAACCGAAAACCCACCATGAGTACGATTCTACGGAGATCACTGACTGCTTTTTGCCGTAAGAACGATACTATTTTTGGCGTGCCCTATTATTTATATACGTTTTTGTCGTACGTATGATTTTAAAAATATAATGATTTTATAATTTCATCTTGAGAGGGACAAATTAACTATAAATGACTGTGCAGCTCACTGCCATTCTCAGTGATTGTCACACTTACGCGCTCCACGCTAGTCCCATACGCTCACATTTCTGTGGTAACTAGACATGAAAGTATCAGAGTATCTAGAGTAACTAGACCCAGTTCTAGGTCCTAAACAGTTTCAGCTAGCAGGGCGGTTGTCTACTTGTAATGTATCTTTCCTGGGCCATAACTGTCCTTTTTTTAACTACTCTAGCTCTAGTACTAGTACCTTGCGGGGTCTATATGCGCCATAGGCATGCATAGTATAGGCCTTAAGTTAACTTAATATTTATAATAAATTTAAATAAGAATCTAAAACGTGGGTCTACATGCTACAACTGTGTTAACTGTATAGTGTATGGGTAGCTAGGCATTGCCTAACTGCACGTTGGGGCTGCGCACTGTAGCATTCAGGATCATGACAGAGGTAGTATGGCGGATGAATATCAACTTAAAATCGAAAAAGTTCTTCAATTTGAAGACTTAAAGGTGAAGTTGAAGTGTTGACAACAGGTAACGTGCAACGTTTGGTTCTGCCAATTCTACAAGTATAGTCCCTTTTTGCTTCTGTTCGAATTGATGACTTAATGTGACTCGGTCGAGAGGAACCTGGGAGAACGACATCTTATCAAGTCAATGGATTTGAAATTTGTGCGCATGCGCTGGCCGTCAATTCAGTGTAGCTCTCACATGTTCCTCTCGACCGAGTCACACGGTGTTGAATGTTGTCTGCTGAACCGAGCTCCGCCATTTGTGTTAGCGATTTACCGGTACATGCTTTTTCACCATTGACTAACACTAGCCCCTAGGGATTATCATTTTCGTCATTTCAAGTTCGGTGCTGGTGTTAGCGTTGCTGTGCGAAACCCACATTCACGTCCATAAGTAGGTAGACCTCTCTTCGTTTTACGTGCAAAGTCTATGCTAATGCAGTGCTCGCCCATGTAAACGTAAATGAACACTCAAGACATGACTACATAAATCTGAGCCTTGGAGCAAAATAAAAATAGTTGTATTTTGGGGAATGGATGAAATTTGTGGCATTTTAATCCGTCTTCCTCACTATGTGTCTAAAACTAAGCAGGTTTGGCTACATCTTGAATATTTGACTGTAATCACGCGCCATCACTTCTTTCGTCGCGCAATTCCCGCGGAGCTCGCTGTGCTGTGATTACAACACCTACACTGTAGTGCTGGTGATCGATAATTTTGATCGGTATCGCCTCGTTAATCTGACCGTCGGTGTTGGAGCTCGATTTAACGCTGTTATTTGGGAGCTAGCACTAGCACTGAACTTGAAATCACCCACTGTATGCCATCGGATTATCCTCAATCCTCTCCACTGTCAATTTACTTTAAATCATATGTTTGTTTGTAATGAGGTATCCAAGCAATTCAAGATCATTTTGTTTTTATTTTTGTTTCTTTCTTTTAACTTCTATAGACCTCTCGAGGAAGAAGCCAGATATTCTTCACATGTGCAGAACATTTGTATGCCAGAATGTTTATTCAAGCTTTCCACATCCAGTTGCATGCAGTAAACTTTATCCAATGTCCAGCTTGCTGCCAGATAATTCAAGGTGAGAATTGTACAATCGACTGTTTGACCCCATGAACAACAGTGACAGCAATGATACAAATTATACAACTTGGTAACAATGTGGAGTAAATATATCTTTCTTTTTTTTTTGTTTTTTTTTGAGTGTTGTTTTTTTTTAGTACTGGTATGATGTGTTACTATGTTTACGTGTAGCAGTTGTTATTGCAGTATGCATGCCATTTCTAGGGTTACCTTCAATATAGAGGGTTCAATTATCATTTATTTTCAGTTGATGAATGTACTGTACAAGTATGATCTCCTGGTAACAGGCAAATTTAGCACAAGCAAACTGAAGGAGTTAAAAAAAAGATGAAAAATTGTATGTTTGCTCTTTGAAGTTGTGCTGAATCATGAAGGCAAAGAATATGAATGGCTCTTCATTATGGATGCAAGTATTTTAGAAGACCAAGTTCCATAATTGTGTACTTCACCAGATCATAGAAAGAAGTGTAAATGCTTTGAAGAGTCTTAAATGGTTGCATGCTTTGAGTCCATAAGTCCACATAGTACATGTAGCCAGTTAGTACCTAGTCATTCTTGATCACTCTAGAAGCAAGTGTTGACCCTGGGGGACATAATTTGTATTTGATGATGCCATTTCCCATGGTAGCTACAGTAGATATCATGTTCAATTCATAGTGATCTTTTTTATATACATGTATATATATGGGATACATGTATGTGTGTCTCTTGTTTGTTTGTTTGTTTGTTTGTTGGGCTTCAGTACAGTATATTTATGGGAATCAATTTCTTCATAATAGCAATGCTAACATCAAGAATGCACTGTTGATGTTGAATGTTCCTGCAGGCAACCTCACAGGCTCTGTTCATCTTTGGTACCAAGTCTTCATCCTCCTAATTCATCAGGTGGGTAAGCAAGCATGTGTGGACTGGTGTATGATGCAGGATGTAGAAAGAGAGAACTGGAATTTTGTGACGTGTGAGCTCAAGTCTTTTCATCTCTTATAAACCCTTACAGAGGTCTCAAACCAAATGTGTGTTGGAGTTCTTCGCAATCAGGAAGGATGTGCCCACCATGTTTGTATAATTTTCAGATTTAACCTTTCAGACAAATAAATCAGGAAGTGTATGACTTATGCTTTATGTCCATGTTTCATCAAGTCATGTAATGTGATAATTAAAACAGACAAGAACAGTAAGCTTCACTCTAAAGTTTACATTTTGTTTAATGAAGTTTACTCTACATATTAGCATCATGCCAGAGTAATCTTATGCTCCAAAGATTCTCAGTATCACTGGTGCAAAGTGTGAATTAACACTTGATAAAAAAGGATACCCCACTTTACTAACATGCTTTAACCAAGGTACTTGTGCTCCTTGTAAACTTTTATTGCTCGCACTTGAGGACTGGCTTCTGGGGGAATTGCAAGTGCTAAGTCTTGAGGTTACAGACACACATATGCAACATTCAGTTGTGTAAACTCCAAATAAATTGAAAAATATATGACTTCCAAGGAGAACACAAATGAATAAATTTGATGTGTAACCCTTTGCAGATGTATGCAAGCATATAAATTACAATTGTCATACAACAGTGAATGACATGAATTATGCTTTGTAAATTGATTTTAAAGAGACATTATTCAGATAAAAGAAATGTTATCATGCTGCTAGCTGTTGGAATAAAAAAAAAAAAGCTGTACAATGTATGTAGAATACTGGAACACAATCAGTATGGTTGCATGAGCAGAAAAGAAAGAATGAAATAAGACAAATCTCTTAAAGTACTTCATGCACTGAACACCCTATCCAGACATCTTTTAAAAGTCAGTGTTGAATGTGGATAGTCCAGTGAAATATTTGTTTGAATTTATGTAACAGCTAGAACGAGGGCATTTAATGTTTGCTTAATTCCTGAGATATGACAAAAAGTATTAAAGGCAATGCTGAACACATAATATCTATCAACATAGTGCAGTTGAAGAGTGTGCTGTCTTTTCAAATTCTCTAAACTGCTTTCTTGACCCTTTCACTCTCCATAACTCTGGCAGATTTCAAAACAGACAATAAAGTCCTGTTAGAGTTTGGAAATTGTAATCTTTCAGTATTCCATTCTTCTTCTTTGCAATCACAGATGTTGTAGATGCTGTCAGTGGTGAAATCGCCCAGGGCCACACACGCCTTTTCGCTGTTGTCCATCTGTCTGGTTTGCAGCACAAAGTCACCGTCGGTGATCTGATACTTGTTCAGAATCATTTGCCCCCTGATGTCGGAGAGAGGATACGACTTGAAAAGGTGTGGATATTGACCCAATTTTGATGTCATCTGTTGATTTCGTTAAGATTGTCATCATAGCGTCATGGATTTGTCACTTAAACTGTGGAACACTTTTGAGTCTTGGCTTAAATTGTAAAATGAGATGAATATGGGGAGAGTAGCCACACTACAGGAAGGTGATATGGTATTTATTCTAGGTGTTTTGTATACACGTTAGACTGAAATTTGCTGTCCCACAAACAGGATAAGAATCATTTCCAGTTTCTCTTTTACATGAATGTTGCCTTGTTGACTAAAATTTGCTTGTTGATTGCTTGTCTTTTTTGTGCTGTAAGTAATTTAATGCAGCATTATGACTATGAGTAGGTTTGTCTTAAAGTACTGACAAAAATCTCTCAGTTGCTGTGGTTATACAGGTAAGGCTTTCTGTTGCAGCAACCTGTTATGGTAGAATCAAAGGATTGAATGCTGGCAACACTTGACATTTGATAGGACTGAGTTTGGGGACCTCTAAATCATGGTCATTAATTGCACTGGTGATCAATCTATTCTTTGCATGAAGTATGGGAACATAGACTCACTGATCAGGGGTGTATATGTATGAACTACTTGATGTCAGCTTTCTGTTTTTAAGTTATTATGATGGATCTGTTATACTCTTCCTCTGCATCATAAATTTGCTGTGATCAGTCATGAAAAATGCCGAGGCTTGTCTTCCATGTAAAGATTGAGGCTTTTTGACTGCTACCCTCTTCATGCTTTTCCTGACAACAGAGCTTGATTTTGTCTACGGCGTTAACATTTATAGCAAATCACTGAGTTTAGTGTAAATGATTCCATTATTCACATATTAAAAACAAGGACCAATCATAGGGTAACACCATTCCTCAAAGAGTTAAATATTATATCTTGTGCAGAATTGTAAATGTCTCTACTGCTTCCAAGTGATGTTTTGTATGGTCACTACTGATTGAAGATTGTAATTTCTGTCCAAAGCAAGGACAAGGACTTCGCATTCAAGTAGTAGTGTCCATTGTATATATTTTTTTTTCTCACATAAACATTAGAATATGCATACTTCAGGATTTGGCTTGACAAATACAGTTAGTAGTACTTGCAACCCCAACTATTTTGTACTCATTGTAATTCATTATGTGTCTCTTTGTTCTATGCATACTTATCATTTTATAGGTTCTTCTGGTTGGTGGAGATAACTTCACATTGATTGGAAAGCCACTCCTCAGGTAAACTGTCTGAAGAAATAAAGAGCAGTTTTTCTTCATTATCATTTCATGTAACAATGATAATACCCCGTAAAGAGTTTATTAATGGCAGTAAATAAAATAATGCTGATTATCATTATCACCATCATATCACTCATACTTTGACTCTGTGTTATATGACAGTGCAGACAAGTGAAAGCCTGTAACTGATTACTGAAGGTAGTAGAATGCAGAGGTAACGCAGGGTAGTGGGGTAGTGATATTGCAAATTATGATATTACTTTAAATGACTATCAAAAGTGATATTGCAGTATATGATATTGCTTTTAATTAGCATGCTTCATATTCAGTTGCAGTAAAATGCCATGAATTTCCTGATTTCGAAGTATGGCATGTGAACTGTATTGGTCAAATTTTGAAATACATTGTAGTAGGTCTGAAAATTGTAGATATTTGGAGGTTTTGTCATCACCTAATATCACATGTCTTTAGAAACAACCAAACAGCATTTGAATTTTATATGTCATCTTATCTTCAGTCTGGATGCAGTTAGAGTGGAAGCCACAATAATTGAGAAGACCATTAGTGAGAAAAAGGTCGTCTTCAAATTCAGAAGAAGGAAACGTGCTGCAAAGTACAAAGGTGAGACAGTGTGACAAACTTACGATGATCATCAATACCGTGGGAAGATTTGTGCTTCCGCCCTGAAAGGTGCTGGGAACATTATGTTTTCTGGTTTTCTGTGTGTGCATTTGTCCATTTCATTATTGTCATCTAAGAGAAACTGCATGATGAATTTGCTAGGTACATGTACCTGGTCCAGATGTGCTACATGAGGCGTAGATCAGATGCTTCATTTTTTTTTTATTTTTTAGAATCTCTCAAGGTATAGGACAAAGGTCAGGGAACTTTGGTTAAAATTAACATTTTCAGCTATTCCTTCATCTACAACATGTCCAGTGGTGATATGATTTTTGTTAGATATGTAAAAATGAATAAACAATTATCAGAATCCAAAGAAATGAATGTCCCTTCTGCTGCACCTTCCTGAAAAGGTTACCTTTCTGTTTTTCCTTTCTTTTTTCTGTTTACAGAAAAGTACACAGATCTGACTGTTCTGCGAATAAACAGCATTGAAGTTTCACCAAAGCTGACATGATGACTGGGCCTTCTTGTTCCAGTTGAGAGAGAGACATTTCAAATCAGACAGAGTTTGCAGCGGTTCTGGACATTTCACGCAATGCTACTGTGATAAGCAGCATATTAAGTAACTGTGCCTCAGCTGTGCGTGTTCTGGAACTCAAGGGACACTCAACTGTTTTTGAAGTGGAAAAGAAAAAATGGAACACCATCAAGAAACGCTAACGTCCTAGTCACTGATACAGATAACAGATGCACTGCTAATCCATGGGAGAGCTTGGAAGGGATCAGAATGTTGAAGATGTTGCCATGGTACACATGAATAACACGTGCATGTATATTCTCATATTGGAGCGACCATAATCATTATACTGACTTTACCCATCTGTGGACGATTTTCAGGCTGTCAGGCAGAGATGTGTGTTAATCATGAGCACTCTGAAGTCCATACATTTGCATATTTGCAATGCAAATATAATGCAATCTTCAGCTACTCTTGGCAGAACAGCATTCAGATTCTGAATATTAGTCACCTGC
Organism: Diadema antillarum; assembly: GCF_040938485.1. Lineage (NCBI taxonomy): Eukaryota > Metazoa > Echinodermata > Echinoidea > Diadematoida > Diadematidae > Diadema > Diadema antillarum. Next base: position 611,552 of record NW_027270948.1, read on the forward strand.
AATGATAGGGCTGAAAAGATCAATTGTCAAAAGCCACCAAAATTCATCTTAAAAGTAATATTCCAACCAAAAATACAATATCCAGCCATAAATTCCATTCATCAAGTGTATTTTGTTGTGTGACTAGGTGTGAAGCCATGCTTCCCAACCATTTTAATTCTGAGACCCACTTTGGCCCCTAAAAAGATTTTTGAGGCCCAGTTAAATCAAATACAAATTAATTGTATGTATATATATATATTTTAAGACATTGTGGCCCACAGGTTGAGAAGCATGAGTGTAAAGCATCGAAAGTAATTGGATATGCACATCATAAACTTTAAAAAAAAAAAAAAATTCTCTATTCAAAATGATGTTAAGGTCAATCATCTGTCAGAGGTCAAGAAATTTTTCATGGCAATATGAAAGGTCAGTTGCATGCACATGTATGGCACACACTGTTTAGTGATTGTGATAGAAGTGGAGGCATTTCATTTAACTAAGAAGCAGTGGAATTTATTTCAACTGCAAATTTTTGGTGTGGAAATACACATACTCACAAAAGGATTTGAGAGAGAACAGAAGACATACACGTAGTAGTTTTTATATTTCAGAAGTCAAGTAAGTATACTTGATAAGGAAAATGTTGGCACTAACTGAAGAACTATTCAGTCAGTGTAGTGTATGATGACTATGATGGACTGAAAAATAGATGCATCATCATTAAATATTTGCCTTGCACAAGTGATTGTCTTGTATATCATCTTAGTACTTGATTGAAGTTTTATCCCGATTTCTGAGTTTGTGTGGTATTTAAAGAAGAATGCATAAGAGACATTATTCTTTTATATAGAACAGCTATATAAGTGTGTTGTCTAGTTATTTAAGTCTTCACATGATAAAGACATTTAAGTTAGTTAGGTTCCTTCCTCAGTTATAGATATTCACTAACTGAAAGCAGATTTTATGGCAGAATAACTACCAAACACACCTGTAATGAAATCATGCTTACAACTAGTGTCCAAACATTGTTCCCATTATCTGCAAAATGCTGAATGTAACTCATGCTTCCTAAAAACGTAATTTAGTACATTGTATGTAAACAGTTTTAGATAGTAAGACATACACAGAAATTAGGGAAAAAAATCATTACACATATGTCTAACATGTATGTTCTCAAGGAATCAGTTCTAACATTTGTTTGTATGTTGTACTTGATCTCGTACAACAATTATGTATGTGGAACATTTTCTAGTGTGTGTGTTGGGGTAGTGATTTTGGCAGTTTTTGTGTGTGTGTGTGCGTGTCGGACTGATACCATTGACACGAGAATGCAGTATTTAATTTTTTTTAATACACAGAATACAGAGAATGTAACCATGTATGTCTTTTGAGGGTTCCATCCAGACATTCTTCATCGAGCAAGGGGGGGGGGGGGGGGGGGGGGGGGGAATTGACCCTTGACCTCAACAACCACAAGCACTACCCCACCCCACCCCTAAATATACATGCATATACTAACACGCAACACACATAATATAATATTTATATTGAATGTATTTCCGTATAGTGTGTGTGCGCGTGTTTGCGTGTGTGTGTGTGTGCATAGAGTGTGCATATACAGTATATAAAGCATTTTCACTACACTGCATGTGCATAATGTATGTCGAATTGCCAACAGAGCCCTTTCTTTCTTCTTCTTCCCCACCCCCCCCCCCCCCCCCCCCCTCTCTCTCTCTCTCTCTCTCTCTCTTTTGTAAATCTATCGTTCACAGCCATTACATGTTAAGGCGAGATTTTCGCGGTATTTGGAAGCTTGTCAAATCAACTCCAAACCACAATTCTTTGGTACACCTTCAGTCTCTTGTTTTTTTCTTCTGTAGGGAAACAATACGTCAATCTTGTTTTTATTCACACATTGAACATCTTCACTTTCAAGTTGAGAACACACACAGATGTATATACAGCACTAATTCAAACACTTTAGATGACAGTAAAATATCTGGACACAGAACTTTGCTTATGTTATACAATAGAAACCAGAACTAAAACACAGAATGACAATTTTTTCAACGTTCAAAAGAATGTCATAAATAATCTTCTCAAATGAGAGACACATCTTATGCGCTATTCTCACAAAAATCGATAAAACATCAGAGATATAAAGAAAGTCATCCTGATATGACCAATCAGGTGATTCGCATGCATAAATATTTTCAACAATTACATTGCAATTTAGCAGTCAATACCATATTACATTTATATGACGTCTATTACAGCTTTCCTTGCTGTACATAAAATCCACTTTTGCCCCCATACCGACATTTTACATCGAATAGAATTTCATTAAGTCGATTTTTCTCTCAAAATAAATACAATTGCTCTGAAAATATTATGAAGATATACATTCAGACATGCTTTATACACTCCTCAATTGCACTAATATTGGAATACAATACATGTATTTTGTTCAAAGTAAATTCACACGAGATTCACAACACAGGGAATTGTTAAAGTAAATTCACTCAAAACGTAGTTGTCGTAATTCTTAGTTGAAAGGAAGCTTCCAGCCTGCGAGAGGTAAATTTCTAAGAGGGCACTGTCACAGCAAAAAGGAAAATTGGTATAAAAGGGATAAAGAGGGAGAGGAAGGAGAAATAAGAAAGATAATGTCATTAAGCGAATGTGAGAGCTGGTACAATCAAACAACCATTGTATTGGAGTTAAGAAACATGAGGAAAATGTCATATAGATAGGTTCACATGGTACGCCACGCAGCTATTAATAACATCTGAAAGGAACATGCAAAGTGTTCAGCGAATGCAAAGTGGAGTATGAAAAAAAGAAAGTCGGGTGAAAATAAACTGGAAAGACGGAGTTCAGAAAATGAAAGTAGGCCCCAAAATTCTACGGTGTATTCAAAGATTGAGTAATACCATAACAAACACGCACCAATCCTTGTAAACATGCCTAAAGGGATAGTATATTTTTGGTGAGACTGGGCTTCAGGTTTTCAACTTTTTTGTGTGTGAGATGAGAAACCTGCTATGAAATATAAAAGAGCATATAATTCTAAGAGGAATTCAAAGTTTATTCAATGAAAATTGGTTTTGAAATGGCTTAGATAGTCAACAACGCGATCTTGATAATAGATGGGACCCACCTACCATTAGGATCGCTTTGTTGTACTTTGTTTTAGGATATCTCGGCCATTTGAGAAACGATTTTCATCAAATAAACTTTACATTCCTCTTATAGTATTGTGTGCTTTTCAACATTTTATAAGTAGATTCTAAATATCTCACAAAAAGTTAAAAGCTGAATCCTCATCTCAACCAACACTATTCCATCCCTAAGCTGGCTCGTTAATGGAGCCTTCACAACCTGCTGTATTCACTACGATCGACACTTATACGTCATTACTGGCTACCAACAGAACTGTTTGGTGTTACAGTATAATCTAAAATTATACAACATTTAAGTTTGGAAACAATTAACCTTGTTAAATCTTCGGACTTGGGATTGCAATGACAAGGTGAAAACCTGTGAGAATAGATTCATCGGCAAGTAAGCTAAATACTATAAAGAGGAAAAGACTTGGTTGATACAAGGAGGATACCTGCTCGGTCAATGCATTTGTTTCATGTGGCCGTATTGATACTCGACTAACTGCAAGGAAAAAAAAAAATAAACCAGTTACTCTAGGGGGGATCAGAATTATAGAGTATATAACATGACCACATCTACATAATGCTGCAGTTTCTGCTGGTATATGGCTATACTTCAATCGCTAATTGTCTTACGCCTAATGAACATCATGTGTGACGACACAGGTTGTGGCCAATATACCGATCCTTTTAACTAATTTGCTCAGTACAACTTATTGCTGCCATAATACAGTGGTAATAGTTTCTAATACTGTACGATACAATTTCCAAATTGTATTGGGAACGATGTAGTCAGATTCAATTACCAGACAGTGGATGAAGAGGGTTTACAAGATATAAAAGACTTAGAGGAATCGTGCAAAGCGGACAGACAGGAGAGGATACTCAACCGTCATTATATTCATCAATGTTAACGACAGTCATGCTATGAAACCATAGCATCGTATGACTAACAGCTATTTATTCCGAAGATTCGTTAGTTCCAAAATGAAACAGGTGTTTGTTTGTTTGTTTGTTTTTTGCACTTTTTGTAAAAGAAAATACCGTGAATGATTCAAAAACATATGATATGACTTTTTTTCTCGTAAACTAAAGTCTCAGGGAGGATGATTTGTGTGTACATTTTAGCGCACGACATTTTATCGTTTGTCTCGAGCAGTTGCGCGGATGGGTTCCCTGTGCTGGAAGGACGTTGATTCTCAGTTCCTAGCAAAATTGATTTCAATAGAGTGGTGGGGACTTTAGATTATCCATATACCCTACCGTCAGACAAGAAGGAGTTTCCGCAAAGGAGCAAACAGCAAACAAAAACAAAAATCAAAATTCATTAAGCAGCATAGCTCAATAAAAATATTTGCTTTGATCAATCTCATTTAAGTTTGGGAACAACTAACCTTGTTAAATCTTCGGACTAATAAGCCCTTTTGAGTTTCATATATAGATGAAATGAACTCTTAGTATATCGAACCCTAGTACACTTTCGGAAAACGAACCTGCAAAATAAAGAGCCGTTGGATTAATGCAATACTGTAGTCATAAAGACAAAGGAATCTCCAGGTACAGTTGTGTACTAATAGAACGGTTGGAATGACAAGCACTTTCCACTCTATGCATCAGCTTAGTCCCCTTTCTGTACAAGACCGATAGTGCACTACGATATCTTGAAATCAAAATTATAATTTGTACACATTGCCATTAGCACTTCGCCACACAATCGTCAGAAAACATAATGTATACAGATACAATAAATTCAATGTGATAAAAACTGTTCAACATCATACATTAATTTTGTTATCAATACAGCACGGCTAAAAACGTGACCAAAAATCTTCCTTGATACACTTTATTCAGAAAAGTCTTTACAATATCAAGAATAAATAGCTTCTCTGGTCAACTTCGCAAACTTTTTTTTTTGACAGCAAGTATATATGATTCGAGGTAGTATTTACAAGATAAATTGTCAAGGGAGATACATACAGAAGACGTTGACATACTGAATTGACTTTTCCATACAAAAGTATGTAGTAGAGTGTATATAACATAATATATAACTTGCAAGTTACGTCTATATCACAAATAAATGAATACGTCTATTTCAAAATAGTAACATTACAAGCACCTGAATATATCACATCAGATCAAAAGATCGTATAATCGTCTATACTTGAGTTAACACTATTGTTACACTGGCTGTAGTAAATTTTACCACCATCCATCGGTAACTGCAGGTAATGTCCATTTGATGTCATAGATGATCCAGCAACAGTTTGTTTGTAGTCTTTTACATGACGTCATACTGACCCGCACACAAATGTCCCTTATATACCGGGTGTAATGGGAGGACGGTATGATTATTGACTAAATAAGGAAGAAGTCTTCATTTTCAAGGCATTCTTATAGTGTTCAAAAGAAGCCGACTGAATACAGCTTTGAATCAGTTGCAAACAGTATAACATAAAATCTAAAGAGTTGTCTGTCTTTCTTTGTTTAGGTGGAAAATGCTATAATTATTCAGAAGAAAATCCCAGGACATTCCTGCGATATCTAGATTTGAAATTCCTAATCTAGAGGCACTTGGGTCTACAATGTGGCATAATTTTAATCCTGATGTCAACTATGGATGAAAACAAACTTCATCGTGATAGTAAAAGTTTTGTTCCAGAGAGCTACAAAAATTGTCAAACAAGGTCGAGTGTTCTTGTTTGGAGATGTACCCTCTGACAACTTTGCTTAGAAATCATACACTCTCTTAATAGTGGTCAGTCGATTTAATTGGCACTGACAGAATCTCTCCTATATCATGTACCTATACCTTTAGCTTCAAGAGCATAATTATAACTAATGTGGAAAAAAGAACAAAAGAGCATCGGGGATTCTGCGATGAGCTGCAATATAAGATGACATTAAAAGCAACTTTCCCGTGTGGAAATGTGATATCATGGGGGTGCTGCAATAATCTTGTTTGTTCGCTTTTGTTTTGGTGTGTTCTGAAAGGACTCTGAAACATTCTGTTTTTGTTGTCTTTTCCAACTACAGTGGCGAGTAAATATCTATTCCTTGTATCTCCTACTTCTGAACAATTTTTCCTGCGAACCCTATACAGTGTATTGCATTTTTAGCCAACTTTGTCAAGTGACTGGAACCAGCTCAAAACCTGTCGTGTCGTATTGTGTAATAATCTATGTTTGCCGAGTATTCTTCCATGGCTTCATGATTAACTTTCATGATACGTGGAGACGACATGATGATCTGAATATATTGAAAACTGTTGGCTTTGCCACCTGACTGAAATTCCAGACCTATCACGCCACATGTGACATATCATTATCTCAGAAGAGTATTTTCCATGATGTTATGATTAATTTTATATTTCAGGGACATGAGATTTCTAATCATGTCGCAAAACAGCGAAAGTCAAACCGAGTTAACAAAATCGGTCGCGTTACCAGGATTTGTCTGCTGCAAAGATTCAAAATTAATGTTCATTGCTTATCTCTCAGATTATTAAATCTGCAACAAAATTTGTTTAAATTTTTGCTTTCTACCGGTGTCGTTCATATTTTAAATTATCAAAATATTACCTTTTTTTCTCACTTCAAGATTCAAGTCTGTAAAGTGATGTGCAATTCTACGGTTTTAACGTGTGCCAAACGGAGACTGGTTTCCTTGGGTTCTGCACCATCTCAGTCCACTGGTCCTGGCCGATGCCACCGCAGTGAGGTCCCACCTCGGTCTCGCCGATCTTCTCACATTGACCAAGCAGGTCGTAGTCCATCACTACAAGCTGCATCGAAACCGAGTACGGAAATGACAAGAAGACTAATCAGAAGAGAAAACTTCGGGTTTTTCATGTGTGTGTGTGTGTGTGTGTGTGTGTGTGTGTGTGTGTTTCCTCTCACCTCCCTGGTGTGTGTGAGTGTGTGTGTGTGTGTGTGTGTGTGTGTGTGTGTGTGTGTCACGGTGTGGGCGTGAGGGCAGGAGGGGGACTTCAAGCGTGATATTATGTACCTGTATGAACGCATGAATAATGTTGCCAGTGACAGCTGTTGAGACATCTAAGATGGATTTACGGGGCCTGACGATACGAAATTGAAGAGGCTTATTGCGCCATCATATGATAAAGACCAAATTATTATGTATTAATCAACTCCCGTTGAAAGTGATGATTTGTAAAGCATAGACAAAATGATATTTCGCAGTTGTTGTCAAATTTATTTTTAACATGCATTATGTGATAACCAATGATGTTATGAAATACATGATATAACATTATTTACGGCAAAATATTTGCACCATAAACACTTGTATTCGTCTACACCTTGTATGATTTATTTCGACATAAATTATATACTTGCAAGACGTGTATCTCTCGTTTCCATGTCTGTTGCTGGCAAGCAATGTTTCGTTCCAACTAGAAATCATTCGAACAATGAGAAAAAGCACACGAATTGATTTCTCATCAAACAGACACACACAAATGATAGTCAGAGTTTGTTCATTCTTCAAGAATATTCCAAACAGAAAAGAACACAATATTAATGAAGATTTTTGTACCTCCAAGCTGCAAGCACTGAGAGCAGCGGCCGGCACGTTGAAAATGATAGCTTCATTCCAAGTCGGGTTGCAATTACACTTCCTGACGGTGGTCTTTTTCTTCTTTACTCTCCTTCCCCCTTGGAGAAGAGACACCTTCAGGAAAGGATCTGGTGGTAGAAACGACAAATGACTGTCTCTAAGGCTGGTGTAAAAAGCATATCACTTCTTATAATAATGTGGTATTCACGTAAGCTAATAATCACGTTCATGAGTCAAAGCAGCCAAAGTTGGATTTGAAAAAAAAAAGGAGAAAAAAAGATGCCAGCTGCTGTACTTCAGGCCTTAATGCTGTGTGATTGATATTTGTGAATCGAATGTTTAATCTGCATCAGGTCATCGTCATCATCAAATAAGACGAGAGCGGACGAGAAATTTTCACCCGTTCCGACATATGGGCACATCACAATGCTCCTTGTTTATTTGTTGTTTTATTGTAGACTATTCATTAACACACACATTCTTCTTTTCGTATGTTTCATTCAATTTTGTTTGAAAATGTATAGGTATTACGTTCACAATGAAATAACCACAAACGATATATATTCTTTTTATTCCATTGAATTTTACAGTACGTAGTCTGACGCACTCAATGCCAAAGTGTGAAATACTCTTAGTGTTATTTTTTTTTTTCACGCTCGCTATTGCTGTTGTTGTAAATTTACCTGAACTACCATTGATATCCATGGTTTTAAGGTTCCGAGCTCGGAGAACCACAAGAGTCAATCTCTCTGCAGTTGGCAGGTAACTGATGGAGAACAGCAGATCACCCAGTTCCTCTTTTCTCTGCAATCAGCCAAAAGATTGAAATGCGATGAAAGCAAGTCACTATTCATTTATATTAAATGGGTTAGTTAAATACCGGTTAGTGATTGGCTAAACAGAGTCACGTGATGGAGGTACATTCGTTATGTTCGCCCATGGGCGAACATTCTTGGTAATGTTCTCCCATGGGAGAACATTTACACGTAACAAATTTAATGACAGAAGGCCTAGGACCGCGCGCACAGTGAATTTGGCTCTGCGCGAGCGAGCGATCGAGTGCGTTGTGCTCTGCATGATATGCGGATGCATGCTGGTGGTTGCAAAGATCGTACACTACAGCCCAGTCGCTGTGTAGCGCACTGCGTATTAACAGCTGGTCGGGCTACGCTAGCTACGCGTAAGTACACTGAATCTCTACGATCTTTGGTGGTTGACGTTGACGTATTTGACTAACCCATATAATATAACAGATGATGACTTTTGTTGTCGGGAACATGTACCAAACGTTCCACCCTCAGGGTTTGAAATGTTATTTCGGGAGGCTATAAGTCCCTCGACTTCGTCTCGGGACTTATAACCTCCCTCAATAGCATTTCAAACCCTTCGGGTGGAACATTCGGTATGTTCCCTCCCCCGCCAGTCATCATCTATATAATGTGCCGTTCTGGTGCTTTGTGGATATTTTTTCGTGTCATGTGCTCATAGCGTTCACATGGTCTTATCAGTAAGTATTTACGATTAAGTGAAAGAGAACGTCGTTTAACATTAGCGGTACAATGGGTGAACATAAACAACTGAAGGTGATATATTATTCTTGAACTCGGCCAGTTTCAATGGGGTGATAGGAACGAGGAGCAAAGTCAACGAGTTGAGAGCTTGATTATGATGTCACATACAGAAAATGCTATTCCTGGGCTCCATTTCATAACAAGTTGTCAAGGTAACAACTCCTGCTGTAGTGGCAAGTGTCATTGTAATGACAAAAATCCCTCTTCCTGATTGGCTGTTGCTGCAAGAAGTTACCAATCTAGCAAGATTTGCTATCATAACAATTATGAAATGAGACCCTGATTAAGGATTACGAAATGTTGTTCTATAGGTCTCATTTCATAAAAGATGTTATGATAGCAATTACCATGCATGACACTTGCCATTGCAGCAAGAGCTGCCATCGTGTGTTGTTATGAAATGGAATCATATGATTCAACATTGAGACAGCATGATACGTACAGCGCTCCAAAAGGATGTCATTACGCCAATGTGCAAAGTGACTCAGATACAGCCTTCGAGAAACCCCAACCTACACCCCCTCCCCCCCCCCCAAAAAAAAAAAAGGAAAAAAGGAAAAAAAGAAGACGCTCAAAAGACAATGGGATTGCGCATGGACACCTGACAGAATATCGCAAAAGGTATCTTTTACAAGATGCGGATGAAACGGAAACAATATACAATGAATGCAACGGATTCTGATATTGCAAGTTGTCAGATTCAAAACATCCGAACCTCCTCCCAGAGACTGGGAACGAGTGACGTATAGCAGACGAACCTCCTTAGCTTTCCATGCATCGACACACTATAAAGTAAAATGCTCTGTCACAGCTTTTGATTGTTCATGTATACATTAAAGATATACCTTGGTATGGGTTTTTGGCTTGTAGTGGGCAGCTCTGCAGCCTTAAGTTTCCCAATTATTTGGATATTGCTTAAAATAGTGTGCGCGCGCGTGTGTATGTGTGTGCTTATGTGTTTGTGATATTTCTATACACTAATTAAAAAAAATATTCGGTGATCAATCACTTTTTCCTACGCAAACACACATTTCAGACATCAATAAACTAATTCTCAAGTGTCTGATTTGCCTGTTTGTGCGTTTCACTCTCTCCATGTGGTTTATGGCAGTCTGTGATGCTTCACCTTCTACTCACGATTTCCCCCGTTACTCTTGAGTCCATAATCATCAAATCTAATCAAAACATAATTTCCAGGAGACGTGTATGATGCATCCCAATGTGTTTAGGACTCCATACATTCTTTTCTTCATCGATTGTCATTTCATGTTTTCAATTAACTTCTACAGACATTTTTTAAGGTCACGGAGCTGTCTACTGTGATTCAGTGTTCTGTTTTGTTTTGTTTTTGTACTATATGGTCACCAGTCTTTTTTACCTTTAACAGAGGTATGGTGCAATGAAATTTGAAATTTGAAAGCTTTGACAATTATTGACTGAGCTTTTGCAGAATGTTTTTTTTTTCTTGAGAATATATTGCCTTGCCGTTTCCGATCTATTGTATTCCAATGGATTCCTTCCTTCTCTTTACGTCTTGTGATGGGGAAACTTGGTTACATGTTTCTCACACACAATGGGCCCTCCACAAAATATCCTGTACGGATAGAATGGCAGCTCTTTACAAAGAACAGGATATGGGTTAAACTGTATAATATGCAGCTGCTACTTCGGACCTCAATACTGTTGAGTGTCACACCCTGCCCATTTTAACGCGTTAAGGCGTTACAAACCACCTTTCCTATTTTAAACATGTGCCTCTTTTAATTCATTGAATGCAACACTGAAGAACTTACCGATTGGGGAGACCGTAGTTCGCTCCATACGTCTAGCTCACGTGACACGTCTACATCGCAGATTCTGATCACGACTTCGCCGATCGCATCGTGGCGCGAAAACTTGTCGAAATCGAAAACGGAAAAGCGGACGATCTTTTCTTGCAGTTCCTCGTAGGTGGTGGGAAATTTGAAAATTTCATTGAACACAGGATTCAGTGTTCTTCTCTGTGAAGAATGAAAAGAAGTGCACGCAGAGATTAAGTCGGGACTGAGGTACACTGTATATGCATCGATAAACATTATCGCCATCTCATTCTTTCAATACGCAGACTGCTATTTATAAAGAAATCCAAAAGAAGCACTTTTTCCCCAACGGCTAAAAACTATAACTTCGCAAACCTGTAAAGATTTTCCAAAGCAACTTCAGGAAAGAGTGATATGAAAGAAACATGCATAATTGCTCATAGTACAATCAAGAAGTCGGTAACTTTCACGAGACTCCATGCCTGGATGTTGAAATATTTCAATCAGACAAGACTATGACGATGATACAAAATAGACCGACCAAGATTTTTCATCTACGGAGATGAGATGAAATGAAAATGAAGAACAGGAGACATTTCATAAAGGTAGCTTAAGTTGCCTAGTCGTCATTAGGAATAACTTAAAGTTAATGCGCGAAACTTCCTATCATGCACATGAAAGACTGCATTGTAACATCGACATTGGGCATTTCACGAACAAGAAAAGGAAATAATTCACAACACTATGATCGAGAGAGCGCTTTCTCATCTTCTGTCTAACTATTAGTTGCTTGTCACAAAGCTTTAGAACCATTCAACCACTATCAACAGAAAGCAATTACTGCAATGACAGATATTTGTTGAAGGAAGATTAGTCTACTCTCGAGGCAAAATATTGTTTGATGCGTTTAAATGTGTTACGTCACCTGAACAGTCGACTGTTTAATCTTCCGGTCCTCGTCTGGTTCCAGTGATATCTTGACGTAGGGGTCGCTTGATCCGCCAATATCCATGGCGGGCAAATGTTGTGCTAAAAAGGAGAAGTATATGAAAATTAGTAAATCACTCAGTGGTTGACATAGGGAGAAATTGATATCGCTAACTGGTAGGTAAAACTCTGGTACATAAAGAAGCTTTGTGCAGAACAGTATTTCGCGAAATATCATTGCGTATTCAGAAATCATATTTAGCTTATTCACTTACGGAATATTGCATGGTTTTCACTGATAGTTGAACTTATGCATCTATTTCTTTGGATTGACCATTATTATACTTATCACTCCATATCTCTTTAATCGGCCATAATTGTAACCTCAACTTAATCATGCTACTTAATAGTCGATGGACGACATAAAAGACACAATTAGTAATATTTCAAATCACTTCTTAAATTTGTTTTTAAAGAGGAAATTATGATTTGTTTCCACATTTACATTTGTAATATTTGTAGGCTAGAGGAGGTTACATACAGGACGGCAGAAGGATGCTAAGTATTAAAGGGCGTATATTCATGCATTTTGTTTCTTCTTGAGGTTGGCAAACAAACTCGAACAACATTTCATATAGCAGGAATAAACTTATAAGGGTATTATGTAGTTTTCGTCAGAAACAGAGGTATAGGTCTGCAAAATGGGCCTAATTATCGAATCACACAAACTTTTCCAAACATAACAGACGCTATGGTACACCTTTGTTCGATTTTCTCACTGCGGGTACGTTTCCCAATATATTCACGCGTTCATTATGTTTTCAACATGCACAGCGAATTGCAAAGGTAGGTATCCTGCGAGATTTGCGTGAAATAAAACAAATTAGTTAAACTGAAACCTCTTTTAACTGCAACTGAAAAAAAGAGAAGTTTAAATACTTTTGTGCTTTTGTGATGGTCCGAAAATGATGAAGGAAATGTTCAGGGTGCATAAACTTGGCGTTTACGACGCGGTGAAGTGTTTGTGTCTCTAGATGTGCGGGCATAGTATTGTTGTAGCAGTATATAAATTGAGAGATTATACGGATATTGCCGATTTTTCTTTTCCCGAGGGAAATGAAATGCAGTTCGAAATGTTTTCCCACCGCAGACATTGTCTGAATGCCATGGGTAGCGAATCGGATAATCCTATAAAATAATGCACTTTGACGAAATGGAATTCAAATTTCGCTAGCGTAAAAAGGAATCTCATTATTTTTTTTCTTCCGCTGGGACCCGTAAGGAGGAAGTTGAATAGAACCGTCTATTCCTGATAAAGACCGTTTTCCATTAAAGCAAGTCCGTTCACATAGTATACCTGGTAATGAAGCAGGTTTATTTCAGGTCAGCTAACAATACTTGAATTAAGTTATTTTTTTCCATGCTTGTGTTTTTTGCTTGTTGTTTATAATTTTGCTAGCACATTAGAAGTCATAATTCAAATTGAAGGATTATTACTACTTTTACACGTAACGTTATATCACACATGACACTAAGTAACCCTAACGATTGATAAAAATATCTTATTCACGAAGTATCGTATTTTCAGACGATGGCAGCCTTTCTTATAAACTTATGCTACATACTGCCACATGATTATATGTACATCTAAAATTCTTTTACTGATCAATAGTCCTTTATTACTCAGCAGGTGTGCACGGTACACGGTGTGTTTTAATACTTCTTCTACAGACCACCTAAATTTAGCTCTAGACGTCTATTGCTTTCTACTGATTCTTTGTCTTCGTAGAAAAAGAACCTCTGGCAATTCCTGTAAGAATAATCCATATTCTGTGGATATCCTATTTTATAGCAGACAATGTAAGAACACAAAGGTGGACTTTAAATAGAAGAGTGCAAAGAAATTGTAAATTCCCTAATATGGGATGCGATTGTTAGCAGCCGTTCGGGAGTTGTTTTACCTAAACGGTCTCGTAATTTAAATCAACGTCTAGTTGTATGCATGAAGTCGATAACTCATGTTGCACCAATTTTCTTCGTCAGATCTTTCGTTAAACAGCCTTACACAAATAGATCTTTTATCTTTCTAGAAAATGTCCATACAGCATAACTCCGCGCTTAGTTATAGACTTCAATGACCTCCTTAAAGGTTTTTTATATGAATGAAAGCGTTCGACGAAAAATAAAACTAAAATGATTGCATATATATTTGTCATTTGATTAGTATTTTGTACAGGCTCCATTGCGCAATCACTATGCTCCTTTTGCTACACTGTCTTTACAGACCTGGGCCGGTATTCCATAAACTAATAAGCATGCTTAAGTCAGAAAATTTGGGTCATTGTGCAAATTGTCTTAGAAGTTTAGTAGATACCGGCCCAGGCTCATATATCATGCATGGGGAACACAAAATGTATAGTTTCTTTTCCCAATCACCCGACACTCTCAAATTTACTTTACATATTATGTCTCATAAATCTCTGGGTATTTTCTGCTTACAACTGTCCGCGATCATCCACTGCTGGAATTGTGTGATATCGTCTTTTTATTTTCATTTCCATTTGATACTGATTTTTCACTTTTGTTTCTGCTCGTCCTTCGTTTTATTGTTTAATGTGCACCATTGCTCTCGAGTCCATGACTTCTTATTAAGAATAAACCAGTTCTTTTTATTAAAGAATGTATGCTAATTACAAGCAAATTTTACATGTAAGATTGTATTTCTTACTTTCCAATGTCTTCTCTTCAATGGTTTCTTGATACCATAATTCCGCTGAAAATTAAAGCATGTATCATCCCTTTCTTAACTGTTGTAGTTTGCTCGCGCGCATGTCTGGGATAAAACCTGCATGGTTGGTACATCTTCGTGCATTCTTAATTGTGCTTTATAAAATTATATCGTTTGCATGTGGTTTACCGAAGGAGGGAAAAGTAAAAACAAATATAAATAATTATGTTCTCTGCTATATGTGAATTATGAGTCTCATGGCGACATTAACGTTGTGCAACACTTGACTGGTAGCTTTGAATCAACCGATAGCACTGGGAATCTACAGATACAAATTCGAATCAATGTGGTATCACGTGTTACCTAACAAATTGCTGCACCTATTGAAAATGAATATAATGTGAAGTATGGTATGACTGATTAATAAGCCAATATAATTGATGAGAATGACTATTTCATATAGGCGCTTAGGGGGAGAGAGAGAGAGAGAGAGAGACGTATAGGTCATAACAAGTCTATATTATAGATGGTGCGATTTGCGCCATTACACACGTCATACCGCATAAACAAATCCAAAAGTTATCAATATGAATATATTTAATACGACAAAGGAAGAGCTAGCGGACGTTGCATTAGTTCACTTATTGCCTTTAAAGGGGAAATCCAGTCCAAATATAAGTTAGCCTGATAAAAAAGAGTAAAATCTTACGAGTTCAACGGTACAAATTTGACTGAAATCGGATGGAAAATAAGAAAGTTATGACATTTTGAAGTTTTGCTAGTTTCTGCAAAACAGTTCTTGTACAGTTTATATGAATATGCAAATGAGTGAGCTAACCATGTCATACCCTCACAATTTTCCATTGATCGTGTACAAAAAGTGATGAAGTCTGAAACATGATGTTATTCCTGGTTGAATAACTTTAGAAAAGTGATCAATTAGATACAGGATTTGATCCGAAGACATAATTGCGTTTGAATGAAACACTGGAAATTTTAAGATTTTCTGTGCAAATTATATAATGGCAAGTTGTGAGGGGATGACATGCTCACTTTGCCATTTGCATATTCATATTGACCGTTCAAGAACTGTTTCCTGAAAAATTAGCGAAACTTTGTATTGTCATAAAATCCTTATTTTTCATCCGGTTTTAATCAAAATTTACCGCTGAACTCCAACATTTTACTTTTTCCTATCAGACTAACTGATATTTGGACTGGATTTTCCCCTTTAATAATGCCAAGCTTTCGACTTTTTCACGGATCTTCGTCAGGGCTTGGGATGTGAACATAAGAACGTCGCGACTACTTGTATACAATGGAGCACCCATCACTTTGCCCATAACGTACGTGGCCAAGCCAGCTTCACGTAAAAAGAAAACATATATATATATATATATATATATATATATATATATATATCAGGGCTCGACACTAACGGTGGCCCGGTGGCCCGGGGCCACCAAAAATGAAAGTCGGGCCACCAAATTTCAAAAAAGGGCAAATTTGGTGGCCCGACTCGGGCCACCAAAATTTTTTGAAAAGTATGTCAATAAATTCGTAACTTTTTGCGCCGGAAATTAGCAATTAAATTTGTTCAAAGGATGGATGAAAAGGACTGATTGAATGCCTGAGAGTGAGTGTTGCAAGTTTGTTGAAGTTTACTTATGAGTAGATATGTCCAACTTCTAATTCTTACTATCATAAATCTTAAATATTTGACTCATTAAAAAAAAGGACTTTTAATGTTTTTTATTGGTGTTTTTTTTCGGGACACCAAATTTTTCTCTCGGGCCACCAAAAATATGAAATTTACGATTTTGGTGGCCCCATCGGGCCACCAAACAAAAAAGTTAGTGTCGAGCCATGTATATATATATATATATATATATATACATATATATACATATATATATATATATATATATATATATATTCACATACATAATTATATAAATACATATGTGTATGTGCGTGCGTGTGTGCGCACAGAGGGTGGGGGATAGAAATAGGATACAGGTTCGTAAGAGAGGGGAGAGAAGATGTAGAAGGCAAGGGGGAGGTCTTCGTGTTCGTAGTGTTGTTGTTTTGTTATAATATAATTATTTCGTCCAATGTTTCGCCTTGATGTATTGCATATTCATTTCCTTGAATTACTCAGTGGATTTCTATAAAACGATGGACAGGAAATGTCGGATTTCTCTTCTGTTGTGCACATTCAAATTAAAAAAGAAAAGAATACTTTCGTATAATTGCATTATGTAAATGGATTAGTAAAACAACAAAAAAATATACTGGAAAACAAATCATTGTATGAGTGTTTTCTCATGTATTTCACAGCCTGAATTTGAAAATACTGACTATGCTTTCTTTCAAACCAGACGTTTTGTTTTGATTTTCGTGGCTTGTCTCTCTTTTAACGAAAATATTGTGGCGAAATTTAATGCCTAATTTAATCATATGGTCGACTCAAATTGAATTACGACAATCAGACAATTTTGCTCACAATTACTTTGTAACCATGATATTGCTATCGGATGTATACTCTGCTATCTAATCGAGGGGAAATGAATCCATGCATTCATTGCAGGGATTTGGTATGGGGAAATTGTTTCAAAATATGCACGAGCATGTTTATAGTGGAAGATGCATGGGCGCCTGATCTGTCTCAAATGTTCAAATCCGGCCGAATCCGTCATAGCAAGTTGCATTATGACTGCCATGCCAACTGGTCTGCATTCTTCTCCCGCTCTTCCTCTAGGTTTTCTCTTCTCTCTCCTCTACTTCGCTGAATCTCTCAGCTTTCACTTCCCCTTTAATCTCTTTAAGTGAGTGTGTTCTTGGTGTAACACAAAGCCAACCCTACAGCAAATATAATATTCAATTTAGGGCGAAGAGTGACCGATTCAAATCCACTGAAGAGATACGGTGACTACATTTCTTATGAAGGAGATAATGAAGACATATCCGATCCTCACCATCCTTAATGATTTCTGTAATACAGCCGACCAAATCTGTCGCCATTCAAATATGTTGGGCTATATCAGATAACATGTTTCCCATGATGACAAAGGCATAATGTCGTACGTGTGAGTGTTAATAGGTTAAATATTTCTGCAAACCACGGTTAAGATCTAAAGATATAGCACATTGTGAATAATGATAAAAGAGGACATGACATTTACATCCTTTACACTCTAAGAATGAAATGGTAAACCAATATTCAAAATGCTGTAACTCCTCCAACCTTTCATTGAATGTTAAACTTTTAACAGTCAAAATGTCGAATAAAAAGAAATGGTAGATTCAACATTTTGAGTGTTAAATATAACATTTCTTTTTACAAACAGGTTACAGGAGTGACAATATTTACAATGTTGATTTATCATTTCATTTTGAGAGTATACATTAGAAATATGTCATGTGGATAGCTGTAATCGTCATTCTGGTCAACTTGATTCATTGCGACAAAGAGAGACAGAGGGAGATGGGGGCAAGATAGAGAAAGAAACTCACCTTCAATCAATTTCACGACAAAGTCAGACTTGTTGAAATCGTATTTCAGTTTGACGTGCAATCGCCCAATCCTCTTTCCCTGTTTTGTATGAGAATGACCGTTTGCTCCACTGCCGTACTGCTCAGATGA
The DNA here is from genome assembly GCF_040938485.1 of Diadema antillarum. NCBI lineage: Eukaryota > Metazoa > Echinodermata > Echinoidea > Diadematoida > Diadematidae > Diadema > Diadema antillarum. The sequence continues at coordinate 629,944 of NW_027270948.1, forward strand.
CTTGATGACAAGACAATCGTCTTTCCTCGGATACAGTTCCGGTTTCACTGTTCCAATCTCGGATTCGAACGAGCCGCAGAATGATCCATTGTGGCTCGAGTCGCTGGTGCTCAAACTGTTGAGATCTGGGTCGGATCGGATAGGGGATTCAATTCTCTGCGGTGGAGACTGGATTCGGTTTGCAATTGGCTGCACTGCGATCCGCTCCTTAGGGATGAAGAAATTCTGGATAGATGCATAAAGGACGAAACACAAAGAGCCCTCATTGTATACGTTTTCTCTTCGTAGAATGCTGGTTTGTGACAGCATAAGAATGGTATGACACAAATCGCTTGTGTTATCATTTTCAGACCAGACCAGGGCCCTCTGTACATTATACATTCTAGTGTCACGTTGCTTTGAAACGGAATGAATGTTGTTTTCGAACATTTAAAAAAAAGAGCACAAGATCCCGGGATTTCTTAAAACAGGAAAACGTATCATTTTCCCGCTTCTCACGTTTAGCACCTGAATGGAAACAAATAAGACCAATGAACAGATGTTTCATAGTTATGAATGTCATGTCAGAATAAGTACAACATTTTCGGGAAAGGTTCCCGTATATAAGCCTACCATAGTTACATGTCCCTTTCAATGCCAGACTTTTTATTGCCAAAGTGATGTAATTGTCATGACTATTGATTACTGATTCATTGAAATTTGCCATGACCCGGGAAGTATTAAAAAGTTGCTTCTTCTGGCGATCTCTTCTCACGTGTAGGCAATTAAGAAGAACACAAATATTGGATGTCAAGTCCAGTGATTTAGCGAATGTGCAGAATATTACTTTATGCATGTGTATGTATGTATATTTGTGTGTGTGTGTGTGCGTGTGTGTGTGCATGTTTATATAATATATATGTCTCTTTTCCTTTTTTACACATAAAAATCGTTCTTTTTCATTCGTAATATTGACAATGTGGAATTTATGTTGTCATAATGAAATTTGTGTTATTTTGTCATGAACTAATTTGCATATTGTTTATGATATATAGTTATATGTACTAGTATATGTAGGCCCTATATATATATATATATATATATATATATATGTGTGTGTGTATAATAAAATACATGTGCTTAATATACATACATACATATCACATAGTTCTTATGATCACGCACAGAATTGAATTATCGATGAAAAACACACATTGAACAATCTCTCGTAAACTGATATACGCACCAAGTGGTTCATCCACCGTAACATTATATAACCGATATTTCACGTGTGTTTCTTCTGTTTGCGGGGGGACGCAGGTGACGTGTAAGATGGGGAAAGGGGAAGTGCGTAAGAACAATTTGACCCAAAGCAAATGACAAGATTGCTCGGTCTTCTTCCTCAATTATATGGTCGAAAGGTGTTAAATTCTGATTGTGTGTGTTTTATTTTCCCCCTGGATTTGCATTAGCTTACCTTTGGTGGTTCTGCGATATTTATGGTGCCCACAGCTTCTGGCTGATCTCGTAACTTCTTTTCCCTGCATCGGGCACACGCCCGCGAGTACGCGTACACGGCGTAGAGAGTGGCGAGAAATACGGCGGCTCCGACGCCGCAAGCCACGCCAAGTATGATGGTGGTCGACATCTTGACAAACTGCAAGAACGCAAACCAGAGAGGATGACGTAAAACTTTTCGAGGATAAAATGGAAGAGTGCTTAAAAATTATCAATATATATCAAAGAAGTCACGACGGGAGTGTGGATAGGTCGTAATTGTTTGATAACAGGGCAGGAAACAGCAGCTGCAGTAAGCCTTACAACTTGATAACTGAAGAATAAATACTGGTATACTAGGAAGGACTATAACCTCCTTGGTTATACAGTATACTGTAGTCCAGCGTAACATGTAGTAATATAACACCAAATGTGGACATACTATAGGCCTAATGTATCACATCAATTCGTTGGAGGTGTTAGTGGCATAATAGAGGTAGAGCGGTTTACATGATTTTTCTTGTTGTAGAAGTTGGCTTTGCTTAGGTCATTGAATATGCAGAGCCATGAGGCATCAGCAAAGTCAGGCTGGTAGACGAAGTGGTGGTAGTGGTAGTAGTGTCGTAAAGTAGTGGTGGGCTTTGATAACGCATTGTGGCTCAGGTTTATAATTCCACGCAGCGCGTCATATCGGAGACTACGGAGAGGTAAGGGGTTGCCGCCAGCCTATTATAAGCCAAACCTAAGCTACGATGCATTTATAACCAAAGGCTAGAGACGCGGCTGCCATGACAAGACAAGTAGGTAGACAGTGGGTGATTCTATGTTCGGGGCTAGTGCTGGTGTTAAATGCTATCCTTACACAAGCACCGGTGGTAATCCCGATCTGGAAATGAGTCGAAGTTACAGCAGCTCAATAAGTTCTCTAATATGGCGTAAGTAGTTCCATACCGGAGCTGGTGTTGGGGCCCGGTGCTTTTAATAATGTCTTACTTAGAACCGAGCTCCGTAATTCTTTTTGGTGATTTTTTTTTGTTGTGTGTGTATATCTTTTTATTTCAGAAGACTTCTATTATGGATT